>NC_090329.1:63590110-64273618 GCF_035084215.1 Heptranchias perlo | reverse complement strand
TCCCTCCCCCTCTTTCTTTCTTTCCTTCTCTCCCTCCCCCTCTTTCTTTCTTTCCTTCCCTCCTCCCCCTCTTTCTTTCTTTCCCTCCTCCCTCCCTCCCCCTCTTTCTTTCTTTCCCTCCTCCCCCTCTTTCTTTCTTTCCCTCCCTCCCTCCCTCCCTCCCCCTCTTTCTTTGCCTCCCTCCCTCCCTCCCTCCCCCTCTTTCTTTGCCTCCCTCCCTCCCTCCCCCTCTTTCTTTGCCTCCCTCCCTCCCTCCCCCTCTTTCTTTGCCTCCCTCCCTCCCTCCCCCTCTTCTTTGCCTCCCTCCCTCCCTCCCCCTCTTTCTTTGCCTCCCTCCCTCCCTCCCCCTCTTTCTTTGCCTCCCTCCCTCCCTCCCTCCCCCTCTTTCTTTCCTCCTCCTCCCCTCTTCCCTCCCTCCCTCCCCTCTTCTTTCTTCTCCCTCCCCTCCCCCTCTTTCTTTCTTCCTCCCTCCCTCCCCCTCTTTCTTTCTTTCCCTCCCTCCCTCCCTCCTCCCCCTCTTCTTTCCTCCCCCTCCCCCTCTTTCTTCTTCCCTCCCTCCCCCTCCTCCCTCTTCTTTCCTCCTCCCTCCCCTCCCTCCCCCCTCCCCCTCTTTCTTTGCCTCCCTCCCTCCCTCCCCCCTCTTTCTTTGCCTCCCTCCCTCCCTCCCCCTCTTTCTTTGCCTCCCTCCCTCCCTCCCTCCCCCTCTTTCTTTGCCTCCCTCCCTCCCTCCCCCTCTTTCTTTGCCTCCTCCCTCCCTCCCCCTCTTTCTTTGCCTCCCTCCCTCCCTCCCCCCTCTTTCTTTCTTTGCCTCCCTCCCTCCCTCCCCCTCTTTCTTCTTTCCTCCCTCCCTCCCTCCCCCTCTTTCTTTCTTTCTCCCTCCCTCCCCCTCTTCTTTCTTTCCCTCCCTCCCTCCCCCTCTTTCTTTCTTTCCCTCCCTCCCCCTCTTTCTTTGCCTCCCTCCCTCCCTTCCTCCCCCTCTTTCTTTGCCTCCCTCCCTCTCCCTCTTTCTTTCTTTCCCTCCCTCCCCCTCTTTCTTTCTTTCCTCCCTCCCCCTCTTTCTTTCTTTCCCTCCCTCCCCCTCTTTCTTTCTTTCCCTCCCTCCCTCCCTCCCCCTCTTTCTTTCTTTCCCTCCCTCCCTCCCCCTCTTTCTTTCTTTCACTCCCTCCCTCCCCCTCTTTCTTTCTTTCCCTCCCTCCCCCTCTTCTTTGCCTCCCTCCCTCCCTTCCTCCCCCTCTTTCTTTGCCTCCCTCCCTCCCCCTCTTTCTTTCTTTCCCTCCCTCCCCCTCTTTCTTTCTTTCCCTCCCTCCCTCTCTCCCCCTCTTTCTTTCTTTCCCTCCCTCCCTCTCTCCCCCTCTTTCTTTCTTTCTTTCCCTCCCTCCCTCTCTCCCCCTCTTTCTTTCTTTCTTTCCCTCCCTCCCTCCCCCTCTTTCTTTCTTTCCCTCCCTCCCCCTCTTTCTTTCTTTCCCTCCCTCCCCCTCTTTCTCTCTTTCCCTCCCTCCCTCTCTCCCCCTCTTTCTTTCTTTCCCTCCCTCCCTCTCTCCCCCTCTTTCTTTCTTTCCCTCCCTCCCTCTCTCCCCCCTCTTTCTTTCTTTCCCTCCCTCCCTCTCTCCCCCTCTTTCTTTCTTTCCCTCCCTCCCTCTCTCCCCCTCTTTCTTTCTTTCCCTCCCTCCCTCTCTCCCCCTCTTTCTTTCTTTCCCTCCCTCCCTCCCTCCTACCTCCTTCTATTCTGGTTAAATACAAGGTTGAGAATTTTAAATTTGCAGTATTGGGGGATCGAGAGCCAATGTAGGTCAGCATGAACAGGATAAAACGGGACTTGGTGTGGGACAGGATCCAGGCAGTAGAGATGTGCATGAGCTGAAGAGTGTGGAGGATGGGAGGCCAGCCAGGAGAGCACTGAAGTAATTAAGTCAGAGGTCACAAAGGTGTGGGTGAGGGTTTCAGTGGCTGATAGGCTGAGGTAGGTGCAGAGGTGGGCACTGTTAAGGTAGAAGTAGACGGTCTTTGTGATGGCGAGGATATGGGATCGGAAGCTTAGCTTAGGATCAAGTAGGAGGCAGAGGTTGCGAACAGCCAGCTTCAACCTGAGTCGGTGGCCGTTGAGGGGGCTGGAGTCAGTGGCAAGGGTACGCGGTTTGTTGTGGGTGCTGAAGACAATGGCTTCAGTCTCCCCAGTGTTTCGCTGGAGGAAATTGACTGGGGGTTGGACAAGCAGTTTGGCAGCACAGAGGGAGTGGAGGAGTTAAGAGAGATGTTGGAGAGGTAGACAGGTTTTTCTGTTTAATCCCCAGTTACGTTATCAAGAGCTTACCTAGATCTCAAGGCGAGGATAAACTATTTGTGAAGGTATGGGGAGTGGAGACTCACCCATAAGTGGTCATAAAATACGAGAGCAGAAATAATCTGCGCTTAGAAGGTTAGAAAAGACCCAAAAAAGTAATAGTATTAATCATTTCCAAATACTTTGTAGTTTCTGTTAATTGTACTATTACATTTATAGTATAACTTGTAGTAATTAACACTGAGTCTATCAGATACAGTATTCAAATATACCAAGAAAGAAATTACATTTATATAGCACCTTTCACATCCTCAGTTAGCCCCAAAGCAGTTCACAGCCAATGAAGTATTTTTGAAGCGCAGTCACCGTTATAATGTAGGAAATTTGGCAGCTAATTTGTGCACAGCAAGATCCAACAAACAGCAAATGACATAAATGACCATATATTCTATTTTTGATTGTGTTGGTTGTGGGATATATGTTAGCCAGGACACCGGGAGAACCTCCGTGTTTTACTCCAAATATTGCCATGGGATCTTTTACATCCATCTGAGAGGGCAATGGGGCCTCGGTTTAACTTCTCATTCGTAAGACGGCTCCTCCAATAGTGCAGATCTTCCTCAGTACTGCACTGAAGTGTTAGCCTGGATTATGTGCTCAAGTTTCTGGAGTGGGACTTGAACCCACGACTTTCTGACTTGAAGGTGAGTGCTACCACTGAGCCAGAGCTGACACCTAGTAAATAATGGAGAGACTTTTCACTTGCAGAGTTCTGGTGACAGTAGATTGAGCATAGGCCTGAACCTCCTGACTACAGTACAGCCATAACAGTTGTTGGTGCATGCATCATTGTTACAGAGGTCAAGTTTGCAAGTTGCTTGGTGACATAATCTGCATTCAGCTATTGTTATACTGTAAACACGGACACTGTAATTAAATGTTCACGCAGGAAACTTGTAATTTGTTCCACATTATACTTGGTGCATAGCTGTTTTTGAGGACACGTATTGTCTCACCTGCATAATAGATCATTTAATGTTGTCGAGGTTTTCAGCCAAGCAGAATGGTGGTTATGTGGAAATTTTCATGCCATGCCCACTGGAACCTTGAAAAACGCTAAACAGTATAATTATATATTTTGTCCGTACAAACTTTAGTTGTGTCTCCAGATTACATTTTGTGTTATTTATAACACAAGAATCAATACTAGAGGCTACAGGAGCAATTTGAGGTGATGTGCACTTCTTGTATGCTACAAGATGAAAGTGCAATGCTTTAAGTGGAATTTTCCTTTTTGGTACCACTATGCCAAATATGCTCAGTGGGAACACTGTGATATCAGTAAAAGATAACTGAAAGTGTCCATCCTTTTTTATTTTCCAACATGCACTGCTGTCACTCAAAGTTTTGATTGGGGAAGCAAATAACAAGGTGACCCAGTGAATGTGCTGACTAGTGTCGTGGAAACTGTTATGCAAACTAAAACTCTGTGAATGTTTTCTTGAATTGCATTGTTTTTCAGTAAATAATATGATGTGTCAAAACACATGAGAGTGTTACGGGCACCTTGGAACTGAAGAGTGTCTGAAATGGCCATAACTTTGAAATGTAACAATGAAATGATGAAAAACTATTTTATATCTGTAAAATTACTTGCTTTGAGGTACAATAAAATTCCAAACTTTTCAGAGAAACAAAATAAACAGGCATAGTACGATAAAGCTAATGAAGAGTTGAAGAGCACTGTCCTGGTGACAACAAAAGGTGTCTGTTATACTGAAGCATATGTAACTCAGGGGTTGCACTATGTTTTTTATTAAAAAAATATCTTCAGGCAAATGAAGTAGCAGGTTGGGACTTCTACGCACTGGTACAAAGCTAATTTCCTATATCATTCCAATCCACCTGATGGTAACTACAGTCACCAGTGTTACTTTCTGAAAAATAAAAATGGAATTGATTATCGGGAGTAGACTTGAGTATCTGTATAATAATCTAGCACATTAGCCAACATGGATTTAGAAGGGGAAGATCCTGCCATTACTCTTTTGAGAAAGTAACATCCCTCATGAACTGTGTGAAGCCCTATGATGTGCCGAACCTAGACTTCCAAAAGGTATTTGATTCAGTCCCTCATGAAAGCTGTTAGTCAAACTCAAAGCTGTGGGAATTCAGGGTAAACTCTGGGAATGGATACGAAACTGTCTGAAAGGTAGAAAGCAATGATTACACATTGGAGAAGTATTGAGTGGGGTGTCCAGGGCTCGGTGTTGTTTCTTTCTCATTTGCATAAATAACCTTGATTCAGAAACTCAATGCAAAGTGGTCAAGTTTACTCATGATACCAAACTGGGAGGGGCAATGGAAACGAAGGAAGGAGCTCAGAAATTTATAGAATGAATTGGATAAAATAAGTATGTGGGCAGATGAAATTTAATGCAGACAAGTGGACTTCCCAGTAGAGTGGAAGAAGCGAATACCCGGATACATGTAAGCAACAATTGGATGCTGCAGTGAGGGGATCTGTAGGGTACTTCTGAATGGATTGATATAGCTCGAATGGGTCTTCCCCCATAAGTAACTGATTATCTTGCAAGCTTGCAAACTGTTGCTGGTTTTATTGCACATCATCCTTACATGTACTGACCTGAAATCAGCAAGAGACCATACACACATTTGTAATTTGCTCAGTCATCGATTGGTTTGTGAGTTTTGTACAAATATCCTTTATTTTTTTCCCTTCCCTTTGCCACAAATGGCCAGTTGTGTCAGGCTGAGTTGACCTCATCAGTAAGTTAGCCATTAGTGACAAAGATCAGTGGTTATATGACATCAGACATGTAAAATTACAACAAGTTCAATATTGTTTTTTTTTCTCTTTTAAAACTTTCAATCAGCCATTTGTACTTTCAAAAGTTTTCGCTCTCCAGAGTGTAGTACAGTTCTATAGCAGTCTTTCGTGTAGAAACAAAGATTTGTTGACAGTAATTACAATGATATTTTTACAGTGACATTCTTTCTTATATTCAAGATGACCTCTAATCATGATATTCAGTTCCGAGCCTTTCGATGGTTTACTTAAGGGTTACTGCCACAGGATGTAATGTCATTTCTGGATCGGCTTATCGTGCCAGTCATTTTGAATTGTTGCTTCCTTTCAAACCTCTGTGCATTTCAGATACGATACAAATCCTCTATTCATGGAGAGAAAATTTACTTTCAATTGTTATCGATTTTTTTTTCCTCTACTGTTTAATATGAAACAACCTTTTTTATATATTGAAGCATAACTTGTTTTCACTGTAGGTATGAGGCCATTTTAAGAAATGAAATGTTGTAGGAGCAATTGAATCTCAACTGGCTGTTACTTGTATCTCTGCAAGAATTTCTGCCAGATGCAGCAGTGAGCACTATATTTTGGTTATGTTTTAGGGGTGGGTTGTAAAAGAGGAATAAAAACACTGTAGGACCATGTCACTGTGCTTTTTGTAGGGTGATAAGAGTGCCATTAGTGTTGAGTGTGGAACAGACAATAGCCCATGGAGCTCTGCATTCCCACCTACAGCACAAATGTACGGTAGCAAATGGCACTGTCCTAAGACAATGTTGAAAATTTCTGAGATCTCTATATTTGTTTTTTTTTAAAACAGTGAATTTTACACTGTCACCAAAGTGATGTTTATATTGAGGAGTTTTCTATACTTCAGCCGTCGAGTGACAGTTGTGCTTGTATCCCAGCTGTTGTGACACTGCAGATATGGTGTGTCGTCAAAGACCAGCTTTAATATAACTGTTACAGTTGTGCTCCATCTATGCACTTTAGGTTGGCATAGTGGGTTGCTATTTAAACCATTCTTTATTAATTTCATTCTAGGTAGATGAGAGGTTATGTGCTGGTCATTATTATAGATAACACACTACACACAACGTACAACAGTGAGTCCTTGTATAGTCTTTGGGAAAAAAATCAAGAGTAAAAGAGTCCCTCTTGTTTTCTTCCCATTTCCTCGTTTTCCTGGAACATTCAGTTACTGCAGCTGAGACAAGTGATCTGCTCCCGGGGTTTGGCCAGTGACACAGAATTGCCTGCTGGGAGATGTGAGAGGTGAGTCTGGGGATGACTGTCGGTATGATGGAAGATGGATGTGACCATGGCCAACATTACCTATCACTGAAAGGAGGAGTTACACGTGGGTGGCATCACACTGGCAAAATGTAACTGAATGCTGGCGAGTGAACCACAGAAGAACATTGTTGTGCAGGTATTGTTAACTGTGCACCCACTCCTAGATGAGAACATCTGAAACTGATGGAGTGCGAGGGTGAACGTCACATGCAAAGATTGAGAACTCAGGAGTGCGGAGATCTTGGATGTAAACTCACATGCTTTCATGTCACAGCAAAGTTTCCTATCTCTGGTGGCAATAAGGCCCCTATGTGAAATGAGTTTGGGAAGTCTTAATACAGTTTCTAGTAGGTGTGACCCCATGGCACAAAAGTGCTCATAATCCAACATTAATTGATTCTAAATTGGGAATCTTATTCAGAGAGAGACTATAGTATAATGAAATGAGAAGTGTTTCATTAATGTAGTTCGGAATACTTTTGTGAGCTTGAGATTAAACCGCATTGTTGTGGCAGAGTAAAGGAAGTGCTTAATGTTGACTGAGTGACAAAAATGAATAAAACATTTAATTTCCCAGCACTGACATGCCACAACCTTAATTTGCACAAAACTTTGTTCATTTGGCATTAATATTGTACATCTTTACCCATGTATCAAATGTACAGTTTATATTTCTAATGATCATATAACACAAGGCCCAAAAGCAAATGTACAAGTCTAACTCGAATCTCTTTTAGGAAACCAGACCTATTTCAAAAGGTTGCCGAAAGGCATCTCTAACAGTGATAGCTTCAGAGTAGTTTTGTTGCACCATCTCAAGAACTGTAACAAAGCTTTGATAAATTAGGATGTCAATTTCTCACCACCCTTTGACATAGTTGGAAGTTTTGTTGGAGTTATTACCCGAATCATCTCCTGTCAACTCGATTTCGACTCCCTCGTAGTAAGAATTAATGAAGTTTCTGAGGTCTGGTGTAAAGATCAATCAAAACTTTGAAGCCCAAAATGCCAAAGGTGTTTCAACTCCTGCTTCCTGCATTCAAGCAGAAAAACTTCATTAAACATCTGATAATCGCCATCATATTCCCACATAAAATCATGAATGAGAACTTCAGTGGAAATGCTGTAAACCATGACCCCTTGGGCACCGATAGAAATGTCATGACTAGAATTAAAAGATGTGTCTATGCATCTCAGGAACCATAAAAGGAATTTAGGTAAATGCAGAGTCCCTGCAGAATTCCCCATTTTGTGTTAACATTTGTGAAGTAATAGTATTACCAAGGCACAGGAAACAAAATAAAAAAAGAAATGGATCTTATTTTCCCAAATCAAAGATGAGCTTTCAATATTCTAATAAACGTTGGCGTTATAGGCAATAATTGACATAGATTAACAGCTGTCTTTTATTAGTAGCTTTATGGGATGAGCAGGAGGATTTCTCACTGTGGAGAGCGAATATATCATGCCTCTTTTGCTGTAAGTGCATTGGGCCATTCACATGCATAAACATTTTATGTTTTTGTTTGTTATTAATTTTCTTCTCTTCCTTACTTTCCTGAAGATGTTGACTCCTTGCTGGGATATGGTTCTATGGGTACCTTGCCCAAGAGGCTATTCTGAGGGAAAATATGAGAGAGGAAATATTAAAAGATAAAAATTAAGCATACTGAACAGAGAAAATTCTGGAGGGAACTAGATGTCCATGGGACTGGGAGATGAAGCTTGGAGTGGAGTTGGGAGGAACAAAGTTACATGTTAGAATAAACCAATCAAGATAAGTAGAAGAAATGTAGTTAAATTATAATGCATTTGACTAAGTTGTGATTAAGTGTGACAGCATTGTGGCAGGAAAGTGTGACAGGAAGAAAGTCTGGCTCAGGATATAAACCAACAGATAAACTAATTAACATTAAGCAGATAAATGAGCAGAATTTAGTACAAATAGCATGTTTACAATAATTAAAATCTTTACTATTCTCCTCAAAATGTCAAAACAACAGAGATGCTTTTCCTGTGCTAACACTCTACAAGTGCATCTGTCATTTGAATGAAATTCAAGGATGCCTCTCAGCCTGGATCCAACCAAAGTATCAAGCTGACCAAATTGAATGGAATGATATGGAAGATATCACAAAATGCTCCTAAGGCACAATGCATCTGGTGACCTTTTTGCACATCAAACTATAATCTATAATCTTGTAGCTTGCAGAAACAACTAGCAGTAACCAAATATTAACACTCTGTGTGCCATGACCAGCAGGTACGATTCTGCTAAACAATCTAGCAAAAACAAAAATGCTTCACCATTTAGTCAGATCGACTTTGTCAATCCCTCTCATAGTCCTGAAAATTTCAGTTAGGTCACTTCAAAATCTTCTCTTTTTACAAGGAAACCAGTTGAACTTCCTCAATCTTTCCTCATAACATGAGGTGCAGTTACATTGCCACTTTTACATAGTTTCCAATTCACAGTGATACTGAAGTGGCAGTATAATCAGAAGTCAGATTGACGATCTGCCTGCCAAGTACATTGAAGCAGGAGGAATAAGGTGCGTCACACCATTTTCCAGAGTGCAGGAGGCAGTATAGCTTGCTGGAATTTGTGTATTGAGGAAAATTTCGGATGACATTGTGAGTGCCAGAAGCAATTTACAGTTTGTTCCCCCTCAGAGTCCAGTCGTTTTGCGTCAAAATGAAATCCACTTCTTTCAAACAGATTCGCAACCTACTTTGCATGAAATGCAAAGGAACAATCATATATGCATCATCATGACATTGATATCCATGGTATGTGTATGTCCTGGGCTCAGAACCAGCATTTCAAGTTGAGTGACTGTATAAGTCCAGCTTACCTGATGCTGCACACTCAGACCACCGCATGCTGTGTAAGGACAGCCTTAAATTCTTTGGAATTAACAAATTAGAGCCCGCCTGTTACACATTCTTTAATAGTATTAATCCATTTGTGAATTTCTTTGAAAACTTTGCAAAACTAGAACTTTTAGTTTTCTTAGATAACGTAACCAGTCTGAAATATGAACATTGTAAAACTGTCAAGTCATATATAAAATGCTGTAGGACCAAGTTGCAGCTTTATTTAGTAATCAAATTTGTGGTTATCAGTGTCAAACAGAACTCATCTGATTTTCCACAATTTACAAGTCATTGAGAAGAAACCCTAAGATTAAAAGAGGGGCTTCGCCTGTTGTCCATGAACAGTCTTTTTGAGGAGCAAAATAGGGAAATAATTGAAGAATGATACTCTTGAAGGTGAACGATTCCCAGTTGGGTAAAGATCACATTGAATTTTTACTTGGGGGAGGTCAGGGTGCGCTCAGCCTAGGACATGAATTCTATGCCAAGTTACGTGAACTATTGCACGAGCCCTCAATTCAAATTTCATAGAATTGTGTCTGATAAAATTCAACATGTTTCTGTAGCTTTTCGTTTCTTTTTGTGCAGTCCACCATCCATGCAGTATAAGACGGTAATCAGGTGGTCAATCCACTGCATTGGCAGTCATTATTTGTAAAGAGTCCTCGGGATTAAACTTACTTTTCTTTGGAGCCCATATAGTTTGTTCCTGGGTTTTTTTGTGTTCAAAAATTTAATTTGCACCTCTTGTGGACTGAGTGAACAAGCATTTGCTCACCTTCACGATCATGTCTGATGTTCTCCAAGGAAAGGATTGCTGCAGCGCCATCTGGTGGACAACTTTATAAATCACACTGAGATTTCACAGACGAGGTTGATTGACAGTCACATGACATTAGGTGGGGTACCACTTAAGTTAATTGCAGGATGTTTCCTTGGAGATGACCCGCTCTGCTGCCATAACTGTATTGGAAGTGCAGTGGAAACCTCAACTCGGAGGAAATTCCCAGCCAATGAGTCACAGAACTTTACTCTGGCAGTGCCACCTACTCTGACAGGCTATGGACTGTGGTGTGGGTAGTAGGTATCTTTAGCTTGGGGCCAGGGCAGGGAGAGTGAAGTTGGATTTCTGGAGTAAAAGGCAGGGATGACCTCCTTGGGTCCCAGTCTGACAAAGAGCTGAGACTGAGGGTAGTGGAGATGTTGGGGTTGGGAGCATGGACCTAATCTGTCTGGGACTCAGGATGGGGAATGAAGGGCAGCAGATATAGTTTTGCCCCTACACTTGGGGATCCTAAGGTCCATATTTTTGCAAAGTACTGTCAATGTAATTGGAAGTGACCTATGTGTTAACTTGTGTGTCTGTTTTTTTCAGGTGGCCCAAACATGTGGGCTATCACCTCAGAGGAACGAGTCAAACATGACCAGCAATTTTTAAGTCTTAAACCACTTGGAGGGTTACTTTCAGGTACGTGCCCAGTAGAATTCTGAGAGTGCAACAGGGTGTCAAGATATAATATGTGCTTTAGCATGCTTTTTGTATGACTTCCCAAGTCTGCCCTCTGCTATATTGCAGCGCTTGTGTTGGATCAATGTGGTTTTCACATGCTGATGAAGAATCTGTGGTATTTCCAGTTTAAGGAGTGCAATCGAGTGTGAATCAGTAGATCAGAAGTGGTGTGAGACCACCTTGAGAAGGTATTTCACACTGGATGCAGTATAACTATAAGGGTATGGTAGCATAGTGATTATGTTACTGGACTAGTAATCCAGAAGCCTGGACTAGTAATCCAGAAGCCTGGACTAGTAATCCGGAGTCATGAGTTCAAATCCTGCCATGACAGCTGGGGAATTTAAATTTAATTAAATAAAATCTGGAATAAAAAAAAAACTAGTATCAGTGGTGGCCATGAAACTAATGTCCTTTAGGGAAAGAAACCTGCCATCCTTACCCGGTCTGGCCTATATGTGACTCCAGACCCACAGCAATTCTTAATGGCCTAGCAGTTGTACAATCTCGCTACAAAAAGTCATAATAAGAACAAAACCGGACGGACCACCTGGCATCGGACCAGATACGACAAAGGCAAACCAAGCCCATTCGACCCTGCAAAGTCCTCCTCACTAACATCCGGGGACTGGTGCCAAAATTGAGAGAGCTGTCCCACAGACCAGTCAAGCAACAGCCTGACATATCCATACTCACAAAATCATACCTTTCAGCCAACGTCCCAGACTCTACCAACACCATCCCTGGGTATGTCTTGTCCCACCGGCAGGACAGTGGTGGCGATACAGTGATATACAGGAGGGAGTGGCCCTGGGAGTCCTCAACATTTACTCCGGACCTCATGGCATCAGGTCAAATATGGGCAAGGAAACCTGCTGATTACCACCTACTGCCCTTCCCCAGCTGATGAATCAGTCCTCCTCCATATTGACCACGACTTGGAGGAAGCACTGAGGGTAGCAAGGGCACAGAATGTACTCTGGGTAGGGGACTTCAATGTCCATCACCAAGAGTGGCTCGGTAGCACCACTACTGACTGAGCTGGCCGAGTCCTGAAGGACATGGCTGCCAGACTGGGCCTGCGGCAGGTGGTGAGCGAACCAACACAAGGGAAAAACTTACTTGACCTCATCCTCACCAATCTACCTGTCGCGGATGCATCTGTCCATACAGTATTGGTAGGAGTGACCACCGCACAGTCCTTGTGAAGACGAAGTCTCGTCTTCGCACTGAGGACACCGTCCAACATGTGTGGCACTACCACCATGCTAAATGGGATAGATTCAGAACAGATCCAGCAGCTCGAAACTGGGCATCCGTGAGGCGCTGTGGGCCATCAGCAGCAGCAGCAGAATTGTATTCCAGCACAATCTGTAACCTCATGACCTGGTATATTCCTCACTCTACCATTACCAACAAGCCAGGGGATCAACTCTGGTTCAAAGAGGAGTGTAGAAGAGCATGCCTGGAGCAGCACCAAGCGTACCTAAAAATGAAGTGCTAACCTGGTGAAGCTACAACACAGGAATACATGCATGCTAAACAGTGGAAGCAATATGCTATAGACAGAGCTAAGCGATTCCACAACCAATGGATCAGATCAAAGCTCTGCAGTCTTGGCACATCCAGTTGTGAAAGGTGATGGACAATTAAACAACTAACAGGAGGAGGAGGCTCTGTGAACATCCCCATCCTCCATGATGGCGGAGTCCAGCACGTGAGTGCAAAAGACCAGGCTGAAGCGTTTGCAACCATCTTCAGCCAGAAGTGCCGAGTGAATGATCCATCTCGGCCTCCTCCCGAGATCCCCACCATCACAGAAGCCAGTCTTCAGTCAATTCGATTCACTCCACGTGATATCAAGAAACGGCTGAATGCACTGGATACAACAAAGGCTATGGGCCCCAACAACATCCCGGCTGTAGTGCTGAAGACTTGTGCTCAAGAACTGCACAGTGTTCAGTTCCATTCGCAACCCCTCAGATAATGAAGCAGTCGGAGCCCGCATGCAGCAAGACCTGGACAACATCCAGGCTTGGGCTGATAAGTGGCAAGTAACATTCGCTCCAGACAAGTGCCAGGCAATGACCATCTTCAACAAGAGAGAGTCTAACTACCTCCCCTTGACATTCAACGACATTACCATTGCCGAATCCCCCACCATCAACATCCTGGGGGTCACCATTGACCAGAAACTTAACTGGACCAGCCACATAAATACTGTGGCTACAAGAGCAGGTCAGAGGCTGGGTATTCTGTGGCGAGTGACTCACCACCTGACTCCCCAAAGCATTTCCACCTTCTACAAGGCACAAGTCAGGAGTGTGATGGAATACTCTCCACTTGCCTGGATGAGTGCAGCTCCAACAACACTCAAGAAGCTCAACACCATGCAGGACAAAGCAGCCCGCTTGATTGGCACCCCATCCACCACCCTAAACATTCACCCCCTTCACCACCGGCGCACCGTGGCTGCAATGTGTACCATCCACAGGATGCACTGCAGCAACTCGCCACGGCTTCTTCGACAGCACCTTCCAAACCCGCGACCTCTACCACCTAGAAGGACAAGGGCAGCAGGCACATGGGAACAACACCACTTGCACGTTCCCCTCCCCAAGTCACACACCATCCCAACTTGGAAATATATCGCCGTTCCTTCATCGTCGCTGGGTCAAAATCCTGGAACACTGTGGGAGAACCTTCACCACACGGATTGTAGCGGTTCAAGAAGGTGGTTCACCACCACCTTCTCAAGGGCAATTAGGGATGGGCAATAAATGCCGGCCTTGCCAGCGGGCGCCCACATCCCATGAACAAATTTTTAAAAACAACCAACTTTAATGAAGATTTTTAAACTTTGAAATTGAAGTTTAAGAAGGATTCCAAATGGCCCACTGGACTGCCGTTAATTTTATTAAAGGGCTAACAGGACAGCATTTGGATACTAGTGCAAGGGCAATTTAAATGCTCACTTGGTTAAAGAGCAGTGCAAGTGAGCAGTATAACTCAGTGCACTGTTCTCAAAGTAGGTCCCAATGACAAACTTGTAAGAGCAGTTTAACTGTAGCATGGCTCTACTAATCTGTTCATCATTCTGTAATTACATTGGTCAGTTATTGATTGATTGTACTCTTGATCTGATAAGTTTTCATAGAAAACAGTAGATACTAACAGCAAACCCTGGAAATTTTTTTGAATGCTCAATTGCTTCTTTATCCCCTCTTGCCTTCTTTATACACCTAAGAGATATTTTTTGCTCACTCTGGATCTTTAATTAGATAGTGCTTGACTGAAAACTCTATTTAAAAAAATGCTTTCAATTTGAGAACCCTAGTTTTTAACCTTAATTTTAAACAAGCTTGTATAGATTCTCTCTTACAAAATATAAAGTGTTTTTTCCCACTGTAGAATATAGTAAGAGGTTATTGTAGAAATAGCTCATCAGTGTAACACTGATTAATGTTTCCATGTCCTTCAGCTCTAGTGTATTGCTGTAAATTAATTTTTGTTTAAAGTTGTCTTTTTGTTTTAAGAGTAATAATTTGTAATAGGCTGTTTGAAATCATTTGTAATCCTTTCCTACATCTCAAAACTGCAGAACTCCTTACCTCCCTCAGTCTTTCCTCCTTCCTTCAAGCTACAGGTATTTGAAATCCAAGCGTGGTATCATCTAACCACGATTAATTGATTAATTCTTCCTGGCTTCTCCCCATCTCTTTTCAGCCGTGATAGTGTCTTGCACTATAAACCGTAGCTCTTTATCTAGATTTCTCAATTTTAAAATAGTGAATGGGCTACTAAATGTTCCTGCATTACGTTTTCTCTGTTGTGCTGGTTCAGATGATGCGGTAGCATTGTTTGAGCTGGCTGCACTAATGATGTATCCAGCTATGCTTCCTTCACAGTACACAGTTTGTACTTCACTGTCCTTTGAGCTTCCAAGGTAGAAGAGCCACACGAATGAGTATTTGAGAAAAGGCAGTTTTTATATATTTTGCTTTTAGTGTAGAATTTCTACTTCTTTTCAAATATTGAATGTTTCAAAGGTGATGAATGAAAGAAAATGTGTAATGGGGAATAACTAGATTGTGCATTGGCTAATAAATCTTTTATGATTGTATATCCCAGCTATCTGGAATAATGATGAATTTCTCAGAACTTATTTTCCCACAGCTAGGAATTGTACTAAATTTAATTTTGAATTGGACATTAGGCATGGACTGTGTTGTTTAATTATAAATCAAATCCATTTATCATTTGATTTCGCAATTTATTCTCAACTGTAACCATCAGAATGTTTTATTTCTTTTGGTTGTTACAGTCAATGATTTAATCATGCTCTACCTAATACTGCTACACATGGGTTGGTTGCTAGGGAAAGCATTGCATTTTGGGTGACTTTCTGCAAAGGCGGCATCACCTTTAGTGCCTGGAACCTGAGATCAGTGATTGCCCAAGCTGATTCTGCAACAAAAAGTTTATTTAAATTGGATTGTGCTGAAGAAGCTATGTTGTCTACAGGAGTTAATGGCACATTTGTTGATGAGTTTTTACCAACTCAGGAAAAAAAAAAGTACAATTTATTTTATTTTTAAAAAATTAACACAGGCAAAGCATTTATACCTCTGCAGCTATTTTCACCTGACTCAGCAAGGAACACTGCCATTGTGTAGTTTTGATTGACTGACTGTAATCAGACCTGTGCCCCGTAACTGAAGATATCAATGTGAGGGAAGCAATTGTTGTATCTGTAAGTGTAGCTGACCTTTTTGAGTGCAGTGGAATCCACTAGAATACATGTCAAATTAGAAAACAAGCAAAACTTGATTAACAGGTGCAGAAAAAGCTCACACAGTCACCACAATGCTGAGAAATGCGGGGAACGCTGAGGTCTCAGGGTGGTGGTGGTGGCTGAAGTGCCGATCACGGTTGTGTTGGGGAGGGCGGTGGGCATGAGGGAGGGGCAGAAGTGGAGATCACGGGTGTGGGGAGGGAGGGCTGCTGAAGTGGAGATCACGGGGGGTGGGCGGGAAGCTGAAGTGGAGATCGCTGGGAGGGGATCGGGAGATTGCGGAGGTGAGGCAGATCGTGGCAGGTTAGCTTGGGGGGCTGGGGTGGGGGTGGGGGAAGCACTCCTCCTCCTGGCCCACAAGCAATGCTGGAAAGGCACATCTGCTGGATCCGCCCATTCTCACCTCCCCTCAGCTGCTGGGTTTCCCGAGCCCTAATAAGCCTGGCCTCTGGCCGTTAAATGTAAAAGTCTGCTAAAATTTGAGGCACAAAGCCTTATTAACATATTTAAATTACTGACCCACCTCTCACGAGCAGGTTACTCGCCCGCCTCCCCCCAACCCGTCCCAGTTAAAACTGGAAGTGGGTGCACTCAAGGTGGGTTGGGGTCTGGTTTCAGATTTTTGAAATTTTAACCTACCCCCCTCCCCCTGCTAGTGTCACGCCTGTCGGGGGCGGTGGGGGGGCGTTTAAAATTCCTCCCATAATGTCAGAGGTTAGTACGAATTTTTTCACGCAAAGAATATGAAATGCATTTCATATGACTATTGAAGCCAAGTTAATTTTGTTATTTAGGAAATAATTAGTTTAATATTTCAAGAAGAAAAAATATTAGAGTACAAGGAAAGAGCAGGGCAATGGGATTAGTGTAGATAGCTCTGATGTGGAGTTAGCAGCGACAGAGCTTTATATTTATAAAACAGTCTTTATAGAGAGCAACATTGCAGATTGCTTTATATCAAGCAGGATGCAAAAAGGGGGAGGGCAGAACAGGGATCACGGTGGGAAATTGAAGACAGTCAAAGAGAAGGGTTTAAGTAGGATTTTGAAAGCAAGTGGGAAGATGTCAAAATGGAGCAATATCAGGAAGGAGTTCTAGAGGATGCAATAAAGTGGCTGAAAGAACTTTGACCAGTAATGGATTGGTGGAATTGAGAAGTAGACCAGTGTCCAAGGAACGGAGAGTGTATGCAGCGTGGAAGAGATCGCAGAGGTAGAGTGCGGTGAGGAACTTGAACACAATGACCAGGATTTTATAGCTGATGAGTTGGGGTAGAGATAACTAGTAGAGCTTAGTGATGATGTGCATTGTGAAGGTGCATTGTGTGGGGCATGGGGAGGACATTTATCTTTATTTTATCATTATTTTATCTGGCCTCTGCTATTATATATTGGAAAAGAATGGGATATTTGGTAGTAAAGAAGATATTAAAAAGTATTCCCAGTTTAGATGAGTTGTATTTTATGGAAGCAGAGAGGCTGGCAAGGAGAACATTTAGGAGGATGTCAAGCCTTGAGGGGTTTAGGCCATGGACTAAGGTTTCTTCAGCGATGAGGTTGAGAAGGGGGAGATGGGGACAGGCAGTATTTCGGAGATGCAAGACAGTGGTCTGGTGGCCAATAGCAGCAGGACAGGCATGATGATTCTATGTTACCTAAGCAGCCAAGTTAGGTTCTTTCAAAGGTAATTATTATTGACTCTGTATTTTTAAGATGTATTTTTATTGGTTTGAGAAACAGAAAAGATAAAGGCAGTGTTGAATTTTCATGGGGTAAGATACACCCCTGTGCACACGAATAAATGTGAGATCATTTATACTTTTTTCATTTCTAAGATTCAAATTGGGGTGTATTTTTGCGATAGAGCTGTGGTTTTATACTAATTTATAAATTCTTTGGCCATTAAATTAAAATGTATATATTTTAATGCTTAACAGGTGACCAAGCTCGAAATTTCTTTCTGCAGTCTGGACTGCCAAAGCTAGTACTGGCTGAAATATGGTAAGTACTGACAACAGGCCACCTCTTTGTTTTTACACTTTATTTTCTTTTTACACATGTCTTTTTCATATTTTAACCATTAGCACTGAGATAAGAAAATAAAATGTAGAATTTATAACCCAGCCTAATATGTTAAAACTGTGACTGGAACTTTGTCCTACTAAAGGGATTTTTAAGATGGCGACCAGAGAAGTGAGTTGCTCCTCATCTGGCCATCTTTGCTTGTAGCAACCATCATTTAAACTAACCAGGCCACCTTGCCTTATAAGTAGGAAAAATGTTGTAGCACCCTATTTATTCCACTTGTGAAGAAAATCTTTGTAATCCCCTTGTGACTTAGTTGTTCATAAATTATTAGATCATTCTCACTGTAAAATAAACAAATTAATTTGGTGTTTGCCCATTGTATGCCTTGCATTCGTAGAACTTTACTGGAATATTGTACGAATACCTGTTATAATGGTATTATTTTCAATGTGTGTGCATTGTTGTCATTAGGCTTGTTTAGTGTATCAGTGCCAATATGCCGTGATGTTGTGTCAATATGATTCTTGTATGATATGCTTAATTCGTCATCTCAAAATTTTCCCACCACTGCCACTACCAGTAATATTCACCAGTGCTGGCACCTTAGTTATATAGCTCAAGGTGCTCTCTCCATTTGGAAGGACAAAATCTATAATTTTACTGCTAAGTTTAAGCAACGTAATATGACAATTTCCACAATATGCTTCACTGAAATCCTAGTGGAAGCACCTGTTTAGATAAAAATTTTAAATTCTCATCCATGTGTTCAAATCTCTCCATGGTCTCATCCCTCCCTATCTCTGTAACCTCCTACAATCCTCCGAGATCTCTGTGATCCTCTAATTCTGGCCTCTTGCGCATCCCTGATTTTCATTGCTCCACCAATGGCGGACATGCCTTCAGCTGTCTGGGCCCTAAGCTCCGGTATTACCACTCTCTCTACCTCTCCTCCTTCAAGTCTCTCCTTAAAGCCTTGACCAAACTTTTGGTCACCTGTCCTAAAATCTTTTTATGTGGCTTGGTGTCATGTTGTCTGATAACGTTTCTGTGAAGTGTCTTGGGATCTTTTTACTATGTTAAAGGCGCTATATAAATGCAAATTGTTATTGTAGAACAATAGCAGGAAAACTGCAATACATAAAAAAAAACTGAACAACTAAAGCACATAAAATAGTATTTTATGCAGTCTCTTAAAGCCAGACAGAGCATGGTGTTGGATATATTCAATAAATGAAATTTATCCCTCATATCAGATTTTTTCCAACTGGGAATATTTTTCATTGATTTCCTCACCACCAAAATCCCATTTTTCCCTAATATATAATAGCAGAGGCCAGATAAAATAATGAATTGGTGGTGTTTTAAATATCAGGAAAATAATGCCTTTCTGTTGTGAATAACTTGCAATAGTTATCAAAGAGCTTGTCATCACTAACTTATTTCTGTAACTTTTTTTAAACTAAGGTTGTACTTGCAGCAACCCTCGTTTGGTTCAATTGCACATACAACATAATTTTCCAGCTCACTTTCACGGGGAATATTCCATGCTGTATACTAATGGGTCATAATCCCCTCAATACACTAAAACTGGAACAATAAAAAAAACACACAAAGTTGCAATGATGAGACTATTGCGCTATTCTAATGTTCTTAATTTTTATGTTGTGAAAAGGTTACATTTTCTGATCAGTGCCTCAGTCATCTTTGATAAGTGGTATATCAGTTTTCGTGATTTTGTTTGATTACATGCACATAAGAAATTGCAATTCAGCCTATCAACCGTCCTATTTTACTTACTTTCTTGCTTCTTTCTCCCCTTTTTTCCTCTCTTGGGGCTTTCTCTCCTGTGACCTCCCCTTCCTGTCACCCAGTCATACCACCTTTATTTTCTCCCCCTCTTCTCTTGGGTACTTGGCCTCTCTCAATCTCAATCCCAGCCCATCATTACTCCTCTGTCTTCCTGCTGCCCTTCCAGGCTAGAATCCCCCTTGCATTAGCTCACTGCTACCCTCTGAGCTTTACTTGGCATTTTCCAATGGGCCCATAGAAGCATCCATCTCTGCCTCCTTAAGAGCAGCGACCCCAACTGCCCCATCCTCTTCTCTCGCTGATCACTCCATCCAGCATGCCTGCTGGGGGCTAACCTTGCCAGCCTTCTTCTCATCACCCCACTCACCACTGCTGCCTTGGACTCTGCCAGTGGACCAACAATCATGGCCCCTCTCCACATTTCTCTCCAGAATGTCCATTCACACACAAACAAGCCCCTTGCCATACATAATTCCTTAAATCCCTCTCCCCTGCGTCCTCCATGCTCACATCTGACAACAAATGCAAGGAGCTCATCGACTTTTTTATCACTAAGATTGAGGCCATCCATTCAGTTGCCTCAGCTGCTTCCCCCCACTTCCCCTTGCCCATCAAGCCAAATCTGTCCTAGCCTTAATCCCACATCTTTCTCAAGTTTCTCGCCAACCTGCCCTCATGCCCTTTCTGAGCTCATCTTGTCCATAAGACCAACTTTCTGCTCCCTTGACCCCTTCCCCATTAAACTGCTGACCACCCAACTTCCTTTCCTGGCCCCCATGCAAGCTGATGTTGTAAAGGGTTCCCTCTACTTAGGGACCGTCCTCCAAACTTTCAAAACTGCCATCATCATCCCCTCAACCCATCTGTCTAAGCAAATTACTGGCCCATCTCCAACCTCCCTTTGCTCTTAAGTTCTTGAATGTGCTGTTGCCTCCCAAATCCGTGCCGATCTTTCCTGCAACTCCATGTTTGAATCTCTCCAAACAGATTTCATTCCCTGCCCACAGCACTCAAACGGGCCTTGTCAAAGTCACCAATGACATCCTCTGTGTCTGTGACCATGGTACATTATCCCTTCTTGCCCTCTTCAACCTCTCTGCAGCCTTTGACATGGTTGACCACACCATCCTCTTCCATTGCCTTTCCAGCTCAGTGAGATTGCCCTCGTTTGGTTACTCTTATCTATCCAATCATAGCCAGAGCATCGCCAGCAATGACTTCTCTTCCAGCCTACCCCCCCCCACCCATCCGTTACCTCTGGAGTCCCCCAAGAATTTGTCCTTGGCCTGCTCCTCTTCCTCATCTACATGCTGCCTATCGTCAACATCATTTGCAGACTTGGTCAGCTTCCACATATACACTGATGACACCTCTCTCGACCCTCTAGTGTCTCCGTGTTGTCAGATTGCCTGACCAGCCTTGGTTGAGCTGTATTTTCCTCTAGTTAAACATTAGGAAGATCTAACTGGTCATTGTCGGCTTCACTACAAACTTGGTTCCCTCACCACCGATTCATTCCTCCTCCCCAGCCATAGTGTCATGCTAAACCAGACTGTTCGCAATCTCAGCGCCATATTTGAACCTGAGCTAAGCTTCTGAATTCCATATCCTCGCCATCATAAAAACCTCCTGCTTCCACCTCTGTAACATTGCCTGTCTCCATCCCTGCCCCAGCCCATCTCTTGCTGAAACCCTCATCCATGCCTTCCTGGCTTGTCTTCCATTCTCCACCCTCCGTAAACTTCAGCTCATCCAGAACCCTATGCTGACCTACATTGGCTCCTGCTCCCCTAATGCCTCAAATTTAGAATTCTAATCCTTGTGTTTAACTCCCTTAATGGCCTTGCCGCTCCCTGTCTCTGTTACCTGCTTCAGTCCTACAACCTTCCCCACAACTTTCCATTCCTCCGACTCTGGCTTTCTGCGTATCCCCCTCTTCGCGCTACCATTGGCGGCCATGCCTTCAGCTAACTGCGCCCACACTGGAGGAATTCCCTCCCTAAATCTCTCCGCCTCTACACCTCCCTCTCCTCCTTTAAGGCTCTCCTGAAAACCCACCTCTTCAACCAAGCTTTTGGTCATCCCTTCTAATCTCTACATCCATTTTTGTCTGATAACGCCTCAGTGAAATGTCTTGGAAGGTTTTTCTACATTAAAGGCACAATGTAAATGTAAGTTGTTTTAGGTACCTTGCATAGAATTACTAAGACCATTAAAATCTAAATTCTGCCTTGAAATCTTAATGGGTTTTGGGAGATACTTGTGTGTTACCTGTGTGATTTGTCAAAAGCTAATTGTATTTTTAAGTAGTATGTCAATCATATTTCATTTCATGAATGATGCCTAGAATCCAATGAAGTCTATTCTATATAGTTGTCTAATTTTTTTCCTTCTATATAGGACCCTGGCAGACCTGAACAAAGACGGAAAGATGGATCAGCAGGAATTCTCCATAGCAATGAAACTGATCAAGATGACCTTTCAGGGTCACCCGGTGCCCACCATTCTTCCACTCATTATGAAACAGCCACCAATCCCTTCGCCCCTGAGTTCTGCACGATTTGGTAAATAAAATCGTTGTAATAAGTTGTAGAATATATTACTGAAGTATTACTCACAATGCTTTAGTGCAGTGTTCTCACTTGGTGTATTTAATCTACAGTATTGTACATTTGAGCCAATACATTTTTGTATTTCACTAGTTGATTGCCTGTGGGGAATTGAGACCATCTGCAGTCTTCAGGTGAAGTGGGGTTTGAGTGTGGGGTATAGTTGAACCAGGCTGCACAGACGTAATTCAGATCCCATTTTAAAGTCTTATATTGTGTCCTTATTTTTATATAATTTACTTAGATTTTATATTATTATTTATGATTAAATAGTAAAAAGTACAGCAATTTGGGAGGCAGAGAAGTAGCTTTGGTTGGAGCATCGGAGTTTCTCAGCAGTACCGGCTGAGGAGCTGGGCGACACAAACCTGAGGCACTACAGGTGCCATTGCAGGAGGGTGTAATTAGAGCGTGACAAGTTTACATAGGCAGTTTCCATTATAAATGTGGAAACAGGAATTTATAATGGGAAAAGTTGACATGAAGTACATGAACACGTAAGATTTTAAATATATTATATAGATGAAACGCTTCTTGTGGAAATGACACACCGCCTGAGGAAGGGGAAAGCCCCCGAAAGCTTGTGGGATTAAAAATAAAATCGTTGGACTATAACTTGGTGTTGTAAAATTGTTTACAATTGTTAACCCCAGTCCATCACCGGCATCTCCACATCACTTCTAAATTCATCACCTCAAATTGCTTCTACTACCAGTGCCACCAGTAACAAACCTGCAATAATCAATACTGCAGTTTATTGTTAGGTAGCTTGCTCCAAACACCGCCCAAATAGGAGAACAAAACCTATAATTATTCTCCAGGGTGTTTTGAATAATTTAAATGGACACTGTACAAAATCTTATTGGTCCACACCACAGTTTTCCTCCAATTATATATTGGGAAGACCGAAGCCATTGTCTTCAGCCCCCGCAACAAGCTCCGTTCCCCAGCCACTGATTCCGTCCCCCTCCTTGGCCACCGTCAGAGGCTGGACCAGACTGTTCACAACCTCGGCGTTCTATTTGACCCTGGGCTGAGCTTCCGACCCCATATCCTCTCCATCACCAAGACCGCCTACTTCCACCTCCGTAATATCACTGTTTCGCATCTGCCTCAGCTCATCTGCTGATGAAACCCTCATCCATGCTTTTGTTACCTCCAGACTCAACTATTCCAATGCTCTCCTGGCCGGTCTCCCACCGCGCGCCCTCCCTAAACTTGAGCTCATCCAAAACTCTGCTGCCCGTATCCTAACTTACACCAAGTCTCATTCATCCATCACCCCTGTGCTCGCTGACCTACATTGGCTCTCGGTCCAGCAATGCCTCAATTTTAAAATTCTGATTCACATGTTCAAATCCCTCATGGCCTCGCCTCTCCCAATCTCTGTAACCTCATCTAGCCCTACAACCCTCTGAGAACTTTGCATTCCTTCAATTCTGGCCTCTTGTGTATCCCCGATTTCCTTCGCCCCACCATTGGCAGTCGTGCCTTCAGCACTCTAGGCCCTAAGTTCTGGAATTCCCTCCCAAAAGCTCTCCACCTCTCTCTCCTCCTTTAAGACGTTCCTTAAAACTTGCCACTTTGACCATGCTTTTGGCCACCTATCCTAATATCTTCTTATGTGGCTAGATGTCAAATTTTGTCTGATAACGTCCATGTGAAAAGCTTTGGGGCGTTTTACTACTTTAAAGGCACTATATGTTGTTGTTACTGAAATCCTAGTGTCAACACTGAAAATGGTGTTTATGCTTTCGTGGTAATCCAATGTTAACTCATCTCATCTTTTGTTTTCTTTTATAAAATAGCAAGTATTTAAAGGAATTAGTGTTGCATTTTTTCATTTAAAAAAAAAATATCCGTAGTAATGGATTACAAATTGATCATATTTAAATTCCAATATAGGGATGGGAAGTATGCCAAATCTGTCAGTCCCTCCAAACATGCCTTCATTTGCTTCCTTGGCTCCCTTGGCTCCCACATCATCGCTGACATCAGTGACCTCCTTGCCACCTTTGGGTATGTCAGTTCCCCTGGTGCCTGCTGTTAGTACATCAGCATTACCAAATGGTACATCTGTCCTTATTCAGCCTTTATCTGCACAGAGTTCTGCAAGTAAGTGGTACAAATTGTATAGTTGCACTTCGATCTATAACTGACAGTAGTATTTCAAACCGTATATAGTTGCTTTACAAAACATTCCTTGCAGTTTTGTTCATTTTCTCATATTTGTCCTTTGTAGACCTTTATCTTGAATCTTCCTTTGAGAAAATGAGGTAAATTTCTTTATCGCTTCACTTGCTGTAACAAGGGATGCCCTGTTTTAAAAACACAAATGGCTGTGCTAACTATTGGCGTTTCAGCTTTCAGTTACAAGCAAGTCCCCATATAATTTGGTCAAGGTGAGAGGTGAAGGATTCTAATTGAATCACTGACGTCCAGCTGGATTTGAACTGAATGTGACTGCCTAGAGCTGCAGTGTGCCAGTCCTGGACTGTTGATAACAAACAAATATTGCTGTTGCCATGCAGGATGCTGCTTTGAAATATGGTCTATCGTCCCATGAAAATCCAATCAATCCCTCTTTTGGCAAAATAAAAACAGAAAATGCTGGAAAGGCAAAGCAGGATACATCAGCATCTGAAAGAGAAACATTGATAACATTTTAAGTGTGATTCTTCATCAGAGTAACTGAATTATTGACTTGTTCATTTCCAGCATTTTCTGTTTTTACTTCAGATTCCCAGCATTCATTTTTTAACTTAAAAGTATTTTATGAGGTGCTTTATTGTTTTGTTTTTTGAGTCCTGTATGCTTCTTCCTCTTTTTTTTGCTGTACTTAGGCTGCTTTGTCTTTTTCTTGATGGTTACAGAGTCTTAGTAACCGGAAAGTGAAATGATCTCTCATAACCTACTTACAAAATCCCTAATCCATGAATTTATTTTCAGATCTCATCTGTGATAAATTCTGGTCACCTTCTGTCGCTATTCTCATTTTTGATAACTGTATTGAAGAGTTATAACATTTTATATGTCATCTATTATATAATTCATTAAAAAATCAAACATTTCTGTTAATAACTGTAATCCACACTTGTTGACATGTAAAGCGCAATCCAGCTCTATAACCATAAAGGCCACAGATTTTATTACATTTGTATAAGATTTCATTTTCATATGGAGTTAACCTAAACATGAGGCAGTCAAATAGATATAGACACACAAACATTGGTAGGCACCACCTGACTGTCAGATGGAAGTGTCTGTGATCTCTTGAGAATGTAATTGTTTCTTTTATTACTGTTTAATACGTTTAACCTAATAAGGTCCTCCCCTCCAAATATTTCCGCAATCTCCATATCCTTCTTTAGATCACCTTATTCCCTTTCCTGCCTCTATAGATGGCAGATCTTTCCAGGGCTCTTTCCACAGAACTCTAAATTTCCTTCAGCAGATTGATCCAAGTAGTTTGTTTCCATTCCTGGGCTCCACTTGGTGGCTTCGCTAATGATTTGGCTATGATCAGGAAATTGCATTCTGCCACTTTGGGTGCTCTAACTCACTGTAACACACACACAATGGCACGCACCTCTTTGCCAGTGATGAAGTGTACTCTGTCTCTGTAGTTACACAGTATCGGTAATGCAACCATGCAGTTACAGCTTTCTAGGGACATAATGTGTGTAGTTCTGTTCAACTGAGATCACTGATTGGAGTTTGAAGTTGTTCCAAACTCTCACTTATTGTAAATAAAGCAGAAGACTCTATACTCCCAACATACTTTGATGGCTGACTTTAAGGCTAACCACCAAACTCCACATTAATTAGAAGGAAGTAACTTTTCATCTAACGAATTAGCTGTAAGTAATTGAATTAAAATGTATTGAGGAATAATTCTTGTACATTGTTTCATAATTTTGAACTGCCTTCTCGTTACTGTGTATTTACGTGTGGTTAGGTAGCAGGTTACATCGAGTTACATTAAAACTACAGCACAGAAACAGGCCATTCGGCCCAACTGGTCTAGGCCGGCATTTATGCTCCACACGAGCCTCCTCCCTCCCTCCCTACTTCATCTGACCCTATCGGGATACCTTTCTATTCCTTTCTCCTTCATGTGCTTACCTAGCTTCCCCTTAAATGCATCTGTGTTATTTGCCTCAACTACTCCTTGTGGTAGTGCGTTCCACATTCTTACCACTCTTTGGATAAAGAAGTTTCTCCTGAATTCCCTTTTGGATTTATTAGTGACTATTTTAAATTGATGACCTAGGTTTTGGACTCTTTCCCCCCCCCCCCCCCCCCCCCCCCCACAAGTGGAAACATTTTCCCTATGTCTACCCCATCAAACCCTTCCATTATCTTAAAGACCTCTATCAGGTCACCCCTCAGCCTTCTCTTTTCTAGAGGAAAGAGTCTCAGCCTTTCCTGATAAGGATATCCTCTCAGTTTTGGTATCATCCTTGTGAATCTTTTTTGCACCCTCTCTAATGCCTCTATATCCTTTCTATAATATGGAGACCAGAACTATGCACAATACTCCATGTGGTCTGCCTCAGACCAGCAATCAGTTGGACCAACCAACTGCCTCGCCAAGCAGTAGGATGTGGGTCTTTGCGCATGGTTGCTTTGTATAGTGAGCAGCAGGTTCTGGTAGATGGGGGGAGTTTTGAGATAAACTACCTAAAAGGGATGGACTCTGTTGTTGTACCCCTTCCTTAGCCTTTGTTTCTCATGTCATGGTGTTCGTCTTTTTAGCACTACCCAACAGCGGGCCTCTGAGGCAGACGTTAGCGGGATTTGGAGGCACTGGCCTACACAAGGCGCAGTCATTGATTGATCTTGGCTCCAGCAGGTACAAGAACAATGTTTTTTATATTATTGCCTTGTCCATTGCATTTGGGTGGATTACACAGAGTAAATAAGTATGTTGCAGATTTAGCCATCTGTCCAAATTAAACCAGATATCGTTTTGAGTGTAAATAAACAAGAACCATTATATAACAGGCTGAAGCTGTTAAATCGCCTAGGAACAGCAGCTCTTTTACATCAGAAATGTAATGCATTTATATTTTCTGTCCAGTAATCCAGAGAAACATGCTGCAATTCTTTGTTCTGGTTTGTCAAACTGTGAGAAAATCCTTCTCCTATCTGTCACATGACAGAAAGCACGTGTAGGTTTTGAAAAATGCTAAGGAAAACGGTTAGTGAAATCATTACCAGTTTCTCATTTGACCCATTCCCTGCTGAATAAGCAGCAGCACAATATGGTAAGCTCAGCAAGTGGTGGTGTTTTAAAGATTCTTAACAATTCCTCTTTCAATGAAGTGGAGATGCCGGTACTTGGATATCCTTTCCACTGTGAGCCGGCAGTTTGTGGTGTCGATGGTAGTCATGATGTAGAGATGCCGGTCTTTCAATGAAAACAGTAGTACGACTATTTCACATGATAATTAACAGCTTGCTCTTGAACCGAGATTTCTGAGAGAGTGATTTCATTATCAGTTAATTAATTCTGGAAAATAAGTATTCTCCTGTTTATTGTTGCAAGGAATTTAACTTCGTCTTTGCACCTAAAAGGGAGAGCGTAGTGATATAGCCATAAGCCATTTGCATTGCATTAATGTTTTCACAGTGCAGTGAGGAATTTGACATCATTTAAATCTGTGTTTCTACATTTGGCAAAGGCAGAAAGTTTGTCAAACACTGTTTTTCTTTAGAAAGAGTTCCTTTTTTTTACCACCATCTGAAAGAAGATCTGTTGCTTATTCTTTATAATGGATATGTCATTGACTCTGAAAACAAAACATCTTCATTCGATAATTTCAACTTACTTTACGGTGTCTACAAAATTATGCTTCATTGAAAAGGTAGTCATTATAGGCAAAAAAAACACATGTAAGTAACGCTTTGTTATTAGATTAATGAACACGTGAACACATTTGTATGGTTCCTTTATCCACTATTTTAAATAGGGTAAAGTTTGTTTAAACAGTGAACAGAAGAATTTCATACGAATGTGTAAACACACTTGTTACAAATGTAGCACAGTACTGTTTCAATCTATTTTAATAAACTTCTTAATCTGCAGTATTTTGGACTGAAGGGCTGTAAGAATTGTTGTCATTTTAAGTGCTGCTGTTTGCTAATTTTCTTTCTACTGTACTTACATTTGAAATTGGCAACCCAGTCGGATACGAGGGTTGTGCTCCTGCACTCTGTACCATACACTGATGTTACAACGTGGTACAGCATCCCATAGTGGTGTGAGCAAATGATGTTTAACATTTGAAATTTAGTTATGAGAACATTTTAACAAAAGAAGTGGGTTATTTCTGTCTGAAAAGACTGTTTACATAGGAACATAGCAACATAGGAACACGAGAAGGCCATTCAGCCCCTCGTGTCTGCTCCGCCATTTGATAAGATCATGGCTGATCTGTGATCTAACTCCATATACCCGCCTTTGGCCCATATCCCTTAATACCTTTGGTTGCCAAAAAGCTATCTATCTCAGATTTAAATTTAGCAATTGAGCTAGTATCAATTGCCGTTTGCGGAAGAGAGTTCCAAACTTCTACAACCCTTTGTGTGTAGAAATGTTTTCTAATCTCGCTCCTGAAAGGTCTGGCTCTAATTTTTAGACTGTGCCCCCTACTCCTAGAATCCCCAACCAGCGGAAATAGTTTCTCTCTATCCACCCTATCTGTTCCCCTTAATATCTTATAAATATCTTATAAACTTCGATCAGATTACATAATAATCAGAACTTTAATTCATTTGCCGTTTATTATTTAAAATATATCAGGAGCTCATTGATCGATAAATGAAATCTGAGATATAGCACTATCCATAGAGACTAACAATGGCTTATGATCAATCCCTGAACACTGGGATCCATACTGAGTTCTCAGCTGGGGTGGTGATGCTACAGTTGCCATCAGTGGTTCTGGGTTAGGGAGCGGACGATCATCCAGGGTTCCTACTCCTGATTACTTTTCAATGATTCCTGTTTGAATGTGCGTGAAGAGACGGCAGGTGATGGCCTCTCAGTCAATTAGTCAATCAGTTCAGGTTCATACATGAAAGTGGCTACTTGGGTGAGGAACCCTAGCCCAGTATCAGTTGCCATCTTCAGAAAAATTAATGAGGGAAGAAAATAAGAGAGAAAGTTGAAGAGGAGAAAAAAATGCATATGTTTCAATGAGGCTGCATACCACTTTTGCTTTAAAAGGACAGCAGATTTGATGTGTCTGTTTCTATCAGTCTTTGCTATATTACTGAACTGCATTACTCTAGGACTGTATTTTCAGCATTAGTTCTTACATGAGTTTTAATCTTCATACAAGTAATATAAGTTCTAATGTTTTGAAACTTTGTGGCTGAAATCATTTCTGATTGTTACCTTCCAATCTTTCTGTTTCCTTTTTGCAGCAGTTCATCATCATCCACTACTTCTCTTGCCTCACCCAAAATGAGCTGTTCTGACTGGGCAGTTCCTCAGTCCACCAGGCTGAAATATCGACAATTCTTCAACAGCCTTGATAAATCCATGAGTGGTTACCTCTCAGGTCAGTTTAATATATGTGTGCTTGTGATCGATGAAGCTTTTCTTTAGTGCAGACTTGGTATTGATGATTTGATCGATCATACCTTAGCACTTAGGACCTTACCTACCACAATGCAGGCTCAGGTCATTGTTTGTTTTATTGGGAGTACCGGTTGGAGAACTGTCTTCATGGAGGGTGCTCTCTGGCATTCTGATGATTCCCATTTCAGTGAGAAAGCACATGCGGCTGAAAGTATTAATGTTTGTGCTTACAGATCAATAATTGTGGGGTATAATTAAAACTCAGCCCCAGGTCCTTCACAGAATCTGTGCTGGAAAAATTGCAGCTTTCAAATGCTACATTGACGCTTGAGCTCAGGGTGCTGCTGCCTACTCACTCCTGCCTTGTCTGATCGGCATTAGAAATAGTGAACAATTAAGGTCTTGCTAAATGTAAATGGCCAATAGTAGTTGAAATTCTCATGTAATTTTTATTGACGCTAATAGTTACAACAATGCTAATTGATATGTTTTGATCAGAAAAGCTAAAATGATGTAATGCGCATGATGAGGGTGAGCTGAACAAAAGGACAATGCTCCTGGCTGTAGCTGTAAGTGGAATGTGCTAGCCTGCTAATGATTTTAATTTTCTTTTAGGCCCCCAAGCCAGGAATACTCTTGTACAGTCCAATTTATCTCACAACCAACTAGCTACCATATGGTGAGTCTGCTATAATTACGCATGTCTACAGTTCTTAAGGTCAGAAGCTCCCACCTGTGGACACACAGTGGTGACTGTCCAATTAACTGGCTTTCAGATTTAATTCTAGGTGTTCATTGAGTATTGCAAGATTTAACCCAGTATGACGTTTTCTATTAGTGATTTTTAAAACCTGTTATATTTCGATATTATAAATTGCAATCTGATTGAAATAGTATGAGGGAAACCTCATGCTGGGGACTGCATCTAGTTGTTCTTATTAAAAACAAATGACTGTAATTTACCTTTATATAGCACTATTTGTGTAAAATAACTTTTCAAAGTGCTTAACAAGGGTGAGAGCTGGAGATGGAAAGGATTGGGTGGGGAGTGGGGCTGAAAGCATGGTTGAAGAGAGAGGTTTTTGGGATGCCTTTGAAAGAAAGGAAAGGAGTAGGGTACAACAACAGCAACCTGCATTCATGTAACACTTTTAACAGAAAAATGTCCTAAAGTGCTTCACAGAGGTGTAATAAGAGTCAAGGAAGGAGATATTAGGAGGGGTAACCAAACGCTTGGTCAAAGAGGTGAGTTTTAAGGAGAGGGAAGTGAGGGCAGAGGGATTTAGGGAGGGAATTCCAGAGATGAAAGCAATGCCACCAATGGTGGTGAAGGGAGGGAGGAATGCAGAAGAGGCCAGAGTCCGAGGAAAAGAGAGTTCTGGGGGTTGTCGGGCTTGAGGAGGTTATAGAAATGGGGAGGGACAAGGCTTTGAAAGGATTTAAATACAAGGATGAGAATTTTAAATTGGAGGTGCTAGGAGACCAGGAACCAACGTAGGTTAGCGAAGACAGGTGACGAGTGATCGGGATTTGATGCGGGATAGGCTATGAGAAGCAGAGTTTTGGATGAGCTGAAGCGGTGGGTAGAGAATGGCCGACGGCTAGGAGAGCATTGTAATAGTAGAGTCTGGAGGAAACAAAGGCATGATTGAAGGTTTCAATTGCGGATGGGCTGGGGTAGGGGCAGAGGCTGTGATGTTAGAGTTGAAAATAGACGGTCTTTGTGATGGAAAGGATATGGAGATGGAAGCCTAGATTTGGTTCAGATAGGACACCGAGGTAGTAAACAGACTGGTTCAGCATGAGACAATGACCGGAGAGGAAATCAGTGGCAAGGGTACGGAGTTTGAGCCGAAGGCAATGACTTTGGTCTTCCCAATGTTTAACTGCGGGAAATTGCAGCTCATCCAAGACTGGATATTGGACAAGCAGCCTAACAACCCAAAGGCAATGGAGGATTTGAGAGAGGTGGTGGAGAGGTAGATCTGCGTATTATCAGCATATATGTGGAAATTGAATGACTGAAAGAACTGCCTCAGATGTTAGAGCATCGGGAGTGTGGAATAGGCAGTGATTTTTTTTTTTATTCGTTCACGGGATGTGGGCGTCGCTGGCAAGGCCGGCATTTATTGCCCATCCCTAAGAGGGCAATTAAGAATCAACCACATTGCTGTGGGTCTGGAGTCACATATAGGCCAGACCGGGTAAGGACGGCAGGTTTCCTTCCCTAAAGGACATTAGTGAACCAGATGGGTTTTTACGACAATCCGGTAGTTTCATGGCTATCATTACTGATACTAGTATTTTAATTCCAGATTTTTTAAAATTTAATTAATTGAATTTAAATTCGCCAGCCGCCGTGGCGGGATTTGAACTCGTGACTCTGGATTTTAGTCCAGGCCTCTGGATTACTAGCCCAGTAACATAACCACTACGCTACCGTACCCTAGAGTCAGAGAGTAGAGGGTGCAGGCTCACACATGTGGATGGGGAAGGTCACTCATAAGGGGAGCTAGATAATGGTTGGATTTAAAATGCTTTCTGTTAAACAAAAAACAAAATGATCAAACATTTCTGATTTGTCTTCCTGTTCAAAAGAGAAGACAGAACATCTCCCAGTACCAAGGCCTTTGTCGGTGCCACTGTATCACCAGTGGTGCAGAGGTGTATTTAAGCAGTCCTGATTTCCTTCCTATCTTGTGTGAAGATGTCTGGCCAATACTTGACACCTTGAGCCTTGGTCACTTTCAAAATAACTGAAGAATAAGAAATTCAAAGCATTTGAAGGAGACTGCAAAATATTTAAAATGACCCCACGTTGGGTGCTCCCACTGTTATGCATTACAAAAATCCTGGTGAAACCAGCAGCCTTTGAGCAAATCATTGCTTGAAATTGTAACCCTTGACAGAAGTTGAGTGGGTTTTTCTGTCTTATGCCATAGAATCAGCTTGTTGTCCACATGTTCAGAGAATCTGTTTTGTTGTTCAATTAGCCAACATGAAAATATGCATTAAGCCTTTTCCTCTATTGCACTGTTGAATTACAGGAACCTGGCAGATGTTGATCAGGATGGAAAGCTCAGAGCAGAAGAGTTTATTTTAGCAATGCATTTGATCGATATGGCCAGGTCTGGTCAACCTCTTCCTCTCACACTTCCCCCAGAACTGACACCTCCTTCATTTAGGTGAGTGATTCTCTGTTTCCCAGAGAGGTGAAATGATCCATACATTTTTTTTCATCCCCTTTAATTCACGCAAGTGCTAAGCCGTGCTAGGTAGGGTACAGTGCCATGGATGTGAACAGCCTATGTATTTTATCCAAGGGTCCATTCTCGTACAAGCCAATCTAGAAACCTAGCAAAAGCTGGTCGCTGATAAAACTGTTTTTGGCATGTAAAGACAAGAGTGGGGGAACTTTAAACCCCAAGAACAGGTGGGCTGGGGGTGGGTGAATAGTGAAAATCATTGATTTTTGTAGCATGACCGCAACCCGGCTCCAGGCATGTTTGGATGCATGCGAGTAACCTAGTCACTGCAGTCGGGACCTTAATGATTTCAAGCAGGCGGGTATTTATCTCATCAATTAACATTGTTGAGAAGTTAAGTAAATGTTTCTCAATTGAATGTGACTGATCTTTAAACTTAACGTCTCCAGCACTGGTTTCCTGGGGCTTGTGAATCTCGCCAGTGAAACTGAGGCAAGGTTGAGCCGCAGTTCATGCGGGTATTTAAACTTGTGATTAACGCATCTGAATAAAAGCTCAGTTATTGCAGCTGGCGTCTCAGTTCCCTCTGGCAAACATTTGGCAGAGAGTTGTTGTGTTGAGACAGCTTTTTCAATACTTTGATGCCTTTCAAACTGACAAGATCGAGAGGACATCTAAGGAGGAAGAAAATGATCATCCATGCAGCGACCTCGTGCTATGTTGGGTTCTGCAGATGCACAAGAGAGAGAGGTGCACAACACAGATCTACCCATGTGAGAGGGTCTATAGACAGAGACTGAACTTCCTTGACCTCTCTGAAGAGCAGTGCCTTCGCAGGCTCAGATTGAGTCGGCAGGTGGTTGTACACATCTGCAGCCTCCTTGAAGAAGAGCTGCTCCCTGCTGGACCTGGTGGCCACGCATTGCCCATCACAGTAAAAGTCACCACTGCGCTCAATTTCTTTGCCTTCAGCACCTTCCATTGCGCCACCGGAGACATCTCCAGGGTGTGTCAGTCGTCTGCACATAAATGTATACAGCAGGTGACGGATGGGTTATTTCAGGTTTACTTGCGTGAACTTCCCCCCACGACAACCACAGCCAGAATGAGTGGGCTGTTGGTTTTGCCTCTCTGGCTGGCTTACCAGAGGTGCAGGGTGCAATCGATTGCGCACATATGGCAATCTGAGGACCACCACGTGAGCCAAGAGTCTTCATCAACCAAAAGGGTTTTCACTCCATCAATACACAGATGGTGTGCAACCATAAGAAGTGTGTAATTAAAAAGAGCAGGAAACCGGAGCAGTTTAAAAGGAGCCCAGCCCAACAGTTAAACAAACCCAGGGAAAAATCTCAAAAGTTGACATCATAGTTAGCACAGAGTGGGGAGTGGCAGAACCCGAGGAAATTAAACTAAGTCTTTAATATACTATACACACTCTATTTTTAACTATAAACTATAAATAAATTGTTAAATAAATAAAATATTCAGAATAATCAATTGCTAATTAATTTAAAATCAAGTTAAATCCATCTACTAAATATAATCTAGACCATAAGTGTTTCTATTAGTTCTAGAATTAAATTACTACTAACAAATAAATAAATAAAAACTGGAGATGGCAGCACAGGCTATGTCTCGGGTCTGTGATATGTGGGAGTTTGTGGACAGTGAGACTGTCCCGGATTGCCACATTTGCAAGAAATATCTCTGCTTTGAGTCCTTGAGCTGGAGTGCGAGTTAGAGACACTCCGACACATAGCTCAGCAGGGTAAGGGGAAATAGAGAAGGAGGTCCCGCAGACACAGATGCAATGTATTTTCTACCTGTGAGGATAAGGATGTAGGGGTTTCATTTCATGGTTCACTGGCGCCAGTACTGGGACAAGAAGGAGCTGTACCGCTGGGACGGGCTCCACCAGAATGGGACCAAAGTCCTAGCGGAAAGGATAAATAGGGCTGCTGACAGGACTTTAAATTATTAAGATGGGGGGAGGGATCTGGTGAAAATAATGTAAGTCTGAAGATAAAAGAAATAGATGAGAGTAAAGGTCAGATCAAGGTAAGGAATAAGGGTGACATAAATGGTCAAGGAATAAATACAATTATAGAACATAAGTACAAAATGACTTAAAAAAATAAAGTGAGGGGAACAATTATTAAAAACAAATTAAATTGCCTGTACAGCAATGTGCACAGCATCCGAAACACAACGGGGGAACTGGAGGCAAGAATTCGTAGCGAGGAGCCAGATGTGGTAGGGATAACTGAAACATGGCTACATCAAGAACAGGACTGGCAGTTAAATATTTTCGGATGTAATGTATTTAGAAAGGACAGGGAAGGAATATGGGGGAGGGATGGGGTAGCTGTACTAATTAGAGACAACATAATGACATTAGAAAAAAGAGAATGGAGTTTTTACAGTGTGTACAGGACTCCTTTCTTACCCAGTATGTGAGAAGCCCAACAAGAGAGTGAGTCACTGCTGGATCTAATAATGGGAAATGAACCAGAGCAGATAAGAGAAGTAAGCGCAGGGGAATATCTAGGCAATAGCGATCATAACATAGTGAGATTTAAAATAATGATTGAGAAAGATGTAAGTAAGGCAAAGATCAAAGTAATAGATTGGAAAAAGGCTAATTTTGAGGGGATGAGAATGGAACTAGGGAAGGTAAACTGGAAAAAAAATTGACAGATAAAGAGATAGAACAGGAGTGGGAAATATTTAGAACAGTGATTAATAGAGTTCATAAGAAATAAGAGATAGGAGCAGGAGCAGGCCATATGGCCCCTCGAGCCTGCTCCGCCATTCAATAAGATCGTGGCTGATCTTCGACCTGAACTCCACTTTCCTGCCCGGCCCCATATCCTTTGATTCCCCTAGAGTCCAAAAATCTATCAATCTCAGCTTTGAATATATTCAACGACTCAGCATCCACAGCCCTCTGGGGTAGAGAATTCCAGAGATTCACAACCCTCTGTGTGAAGAAATTCCTCCTCATCTTAGTCTTAAATGGCCGACCTCTTATCCTGAGACTATGCCCCCTAGTTCTCGACTCTCCAGTCGTGGGAAACAATCTGTCAGCATCTACCCTGTCAAGCCCCCTCAGAATCTTGTATGTTTCAATGAGACCACCTCTCATTCTTCTGAACTTCAGAGAGTATAGGCCCATTCTACTCAATCTCTCCTCATAGGACAACCCTCTCATCCCAGGAATCAATCTAGTGAACCTTTGTTGAACCGCCTCTAAGGCAAGTATATCCTTCCTTAGATAAGGAGACCAAAACTGTACACCGTACTCCAGGTGAAGTCTCACCAAAGCCCTGTACAACTGTAGTAAGACTTCCTTACTCTTGTATTCCAACCTCCTTGCAATAAAGGGCAATATGCCATTTGCCTTCCTTATTGCTTGCTGTACATGCATACTAACTTTTTGTGTTTCTTGTACGAGGACACCCAAATCTCTCTCAACACCAACAATTAATAGTTTTTGACCATTTAAAAAATATTCTGTTTTTCTATTCGTCCTACCAGAGTGAATAACCTCACATTTCCCCACATCATACTCTACCTGCCACCTTCTTGCCCACTCACCTAACCTGTCTACATCCTTTTGCAGACTCTTTGTGTCCTCCTCGCAGCTTACTATCCCACCTAGCTTTGTATCGTCAGCAAACTTGGATACATTACACTCGGTCCCTTCATCTAAGTCATATAGATTGTAAATAACTGAGGCCCCAGCACTGATCCACTAGTTACAGCCTGCCAACCTGAAAGTGCCCCTTTTATCACTACTCTCTGTTTTCTGTCCATTAACCAATCCTCTATCCATGCTAATATATTACCCCCAACCACATGAGCGCTTATCTTGTGTAACAACCTTTTATGTGGCACCTTGTTGAATGCCTTTTGAAAATAAGTTCATGAGAAATATATTCCTCTAAAAAAACAAGAACAAAGTAGCCAATAATTAAACACCATGGATGAATAAAGAGATAAGGGTAAAAATGAAACTAAAGAAAAAAATGAAACTAAATACCTAGACAATAAAGAAGAGGATGACAAAAGGGAATATGAAGAGGTTAGGAAAGAAGTCAAAAAAACAATTAGGAAAGCAAAGAGGAACTACAAAATTAAATTATTAAGGAATATAAAAAGAAATAGTGAAGTATTCTACAGACACATAAATAACAAGAGAAAGGGACAGGGCCACTAAGGGATGCACACGATAAACTCACAGGTAATGATAGCGAAATAGTGGAAATATTGAATAGTTGCTTTGCTTCAGTATTTACCAGGGAGACTAACAAGGTGGGCATGATAGTAGAAGAAGAGATCAAAAAGGATATAAACATTTAAGATAGAAAGGGGGGAGATAATTGATAAACTAATCAAACTTAGAGAAGGTAAAACCCATGGTCTGGATGGATTGCATTTGCGAATATTAAAAGAAGTTAGGGAGGAATTGCAGAGGCACTATTACATATATAAAAAAATTCACTAGGAAAGGGAATAATGCCAGAGGACTGGCAGACAGCTAATGTTATTCCTATATTTAAAAAGGGAGTTAGAACAAGTCCAGGAACTATAGACCTATTAGCTTAACACCGGTGGTAGGAAAGGTAATGGAATCTTTACTCAAAGATGTAATAAGAAAAACATCTAGAAAACGTAAGTATGATGAAGATTAGTCAGCACGGATTTCAGAAGGGAAAGTCATGCTTGACAAACCTTATTGAATTCTTTGAAGAAGTAACAGAAAGAGTGGACAAGGGTAATGCGGTAGATGTAATATGTTTGGATTTTCAAAAGACTTTCGATAAGGTAGCGCATTGGAGATCCATGACTAAGGTCAGAGCATGTGGAGTTAAGGGACAGGTAGCAGAATGTATAGGAAGCTGGCTACAAATCAGAAAACAGAGTAGGGTTAAGGGTAGCTACTCAGACTGGCAAAAGGTGGGAAGTGGTATTCCACAGGGATTGGTGCTGGCACCACTGTTCATAATTTACGTTAACAATTTGGACTTGGGAATCAGAAGTACAATTTCAAAATTTGCGGACGACACCAAAATGGGGGGGATGTAGTTAATACAAAGGAAGAATGCGTCAAAATGCAAGACGAGATTAATAAACTTGCAGAATGAGTGTGTAATTGGCAAATGAATTTCAATATAGATAAGTATGAGGTGGTGCATTTTGGTAGGAAGAATAAGGAGGCCACATACTGCTTGGATAATAAGAGTCTGAATGGGATAGAGGAGCAAAGAGATCTAGGGATACAGATACACAAATCACTAAATGTAGCGACGCAGGTTAATAAGGCCATAAAAAAGGCAAACCAAGCACTGTGATTCATTTCTAGAGGGATAGAATTGAAAAGCAGAGAAGTTATGTTAAATTTGTGTAGAACCTTGGTTAGACCACACTTGGAGCACTGTGCACAGTTCTGATCTCCATATTATAAAAAGGATATGGAGGCATTGGAGAGGGTGCAAAAGAGATTCACAAGGATGATACCAGAATTGAGAGGATATACTTATCAGCAAAGGCTGAACAGGCTGGGGCTTTTTTCTGTAGAAATGGGAAGGCTGAGGGTGACCTGATAGAGGTCTTTAAGATAATGAAAGGGTTTGATAAGGTAGACGTAGAGAAAATGTTTCCACTTGTGGGGGAGTCCAAAACTATACATCATAAATATAGCATAGTCACTAATAAATCCATTAGGGAATTCAGGAGAAACTTTACAGGGCCCAGTTCACTTGTTTGGGAATCTAATGCCAGGTACATCATGTTAATTTGTGAACTGAAACCTTTTCAAGTAAATACCTACAATAATCCCAACTAGTTTCGTATTCTATGTTTATAAGAAAAAATGGTTCACTATTGCTCCTGTCCTGTCCCAGGCCCCACGGCAGCTGAAAGGTAGGCAAGAGAATACCTGGATTGTTGGTATGCTGATTTAACTATTTTAAATAATCAATTTTTATCGTTAAATAACTTCAGGAGGGATAACCAAAACAAAACCATAGAGCAGAGTTCTGATAAAGGATGCACCCAAACATTAGCCTGTCTTTTCCTCTTTTAGATGCTGATTAATTTGATATGCATTTTAAACAGTTTCTGTTTTTAAAACCTTATGAAACTGCAAATGGGTGATGACCCATTTAAAGTAGACCCAGCAATGCCTCTGACATAATAGCAGGTGCCCAGTTTCCTTTGTTCTTAATGCATTTGACTCCAATTTTTATAGAAGGAATTTAATATTTTGATTACGTGTGTCATAGTGAAATTTGTGATATGATTGGTAGTCCTGATAGCCCTTTGAAACCATGCAAAAAGTGCTTGCAGATTATAGTTCTTCTGGTTTTTTTTCTTTAGATCAAGCAAATGGGGTGATGGAATAAATGGAACCCCACCTCAGTATCAGGAAGTAGCAGAGGAAATCCAGGAGGCCCAAAAAAAGTCACCTGGTAAGTTGACTAGCCTGCATGTGTCTTGTGTCTCTCTTGCATGAAAATGCTGGATAGTATTGAATGTAAAATGGATTATTTTTCTGTTCTCCTCTTGTCCAAAGTTTTAATAATGAATGTCTAATACATACATCAAACTTTAAGAAACCACTGCAGAATGTAGTATTGTTTGTATTGCGGCAGACCATAAACATTGCGACAGTGAACCTCAATTGCTAACAACCAATAAGTAATGTTACTAAAGTGCACATAACACCGTACATGTACAATATCAAACCCATTATAATGTAAGTTACAGTAAAGTACTGTATTAGCACAAAATACAGTAAGTTAGATTTTAATGCCTTCTATTTAACATCCTCTTGCAACCATATTCTATTCAGGTTTCATGTGATATGACCACCCATTTTGCATTTAGGTGCTTTACAGTGGACAAAACATAGTTCAGTTTCCAGTTTGGATAGTTAGATGGCACTGCATCTCACTTAATGTGCCTTTGCTTGAATTCTTCCTTCAGTACAGCCTTGGCCTGTTAATTGATTGTACTGATTTACAGCCCAATAAATGTCATAATCGGCTGGGATGAAAATAGTAGCAATGTTGTTTTTGTGTAGCAGATTCAGAACAGTCTCCATTCTGCGAGCAGCAAATGTGTCCAATAATTTAGTAGAGCTGGCTAATCAGGGCTTTCTAATAGTTCCTGCTTCTTACTGATAAATTAGATGTGAAGAAATCAATGCGACACTTGTTCATTGTAATTTTATTGCTCCAATGATTCTGTACCTGTGCAATACAACAATTACCAAGAAATTGATAGTTTGGTTGGCAGGCGTCCATCTTTCCTGCAGTGTTAACAGATTGTCAACCATAATTTGCAGTTTCTTTCATGGAAAATTGTTTTATTTGGACTGTAGTGTCAGTGAATTGCAGGCTTTTATTATTAACCAGCCTTATTTGACAGTGCTCCTTAGGACTCTACTGGAATTTCCACCTAAGGATGCTTCCCAGTTTCATTTGGAACAAGAGATGATTGTCCCATCGATTTGTCTGCCGCTCCAGTCAGAATTGGGGGATTGATTTCCGCCACGCCCTGGTGTTTTATGCTAAATGTACAGAACACACATGCAAGTCCTTAAAACCTAAGATTAACCAGTAATTAAAGACAGTATAGCCAAGGGAATGCTTGAGTATATTTACGTCGTTGCTAGATTGTCGGCAGAGACTCCAGAGAACAGGTTAAGCGTCCTTTTACCTGTTCTACAGCTGCTTCCTGGGCATCACTCAACCGAGTCCCAACTGATAACATTTATGGAATTGCCATTTGGATTAAATTATATCTGTTCATTAAACATTGCTCATTATATTTGGTGACTGCACAAGATAATGTCAGCAGAGCTGTCCCTATTGGCTGGCATTAAAATTCCATTTCCAAGGTCTCCCTCTTCCCAAGTTGTACTATTTTAATACACTCCTACGGTGTGGCTGTGGTGTGTGTAATATTTGAAATGAAACAGAATGGTTATCTAAACTTGGTAGGGTTTTCTTCATTTTTCTAATAGAAGCATTTTCTGAGCACCATAAGTCCACCCATTCATGCCACAGGTCTTTCAGAGTGCTAAATCATCTGGTGTTAGGAGAACATCAGCTAGTTGCTGCAATCTAGGTCAAAATAAAATGATCACAGACACAGTGCCTGCCTTTAGAAGGAGGAGTGGGAACTGCAGGTGACTTTTTTGATCCAGTACAGATCAGGTTGGTGCATGTTTGGTCCTCTTGAACCAATGAAAGAGACTCAGACTCTCAAAGTTCGTAGAGAATGCCTTGATACAAAGAACGAAGATGGCCCTGCCAATATAGATAAGCTACCTTTTTAATTCACTTAACTAAAATAAGTCCGTTGTCAGGTATAATTAAAAATGCTGCATTTATATTTTGCTACCATTGATTGCATCCCAGTAATATAAGTGAGACTGTTTGTGATAAATTGCCACTGTTGGTAAATGTAAGCAATGGCCTCCAGGCGACCATTTCTTCTGGCTGCAGGCAGGCCGAGTGCTCAGCCCATCCTTACATCCAATGTCACTTTTGCAATCCTCACCTTGGGATCGGCATGGTTATTTTTGTATAGCCTGCGATGCTCTGAAATTTACCTCTAATGTAAACAAAGTTGATTCCAGTGCATCGATAGCCAACACATACAGAACCATTTTCCATTTACAATATAAAATGCGGAACGTGAGTAAAGGGAGCTGATAAACAGAGCAAGTAATCAACAGTGAAATATCTGGCAAAAGTCTGAATGAAAAGGTTGCACTTAGTGCTCTATTAAGTCCTCACTGCTAATGCTTGAGGCTGTACAAGTCCTTGATTTTTAAAACTCATAGCATTTGATGTTTACAGTCACTTTTGAGGATAAAAGAAAAGCAAACTATGACAAAGGGAACGCAGAGCTGGAGAGGAGGCGTCAGACGCTTCTGGAGCAGCAACAACGAGAGGCTAAGCGTAGAGCACAGCGGGCGAAGGAGGAGCAGGAGAAAAAGGAGCGAGAGCTGCAAGAGCAAGAACGGAAAAAGCAGCTTGATATGGAAAAACGGCTGGAGAAGCAACGAGAGCTGGAACGACAAAGGGAAGAGCAAAGGAGGAAAGAAATAGAAAAACGAGAGGTTTGTAATAAATATTTTTAAACCTGGAAATACAGCGCATTTTCCAGATTCTATGGGGAGGGATGAGGAATCTGAATTTACATTCATTTGGAAGAATCTGATAAACTCATTCTCAGATTCAATATGCTGCGCTATCTACGTTTGTTGTACACCTTTAGGCAGCTAAGCAGGAGCTTGAACGTCAGCGACAGCTTGAGTGGGAGCGGATCCGACGACAAGAACTCCTGAACCAACGAAACCGGGAACAAGACGAGATTGTCCAATTAAAGGCTAAAAAGAAAAGCCTGGAGCTTGACCTGGAGGCATTGGTAAGTAGATGTGCAAGGCTGACCAGCTTGAATCACATTTCAAAGTAACATCTGTTTCATGAGCCTGGTGCAGAGTCTATTTTGGCTATACTTAATTAAAAATATTGCGATTATGGATGGAAAATCAGGCAGACTCTTTTGCAGGCATGTACTCCTCCCTGCATGATTTTCCCATGTTTACCGTGCTCAGGTGATCCAGTATATCTGGACTTGTACCAGGAAAATCTACCTCGTTCTGTTTTATAGTATCTTCTGACTTCTTCCCTTTCACCCAGCTTATTGTACCCTTGACCATTACAACCTGCACTGGCTCTTCATAGAAATAACATTCTGTCGTCGACCAATACATTTATGATGGATGAGTTTTGGGTACCCACATGCTCAACAACTTTGATAGATTATGTTCCAACCTGCACACGGTGTGGAAAATACAACTCCCTGTTTGAATTGCAATCTTCAATATTTGGATAAGAACATAAGAACATAAGAAATAGGAGCAGGAGTAGGCCAATCGGCCCCTCAAGCCTGCTCCGCCATTCAATAAGATCATGGCTGATCTGATCCTAACCTCGAATCTAAAGAACACAAGAAGTAGGAGCAGGACCCGGCCACTCAGCCCCTGGGCCCACTCAGCCCCTGGGCCCGCTCCGCCACCCACAGGGCCTTGACCGATCCGAACTCAGCTTCATGTCCAATTTCCTGCCCACTCCCCGTAACCCCTAATTCCCTTTACTTCTAGGAAACTGTCTATTTCTGTTTTAAAATAAGAACATAAGAAATGTACATCAGAAGTTAATGGAAAGAAGAACATATTAAAAAGAAAGTAAGAAGTTCATAAAGAAAAGCTCCCCTCCCACTGAGTGTTTGAAAACAGTGAAGTAAGCTGCTGCCCTTAAAACACAGCCAGAGCTTGCCAATGGTTTATCATACATTTTCAGTTTTTAAAAGTGATAACTTTATGAGGATGGTGTTCAATTAATTCTCAACCTTCTGTAATTACTTAGAACAGAAAATATTCTGAGAAATTTGCAAAAGTAGTTTAAAAAGTATTGGATATAGGTCCCCACTGCATTTTGAAAAAAAATTAAAAGTTCAGTGGATATTTATGGAAACCGTACTCACAAATGAATGCTTATGGGATGCTGTGATTTTACCCTGTTTATCTCGACTTGATCTTATCTGATAACTATCTCATTTTACATAAATTGTATGCAACATAGTTGCTCAATGGGAGTCCCTGAAAATTTGATGGCAACCTTCTTCAAGTTGGAATGTTGTACATTTGTTCAAAATTAATTTGCTGAAAGTGCTGTTTTAAATGCAAGGCCTCTCTATTTCTAGGTAAGATCAGAAATCTGAAAGACATGCAGTGTATACAGATTTTGCTAACATCTACTGTGCAGAATTAATCCCTGTCAAATAAGTCAGAATAACGTGTAAACAATATGGCACCGATAATACCAGGGAGGCGGGATGGGGGAGGTTTAGCAGCTGGAAACCCGGAAGTATGGATTTCCCAGAGGTCCTGCTGAATTTAACTGCAGGACCTGATTTACATTTTTGGAATGGGTTTCCTGGCTGCAGCCGGCCAGATTGAGAGGCTGATTGGCTGTTGGGCAGATAGGCACCTGGAGAGCGGAGCGGAGGTGAGTTAGACATCAGGGGGGAGGAGGAGGAGGGAGTTGGACATCAGAGGTCGGGCAGAGGGGTGAGGAGGAGTTGGACATTGGGGAGAGGGGAGGAGTTAGACATTGGGGTCGGAGGTCGGACATCAGAGGTCAGTCATTGTGGGTCCGATCACGGTTGGGATGGTCCAATCGCGAGGTGAGGGGGGTGATTGGGGCATGGGTGGTGTCGGTGATCGTGTGCTGGTGGGGGGGGGAGGTGGTGTCCAGTCGTGGGATGCTTTACAGATTTGCTTGGTGGGCTAGGAGGAAGCACTCCTGCTCCTCCTGGCCCACAAGCAGTGCTGCAAAGGCACTTGCCTGTTCTATCCAGCCACTCTCGCCTCCCTTCAGCAGCCGGGTTTCCTGAGGCCTGGGAAACCCAGCCGGCCATTGTTAAATCTGGACAGAGATAAAATGTGAGACACGCTACCTCATTAAAATTTTTAAATTACGGACCGACCTCCGAGAGCAGGTTAGTCGTCCACCCCCCCAACTCGCCTCCGTTAAAACCGAAAGTGGAGGCGGGTTGGGGTCGGGTTTCCCATTTGTTTATTTACCCCCCATCCATCTTTAGGTGCTAAAATTCCCCCTTTGTGTGCTTGACAATCTCAGTTCTGCTGAGAAAAGATTTTTAAAAATTACTTTGGCAAGCAGCAACGTGTAATGATCTGTTTGTGTTGCTAAGCTCGTGAATTCCAATTCAACTAACAAGGTAAAGTTGCTTATTTCCCTCCTTTCAAGGCTGTATGGAACATTTCTCAAAGGCAAAGAGTATTTTTATGAACTTTTTTCCGTTAACAACCTAAAAGTTATTTGTCTGAATGCATGGGCCTGTAAGACCTTTTTTTTGCATCTGATATAACCATTTTCATGAGGACATCTAATGTAATACATTGTGGGGTGGGGGTGCAACCCCTTGCATTACCAGGCAGTGGGTTCAGGCAAGTACAAAACAGCAGTAACTGTAAAAATAGGAAATTATCATTGAATGAATAAGATTGCTCTCAGTGTAGTTCACACCAATATTAGCCAACTTGTGGGTAAATAGAGCAGGTTATTCCACAGGAGGGACAATATCAGCCCACTGAGCTAGACCTGTTTAAAAAAAAATTGTGTACTTTTTCTTATGTAACAATGTGGCAAGGAGGTGCATTGCCACATTTTCTTCAGTTGGCCCTGCCTGTCCCCAAAAGAGGTTCACATAGGTGAGATACCATTGTAATTTTTCTTTGACTCAGTGTAGTTACTGTTGATGTTCTCATTTTTTGCTCCTAAATGTAACCATATTTCCAATCTGTCTCAGAGTGAGAAGCAGCAAAAGGTCACAAACAGAGTGCAGGAAGTCCAAAGCAGAAAGCAAGTTCAAAAAAATGAACTTGATCTTATAAATGAAAAGCATGACCGGAGGCGAACAGAAGTGAACCTTTTACAGCAACAGCTCCAGGTAGTGGCCTCTCTTTATTTTTTTTCTAACATGGTATAGTTTAGTTGACTCGCCTCTATTTGAAAACTTGTTATCAAAGTACTATATTTTCTCAAGTCTGATGAATTCTCTTGAGTGAGGCTAACAATTTCAAATCTTTAATACTGGGTTAACCTCCAAGATGGGGCAGACTCATCTAAGTTTGCACTATTTTAATGCACAGATTAAAAGGGAGGCACAGTGACATAGTATCATTGGTGCTCCAGTGGGGTATGCTACTGAATGGCAGTTTATTGATTTGCCAGGGCCAATTTTACAGCTGCCGTTCATTTCAAATCGGGCTCCCAATTGCCCTGTAGGAGCCTGATTTAAATGTGTTAATAAATGTCCCACCTCTCCACTGCGGAACACTCAGACGCCCTGATATTCACAGCGTAAAAATGGCGGAGGGCGTGTGAGCGCGTATTGGGGTCAGGTTCCATGAATTTCATTTTTTAACCCCCCCCCCCCCCCAAACCCTCTCCTGCACATTCTGGGGAGTTAATATCGAGGTCTATGAACCTGTATCGGTATCAGGATAGGAGTTCATTGGAGGAGTGAAGATGAATGGATTAGGATATTGACAGGAGCATAATACAATTAATCAGGGAGAATGAGTGGAGTAGAACGTGAAGATAAAGTGGGAAGCAAAGCAGACAGACTGGTGACAGAGGAGCTCAGATCCACAGCAGATAATTTGCTTTAGTTGAAACCTGCTGCCTGTATTAACATTTTCTGAGAATATCTGCAGCCTTTTAGCTTTGCATTTAAATTATCGAACATTGTGTTACTAATGTTTTTCTTCAAACCCAATTGAAAATGATCAGCTGTTGTGTGTGTTCTTGCAGGACTGTCAGAATATGCTGAGTCAGCTAATTCCTGAAAAGCAGGCACTGGGTGACCAAATAAAACAAATTCAGCCCAACTCTGTCCAGAGTAAGTATGTCATATTCTTTAAAAGCTTATTCATTCTACTTGTACTTCATTTTTTTGTACCAAGTTGCAGTATGGACAGAGTTGCCTCACAAGTTGAGACAGATCAACATGAATGGATCCCAGTGTTCTCACTGTAGGGGTGATTAGCTGCATAAAAAGAGTGACAGAACCAAGGACTGATGGTACCTGCTGGAGGTGATGTAATTCTGGATGTCTAGGGTGTACTTCAACAGCTTACACTACCTCCCACAATTAATCTGATAGCTTCAGGAGGGAGCAGAAGACTTCCTCAAGCTCAACAGTGGCTAGTCAATGCACTCTTATTGGTCTAAAATAAAACTGATTTATATATTTTCAAGGTCCCCCGAATTTAGTAAAACTCTTGTTCTTCAGATACAAGTCTCGTGCTGTTGAATCGGAACCACACAGAAAGGAAAGAATCCTGTGAACGACTTCGCCAGCAGTTGAAGGAACTGGAAAAAGAGACAGCTGACAAACTTTCAGAAATGGATGCTTTTAACAGCCAACTGAAGGTAATATCCAAACAGTGTCGTTAACAAGTGGTTCTGCACATGAATTGGAAGAAAGTTGCTGTCTTTCTAAAGTTCAATTCCACTTCTTGAGATTTAAACTGGACAGTCCTTTTGGACAAATATTCCCCCTTCTCCCTCCTCTCCTTAAAAAGTGTATTTTCTAGGTGGATCGTGGGTTTCGTGCCATTGAGCTGCACAGTGGGCATACAGCGCACCTGCATGACGCGTTTAAAGCCCACTATTTAAAGGGTCACTCCAACAATGCATTTCGAAGGAGAAAAGAGGTTACAATGACTATGCAACGTTCCAGAGCCTAAGCAGCACCTAGATTGTCTGATGACGCCCTTGAGACATTGAGAAGCAGGAGGGAGGTGCTTTATCCACCAAACAGGAGTAAGAAACCTGCCTCTGTCACAAAGGAGGCATGGCTGGAGGTGGCAGACTAGGTCAGTAACAGGAGCACGGTGCCCCGGTCATGGCTGCAATGCAGAAAGAGATTTGATGACCTAACCAGGTCAGGAAAAGTGAATACAGTTACTGATTGACCTGCATTCTGTGGTGATCATTACCCCCATCACGCTGCCCTGCGAAGCCTACTCCATCACATCACTCCTCACACCCACTTAAGTTCTCAGTGTCAAGTTGCCGTCACTTTTTGTGTACTTCTTCAACCAGCATCCCCCCCACCCCCCTGCAATTTGTGCACCCACCTCTCCCACTCACCCCAATCCTGATGCGATATGATCAATCTGTCTGATAGTCACCCTCTGATGCATCTGCTTCATTATGATTCTGACCCAAAGCAATGCATCCATCGGGTGACCATTTCACCCTCACTCACTCACACATCCGTACTTTCTCCCCTTGTAGGAGAAGAGAGTGCAGAATGCAAGGGCGAGGACTGGAGGTGGCCACCACAAATAGTGGCCCTCACAGAAGCGGAGGAGGAGGCCTTGAAGATATGTCGTACGGTGGAGTGCCTGGCCATCGGAGATGCTGAGACTGTTACCCCGCAAACATCTGGTGACAGAACTTTAACATCTCTCACACAACATGGATTAATGATGTCAATTGTCGACCTGTTGCACACCTCAGAATGCTCATTGCAACATGACTTCTGCGATGATTATTAATATTGCTGTATGTTCTCTTCCAGGGGCAACACAGACTGAAGACATGGTCGAGAGTGATTCCTCAGAGGAACTCCCTGCCTCTGAGGGTGCATCATCGCGTCTTAGCGAGCCATTCCCCAGCGCAGATACTCACACCTCTCACAGGTGGGTCCTGTTAGAGAGGTAGTTGGGTTGTTACCTGGTGAATCAACACACACAAGTGAGCACGAGCAGACACTGGTGGCAGAGGCAGCGGTGGAGAGTCCGTGTTGGTGGGCACACTCCTCTCCAAGCTCTGCTCAGCTTGGTACAGATGCTGAACCCCGGGGCCCATCCTTGAAAAGGAAAATGATGGAGGTACAGGAGCAACTTTGCGAGGGAGTGGAAAATGTGCCATGCACACTCACCACAATAGCGGAGAGGATGGAGGAGTCCAACTCCATCGCTAGTGGATTGGTGGCACAGGTAAGTGCGGGAATGTCTGCAATGGAGAGAATGGCAGCCTCCTTTGAGCTTCAAGCACGGCTAACAAATGAGTCCATTCAGGCCCTGGCAACAGCTGTGCGGACTGAGGGCGAATTGCATTCTGCTGCCTTAGACAAGCAGACAGATACACTAGCACTAGCCTTACAAGGCATCACACATGTCCTCCAAACTGTTGTCCAGCAGAGTGGTAGCAGTGATGTGGCCCTGGCCCAGGAGAGGGATGATGGCGAAAGGGGACATGGAAGTGGGGTTGCCAATCAAAGCGCTCCCATGCCTCACCCACTGTTTCCCCCCCCCCCTCCCAACCAGTACCTGCAATGTTGCCTCCTCTTCAGATGGCCAAGTCTGCTCCTGCACTGGTGCAGGTGGAGCAGTCTTTGGAGGGGCCCTCACAGGCTCCAAAACCCAGAGGTCGTAGGCCGAAAGCATCTAAGCAGTCTGGGCATGAATCTGAGTAACCTGCCACTGCCTCTGCTGCAGCCACAGGGGATGCACCACGTAGAAGTAGGAGGAAGAGGAAGTCGAAGATTTTGTAATCACCAAGGGTATGCACAAGGGTGTCTGACAGACTGTCACGTTTTTCATTTATGTTTGGTTTATGTTAACTTCACGTTAAATGTTACGATTATCACCACCACTGCCACGTCTTGCCCATTCATGAATCCCTTTTGTGAAAGCGCCCTTACATGTGATTGCTCATGAACATCGAAACTTGATGACACCCATTGGGTGCATTTACAATGGGTGTATGTGTTGTTGTCGGACTGTTTTGTGCAACGTGGGGGGGGGGTGGGGGTGGGGGGGGGGTTGTAGTTTTGGTGATCCTTATAGGTGGTCTGAATAATTGACTATCGTCACTTTGCAGATCTCCCTATGAGAATCTATCAAATATGAGTGACTCCCTGGCATGACCAGCAGCCAGGTGAGACGTTGCTCTGCCGATGGTTTACCCATCATCGTCCTCCTCATCCTCTACCTTCTTCTCCTCATCCTCCTCCTCGTCTTCTTCAATGCTTATGGCAGGTGCGGCCGCTTCTGGAGCGCATGGGAGCTCATCCACCGGTAACCCTATCTGTTAAGCGATGTTATGCGGGACGCAACACGTGACTATTATTCTACACATCCTCGCCGCTGCATACCATAGAGCTCCCCCAGATTGATCCAGACACTGGAAGCGCATCTTCAGCATTCCTATGGCTTGCTCTATGACAGACCTGGTGGTAATGTGACTGTTGTTGTAACGCTTCTGTACCTCACTGGTGGGGTTCCTCACAAGTGTCATGAGCCACGTCTGCAGGGGGTATCCTTTATCTCCAAGGAGCCATCCCTTAAGTGTGTCTTGTGCATGGAAGAGGTCTGGGATGTTGGAATTTGGCACATACCTGCAGAAACCTCTTCCGGTAGTCGCAAACCAGCTGTGCATTGATAGAGTGATATCCTTTTCTGTTAATGAACATTCCTGGCTCATGTGGAGGTGCTCGGATTGCTAGGTGTGTGCAATCAATTGAGCCTTGTACCCGTGGGAAGCCAGCCAGAGAGTGGAAACCCACTGCCCTCTCAGTCTGGCTGATGTCGTTGATGGGGAAGTTGATGTGGTGAGATGCCCTGGCAAACAAGTCAATTGTGACCTGTCACTTATGGGCAGAGGATTGAGAGATCCTGGTGATGTCACCAGTGGTGCCCTGGAAGGATCCAGAGGCGAAGAAATTGAGGGCAGTGGTGACTTCAACTGCGAGACGGGCAATGGATGGCCACCAAGCCCAGTCGGGAGCAGCTCTGCATGAAGGAGCCTGCAGATGTCTGCGACCACATGGCCACTCAATCTTAGCCTTTGTAGGCACTGCTCCTCAGAGAGGTCGAGGGAGCTCAGCCACTGCCTCAATACCCTCTCCTGCGACGTCGGGCCCTCCGTTGTTCCCCTCTCTGCTCTTCTCCCTGTGGTGCACCTGTCTTGTGGAGCTGCAACTCCCAGAACTGCACGCTGTGCCTGCTGCAGATGGTGATGTGCCTCCTCCTCAGATGTAGTGCTGAATAAATCCATTGTGCCCCCCGCACCCCCCCCCCCCCCAATCCTGATGGTGTTAGTTTGAGGGGGTCCAAAATGCAGACAAATATGTCTGAACAGAAGAATTCTGAGTGTGAACAAAGAAATCTGAGTCTAAACACTAAGAATCCGAGCCAAATGTTTGCGAGAACTGCAGCAAAAACTCACCTTTAATCCCCATTTGTTAGTCATTGATTTAAATGTCCAACTAGCTGCCGACTGTAACTCGCCTCCGTTTCCATGGCGTGTTTCAGAGGCCACGGGAGACACGTTTAGGCAGAGTTAAAATCATTTATCTGCCTCAATTCTCACAAATTTAATTGATTTAAGTGCTTCAACAATGTTAATTCCCCCTTTAAATGTGATCTCACCATTTTTAATTGCCGGTGGGACTTCCGGGTTTCCAAAGCGCTCAAGCACCCAGATGCGTCTGGGTAAAACTCATTTTTCGGCACGTTAGAGCCGGGACTCGTTCCTGCTCCAAACTTTAAAAATTTTTACTGCCCCCGCCCCCCCCCCCCCCCACCACCCCTGCCCCAACCCACCTGTTCTTTGAGGTTAAAATCATGCCCCTGCTAACTGAACAAAGATGGGAATGAATCTAGGACCTTCTTGATCTGTATGATTCAGTATCACTCCATGTGGTACGTTTACCCACTGAGCCAATTGGGGAGCTTGGACAAATGTTTTTATTTTGTTTGAGATGGGATATATATTTCAATGTTAGGCTTTTACATTGTTGCTGGTTTTGCATTCTTCTCTCTTCCTTAATCTGTTCCCCCATTTTAAATGCGTTTTTTCCCTCACCATTTCAGCTCAGAGCCAAGGGGGTACACAAATTGCCTGCTTAATCTATCAAGGCCAGTTTTGAGTTGACCGTTAGGAGATCTTTAAGAATGTTTCAAGGGGATGTCGTCTTCTTTCTTACTCAGCAAACTTGGTGGCATCCTGCACTGAGACTTGACCTTTCACCTAGGTTCTCAATAAAAAGGGCTACCCATGTGACCTCTCACCGTCCCCACAAGTATGTGGTCTCTGCTTGGTATCTGTGAGTGATCTATTTAAATGGTTCAGTCTAATCAAAAAGGCTCCAAGGTGTTTTGTTCCAAAGTATAATAGCTTTATTAAGAAGTTATAATAAGTAGCAAAGATGTTAAAAGACAAAAGTACAATTACCAATAAGATGTTCGAAAACTTTGCCAGGTTGTATATCACCATACAAGGTTTCGAGGTGTACCTCTTAAAGGTCCTTGATCATACTTGAACGTGTCCAGCCTCGCTCAAAGAACGTTCTGACAAATACGATTTAATTCTCAGCTTATATACATTTATTAACACAAACAGTTCTACATGGCTGTGTGCAAACATGGAGCCTTCCATCAATCATCCTCTCTGTCTGCCATCCACTTCACTTCCTTACATTCCAGATGACACACAACATCTGACATCATGCCTCCCATATGATTAGTTGTCTCCAACTTATCAAGGACACTTATGTTTGCTCAAAGCATCTTGCATTCTTAATTAACTATGGCCAACTCTCTTTACCCATCTTATGCACATGAGATAAGGATAACACAGGAAGCTCATTACTCAAGGGTGCCTCATTTACACAAGGTGACCAAAAGCCTGTTGATGCTCAGTAACAGAGAACAGAAAGCCTTGTTCACAGGAAAAGCCTATATAATGATTTTCCTAACAAGGTTACCAATATTATATAGAAAGCTTGTATAATGCTTCTCTTACAGTATCTTTCCGTTTACCCCAGATGGCAGTTGGGAAAATGCCATCTGGGGTAAAGTATCCACAATGCCCTGTCCTGCCGCTCTAAAGGACAGCTGTTGGAGTGTCTTTCATTATACTTTTAGAAGATCAGTTTGCAACTGAATTAACCACAGGGTGATGTTACATAATACATATATCCACCATTATTATTTTTTTAATTGTTCGAATAAGAGTGATGAATGCTAAAATTCTAAAGAATATCTGTTTTACCTACTTAATCCTTGAGACGAGACCCTAGACATCCTTGTTATGCTGACTTTCTCTCTATACCAACCACCTGCATTTTACATGGTTACACTTAGTATTTGAAAGCTCATGTCCTCCTTGTCCATATTTGACCATTTGTATGGCTCGGCTCACCACTCTCACTTTTTAATGCATGTGATCTGCCACATCGCACGGCTCCTGAACTCAGCGGAACAGGAATGTGGTCAGGATGGGCAGGGAGACAGAGAATCACGAATGACTATCATAGAAGGAGACCTTTCGGCTCGTCGTGCCTGTGCCGACTCTTTGAAAGAGCTGTCCAATTCAGTCCCACACCCCAGCCTTTTCTTCATAACCCTGCAAATTAGTCCTCTTCAAGTACATATCCAATTGTCTTTTGAAAGTTACTATTGAATATGCTTCCACCACCCATTCAGGTAATGTGCTCCAGATCTTAACAACCCTCTGTGAAAAAAAATTCTCCTCATTTCCCCTCTAGCTCTTTTGCAAATTGTTTTCAATCTATGACCTCTGGTTACTGATCCACTTGCCAGAGGAAACAGTTTCTCCCTATTTGTTCCATCAAAACCCCTCATTATTTTGAATACCTCTATCAGGCCTCCCCTTAACCTTCTCTGCTGTAAGGAGAACAATCTCAGCTTCTCCAATCTCTCCACATAACTGAAGTCCCTCACCACTGGTATCATCCTGGTAAACCTCCTCTGCACCCTCTCTGAGGCCTTGACATTCTTCCTAAAGTGTGGTGCCCAGAATTGTACACAATACTTCAGCTGATGCCTAATCAGTGATTTGTAAAGGTTTAGCATGACTTCTTTGTTTTTGTATTCAGTGCCCATATTTACAAAGCCAAGTAGCTCAAAATGCACCTTCAAAGATTTGTGAATATGCACCCCCAGGTCCCTCTGCTCTTGCACCCCCTTCAAAATAGTACCATTTAGATTATACTGCCTCTCCATGTTGTTCCTCCCAAAGTGCATCACTTCACACTTGCCACATTAAATTGCATCTGCCATGTGTCTGCCCATTTCACCAGTCTGTGTCCTCCTGAAGCCTGCTACTGTCGTTCTCACCATTTACTGCGTTGCCAAGTTTTGTATCATTTGCAGACTTCGAAATTGTACTCCCTATACACAAGTCTAGTTCATTTATATATAATAAGAAAAGCAATGGCCCTCATACCGATCTCTGGGGGACCCCACTGCATACTTCTCTTCAATTAGAAAATCATCCATTCACCACTACTCTCTGCCTCCTATCCCGTAGCCAATTACACACCCAAGTTACCACCGTCCCTTTAATCCCATGTGCTTCTATTTTCCAAATAAGTCTGTTATGTGGTACTTTATCAAATGCCTTTTGAAAGTCCATATATACAACATTACTGCATTACCTTCATCAACCCTCTCTGATACTTCATCAAAGAACTCATTCAGGCTGTCCCTTATTAACCCATGCTTCTCCAAGTGAGAATTAATTTTGTCCTTGGCAATGGATATTAGACTGATTGGCCTGTAGTTACCAGGTTTATCCCTCTCCCCTTTTTTGAATACGGGTGTAACATTTGCAACCCTCCAGTCCTCTGGCACCACTCCCATATCCGAGGAGGATTGAAAGATTGTGGTCAGAACTTCTGCTATCTCCGCCCTTGCTGCCCTCAGCAACCTAACATACATCCCATCTGGACTGGATGACTCAGCTGGAGCAAAAAGATTTCCTCTCCAAAAAGGCCTCTGCTGCCTGCATACCAGTAAAGGATCTGCTCCTGATTAATCCATTTTAAAACCAAAGAAGTAGGGGCAGCCACAGAAAGACTCATCAGCCCCAAATGGGGGGGGGGGACACTGGGATTCCAATCCAAGGAGTGGGGCGGAGGTGGCACTTTTTAAAGATATTGGAGAGTGGGCAGACTGGATCTATAATGGCACTTTTGTTTCATTTTATTTTTGACATTATGTTTGAAAAAAGGTAAATCAGGAATTGTGCAAAAATTAAATTGATTAACTGGAGGGATGTAGCATTACAAATGTTTAGATGCATAAGCAAGTCTCCAAACAAATTTCTTTAAACCTCTGTTTTTCTATAAAGGGTGAATTGACCAAATGAGAATGTTTAAAGTCAGCTTGGTTCTCCTGTATTATAATTCAACTAATTGTTAAGTTCCTTACAGCAGTAAGCTATTGAATTTAATCTTATGTTGATATGTCTATTTCAATAAGTTAGATGACACCCCATTACAAAATTTATATTACATAATTTAACTATGGCATATGTTTACATGTAGGCCTGTGGTGTTATGTTTACTATGCATTACTTTCTCATATTTGATACAAAAATGAAGTCACTTCTAATTTGTTTTAACGTGCCATTGGCCTACATTTAGGGCAGTTTTTGCATTGTCAGCACCTTGAAGGTATTGGTCAGCTCTTACGAGCTTTTTGGTTTGACATGTATGGACTTCTACAATATTCAATGTATTTTTCATTAGCAAATATGCTAATATAACTATCGATATGTTCATTTATACATTTGTGTAGAAGCTTCCAATTTTCTGCACTGGTCATTCAAATTTCACCCTGGGTAAATGACATGACTTAAGAAAAACTTAAAACCAATGGATGTCCTGACCTTGAAGCTCCTGTGTTTCAGTTCTCTTGGCAGAATTGGAGGTTATGGTGAATTCATTATATATTGGGACAATTAGTGAAATCATTGCCCATTTATTGTTAATACATTAAATGGGAATGTGCTGTACTGCTTCTGGTTTTGGTGAAATTTGAAGGGGCAATGTCCTATTGGCAATCCAGTGTTGGATTTGAGGATCAGTTGAGAGAATTTTGAATTTTTTTACATGCTGCTTTCCTTTTCTTTATAATGCACTCCTTAAGCATATCCTGTTGTTGGCCACATCATAGTCACTGTACATTCAGTGAACAACTGATCTTTTGTTTATTTTTTCCCCTACTTTGTTATCTTACAGTGTGAGGAATTGGACGACTTTGTACTTGAGTGCCTTCTCTCTCTGCTGGGCTGTCTCAGCAGCTTGTTCCTTTTATTGAAGGTTATTTGTTGAAAAAGTCTTATTGTCTTCCTGCTTTCATTTATTACTGTTTCTGTAGTCATTTACCCTTTTGTGCTTTATTGACAATATATCCTCAGTGCACATGATCAAGATTTTAAGCATTCTCCAGAAATCTTTCAGGGACTTATTTATTTAACAAGTGGAATGATCTGCTTAGATGTCTAACTTTACCAGTAAACAAATTGCAGCCACATTGGGATTGGGGCACAACAACATCCATTATCCATTGTAAGTACGTGCATGAACAGAAAGAAGTTGCACCTATTGAATATTTATTTTATAATAAAATAACACAAGGTGTGTTTCCCAATTTCACATAAGGAAGCTACATATACTTAAAATTAGTGGGACTGGGCTTTGTTTTCCACATTTTGTTTTTAATCGCAGACCCAGTATGGTTCCTGGAAGGCCTGATTAGAGCCACAACTGTAGTTAGACACATTCTGGTCGACTGCAAACTGCAATAGAGTATTTGTCAGACTCTTAACAGTCACAACTTTTGAGAAACAAAACATTTCATGATATGAATTTTGCCACATTAGCGAATCACTAATATTTAAATATAGGAAAATATAGCTAAATATCCTTTCACCTCAAGAATAATGGTCTCTTTTGTAAGGATGCCATATAAAATGAGTTTGGTGCTAACTCACGTCAGTTCCTAGTAGGTGGAGATGCGCAGCAGAAAATTACCCACAAATCAGCACTAAATCAGTAATGGCACTATAATCCACCTGGTCCTGACAGCTGAACCAATAGTGCAGAGCATGGTCAGGAGTAGACTGATACAAAACAGATCAACATGTGAATTCTAAAAGTGTTTGTGCCAATAAAAATTCCAAATGTCTGCGTTGTTACTTCTGTGTTTTTAAAAATTAGTATAATTATTTGGCGAGGTTTTGATAAGAATGTGGATAGAATGTCCTGCAAAGTTCCTTTTGAACCTGACTGTGACTGTGCTGGTAGAATCAGTGGTAACCAGATAGTTATAATTACTTATAATTGAGGATGAAGACCAAAGGTACTATTGAACATTGTCTAGTATCCCTTGAAGACGTGAGCTATTCACCGTATTTTTTCCTCTCTGGAGATGCAGTGCCTGTGGTATATTAACAAAATGACAGTAAGCAGTAAAGCACAATCCATACTTACCAATTTCTATAGAAGTCAATTGTCCATTGTTGCATACCATGTGCTCTATTCAGTCATACTTCATTGCTGGCTGCTATGTTTTCTGTACTAGGTTTACTAATGCTTTCTATCTTTGTGTTTTCATTTAACAACCTTATTAATCTCAGATTTTCATTGTTTTTTCTTGCTGTTCTGCTTGTATTGAAGTATTTACACATTGGCTTCAACTTTTCCCTCTGTGACAGTAAAGTTTATTTTTGTGCAGTATAATCCAAAATGGCAGTGCTGCTAGCAAATAATGAAACAACGACTACTTATTCTGTGCTGCTATTGAGCCAATTCTAGAATTGATCTCTGGGCCCTTTCCCATTTTCCCCCTCCAATCCAAGCCAACCATCCTTTGGCTGATGAGCTGGGGAAAGGACCTGCTCCCAGGTTGCTGCCTATAAAGCTTTGCTAAGGCCTTCTAAGAAGTAAGTTAGAGCAGCCTGAGGTGAAATGTCCACTGATTGTTTTTTTTTCCCTGTATCCCTTCCTTCCATTTGGCTCTGATAACGTGGCTGAGTTCGGAAATCAATGGGAGGGGGGATGGGGGTTGGAGAGTCTGATTGTTGATGCAGGAGTTCTTAATGACACACCGCCACTGTTTCTAGTTTGAAAGTTGTGTAAAAGGGAAAATTAGGTACAGAATTCCTCAGTAAAATAAGATGCCAATACTCACGATTGATTTTTGTGGAGGAGGGGTGGTTTGAAAGATTCTTACTGGACTTAGTAGTTATGAGCAAAGCCAATTTTAAAATGCCCTTCCTTTCTATGGAGTTAATTTCTCATTGGAAAAGGACACATTGAATAAAAATGTACAATGGTTGCGGACCCGCTCTCTTGTCAACCACCCTGGAGCCTTTCAGATGTTTTGCCACTTGTAGAATGGGAAAGAATCCTTGGATGTAGCCAATACAAATCTTGATGGTTTGTAAAATGGCTTAGTAGCAACTGGAGTAGTGTTAGCAGCAAGATGTCAAAGGGAAAATTGGGGCCATTGTATTTTAATGGAGACTTGCATTGTAGTGTTTGCTTCGACAATGAAAAGTATGGAGTAGCTTCATGCTGAATAAAGTGTTTATCCATTAGAAGATGGTCAGTGGACATTCTCCCATCACTTGCTGTTACCACACAGTTTTGGATATTCCTGCAATAAGGTATCTTAGATCGCCCATTCATTTAATTGGTAAAGCTTATAACTGCACCGGAAAAAAAAGACTTAACTGTTCATTCAGTCTTAGAAAAATGGGGACCAGAGCAGAAACTTTGAGCTCGAGGATTAATAAATCTCAAATTAAAAAACAAGTGTGTTTACAGTCCTGTAATCCAACCCCTAAATAGCAACTGATAATGCATCACTTATCCAAACCACGTATTTGATGCATTGCTTTAGAAATAAATTTTCTTTTCAAGTACTCCAAGTTCTCTGCAACCTTCAGAATTTGCATTTTTTGCAATGATTGGACATTAGTACAAGACTTGTGTATGGCAAACTTCTGTTAAAACTAGAATGAAAGAAATGTATATAATCTTAGAATTTTTCATCCTAAACTCATTTCCTGGAATTCTGCCCTTTTTTGTGAAGAAATTTTAATGCAGAGTTAACCACTTGCAGGACTTGGGGAGTGTGTGATAGACTATTGGTAGGCCTTCTGATTTTGAGGTTTTATTTTTCGTGAACTTGAGACAAAAAATCCGTGAAATCCTACACGAGCAAAGAGTGATTTTTCAGTTCAAAATACAACCGAATGTTTATAATCAGAAAAAGTTGGCTTTTCTAAGATTTCTGATTGTAAACATTTGGTTATATTTTGAACTGAAAAATACAGTTCAAATTACAGCAAAATAATTTGGAAGGGAACAAATAAATGCTGTAAATAATAAATGTCTCAGCATGCATCATTAGCATCTCGTCCTCTCTGGAATTTCAGTCAGCCTTCTTACGTGATGGCGCACTCTATGTAGCCAGTACAGAGAGAAGATAAAGTGCTCCCTTCACCAATCAAGAAAATGGTTACATATGAATTTAAGTATGCCGGTGTTTCCTGGTCTATACTGGGTTTAACCCCAGTTTTGGAATTTATCCTTGTTGGTGCAATTATTAGGTTTAACCCTAAAATCAGAAGGCTTTGAAATCTGTAACTTGCCTGTTGGTATCCAGTACAATGTCTCAGTCAACTTGCTCTTAACAGCCGCACAGTCAAATTCAAACACATCAAACCTTGTTAAGGCCATCTAATATACAATTTTTAAAGCATACTTTCTGGTGAAGCATCAGCATAAGTGTTTTGATTCGGGATTGGCACGACCATCCTTAAAGAGATTTTATTTTGTTGGTCCAACTTTAAGTAAAGGGTAGTAGTTACTTCTTTCCAAACTCAAGTAATGTTAATAACTCCGAAGCAAGGATTAAACAACAACTTACAATTTGCTCCATTACAGTTGCACTTTAATATGTTAAATGCCATCAACAGCATCCTAAATGATGGATATGGATGTATTCAGCACATACTGTGAATGCAGTAATATCCTTCCACGCATACGAAGATTAGTGTGGTGAAACTAGCTAATTGGTTATTTTTTGGGGTGGATGAAGGGTAAGAGGAGTAATTCACTATACAGTTTCTAACATTCATAATTGGAACCTGTGTGCTGTATTATATGCCTGTAATTTAACCCAACCCATTTTACTTAGTCTGGAGCTACACAGTCTCAGTACAATGATCCCGTTTGCACAAACATACTAAAACTATATAGAGTGCAGGCTCCATTTACTATGAATGTATAATATAACTGATAATGCTAACTCATTACAAAGTTTAAATTAACAGTTATGTGGCCTATTTTGGAATGTTACGACTTGTTAATGTTAAGATGTATCTTATTCAGTTTAAAAAAGAACTGCTGGAAGGCCCCGAATCTGAAAATCTAAACTTAAACTAACCAAAATGAACGTAATTTTGAAATAGATTTGACATGGTGGGTTGGTGAGGAGGGGTTTGGAATCCACATGCATTGTCAACACGGTTACCATGGGAATATTCAATTCATTCCCGGGACATGGAAGTCGTTGGCAACGCCAACATTTATTGCCCATCCCTATTTGCCCTGAGAAGGTGATGGTGAACCCCCTGCATGAACCACTGGTAGAGTTTTCATACAACTGAGTGGCTAACTAGGTCACTTCAGAGGGCAGTTAAGAATCAACCATGCTGGTGTGGGACTGGAGTCACATATAGGCTAGATGTAATGTTGGCAATTTTCCTTTCCTAAAGGACATTAATGAACCTGTTGGATTTTTACGACAATCCAACAGATTCACGTTCACTTTAACTGATACCAGCATTTTATTTCCAGATTTATTTTTAAACTGAATTAAATTTCCCAAAATTGATTTTGAACTGACGTTCTCTGGATTATCGGTCCAGGCCTCTGCATTACTAGTTCAGTGATATAACCACTACACTACATACCCCCAGATCCCCCCCCATACCCCCATATCAATGGAAGTAAATATTGTCCTGAAAATACTAAGTCTGAAAGGGTCCCTTCCTCCTCATGCTCTGAAGATCCGTACCATTTTCCGTGCAGTTTATTTAAATTGCGTCTTTTGTTAATATTATAACACACTTTCCTAAACAGTTAACTCAGTAACTGCATTTGTACAGATAATATAGTAAATTGAGGGATATATGGCTACAATGATGCCAGGAACCTGATTACTTTTAATATTCAGTCTGTGTGCAGCAAGCGGTGGCTGCAATGAGTGCAGGGTCATACCTGTGCACATTCAGCATTTCCATCTCTGTGGTTGTTGTAAGATGCATGTACCATTTGCACTTTTAGGACTAATTTATGTTAATTGTATCAGCTAAAAAGAAGTAGAGTATTCAGCAGCAGTTACGGTGCTCTGTATAATCCAACAGGAACTACGAGAAAGCTACAGCAAACAGCAGTTTGCCCTGGAGCAGCTCTATCGAATCAAGGATGATAAAATTCGAGCAATAGAAAGAAAAAAAGGTGAAGAACTAACAAGGAAGAAAAGGGAAGAAGAGGATGCTATAAGGTGAATTCATCTGTGATTTTTTTTAATGTTTAAAGATTGAACTTTTATTTCCAAAAATTGTAACTGAAAATTCTTGAATTCTAAAGAAGCTCTCCAGTCTTTTTAATCCTGATGCATTGTGGATTTTAGAAATGTTTATGGTCACCATAGAGGATCCATACATATGTTTTTTTTTGAATTGAGAAACTTAGATGAAGGGTCAAGTGGAGAGAAGGTGAGATAAATCCAAAAGAAATTGATAAATATTACTGCAGCGTGTTTTGACTTATTGGTTGAGGTCTTCCTGAATGCTTCTGCTTATAATTCTAAACCCACTTTGTCTCTTGTCTCTTTCACCAGCTAAGATGGTAGATTAGTTACCATCAATATTACCTCATGATTAACCCAGCAGATACTGTGCTTGAAGCAGTCCAAGATATATCATTCATCCCCTCTCTCCCCAGGAGAAATAGCTCAGCCAAACACCCTGGCTGAAAGTTGCTATACATCCAGAAATAAATTTCATGGCACATGGAGAATGGCAGGTTGTTGAGATAGTTGCTATTTATGTCTATGTTAACACCATGTTGACTTTTATAAGCTATAGAAAATTTAGTTTGAATTTACCTTGTGGCACGTACTTTAAAAAGACCCTGATGCTGTCACTTACAGTGGAGCCTTTCCCTTTAGTCAGTAGTGTGGGAGAGCTCGGGCCATAGTAATTTCCACTGCCCTGTTGATTGGACCCTGTCCCATCTGTCTCTGCAAAGAACTTGTCCATTCAGGTTTTTTCCTAGTTTCTTCCTTCCTCCACCCCCCCCCCCCCCCACCAAAAACAAGATGGTGCGTACTTTTGGCACAAAGTGCACTATCGAGCGATCCAGCCAATAACTTGCAAAGCTCTTCATTGTTTTGGATGCAAGTCAAGACTGAGATTGTAACTAAAAGACCCTGTATGGTTTCTGGGTTGACCTGCTTTCATCATAAATGATTCTACAGCATTAAGTTGTAATAAGAGTTTGTCTTTACTTTTTTTTAGAAAAGCAAAGCAAGAAAAAGAAAACCTTTGGAAAGAAAAAGTCAAAAGAGAAGAGGAGGAAAGGCAACAGAAGCTGCAGGAAGAACGACTCCAAGACAAAATTCGTGAGGAAGAAAATCGGAAATCTGAGGAATCTGCTGCCAGACATAGGGAAATAGAAGCACAAAGTCAAAGGCTGGCTGAGAAGCATCATCGTGAAGAAGAAGAAAAAAGGAGACTTGCACGGCTTCAAAAAGAAGCTGAAGAGAAGCATCGGCATGAAGAAGAAGGAAAAAGGAAAGCTCAGACTTTAAGAGAAGCGGAGGAGAAACGCCAGCGTGAAGAAGAAGAAAAAAGAAGACAGGAAGCAATAAAACGAGATGAGTCTGAGAAACGCCAGTCAAAGACTGATGTGCAAGATAAATTGAAAGACCTGCTGAAACAGTTTGATGATAAGCCAACGTATGGATCAAGGAAAGAAGGTAAATGTATTGGGCCATAATTTGCTGTAGCAGGGCATCTAACGGTGTCTGCCAATAGTTAGACTTGCCCTTGCATGTTTAGGTTTTTAAATTTTTTGCTTGGCAAATTGCTGGAAGTGCGAGCTGATAATGTTGCAGTGAGGGAAACAGTGCGTCTGGGATCTGAGTGAACAGGGCAAGCAACTTTTTATCTCCTTAACCAATCAGGTTGAAGGATTGTGAAATTAACGATGCAAGGACTGAGAAAAAGTGTAAATTAGAGTGGGTGAATTCAATGTCAAATCAGATACAGAAAGAGAAATAGAGAGGGAAAGAGATTGGATTAAGAGAGAGGGAAAAAAGAGACAACGTAAAAGTAAAGTTTTATAAAATTTTTTAAAATGTAAAATTTAAAATTAATTTTTAAAAAACTTTTCCTTTCTGTCTCTTTGTTTCTCTCTCTCTCTTAATCCAATCTTTCTTTCCCTCTCTTTATTTCTCTTTCTGTACCTGATTTGACATTGAATTCACCCACTCTAATTTACACTTCCTTCTCAGTCCTTGAGCTGTTAATTTCACAATCCTTCAATCTGATTGAACAAGTGAATAACAATTAAAACCTGAAGGAATGAGACTCCACACTTGTAATAGTTCATTTTCAGTGCTCGAGGGGTTGATTGGCAATAATTAACACTTATAATATCGTTAAAAGGGTATTTAGATTGAAAAGAGCAAGACTTAATTTTCTGTGGCGAGTTTAGTTTGTATCTAATGCGCAAATGCAGCAATAAGACCATAAGAGAGAGGAGTAGGAGTAGGCCATTCGGCCCCTCGAGCCTGCTCCGTTATTCAGTGAGATCATGGCTGATCTGATTTTTACCTCAACTCCACTTTCCCGCCTTTTCCCCATATCCTTTGACTCCCATGTTGATCAAAAATTTGTCTAACTCAGCCTTGAATGTATTCAATGACTCAGCCTCCTCAGCTTTTTGGGGTAAAGAATTCCAAAGATTCACGACCGTCTGGGAGAAGAAATTCCCCCTCATTTCCCTCTTAAATGGGCGACCCCTTATTCTGAGACCATGCCCCCTAGTTTTAGATTCCCCCATGAGGGGTAACATCCTTTCAGCATCTACCCTATCAAGTCCCCTCAGAAGCTTGTATGTTTCAATAAGATCTCCTCTCATTCTTCTAAACTCCAATGAGTGTGGACCCAACCTGTTCAATCTTTCCTCATAACACAACCCTTCCATGCCTGGAATCAACCTAGTGAACCTTCTCTGAACTGCTTCCAATGCAAGAATGTCCTTCCTTAAATAAGGGCACCAGAACTGTACGCAGTACTCCAGGTGTGTTCTCACCAGCACCCTGTACAGTTGTAGCATGACTTCCCTGCTTTTATATTCCATCCCCGTAGAAATAAAGGCCAATATCCGTTTGCCTTCTGGATTACCTGCTGCACCTGTATGTTGACTTTTTGTGTTTCATGTACAAGGACACTCAGATCCCTCTGTAGTATTTCTCCATTCAAATAATATTTTGCTTTTTTATTTTTCCTCCCAAAGTGGATGACTTCACATTTTCCCACATATTCAATCTGCCAAATTTTTGCCCATTCGCTTAACCTATCAATATCCCTTTGCAGACACTTTGAGTCCTCATCGCAACTTGCTTTTCCACCTATCTTTGTATCATCAGTAAATTTGGCCACAAGACACTCTGTTCCTTCATCCAAGTCATTGGTATATATTGTAAATAGTTGAGGCTCTAGCACTGATCCCTGCGGCACCCCACTAGTTACAGATTGGCATTTTGAAAATGACCCTTTTATCCCGACTCTTTGTTTTCTGTTAGTTAGCCAATCCTCTATCCATGCCAGTATATTACCCCCAACGCCATGAGCTCTTATCTTGTGCAGTAATCTTTTATGTGGCACCTTATCGAATGCCTTTTGGAAATCCAAATATACTGCATCCATTGGTTCCCCTTTATTCACCCTGCCCGTTACTTCCTCAAAGAACTCTAATAAATTTGTCAGACATGATTTCCCCTTCATAAAACCATGTTGACTCTCCTTGATTGTATTATGAGTCTCCAAATGTCCTGCTACTACTTCCTTAATAATGGATTCTAGCATTTTCCCAGTGACAGATGTTAGGCTAACTGGTCTATAGTTACCTGCTTTCTGTCTCACTCCCTTCTTGAATAGGGGTGTTACGTTTGCGGTTTTCCAATCCGCTGGGACATTTCCAGAATCTAGTGAATTCTGGAAGATTACAACCATTGCATCCACTATCTCTGTAGCCACTTCTTTTAAGACCCTCGGATGCAAGCCATCAGATCCAGGGGACTTGTCAGCCTTTAGACCCATTAGTTTACCTAGTACTTTTTCTCTAGTGATAGTCATTGTTTTTAGTTCCTCCCTCCCCTTTGCCCCTTGATTTTCTACTATTATTGGTATGTTATTAGTGTCTTCTACTGTGAAGACAGATACAAAATATCTGTTCAATTCCTCTGCCATTTCCTTGTTTTCCATTATTATTTCCCCAGTCTCATCCTTTAAGGGACCAATGTTTACTTTAGCTACCCTCTTCCTTTTTATATACTTGTAGAAGCATTTACTGTCAGTTTTTATATTCCTTGCTAGTTTACTCTCATAATTTATTTTCTCCCTCTTTATTATTCTTTTAGTCATCCTTTGTTGGTTTTTAAAGTTTTCCCAATCTTCAGGCTTACCAGTAATCTTTGCCACGTTGTATGCTTTTTCTTTTAACCTGATACCATCCTTGACTTCCTTAGTTAGCCATGGTTGGTTCATCCTTTTTGTGGAGTCTTTCCTCCTCACAGAGATATATTTTTGTTGCGAATCATAAAATATCTTTTTAAATGTTTGCCACTGATAATCCACCATCATACCATCTAATCTGTTTACACAGTCCACGCTAGCTAATTCCACCCTCATTCCTTTATAATTGCCCTTATTTAAGTTTAATACAGTAGTTTCAGACCCAAGATCCTCGCTCTCAAACTGGATGTGAAATTCTATCATGTTATGATCACTGCTTCCCAAGGGATCCTTTACTTTGAGATCATTAATTAATCCTGTTTCGTTACCCATTACCAGATCCAAAATGGCCTGTTCTCTGGTTGGTTCCCCGACGTATTGGTCTAAGAAACAGTCCCTGATACACTCTATGAACTCCTCCTCAGGGCTATTTTTGTCAATTTGATTTGTCCAATCTATGTGAAAGTTAAAATCGCCCATGATTATTGCATTACCTTTTTTACAAGCCCCCCTTATTTCCTGATTTATATTTTGCCCTACAGTGTCGCTACTGTTAGGGGGCCTATATACTACTCCCACCAGTGATTTCTTTCCCTTGCTATTTCTTACCTCCATCCAAATTGATTTGACATCTTGATCTCCTGAGCCAAGATCATTTCTCACTATTATACCAATTTCATCCTTTATTCACAGAGCTACCCCACCACCTTTACATTTTTTCCTATCCTTCCGAAATGTTAAATAACCCTGAATATTTAGCTCCCAACCTTGGTCACCTTGCAACCACGTCTCTGTAATGGCCACGAGATCATACCCATTTGTTTCTATTTGTGCCGCCAATTCATCTATCTTATTACGAATGCTGCGCACATTCAGATAAAGAACCTTTAATTTTATCTTTTTACCATTCTTTCCTACCCCGGCAACTTCATGCCGTTCAATGCATTTCAATGGTGAGGCAGACAGCGAGATGCCATTTTCGCTAAACAAACGGTGGAGCAGCGCATCTCAGACAGCAATTTTTGGATATCCGCGTTTAACCGCCTGAAGCTGCTGTAGCATGTGCACATAAATAACGCGAGCATCATTAGCCTCACCATTATTTTTACAGCAAATTCTGGCCCATTAGGTTCTCTTTGGAACAGTCTGATGTACTCACCTCTAAGTCAGAAGGTTGTGAGTTCAAGTCCCACTCCAGAGACGTGAGCACATAATCTATACTTCAGTGCAGTACTGGAGGCACATTCTTTCAGGTGAGACAGTAAACCGAGGCCCCGTCTGCTAATTCAAGAGGACATAAAAGATCCCATGGCACTATTCGAAGAAGAGCAGGTGAGTTTTCCCAGTGTCTTGGCCAATATTTATCCTTCAACCAACATCACTAAAAAACAGATTATCTGGTCATTACCACATTGCTGTTTGTAGGACCTTGCTGTGTGCATACTGGCTGTCGCGATTCCTATATTACAACAGTGACTACGCTTCAAAAAATATTTCATTGGCTGTAAAGTGCTTTGGGACGTCCTGAGTTCGTGAAAGGTGTTGTATAAATGCAAGTTCTTTCTTTCTAACTGTTTGTCAAATCCCCTCTTGTGCCATCAACAAATTTCAATATTATGCTCACCCTCCATCAGCTATGAGGGAGGGTGGGTGGTGTGTTTGTAGACGCCTGGTGTACACTGTCTCCAATCTCTCTGGCACTCATTCAAACTAACTCTTTGCTTCCTATCCATCAACCCTCTATCCATACTGCTACATTTTCTCTTTTACCACATGCCTGAATTTTTGTAACAAGCCCCTGTAAAACACCTTATCGAATGCCATCTAAAAAGCTATACCCACATTCTTTTCCTTTATCTATTCCATCAGTCACTTCTTCAAAAAACTTAAATTTGTCAAATATGACTTGCCTTTAATAAACCAATGCTGGCTTCCTTTCTAAATGCTCACTAAGTTTATCTGGAAGTATGGATTCTGGGAATTTGCACAAAACTGATGTGAGACTAAATGGTCCATAGTCACCTGGTTTACCCCTCTCTCCCTTGAACAAACGTGTTTTTATGTTTGTACATAAGAGTTTCCATATATGTTATCTTTTACAGAAGATATTTTAAACCTATTTAGTGCATGAATAACATGAATTTTTGGACTACCCTCCAGTCCCCTGGCACTATTTGCATATCCAAGCAGGATTGAAAAATTGTGATCAGAGGCTGTGCTATCTCCTCTCTAATTTTGTTTACCAGCCTAGGGTGCATGCTATCAGGGCTAATGACCTATCCACTTTGAGTTCTGCTAATTTTTTTAGTAACCTACAGTTTTTTTTAAGGAAAAGCACCTCAGAAAAAGTCGGAGTTCATCCTTTATGTTGTCTTCAGTGTTTTATATAAAATAGACAAACTTTACTTACTTTCACTGTCCTAAAAATGGTTTAACTGGGGTTTTTGTTTGGTAATTTTCCATTGGACGAGCAGTACTAACAAATAACAAATCCTGGTACTCGCTATCACTCATAAACATTTCTAAAAGTTATATGAGTTGGTGCATGCTGGGAGCTGACCTGACCTACCGGCTTGAGTCTTTTTAGTTGACAGCAATGGGTCTAGGAACTTCTATGAGCTCAAAACTCGGATTTGTCATAGAGCAACAGGCCTTCAATGGGAAAGATTGTTACAGGCATTTCAAACATACAAAAATGCTTTTGTATAGCTAAGTTTAATCATTTTCTTGTAAATGATCTAATTTTTGTAAGGTGTATTACATTACACATCTTATTCCAGTCGTAAGTGCTCAGTTGAGACTATTCAAAATGGTGAACAAAAGCATTTTAAAAAATTAGAACAATCCATTATTTTCAAATGTTGTTAGGAGTTTCTCATCGGTAGTGACATTGTGCACGGTACTTCAGTACATTGCTACCACCTCATGATACTGTACACGGTACTTCAATACATTGCTACCACCTCATGATACTGTACATGGTACTTCAATACATTGCTACTACCTCATGATACTGTACATGATACTTCAATACATTGCTATCACCTCATGATACTGTACATGGTACTTCAATACATTGCTACCACCTCATGATACTGTACATAATACTTCAATACATTGCTACCACCTCATGATACTGTACATGGTACTTCAATACATTGCTATCACCTCATGATACTGTACATGGTACTTCAATACATTGCTACCACCTCATGATACTGTACATGGTACTTCAATACATTGCTATCACCTCATGATACTGCACATGATACTTCAGTACATTGCTATCACCTCATGATACTGCACATGATACTTCAGTACATTGCTATCACCTCATGATACTGCACATGATACTTCAGTACATTGCTATCACCTCATGATACTGCACACGATACTTCAGTACATTGCTATCACCTCATGATACTGTACATGATACTTCAGTACATTGCTACCACCTCATGATACTGTACATGATACTTCAATACATTGCTACCACCTCATGATACTGCACATAGTAGTTCAGTACATTGCTACCCATCAGTTTTGTTGTTATTCACAGCTATCAACGTCCTAACCTCTTGTTCACAATGTTTACTACCCTCTCTTTAGCTACAAAATGACCAGACTTTGCTGCTTGATATTATCTGCCAAAGTGAGAATTTGACCAGTCTTGTAAATGAGAATCACTGGTCTCAGTCTAAAATGATCATAAGCCTGCTGAGCAAACTGAAACAAGAAATGTAGATAGCAATTTGCAGATTAGTAACTTTTTTTATATATATATATATATTTTCCATAGTGCCAGTCAACAAAAGTAAAGCCTCCGTGCACAGAAAGTCTACTGTCTTGATGAATTATCGAGCATTATATCCATTTGAAGCGAGAAATAATGATGAAATCAGCTTTCAGGCTGGAGATCTAATAGAGGTAGGAATTTGTTTTCGATCAAGCTTGTTACTCGCTTGATTTTTATTTTATGTGCGTGTGTCTAATCAGTAGATAAATGAGGAGCCTGGAAAGACAAATGTGCTGTGGCCAGATACAATAAGTGTCTTCAAAAAGGAGGCTGACTAGATAATTCACAAACCACATTCAGACTTATACACAGAGGCATTTATTATACCCAGTGCTGGGCTTGAAATTGTATTTCTAATGTTGGGTTACCTAGAAACTAAATTTTAGTGTTTTGTAGCCCAAGGAAATCCATTTTAGTTGCTTTGTGAGAGGGACTTTGTGATTGTGATGTCAAAACAGTGGTAATAAGATTTTTATATACTGTGGTGGTTCTGCACATGAGGTTTCCTCTCTTTTGAACCAATTTTTCCCCCTCCTTTCCATTCCTGAAGACATCTATTCTTTGCTGATGTAAGGTTCCACAGGCACCTGGCATCCTCTGGTACCTCACCCACGTAGCCGTTGTTCATGTGTGAGCCTAGAAAGTGTCAGCAGCCTCTTCTACCATGTGAGGCATCAGCACTACACTCAATCCTGCTCTCATCCAATGTCCACAGGGATTGCTGCATAGCAATCGTGTGCAGGGACACAACTCCATTTTTAATTTGCTAACTTGGGCTGTGTGGCCATATGTAGCATCCTTACCATCAGCTAACTCAGCACAGACTTGGAATCACATCCAGACCATCCTGGTCTGTGTGGCTTAGCATCGGGGCATTAAAAAAAACTTCTATGTATACTTCCCTGCCCAGCAATTTTTCCCCTTACCTACCATCCCTGTTCCTTCTGTTAAAATGTCTGAAAATTTGCATGAACCCATACATGTGAACACATAAATATATGTGTGTTTTTAATGTATATTTTTTCTTTTAAGACTACAGGGACAGTAGGTGATGCAAAAACTGCTGGGAATTGAAATTCAAGCGGAGAGTTTTCTCACCAGCTTGTACTCCAGAATCTTCTAATTTTATTCTGTAACACACAGGTTGATGAAACAACTGTAGGGGAATCAGGCTGGTTCTATGGTACTTTACGAGGAAAATCCGGTTGGTTCCCAGTAAACTACGTGGAGAAGATGACAGAGAGTGAAGCTCCTTTATCTCCCAAAAGGGCTTTATTGCCACCCTCAAAACCTGCTTCAGCTACCTCAACGTCCCCTGGGTTTGTTTCTCTGTTGTTAATTTTATTAGGATAATAATCTTCACTTGAGTTTTAGAATCCAGGTTCTATAATAAGGCTATTGCAATTTGAGTCATTGTAGTTCAGTTGTAGTGCCAGTACTATCTTCCTGTGCGAAGCATTCTTTTCAGAAAGATTCCTATTCAAGTTTGCAACCTAATTTAGTCTAAATATCAGTGCTCTGTAATTAATTAGTGTTTTGCTTTGGGGTTCTTTTCAGCTGCCTTACCCTAGATTATTAATTAAATTAGCCTAGTGGGTGAGTCCTAACTCGCCATACCCTAGATTATTAATTAAATTAACCTAGTGGGTGAGTCCTAACTCGCCATACCCTAGATTATTAATTAAATTAGCCTAGTGGGTGAGTCCTAACTCGCCATACCCTAGATTATTAATTAAATTAGCCTAGTGGGTGAGTCCTAACTCGCCATACCCTAGATTATTAATTAAATTAGCCTAGTGGGTGAGTCCTAACTCGCCATACCCTAGATTATTAATTAAATTAGCCTAGTGGATGAGTCCTAACTCTCCATTCCTTCAAGAATGTCTATCCTTGCTTTGAGACTATGTCAGCCTTTGGTAATGTACCCCAGGAAACAAACAGCAAACCCTGTTTGCTAATTTCTTTTAACTACCTGAAGTTATCTTGTACTTCATAAGATCTCTCTCTAGTCTCAGAATATGGCAAAGAATCACATCAGACAGTAAATAAGTAACAGTCGTATAATATGTATTTACAGTTGACAACCTTCCTCTTAACTCCTTGAATAGACAAAATAATAAAAAAGATTGCAACTCTAAGAATTAATTTTGTAAATAGCTTTTACTTACACACAGTGTTTCTCTTTTCTATAAGGAATAGCATTCTGACTGGTACTAACTGGTTGCTTCTTTGAGATGTCCTCTCTTTTATTCTGGAGAAGAGAAACTAGGACATCCTGGATTTTGAATATCTGCTGTCTCAAATTCAGAAAGGAACTGTCAGTCAAATACATACTGAATCAATCACATTACATTGTTTAAGTTTGAATCAAGCCTATAACAGACAAAACTTGCCACAATGTATTGGGCTAGGCTTGGTACAAATTTCTGTCTTTTGCTTGCTGTTAAATTCCATGGAATAGAATTTCCACAGAAGTTTCTTGATCTACAATCAGTGGAAATCCTGGATAAATTAAGTAAACGGATGTTTCTGACATTTCTGCAGAGTTTCTGCCAAAGTTACGGCGTTTGTGTTTTGTCCAAGCTTAAAGCAATAGCCACTGAACCAGCACTAGACAAAAAGACTTCATTTTGTCACAGTTACTTATTAGTTTACTAGGGCATTTGATAAAAACAAGTGGTCTGAAAGCTTTTGTTGCTCAAATGTATTGTTATCTGAAAATCTTCATTTCATGTTTATTTTCTGTTTTTTCTTCTGTTCTGTAGCAAAAAGGTATTGAATAATGAAATTTGAATAATGAAACTGCAAGAGAGAGAGAACATAAACTCTTGCTTAATTGGAATACTTTAACTGATAATTTTCATATTTTATTCATAATCAAAGATATATATTTGATAAATGTGATCTTGATCATACAAATACTAACGGACTGGATAACTATAATTTTTCATCTTCCTATAAAAACTCTGTTTACCATTTTGCCATTAAAAGAAGTATTTATAATATTGAAATAAACCAAATACATTGCATGACATATTGAAGTGTGCCTTTGCCCTTGGTGCACAGTGGGTTATGGGAAGGCTAGTGTTTATTGTGGATTTCTGAATTGGACTAACAGCTCAGTTATGTACCATGATAATTCTTATGCAAGGTATATTTCCATGCCATGTAAATAATTGATAAATGCTCAGCTCTTTCTCAAGAATGTTGATCTGAAGCAATAAAAAATCTACCTCTTTCCAATAGACCACAAGCTCAAAGTAAAGTGGGTGATGAAGGGAATTTTCAGCCGAGCCGAGCCTTTTCAGGGATTAGTGGCAGTCCCATTTGGCAGAAATCTGCTTTTACTCCAACTCTTCCTCCTGATTCTTGGTCACCCGTTTACGACCAGGTATGTCTGTCCAATATTACCTTATTACCATTCAGTGCAAGAGAATGATCTGTTTACTGTGATGTTCAAAAGCACTTAAAATCTGCCTAGGCTTCCTATTTGCATATATCAGTCAATGCAGTGAAATTGGATCTTAATGGTACTCTTGCTCTTACAGATACATTCCAAACGTAGCAGGATGGTACAACCCCGCAGTGTTACACGGACAGTAGTAACTCCTTTCAGCAATATCAATTTGCATTTATATAGTGCCTTATAGGAAAAAGTCCCAAGGCGCTTCACAGGAACATAATGGGACAAAAATTGACACAGAGCCAAAGAAGGAGATATTAGGATGGGTGATTAAAAGCTTGGTTAAAGAAATCGGTTTTAAGGAGGTTCTTAAAGAAGGCGAGAGAGGCAGAGAAGTCTGGGGAGGGAATTCCAGACGTTAAGGCCTATATGGCTGAAGGCACGGCCACCAATGGTGAGGTGAAGGGAGTGGGGGATAATACACAAGAGGCCAGAGTTGGAGGAGCGCAGAGTTCTTGGAGGTTGTAGGGCTGGTGGAGGTTACAGGGTAGGGAGGGGCGAGGCTATGGAGGAATTTGAACACGAGGATGAGAATTTTAAAACCGTAGAGATGTTCATTCCAAACCACTTTCCTGGCTTATTTATCACTGGACTTTGTATCATCAATGATAACGTACATTTATATAGCATTGCTCACATAGAGAACAATGTCAATGTCTTCGAACACAATACAGAAAAGTGGCCACAAGCAGGAGAGAAAAAGGAAACGTTTTGGGGTGGGATAGCCCTAGAAATGTACAAGTAAATCTAATCCTGATATTATGAATTCTTACCAGTGATCCACAGACAGTGTGAGCTGTGGCAGTGGATCTGAAATGAAGATATTATAAAAATATACCATTTATTTAAGTAGATGTATCTGTTGCATTTGTTCCAAGGAATGAGTAGAATTGCTTTCAATATATTCTTTATTAATCTCAATTTATACTTTCCTGCATTGTATGTGATCCCAGGATTTATTTTAAAGACTGCCTGCAATCCGCCCTCCAGAGAGTACATAATTTGCACCACCCATATTCTGATTTGGTTTTGTGCCCTTCACCCAGACTAACGGGAATCTCTTACATCAAGGCCCATCCAAATCCCAGGTCAAGTGCTAAGATTCTAGAGTCAATCATGGAAAATAACTTGACCTCTTTGTACTGGACCAATTGTGATTGTACAAACAAGGCATTTGGTTCAGACAAATTGTTGATAAATAGTGAATACAGAGAAGATTCATAATAGGACCCAAGGATCAGGAGAACTTTCGGCCAGTGCCCTTGCTGTTCCAGGTTTGGTTAGGAGACATCTGTGTCCAATCTGTGCGCATTTTGGTTGCCGCTCCAAACCTAAACCGCTACTTCTAGCTCCCTTTTTTTTCCTCTTGGCCCATCTCGGGTACTCCACTCCTGTCTCCCCCTCCTCCTGTCACTCAACCATGCCACCTTTCACTTCTGTCCTCTCCGTTACTTTGCTTCCCCTAATCCTTACCCCAACCCATCGATCTGCCTCCCTACATTTCTGTTGCTGTCCCAAGCCTGAATGCCTCTTTAATTAACCTACAGCTACCCTCTGTGCTTCTCTTTGCATTCTCTGACGGGCCCATTGAGGCAATTGTCACTGCCTTCTTACGAGCAGCAACCCCAGCTGCCCTATCTTCCTCTCTCACCAACCTTCCTGCCCAGTGTGCCTGCTGGGGACTAACCTCACCAACTTCCTTCCCATCCCGCTCACCCCTGCATCCAGCACTGCCCCCGGGACTACTGCCGATTAACAATCACCACCTGTCTCTGCATTCCTTTTGTTTGGTTTTTAAGGTGCACTGTTCTGTAATATTTATTGTAATGTTGTTCCTATGTTCTTAATTTTGTTATATTGAAGAAATTCCAAAAAAAACAGTTGTCAGAAAAAAAAATCAACTTTTTTAGGTCGAAAGTGTAAAAGCTTTTAAGGCACTGGCACTTTGTTCGTGGACGGCAAAGAAAGAGAACCACTTGAATTTCTCAAAAGACGATGTCATTGACGTCCTGGAGCAGCAGGATAACTGGTGGTTTGGAGAGGTTCACGGTGCAAAGGGCTGGTTTCCCAGATCGTATGTCAAGGTTATCACTGAACATGAACAGCCATCAGCGAAGTAAGTTTTTACTTGTGTTGATTTCTAGTACTGGCAGGCCAGTTAAATCAGGCAGTTGATAATGTAAACTACATATGAAATTTAATAATAGACATGTACATGTTTTAATGTATTAAAAATTGTATGTCTACTTACACGTCCTGATAATTTGTTTCATTATAAATTCCTATGTCCACATTTATAATGGAAAGTAAAACTTGTCAGGCTGTAACTATACACTGCCCCATCATTGGCAGGCGGGCACAATTATCATGTGACTAGTTTACATAAGCAGTTTCCATTATAAATATGGTCATAGGAACCTACAATGGAAATACAAAAATAATGAAAGGATATATGACTTTAAAATGGGTCTGAATTATGTCAGCGTGCCCTGGTCCAATTGTTCCCCACCCTCTAACCGCACTTCACCTGAAGACTACGCTTGGTCTTGACTCCCCATGTACAATGCCACATGTATAATTATTTCTGAACAGTCCTTTTTAGATTCTTTTGTAATCTGTGCCCTTTGCTAGTGAAGTTAGTTGTTAAAAATATATTCAGTTTTGTTTCATGCCAAATACAAAATTATTTATGTGGCTGAACTATGTCAATAACTTATGTCAACAGGCCAGAACCTATTTATGCTTCAGTAGACAAGAGCTCCAACCCAGCCTCCCAGCCGGTAGAAGGTAAAACTCCTGTAATAACTCTTTTGTATGACTCCATGATTAATTTTATCAGAAAATTCTATGCATTAGTATGCATGAAGTGTAACTGCCAGGGAGATAGATTTTTTCAAAATACAAATGTATTTGAAAGTAATGCTAGTTTTGCCAATGGTTACCTCCAAATGGGTCTATTTTTTCCCATGGTTAGTGTCACTGGCTTCTCCTTCCTCCTCTCCACTGCAGAGGTGGGAATAGGTCAGTATAGCTCAGTAGCATCAGATGAATCATAGAATCATAGAATCATAGAAGTTACAACATGGAAACAGGCCCTTCGGCCCAACATGTCCATGTCGCCCAGTTTATACCACTAAGCTAGTCCCAATTGCCTGCACTTGGCCCATATCCCTCGATACCCATCTTCCCCATGTAACTGTCCAAATGCTTTTTAAAAGACAAAATTGTACCCGCCTCTACTACTGCCTCTGGCAGCTCGTTCCAGACACTCACCACCCTTTGAGTGAAAAAATTGCCCCTCTGGATCCTTTTGTATCTCTCCCCTCTCACCTTAAATCTGTGCCCCCTCGTTATAGACTCCCCTACCTTTGGGAAAAGATTTTGACTATCGACCTTATCTATGCCCCTCATTATTTTATAGACTTCTATAAGATCACCCCTTAACCTCCTACTCTCCAGGGAATAAAGTCCCAGTCTGTCTAACCTCTCCCTGTAAGTTTTGTGAATTTTTAAATAAGATATACTCCCTATGTTTTAGTAACCAAGGAAGACACAGATGACAGGTTGGTCTGCTGATAGGCTGTAACAAAATTAGCGAGACTCTGGTTGAAACACAGGATTGCTCATGTGAGTTCCTAATCTCAGCTGGAGCCTGACGCGATATACAACCCCTCAGAAATTTAAAGTCTGATGCAAATGTTTGTAACATTACATAGACATGGTCATTTACAAAGCAATGTTGGCAGCCTCACTGTACCAGTGGCCTGGTGGTGTTTAACTGTATTGTTGTTCAACTAACTACCTGTGTTGAAGATGGTTTGGCAGAAATAAAAATAATAATGTGATTATGCCCTATTTGGTTCCACTGCAGTCTATTTACAAATAGCATATTTAAAGACTTAGAAAAAATTCAACTATGAAATGTTATGCAAAATTGTAGTTCTGGGTTTGTATGCATATTAATATTATTCTTTAATTTTGTCAAATTAAAGGTACAATTTCTGGGGGTGGGGGTAATGAACAGATCATTTCTGCTGCGTGATCCCGGGAGTGACCGGGGATAGTCACAAAGGAGATCTTGGAAAGACAGGCGAAAATCACTATATATTGGCAATTGATTAAAGTGGAGGCCTGGGAACTTGCTTGTCCTCAAAGAGAAGTATTGTACAAAGGGGAGGAAATGAACAAAAATTGTTTCAATGTGGGTGGGGGACAGAGCAAAGTATAAGGTTAGGTTGGCTGATTGACAGACTCAAGTCATCCAATCTAGCTGTTTGAAAAGAATATGTGCATGCGTCCATTTTTTTTAGTTCAAAGAAATCTCACAGAACTGTGGCATCTATCCATTGTACTAATAATTCTGCATTATTTTTGGTAGAGTATATTGCACTATATTCATACGAAAGTGCTGAAACCGGAGATTTAACCTTCACTGAGGGTGAGATGATTCTGGTCACTAAGAAGGAAGGTGAATGGTGGACAGGAGTTGTTGATGATAGAAAGGGGGTCTTTCCTTCAAATTACGTCAAACCGAAGGATCCAGATGTAAGATTACCACTCTATTATTTGTTTCATTACTTTAGTGGGTTGAAAAACAGCACGCTTCATATGAATTTGGGGGAAGGAAAGTTTTTTTTTTAAATGCAGTAGATTACAAGATCGTACTTGTTTTGCATACTCACTCTCTGTTGATTATAATGTATCTTTGCTGTAAAGAAGACACACCCTCTTTTACTCATCTTCCACCCTTACTAGACCTTGCTTCAGGTCAAGTACCTTCATGCCCAAGAGGGTAGGATAGACAAGCTGCTCTCCTACATTACTAATATTGCTCCTATTATCTGCCTAGTTGCTACATCACTATACAGTGTTCCAAAATAAGTTTTTATTTTGGAACACTGATTTCATAAAAACCCAATGTCATCAACAAACTTAACATTCTACTTACATCCCACTAATCAAGGCTATCACTGAATGTTATTAAGAGCACGGTTCCAGGACTGATTTGAGAGGAATTCCACTGGAAAGGCTGCCCAATTATAGATATTTCTCTTGAAAATAGCACTGTAAAGTTTAAACAGCTTAATTCTGCGGAGTTCTGGCGGTACTGAACATTAGGGATGAAGGAAAGGAAAAATAGGAGGGAAGAGTCACACTGGCACGACCAGTTACAGGGGCATTGCCAGGAGCCTTGGAGCAGGCAATGCCCTCACTGTCTTCAGCTGCAGGGCATCAGACCAGGCAGAAGAAGTAGAGAGAGAGGAAAGTTACAGAAAAAAAGGAAGTCAAAAATATCCCCATGGAAAGAAAATTCTGTTTAACTCTGACTGCTGTTTCTTTGTTCAGGGATCAAGTAGTTCGGGAAGAGCAGGAACGTTAAGCAAGAAACCAGGTACTTTTGCTCCAGATACTTTGTATTCATTCTGCAAAATTGTGCTGATGTTTAAGAATATGAAAAGCGGTGCTCTTACTGAAGTTCTCATTATTGAAGTTTGGTTAAGTACTTGTTATTTATTTTATGTCTTAACACATTATTTGGAAATATTAAAGTTGTGATTAGCATGTATAGTTTTAGTGGTTTAATAACAATTGATTTTACTAAAGGGGAAAGAAACCCTAGGGCAAATACTTTTTTTTGTTTAAATTGCTTTCAACTTCTGTCTATATATATATATAAAAAAAAATAAAAGCAGGATATGATGTGGGACGGTCTTGGCTGTCCATACCATCATTTTATTGGTGGTTTGGACCTGTTCCATCGATTTGGGTACTACTGCACATTTAGAAATATTTTCTACCTACGATGGAATGAAGTATGCAATTTCAAAACTGATGTCATAAAACAGAATTTTCCAGAATTTTTGATTTCTTTTAAGATTTTTAATTTCGGCAGATTGAATATAATGTTCTCTTGGAGGCTTGCATTGTAACTGTTGTAATATTTTCTTGCAGAGATTGCTCAGGTAACCTCAGCGTACGCTGCGACAGGTACCGAGCAGCTCAGCCTCGTCCCAGGCCAGTTGATACTTATTCTGAAGAAAAATGCCTCTGGATGGTGGCAGGGTGAGTTACAGGTAAGCATTTTAATAATGTTGGTACTTCTACAATAAGCATAAAAAAATTGTCAGTTGCCATTATCGCAAGGTCAGTGGGTTACTGTGGCAAGGAGAGGTAAAGAAAATGAACGTAGTGGTTTTCTTCTCTATCTTCTATCTTATCAAGCTATAAATAAAATAGTCCTCATTCTTGAAAAAATCAAAAGGGCAACAAGTGGAAATGTCCCCTCCATCCCTTTAGGATGTTTTACCTTTGAATTGGGTTCCTCTTCTCACTGTGCAGTTGTTTTTTTTTTAAAAAAAGCATTTTTAAAAATTCTGTGCATGTGCAATTTAAACACTTGCTTCAAAATGACTGTTGTGATCAGTGATTCTGTGGGCAGTTGAGTCTAGTGTGCGTCCATCACATTTCAGTCATTATACTTTGAAGTGTGAAAAGTATTTTTAGAGAAAGGTAGCTATTACTTCTTGTAACATAAGATGATACCAAGCTGTGAGGACAGGCATAAAGGAGATAACATTCAAAGGGATTTCAACAAACTAAACTGATGGATTTATGAATAGCACATGGATTTCACGCTGGAACAGCAAGTATAGAACGTGGTGTTCATTAACAAAGGTGAAAAATGAAGGGGACAAGTGTATGATTATTGACTACTTACTCTGTGTAACTCATTGGTGAAGTCACATTTAGAATCTGATATGCAATTTTTGGCAATCTACCTTCAAAGGGACATTTACAGGGCAGATGTCCTTTCTTGTTCCATTTTTTTTTTGCTTCTCCTTGCATTACTAAGCCATGTTATCCTAGTCAGTCCACTATTTAGCTCCAGTGCTGAAAGTCCAAGTTGGTGAACATCATGATATTTCTGTTGTATGGGTGACATTTTAGTTTAGTTCATTTTTGGCTTGTGTATACTAATGCCACTGTCTAATAGCTCCAGCCATGGCACATGTGCACTCAGCTCAGATGGCAAACAGTATTCCCACAGCCAAAGAAAGTCATGTATCTTGCAGGAAGAAAATAAAAAGGATAGTTTCACAGGTAAATGGGTTTGTAATTGAAGTGGTTTGAATCTTTTGCTCCTGCTGGAATATTGTGAGCTTCACTTTCAAGGGTGCCTAGCCCTTGTACTTCCTTGGCTGACTTCGTGTCATTTTAGGCTCCTGGATGGAGCATCATCCAATGAAGAGGAAAGGAACTGCAGTAAAATAAGGGGAAAATTAAACTGCAGCATGTGGCTGAGACACTGAGCATATTGAGAAATGTCTTTCAGTCCATTACTTGTTTTCATTTTTTTTTGTTCTGTTTCACTTGCAGGCCAGAGGTAAAAAGCGTCAAAAAGGATGGTTCCCTGCCAGCCATGTCAAACTGCTTGGGCAGAGTAGTGGAAAATCCACTCCTGCTCCAACTCCAGGTAAGCAGAATCATCTTTCTAATGGCTCAGTGTGTGGCTTTTGTTTTATTAACTGTCTAAGACCCTGGATTTGAAAAGCAGTGCTTCATCCTAGTGAGGGTATACTTCAACTTTAGATCTTTTAAAAGTGTTAACTCATTCAAAAGCCTGTTGAAGAAAGAAGGAAAGAATTTGCATTTTTATAGGCCTTTCATGTCCTCAGGACGTCCCAAAGCGCTTTACCGCCAATGAAATACTTTGAAGTGTAGTCATTGTTGTAGTGCAGGAAACGCAGCAGCCAATTGCAGCAAGCTCCCGCAAACAGCAATGAGATAATGACCAGATAATCTATTTTTTTTAGTGATTTTGGTTGACTGTTAAATATTGGCCAGGACACTGGGAGATCTCCCCTGCTGTTCTTCAAAATAGTGTCAAGGGATCTTTAACGGGCAGACAGGGCCTCGGTTTAACATCTCATCTAAGAGACGGTACCTCCGACATTCCCTAGTACTGCATTGAAGTGTCAGCCTAGATCTTGTGTACAAGTCTCTGGAATGGGACTTGAACCCACAACCTTCTGACTCAGAGGCGAGAGTGCTACCACTGAGCCACAGCTGACATTGTTATTACTAAATCAGATTGCTTGTGCTAGTGTATTACATGGTGGCATTCAGCTATATGCTGTCCTTTCTCAGAATCTGGGCAATGCTGGCTGCATTTTTAAAAAATTCATTCTTGGGATGTGGGTGTCACTGGAAAGGGAGACATTTTTGCTCATCCCTTGTTGCCCTTTATTTCCAGATTTTTTTAAATTGCCAGGGTGAGATTTGAACTCACATTATCTGAATTATTCGTCCAGGCCTCTGAATTACTGGTCCAGTAACATAACCACTATATTATCCATCACTATATATACACATGTTATGTAGAAAGATAGCTAACGGTATAGAATATTCAATTTTTAAAATTTGTGAATTTAATTATAATTTTTACATTGCGCTTTTCAATTATTTGATGATAGGAAGAACGGATGAAAACACCTTCACCGTCTGCAAATCTTAATTATGTTTCTAACTCTTAGGCTCTGGTTGTCCTTTGTGATTTTGTTTGCTTTTTGCCTTCTGTCGGGTTTGATTTCTCTCTGCATGTGTGCAATTATGTATATGTACACAGACACACATTCTCATTCTCTCTGACGCACTCACTCACTTGAGTTCACAATGTTTTTTTTCCATAGTCTGTCAGGTCATAGCAATATATGACTATACTGCCGTGAACGAAGATGAACTCAGTTTCACTAGAGGGCAGCTCATTAATGTGCTGAACAAGGATGATTCCGATTGGTGGCAGGGAGAACTGAATGGAATGAACGGCTTATTCCCTTCCAATTATGTCAAGATAACCACAGACTCTGATCCAAGTCAGCAGTGTAAGTAATGAAGAACTATTCATATACTATCCTTAAAGAAAATTGAGACAAACACTGGAAGATTACATTTTTAACATTTTGCTAATCAATTGTGACTGCTTTCTGGTAGAGTTATGTAAGGAGTAAAAGGCCATTGTGGGGATATCAAGTGAAAAGTAATTGATACATCCGTCGCAAATTTAACCTGATGAGCAAGTGTTGGTGGCCTTTTTATAAAATTTGCTACGTGATATTGTAATTGTTGCCGTACCTTTACTAGTGAAGTTCACAACATTGTGTTCAACAGACCAAGATTCAGTTTTAATTCTGTTGCCCTGTGGCCTACTTGTCTTTGAAGCCAAGATAAAAAGAAAAAATTGCAAATGCTGAAAATTTAAAAAACATTGGAAATATACAGGAGCCCATCAGCAATTGCAAACAGAAAATCTGATTGCTGATCGGTCGTTCAAATTAAAGAAAAACATACAAGTGCTATTTATAATCATTGGCAAAATTTATTGGTCACCAAGAAATGTATTCGGTTCCTTGTATCGCTGAAAAATGATACATTTGTGCTGACATTCTTCCAGCTAAATCTAGAATGACACAAGTAATAGTAATCAGAAAGTAAAGGAAATGCAGCTACAATATAAAAATGCTAACCCGCTACAATTGGAAACTACATCCAAAGAAGGATCAAGGAAATTATCTGTATTGATAAAACAACCTTAAATTCATGTAGAGTTAACATAAAATCCAAGTATTTTAAGCCCTTCTCATGGCCCATTGTCATCACCTAGTGTATCAAGAAATCCTCACTTCGAATCCTCACTTGTGCTAAGGTAGCTCAGCTGGACAACTGTTAGGACATCACCATTAATCTCAACACTCTGAGCTCGGGAAGGGAAAAATCAGCAGGACTTCCTGTTCCTGATTGCTATCTAGTTACTTCTGTCGAAAGCACTTGTGAATGGATCATGGGTGAAAACGGGATCTGACTCCGCTGTGGTCCCATATATGATTGAGTAGCTTCACTGTCTCGGCTCACAGTACTGATGAAGCCAAACCACAGCAAGAGTCCGTGATATCAGAAGAAAAGTAAAGAAAGTTTGGGGAGGATAAAACTGCACTTTTACCTATGTTTCAGAAATATACAACTTCAAAATTAGCTTTTTACATTTTGATTTATCGATTAGATATGTACTGTTCCAGTTCACACCTCCTCTGAAGTCATCCAGATTCGAAAGAGTATGTGATTGAAAGGTAATCACTTCTGACCCTGAATCAAACAAGTATCAGGGTCAGGCCCAAATTCTAGCCATTGCTGCCTTTCCATCACTACATACCTGCTGAAGAAATAGGATTGCCATTTTATTTTGCCCCACAAATTTTAGAGGTTATTTTTTATCCTGACTGCTGCACACTATTCCCGTGCATGAAAAGACAGCCTGCTCTCAGGCTGCTGTCAAGCCTCTGTTAGCAGTCACTGTAACTTGTATGGGTTTTTTTTTAAGTCCAATGAAATAGGAAATAGGTAACTTTTAAAATAGAGATTTCACAAATTAAAACAGCAGATTTTATCTAATAATAATCATGTCTACCAAGATGGACTAACAACTCGAATAGGAAAATAGGAACAGCAGTAGGCCATTCAGCCCCTCGAGCCTGTTCCGCCATTCAGTTAGATCATGGCTGATCTATACTTTATCTCCTTTTACCCGCCTTGGTACCATATCCCTTAATACCCTTGCCTAACAAAAATCTACCAATCTCAATTTTGAAATTTTCAATTTTTCAATTGACCTAGCCTCAACAGCTTTTTGGGGGAGAGAGTTCCAGATTTCCACTACCCCTTCTGTGAAGAAGTGCTTCCTGACTTTGTTCCGAAACTCAATTCTCTGCTGCAGTTAGTGTTGGTCAACAAAATGCTTAAGTCCATTTCCAACTAGAAGTGTCAGCTTGCATCCACTTATTTGTAATTTTTAATCAATATTATAATTTTCCTCCAGTAGCTCGGATGGTAAATGCACTACCTGGTGCAATACTGAGGAAGTTCCCAAATTTAATACCTGATTTGTGTCGAGTTAGTTTATCTTGGTTGGGATGGCAATAGGGACACTATAATTGACCAAAATGCTCCTGGGCTAGAGAAGGAAAAAAAAGTCCGAGCTCCTGCTTCTTGTTGCTATCGAGTGACTCCTCCTGGAAAGTGCATGTGCGTGGACTTCGAGCAAGGGCAGGTTGAGCTCATTTGAATTGATGCCTCCCTTCCACCACCAAGTATCCTGCTGACACTCACTGTCTAGGCTCACACATGAAGAATGGTCAGTTGGGTGAAGAATCAGCAGGCGTCCAGCACTCGGGAACCATACCCCAAACAGGAATCAAGACCTTCAGGAGAGCAGAAGGAAAGACCAATATCCCAGTATAATTCAATCCTTGCAGGAGATAAAGGGAGAAAGTAGAGAGAAAAAATTGTAACTGCTGGTTTCTTTAAAACACTGTTGTTTTGGCAAAAACACCGTTCATCAGATTAATGCAATGCATTGTTCTGCTAATAAGGACTCATGAGTGATAAGATAGAAGATAAAGCTTGTTTTGGTCTCAACCTGTACCATTCCATTACTCATTTCAGCATTAAACATAATCTGTAAAAGTGGCTTAAAGCACATCGTGAAAAACAATCTGATGTTGAACCATTTTATAACTGGATTCTGTAATTTTATACCAGTGTCTTCCTTAGAAAATAATATTTTAAACTTATGGAAATATCTAAATGTATAAAATTTTAAGATGATTTTGCATTGATCATCATTCCTTAATTGTTGATTTTTTGCTCTTAACTCTTCTGCTTTCTGGCACAAAACTGTATACATCTTTGAAATTTCATTTATTGTCCATAGTTACTGTGTCTTTCATTCTGTACCTCTACCTTTTCATCTGTAAATGTGTTCTGTTTTCTTATTTTTGTTTCCTCATTTTTTTTTTAGGACCGTATTGTTGCCTTCTTCTCAAAGTCAGAGTATGAAAGCCCTCAAAGAGACCCACTATCCCCAGTTTCACTACAGAGTGGACGCTGGGCATACGCGTACAGTCTTGATCAAATGAATGCCGCATGATTAATCCTACTGATTATTAAATATTGCAGAAAATGGATCAGATAATATCTATCTTATTTAGTTTATAGGGCTTTCAGTTGTTTGGTTAATTAGATAACCTCACATGGTCTTAACTCGTTAGCTACTCAGTTAACAGTTACCAAATGGACTTCCCACATTAGTTCAATCTTTGTGTGTAATTGTAATCGGGACCAGCAGTTTGGGACCTTGTGATTTATGCACCTTTTACACAACTGTGGAAGGGTGGAAAAATGCAGAGGTGGTCTTAAAATATGTTGCGCCTGATCACATTTACGTGTAAAGATTTCAAAAAGTTTGCCTTTTCAAATAACCAAAGGTTATTTTCCCCTCTGAAAGTGAAAGCCCTATTAATTTGTATTTCACGAGTTGATTTAAAGGAAGGATAGTGGGTCTTTCTGTGGCTTTCTGTCCTGTCGCCTTCATTATTTCTGTGCTTTCTTGTCCCATCATTCAGACAATTTAGACCTTGTGCAATCATTGGAATATTGTATCTTGTAAGATGGGCCTTCCTTGCTCCTAAGTGAAAAGTTGTCACAAAAAGACCCACTATTAGCATTAATAGTAAGCATTTGAAATGTAAGTGTTTCTTTGTGCCCTGTCCTGATAAACCCTTTTTAACTCTTCAACCCATTAAAGCATATTTGGAAACCCATCCGAAGTTCAATGACTGGAGATAACAGTCAAATGTTTTATTCTAAGTGCTCTTTTTGACCATTTAGTCATTTCATCTGTTGAACTGCTGTGTTGACATCTCCAGTGCAGTGCCACTTGCATGGAGATTTCTTTGTATTTCAGAATTAATCTCTGGACTGAGCAGTATTAATGAGAGAGCCTCCATGGCAATGTTACTCATAACATGGCTCAAAGACCACTCGTGGCCCTCTACTCTTTCGGCTGTGATCATTTGGTGCTCCATATGTGCCTGGGACTGTATTCGTTTCCCCTCCTCGCTGTGCAAAACTGAGTTGAGATTCAGGGCTATTCCCTCTCCTCTTCTTGCTATCCAAAGAGAGAAAGCAAGAGAATGCTATTAGGAGGCAGGGCTACTTCAGCATGCATAGATCAAATGAGAGTACTTGCGTAAAGCTGTAAAACTAGCGATTCTGTTGTTTTTTTTCCTTGCCCTATTTGTGTGGGGAAATGTCTGGCCTCCGTTAAGTAACTGCCCAGGTGATGCATTTGAATTCAAGTTCACAGGTATGGACCAGAGTTCCATCACCCCGTGGTGCAGTGTGTTAGTGCATTCCTGAGAGTGGCGTCTCAAACAAGACAATGCTGAGTTGCAGTCCTCAGTGAAAGATAGTAGCTAACACTGCTCTATGGGTTAAAGAGTTAAAAAGTTCTTGGGTAATGTGTGAATCTGTTGCTATGTAACAAGGTGGGGGAAACTCCTTCAAAATCTATTTTCTGAGAATGGTCTTTGTTGAAGACTAATTAAAGAGAGATATATTAAAAGATAGTCTAATTATCAGTTGAATTAAGAAGATTAGTAGCTTTATTGTATCATCATTTGCTTGCTTTTTTTTTATTCTTCATCGAGTTGGGTAGCTGGAACAAGCAGACAAATGTTTATTTTGCACCTTCATAAAGCTAGTGTGTCTTATAGCTAGTACAACGTTGATGATGTACATTTTGAGAGTTTTTATAGCACTGTACATACAAGCCTTGGAAACCTCAGAGGTCACATCTTTGGATGGTTGTACCCATTTTATCACCACGAAGAGGAGGCATCAGGTTTTGAAAGCTCATACATTGTAGAAAAAAGGAAAAGTAATATGACATTTGTTTTTGTATTGTGTATATATTTTTATTACTAATCCAGTTACTCCAAATATTTTCTGAGTTTATCGGTGATTTAGCTCATACTAAAGTGGCAGAAGATGCACCATTTAGATAAATAGTTGCTTTTGCTGTCTTTAGACAATGTGCAATGCAATGCATAAAATTCTCCTTAAAGCTGCCCTGTCCTATAATTATTTTTTTTACCTGCCCTGCAAATTGCATTTGAAATAGAATTTACTTTGAAGGTACTTAATTCTTTCCAGTGGGACTTAAGATTGGTAAGTGTGTGACTTGCATCTGTAGCTAACCCTTGCTCTTATACCTGATTTCTGATTTACTGATAGGAATCGGAGGTGAAGAGCAGACCTCAGCTCTGTAAGTGCATAAACTGTACACTTGCCACTGTTGGTTCCTCTAGAAACAATCTTGAAGACATATCCTTTTTATTTCAAACCTGATTTATTTACAGTGAAGCTATTCTAGGTGGAAAATGTAATTGTGGGCAGTGCAGCTTTAAACCAAGATGGATAGATCGAACAGGTTGGCTAGATAAGTGTACATTTCAGTTTTGGTCATGTTAGTTCATCTTTGCTAGGAAGTGCAAGGTATAATTTCCAGCAAAGGTTGAACCAATCTAACAAACTGATAAGCATGTAGTTCTGCTCAGTATTAAGTCCTAGTGCTGATGACTATGAGAGTAATACAAATGTAATATAAAGATTTTCTGTTAAGTGTTAGCATGAACATTAAAACATAGCTTTACAACTATGCAAGCACAGTGATATCCTGTTATTACAATTGGTGCAAAGGTCATAAATGCTGCTTATAATGAGATTTGCACATAACAGGAAATGCTGCGTACTGTACCAGTGATGACTAAATCAAAGACAAACTGGAATTTTGTTAGAGATTTGCTTACATGAAGAAATTGCTTCTATCAGATCTACATATAAATGGACTTGCGTGTGTATATGCATTTATCACTATTGTACTATGCAAGTTTTCATTAAATATATAAACTTGAGGGTACGAGAGTGTGAATTTTCTGTTTTTGTCTACATTTAAAGAAACAACTTGATTGAATTTTGTATTTTTCTGCCTTTTTCTAATTACTTGCACAGGTGCTTATTAACATACAGATAAAGATTGTACTGTTACTGCAGTTTAAAAGAATTATTACGTACCATTGTCTGCTAGCTCAGAGTATTACTGATTTCATAGCCAGTCGATGGGGCTGTTGACAACTCATCCACAAGCTTCCCCAAGACAAACCCAGTAATCAGGCTGCCTGAAAGTCTAAGAAATGCACGTAAACAACTGGCCACAAACAGCACAGGCATGGGTGCCTCACCTAACTAATTTTCATCAGATGAAGCTTTTGCGTAGTATATTTGGTACAATAATAAACTTAACTACAGTTGACACATGCTAGGACAAATAAACAGTTCACTTTATCTCGATCATGTCGATATTTCAATACATTTCTGAACCCAAAGGCTTGCCCAACAATTAATTACTTTTGAAATGCAATCGCTGTTGTTGCATAGACAAATTCAGCAGACAACTCACACACAGCAAGGTCCCACAATGATATTAATAATCAGTTAATCTGTTTTTGTATTGGCTGAGGGAGAAACGTTAGCCAAGCCACTGAGAGAACGTCCACTGCTCAAAGTGCCATAGAATCTTTTGTATCTACCAGAGTAGCCAGATGGGCTTCAGTTTAACTTTTCATAGAAATCACAGCACCTCCAACAGTGCAGCACTCCCTCACTACTGCACTGAAGTGTCAGCCTAAATTATATACTCAAGTTCTAGAGCGGGGCTTGAGCCCATGACTTTCTAAATCAAAAGGCAAGAGCTACTAGCCGAGCCAAGCTGACAAATAGAAGATATTTTGTGATTGGAATTATAAAATCTACAGACACTTGATCCCAATGTTGCAAAATATAATCCCATCAATAGCGGTGTGGAAGGGAGGGGGTTGGAATTAATTTTCCTACCCTTGAAGAAATAGTTGTAAATTCAATTTTCCAAGTGCTTATTTAAAAATAAAAGTTGAGTTTTATAATAGTTAGGAGAAATAATGCCACATATTGACTACATTCTGATGTCCAGTGCAACTTTTTCTTCAATATAGGAACTTCAGCTATCACCATCCTGTTAACCATGGCAGCTCTTTATCTTTTTACCCCTAATTCATCACCTTTTCTTCATATTGTTTAAAACCCTTACTTCTCAAGTAATTATCTATCTACCTTTTTAAAAAAAACTCAATTGATTTCACATCTTTGACCGTAACCATTTGTAGAGACATTTTTTATGGATTCATTTTTAACCAGCTTAGTTCTAATTTCAAGATCATGTTCCTTTGATTCCAGATTTCCCTACTACAAGAAAGAGTCATTCCTTTTCCACCTTGCCAATTCAATTCATTGCTTTAAACCCCTTTTACCTTAACTTACTTGTATTTAGAGAATATAACCCAAATTTACCCACTCTTTCAACATAGCTATTTCCCAGTTATCAACTTGGTGAAGCATTGTTGGACTCTGTCCAACACCAGTGTAACCGTCCTAAGGTGGCATAGCCAAAACACAATGCAATACTCAAAATCAGGTCTTACCTAGCTAATTGCAGTAGTATATTCTATACCTCGTGTGGTGTAGCCCAGTACCCATTAGCCTTTTTGATCTCTTTTTCCATCTTCCAACTAGCTTTTAATGACTTATGCAAATGGACTCCTAAATCCTTTTGTTCATCTATTCCCTCATACAGTCCTTCCACATTTAGATTATATTCCCACCAGCTATTCTTCTGTCCAAAGTTTACTACCTCACACTTTCTGATGTTAAATTGTATCTGCTGTCGATTCACTTACTCGTTTATCTGTCTGTTTACAATTTTCTGCTATCTTTGCCATTTAGTATCTTCTGCAAACTTGGATATCCACCCATCTTTTCCTAAATCCAGGAGATTTATATGTAGTGTGCAAAGCTGGGACCCAGTCACTGATTCTTGGGGGAAACCACTTGTCACTTCTCACCTGAGATTGTAGCTTTTACCTGATCTCTATGCCTCCTACTTCCCAACCACTTTCTTATCCATGCCACAAGGTTGGCTCTAATTTTATGTACCTTAATTTTAGCTAGTAATCTCATGTTCAATCTCCAAGTGCCTCCTTTATTTACCACCTCACTGACTCTTAAAGAACACTATTTAGCGTCGTCTTCTTCGGCTCGATGTCAATTTTTGTCGGATTAAGCTCCTGTCAAGCTCCTTGAGACGTGTTACTACGTTAAAGGCACTATATAAATGCAAGTTGTTGTTATTAGGTCAGTAAGTCATGACCTGCCTTTCCTAAAACTAGGCTTACTCTTTCTAATTAGCTTAAAATTCCAAGTGCACACTCACTCTGTTCCTAGTTGACCCTGGTGCATTTTCTCTTGTCCTTTCTGCAGCCTTTGACAAGGTCGCCTGCACTATCCTCCTCCAACGTCTCTCCTCTATTTTCCAGCTCATTGGGACTGCCCTTGCTTGCTTTCACACTTACCATCAAATTGGAGCCAGAGCATCTCCAGCAATGGCTTCTCCTCCTGCCCCACATGTTACCACTGGAGTTCCCCAAGGATCTATCTTTGGACCACTCCTTCATATACATGCTGCCCCTTGGCGACGATATCCGCAGATATAGCGTCCGCTTCCACATGTATGCTGACGACACCCATCTCTACCTCTCCACCACCTGTCTTGATCCCTTTGCCATCAGACTACTTGTCTGATATCCAGTCTTGGATGACCCACAATTTTCTCCAGTTAAACACTGGAAAGACCGAAGCCAACATCTTCAACTCCTGCTACAAACTCCTTTCTACTAATTCCATCCCCCTTCCCAGACTGTTTACAGTTGTGGCGTCCTGTTCAAACCTGAGTTGAGCTTCTGATTCCATATTTTTTCCATCATGGAGACCGCCTGTGCCCAGCTCTGTAACATCGCCCACCCCTGCCCCAGTACTTCTGCTGAAACTCTCATTTATGCCGTTGTCACCTCCAGACTCAACTATTCGATTACTCTGATGACCAGCATCCCAACCTCCATGCTCTGTAAACTTCAGCTCATCCAAAAGTCTGCTGTCTGTATCCTATCCCGCACCAAGTCCCGCTTACTTGTCCTTGCTGACTTAAGTTGGCTGCCGGTCCTCCAACACCTCTAATTTTAAAATTCTCACCCTTGTGTTTAATCTTCTCCCATGGCTTCACCCTCCCTATCTCTGTAACCACCTCCAGCCCTACACCCCCTTTCCAAACTCTCTCTTCCTCTGACTCTGGCCTCTAATGCATCACTGTCTCGCCCCACCACTGGCAGCCATGCCTTCAGCTGCCTAGGCTCCATGCTCTAGAATTCCTTCTCTAAATACCTCCTTCTCCATTAAAACCTTCCTTAAACCCTCCCTCTTTGACCAAGCTTTTGGTTACCCCTCCGAATATCTCGTTCTTTGGCTAGGTGTCCATTTGTCTGATTACACTACTGTGAAGCGCCTTGGGAAATTTTTCTACATTAAGGGCACTATATAGTTGTTGTTTTTGTCCCTAACTAACGGATTCACGCAATTTTTCCACTACTGATATTAAACTTACTGGACTTTGTGACTTTTTTTGTCTGTTCCTCCCTTTTTTGAATAATGGTGGTACACATCCCTAATTTCCTTGCTAATTTATTTAGTAGCCTCAAGTGGAAACCTTCTAAGCCTGGATGTTTGTCTGGCTCGATCCATTAATTTATCCATTACAATTTTTTAATGTTAATCACTGTCAATTTCTCCTCTTCATTAATCTCTAGACTTCTCTGATATCATATCCTCCTGTTCTACTGTGAAAAGGAAGTAAAACATTCATTTTTCAGTTCTACCATGGCCTTATCCTTTACTGTTGTCAGACCTAAATCTGTTTTAATAGGCCAACTTCCTCCTTTACAACTCTTTTTCTTGATGTGCTTATAAAATCTTTTTCTGTTGCCCTTGATACCATCTACACGCTTTTTTCATACTTCATGTCTGTCCTCCTCTTCTTTTCTTGGTCTTATTTTGTTGCTTTCTATCATCCTCCCAGTCCTTATTTTTACCACTATTTTTTGCCTTGACAAAATTCTCCTTTTGTTTAATAATGATCCTAACCACATGATTGCACAACCCAGGAGCACCCGTTTGACCATTCAGGATTATATATTTGCTTTGTAATCTATTATTTACTTTCTTGAATAGATTTTACTGTTTGCAGATTAATAATTTCTCACACCCCATTTTAGCCAATTTCTTCCTCATCCCTTCAAATTTAGCCTTGTTTAAGTCCAAAACCTTGTTTTTTCTCCTTTAAGCCTGATGGTGAATTTAACCAAATTATAGTCATTATTTCCAGGATGCTCCCTTACTACCAGATTGCTTACTTTTTTTGGTTCATTGTACATAACCAAATTAAGTATATCTTAAAGTTGACTTTAAGATATGCTGCTTTAGAAAAATTAATATTTATTATATATAGGCCAGCAAAGGAAATCTCAATATTTGCCCTTGTTGATCTTTAGTACAGCTTTGTTGCAGAAGTGTATTGTGTGGTTCATTTTTCTGTGGCACTTTTTCATGAATTAATGTAAGGAAAGGAGATTGATATTTTAAATCCATCCTAAATTATTACAATTTAAAATAAAAAACAAGAAGACAAATATAACTTCAAGGGAAATTAAGCTGTAAGTTCACCGAGGCTTTAACATCAAACAAGGGCCCTACATTTATTTTGCAGGTGATCCGGAGGAAAGAAGTTGACAGCAGCATTTTCCTTCTCTCTGTATATGCTGCTTTTTGATGACCGATACTGATTTCCTCATTGTTTCTATCTTTACCATCCCTCTTCTTACTTTCCCTCCAGACCTCACAGACTTGCTGTCCCGATAAGAAGCAGTGAGTTTCCTTTTTTGATTGCCAATTTGTCCTCTTTTCTTCACTCCTGTCTTGAAGATGCTAGATGCCCTCTGGTACTTTGCCCAAGTGGCCATTCTTCATGTGTGACCGAGACAGTGAGTGTTCCTAGGCTATTTTACCTTTGGTGCATCACAGCTGAACATGATCCTGTTCTCATCAGCGGCCCACACAAGTTCTTTCTACCAGGGTTCAATGATATTGATCAGGAGCGGGAACACTGGCCAATTTTTCTCATTCCTGGGCATGCAGCACTTCTACTGCCAGCCAGCTGATGTCAGGACAGACTGGGAATCAAACTCAGGATCTTCTCTATGGTTTAGCTACATATCGGCCCAGAATTTGCTGGAGTGGGGTATCTCGCGGTGGGCGCCTTGAGTTGGATTTTTTTCTTCACCCTTCAGCTCCAATTAATTTTGCGCCACAAATTGCTGGAAGTGCGAATTGATAACGAGGTCATTGGGGCATCTGAGACTTCGGTGAACGATGGGACCAATAGTCTGTTTCCGTAACCAATTAAATTTAAGGATTTGAATGGTTATCAAACCTCTGAAGTGGCAGCTTGGACTTCTGATTATTTAAACAAAGTTTATTAAAATATCATCCAATTACATGCAGGGAAATGTGTAGTTCTAAGTTTTTTTTTGCCTATGGAACATGATACATAAACGTGAATAAGACAGCCTCGTGCCCAGGGTTCAGTTTGTTTTAGAATTCAGGAACTGAAAGCAGCTGCTGTCTACACACGAAAGTTATATATTTTATAGCAATTCAAAGCATGTGTTACTTTTGGAATCAGCATGGTGATTGTTGGTGACTTACAAATTAGTGGACCCACATACTTTGAGGGGGGCGGGGGGGGGGGTAGCTCTAAATCCTGACCAGCTGAAATGAATTTAGCATCGAACTTACTCCCAGCCAGAATCCACAATAAATCAATTTAATAAATCAATTTAACATGCATCTTGGTTGTGTGCTTTATGTGGCATATGCAAAACAATTATCATTTAATTGCTAACTGGTTTCAAAGTGGAAGACCATTGGAAACATAAATTACCCCGTTTACATGGTCCTTTTGCTGTTAAATAGCAGCCCTAACTCTCTGCAGCAAGTTTAATTTGTTTTTACAGTGCAAATGAAGCAATTTCTTGACACTCGTGGGGAGAGTGACAGCAAGCTCTGGTTTTTGCAAGGCTAACGGCAGAGCGACGCAAATAGTCCAGCAATTTGTGGCAATCTGCAACTCTCGGCGTATCTCTTCCTAGCCACAAATTGCTGGATTTTTTATACATTAATAATGGTGTGCGCCTTTCACTTGCCATTATTTTGCCAGCAAATTCTGGGCCACTGTCCTTACAAGTTGAGCCATTGGGGAACTCACAGTGATCTCCTTTGCCCAGTTGGAAGAGGGTTCAACACCTATAATTTATTCTCTTCATCCTAGTTTAAACAAATACCCAATCTTGAGCTGTCGGACTTGGTCATGGAGCAAGCCAAGTTTAATGCTCAAGTGTTGATGGAGACCAATTTTGGTTTGGAAATAAGTCTTACTGCTTGGTCTGTTTGTAACAGCATTTGAATGAGGCTTTCCTTCTACTGCCAAGACAGTGGGAAGAATCTCTATAAGCCTGGTTAGTTTAGTAGAATCTAGACTGAATTTTAGTTATTGTAATTTTTTATGCTTGGCTGATGGTAGTGACAGGTAGGAGGAGAAGACAGATAATTCATCTTATGTCATTGCAGTTTATGAAAGTAGTTCAGAACATCAGACTTTCCTTCTAAATGAGGGTTAAACCTAATTCTTCACAACCTAGTAGATTCTCCTTTTGAGCCCATATGGCTTTGGCCTCAACCAGGAAGGTCAGCAGGCCATTCTGAACTCCAGATTTTTAAAGGTTAGGGTAGTGCCTCAAACCACCTCAGGATGTCACTACCATAGATTAGAAATGGTGTGTAGGTTTTGCTGTTTTATGTTCAGTGAACAACTTGCTTTTCCTTGGCTGTGCCAGTTTATTAAAATCCCCACACAGGCACATAGAACAACCTATGGTGTCCAATTATCCAACATAGATTAACCAATTCGACAGAAGAGTGCATTTTCTATTGTCACCAGTTGGCAGTCAGGGAACTCTGACGGGCATGGTTGTAGAATATTCCACCAAGCCAAATGGTCAATTTGTTAAATAGAGTTTGAAAGAGCAATCTTCACCATCTTAACTGGGCATTTCAAGAAAGTTGATCCTTCTGCTCCCAAAAGTGAAAAGAAAACCCAAAGTTAAGGAGACCTAAAATCTTGTTTCTTTGAAATCAGGATCTCTTGGTATGGGCATCCTCCTTATTCCCTCAAACCAACTGAAAAGGTGTGATTGGGGGTAAATTGGCTGTCAGCAGGTATACCATATCTGTAAATCGACCACCTTCATGAGTATATGTTAGCTTTCACTAAACTGTTTGAAGAGTATATTGCTACCTGTTGTTTCTCATATCATTGCCCATGTTAGGGTTCAAGGTATTTGATACATAGTACTTAGTAAATATACAATGCAGTAACTCTATATTTTTTCAGGCAACCACAATTTGTATAATAAATCAGAGAAAGACCCTGCCTTTTTGCAGCACCTTTCATGTTGTCAGGATGCAATCCCATGTTGTTTTGTAAGCAAAAGTGCACCCAATTTGTGCATGGCAAGGTCCCATAAACAGCAAATGAGATAAATTACCAGTTACTATGTTTCCGGTGGTGTTGGCTGGGGAATGAACTTTGGTCGGGATACTGGGAGAATTCCCTGCTCTTTTGCAAGTAGTGTCAGGGGATCCTTTACCTCCACCTGCACAGGCAGATGGGACCTTAGTTTAACATTTTACCCAAAAGGTAGCATGTTCAACAATGCAGTACTTCCACAGTGCTGCACTGAAGTGTCAGCCTAGATTACGGGGGTCATTTTCATCTTCGGTGCTTGGTGATAAATGGGATAGATTTTCATTTTATTGAAATCCGCACTCCGGGTTTACTGCCCAAGTGGTAAAGACAAAAATGACCATAAGTCTTCCCTTTACCCCTCCCCCCCCCCCCCCCCCCCACCCTGTAATTTGAAAAAAACCTTTAACTTTTGTTCAATAATCCCCTCAATGTTTTAAAAAACTTTTTTTAAAGTAAGTTCAAATGAATCTACATGTTTTTGGAATCACATTTAGGTTTGGAGCCAAGTAGATAAAATTGTGAGGAGAAAAGAATCTATTGCTTTCAGTGTTTGCACTGTAAGATTTGTAAGATATGTGAGTTCATATTGGGGAGGGGGGAGCTACAGGATTTGAGGAGTGAAGGAGTAGGAGCCCCTGTATCAATTTTCAAAATTGGTCAAGTTAATTACTACGATATGAAGAGTTTTCTCATCAAAAATTGAATTCTAATAGAGGAAATAATTATTTATTGGCGTTTTTCTTGCTGGGCACAGAATACACAGGGTTAAAACTGGTTGCCTCTAGATATTTCAGTTGTTGTGCTGAGCACTGTTCATTTACCTATTTAATGTTCAATAAATTTGTTCAGTGATTTATAGCTTATACCATAGGCTTATAGAGTGTACGTTCTTCTGCTACCAAACATGAGGCGATCATGTGGCGGCCCATAATGTATTCCATTAACCCCTGGATCTCACCACATTCATTTAGGTACTAGGCAACTAAAGGCACACTGATTCATAGGGGACGTGAGGTTCACTTACGGGAGTGGCCAGTGACACTGAACCTAAGGAACTGTCTAGTATAAAAGCCTAAAAATGTTACGTACAACTAAAATACGTCTACATTAGTCTTTTAAATATTTGTTCTTAGGATGTGGATGAGGCAAGTCTGGCATTTATTGCCTATCCCTAGTTATCAAGAGGTGGTGATGGTGGGCCTTCTCTTTGAACCGCTGCTGGTGATGGTGCTCCCACAATGGGGTTAGGTAGGGAATCCCAGGATATTGAGCCAGTGACAATGAAGGAACAGCATTATGTGTCCAAGTCAGGATGGTGTGTGATATGGAAAGGAACTTGGAAGTGATGGTGTTCCCATGACATCGTTGCTGTTATCCTTCTTGGTAGTAGAGGTCACAGGAATGGAGGTGCTGTCGAAGTAACCTTGGTAAGATGCTGTGCTGCAGATACCTAACCCCATTGTAGGAGCACCATCACCACGAGGTCCACAGGCGGTTCAAGGAGAAGGCCCACCACCACCTTTTCCGGATAACTAGAGATAGGCAATAAATGCCAGCCTTACCAGCATCATCCACATCCTAAGAAAAAATATTTTAAAAATGAATGTAGATTGTACTTACTGCAGCCACAGTATGCTGGTGGTGGAAGGGGTGGATGTTGAGACAAGTGGTAGAGGTACTGATTAAGCAAACTGCTCTGTCCTGGATGGTGTTGAGGTTACTGATTGTTGTTGAGGCTGCACCCATCCAGACAAGTGGTGAGTATTCCATCACACTCCTGACATGAGCCTTGTAGATGGTGGAAAGGCATTGAGGGGTCAGAGGGTGAGCCTCTCGTTGCAGAATACCCAATCTCTGCCCTGCTTATGTAGAACTCAGTATCTGAAACCCTTCCTTTAACTGAGGAAATGTACAGCCGAGTTGTATCTGAACAAGCGTTTGTTAATATGGAATGTAAAATGTTGTTAACCAGTAACAATCAAAAAGATACTAAATGGACCAGCCGATGATTAGATTTTCCAAGCTAATAACTAAAATCAGCTGATACATTAGTTTTTTTAACAAAAATCAAATTGTCATATTGCTAATTTATTTGAATCACAAAAAGATTCCATCAAATTATGCAATTGACTATGAAGGACCACAGTATTATTTCAGAGTTAGAGGTCGTTGAATGAACTGGAGTCTTAATTGTGCCTAGTAGCAACTTTAAAATGACACATGCTGATTAAAGATCATTACAGTAGAAAAGAAATATTCAGATGCTGCATTTCGGATGCTCATTGCACACACTGATGTTTTCAGCAGCTCAACATCAGATAATTCAAAGTATCAATCACATATCTGATGACTTTTCTTAATTTTGAACTGGATGAACATTTGACTTGATTTACACAGGCATGTTGCCTATAAAATAAGAACAGTCCTGGGGGAGAACTGAGGAGGTTGCTTCAGGGCTCACTGTTGGGATCACTACTGTTTCTCATTTACATTAATGACTTGGATTCAGAAACTCAATGCAAATTAGTCAAATTTGCTGATGATACCAAACTTAGAGGAGCAGTGGGATTGAAGGAAGCACCTCAGAAATTACAGAATAAGCTGGACAAAATATGTATGTGACAGAACGATGACAGAAGAAATTTAATGCTAACAAGTGTAAGCACTGCACCTAGGAGGGTTGTCGGGCTGGAGGAGGTTACAGAGATAGGGAGGGAGAAGGCCATGGCAGTATTTGAAAACAAGAATGAGAATTTTAAAATCGAGGCGTTGCCGGACTGGGAGCCAACGTAGGTCAGCGAGCACAGGGGTAATGGGAGAACGGGACTTGGTGCGAGTCAGGATACGGGCAGCACAGTTTTGGATGAGCCCAAATTTATAGAGGGTGCAAGATGGGAGGCCAGCCAGGAGAGCATTGGAATAGTCGAGTCTAGAGGTAAAAAAGGCATGGGATGAGGGTTTCAGCAGCAGATGAGCCGAGGCAGGGGCAGAGACAGGGACAGGTGATGTTACGGAGGTGGAAGTAGGCGGTCTTGGTGATGGAGTGGATATGTGGACAGAAGCTCATCTCTGGGTCAAAGAGGACGCCAGGGTTGTGAACGGTCTGGTTCAGCCTTAGACAGTGCCCGGGGAGAGGGAAAGAGTCGGTGGCTAGGGAATGGAGCTTGCGGAGGGGACCAAAGACAATGGCTTTGGTCTTCCCAATATTTAGTTGGAGGAAACTTTTACTCGGACAAGCAGTGTGACAAATGAGAGATAATGGAGGGGTCGAGAGAGGTGGTAATGAGGTAGAGCTGGGTGTCATCAGCGTACGTGTGGAATCTAACATTGTGTTTTCTGCATGTCTAACCAATGCAGAGCAGCAATTAGCAAAGCCAATATCATGTTGAATTACATAGCCAAAGGAGTAGAATGCAAGACAGAAGAAGATGTGATCAAGCTGTACAGTGCTCCAGTCAGACTGCAACTTGTATACTGTGCTCAGTTCTAATCTCCAAGAAACCAGAGACATTTAAGCACTGGAGGGAGGAAAAAAAATCACACAGCTGATCTGAAGTGTTAAAAGGTCTGAGTTATGAGGAAAGACTGGAGAAATTTTGGCTTTTCAGCCTGGATAGGAGGTATGAGAGATGGTCTTATAGAAGTATTCAAGATAGTTAGGGGGCATGGAAAAGGTATATCCAGAATATTATTTCAAATTGAGCTGTGACACTAGGACAAAGGGACACAGGTTTAAACTAATAAAAGGTAAATCTAAGATTGATATCATGAAGTCTTCTTCACACACAGAGTGATCAACACATGGAATAGACATCCAAATAGAGTAGTGGAGGCGAAAGCCCTGGAATCATTTAAGAAGCAATTGGATGCAACAATGGGGGACAGTAGGGGCTTTCTGAATAGAAAAATTAAGCTGTGCCAAATGGCCTTCTCATTGTAATTATCTTGTCATCTAGTGAATTCCCATAGCCATATTGAAGGGGGATAGAAATGTTTTTTGTATCAAAATAGAATCTTAACAATGTCAATGTTACACCTATCCATGTCAAGAGTTAGTTTATAAATAGAGTTACTATGATGACCGCTTTGATTATTTTGCCCAGTTAACAATTATTAGTATTGTACAGCAAATTACACATTGATGCTAACTATCCGTGGCATGCTGTAATGTGTCAGCATGATGATAATCAGTTCTGTGTTATGGCAGATGCAAAAAGAAAACCTAAAAATACTGAATATGAAGCTTTGTTTTGATTGATTTTGGATGCTCCTATTATTTCAAGCTTTGTATACTGATCCTTCAGCTTAACTGAGCACAGCATTGCACTGCACTATATCATATTTATCCCAATAATGATAGTTATCTAAACCTTGCCTTTTAGTAGAGGTAGAAATCTAACATTGGATCATCCTCCTAAGACTCATCACTAATCTGTCAAAAGCCATCAAGTTTAGATTTTCTGCAGATCCTATCTCACCCTTGGTGATTGATAATTAATGCGATTATTAGGAGGGACTTCCTTTATCAATATAAATAGGAATTGTCCTGATTACTCCTTTTCAGTCCAAGTGATAAGATTGCTGTCCACCCTGGTTGCCACTGGCAGTAAGTTTATGTCTGATGTGCAGAGCATTGATTCTACCACGTAGAGAGAGGTCTGTGCTTTAAGTTAATGTTGCTGCGTGAGTCTTTGACTTACGGCAGGGTATGAGTGTACTTTGAGGCTGCTTTATATGCCATTCTGCTGCAAATTTTTCCATATAGAGCTGCCTTCTCTTTGACAGTTGCAAATTTCTGGAAAATCTCTGCAGGTTTTAGTAGTATATAACTCACCGTCTTGTATTTCAAGGACATAAAAACATGCATAAGAGAATGATTTGTACACCACTCTTGATGGATTTCACTATTGGTATTGCCGCTCTCATTGTTAAAGGTACTTCATATCACTCTTGAGAGAAAGAATTAATGTAAGAAAATCTTTAAATCAAATGTGGCTGAGTTCTTAAGCTTCTGGTATGTTCCATCTGCTGGTTAAACTGTAGTTATCTGTGACTAAAAGAGGAATGGACAAAGTGGAACAGAAGCAGGTCAGAGTGAGGCAAAGTGTCCACACTTGGGCTGACTCCAGCAGATGAATTTGGCAGTCTTTGTTGCATTGTGTGAGAGAGGGAAGAAATCATTGGGTTAGAAAGGTGTCACACAGTTTAAACATGGATGGTATCTGTGAAATATGTGATGCTCAATAATGTCTCTGAGAGTGGGGAGAACAAAATAACCCCCCCAAAAAAATCAGTGCCACCAATTTTCAGTTTTCAAGGAGAATAAACGGAATTACAGAACTTGATTTCACAATACTACAAAAAATGGAATTTGACTTATTTATACACTGTAAACCAGTGACTCTGCAGAAGATCTGAGCAATAACCTTTAAATATTGCTATGGGATCCAGAACTATTGTTTGAGTGGGTGGCTTCAAAATGTCTAATTTAGGTCTATGAAGGAAAAAGTTACAATTTTTAAAAAGTGTATTCATTCATTCTCGGGATGTGAGCATCGCTGGCAAGGCCAGCATTCATTGCTCATCCCTGGTTGCCCTGAGAAAGTCATGGTGGGCTGCCTTCTTGAACCACTGCAATATTGTTTGTAGCGGTTTCATATAACCAAGTGGTTTACTAGGCCATTTCAGAGGGCAGTTAAGAGTCAACCACATTGGTATGGGACTGGAGTCACATATAGGCCAGACTGGGTAAGGACGGCAGGTTTCCTTCCCTAAAGGATATTAGTGAACCAGATGGGTTTTTACAACAATCCAACAGCTCCATGTGTTATGAAAATGTAAATGTTAGTGTTTCATTTAATCATTCAAAATAGTTATTCAGAAAAGGATGTAACCGATTAAAGCAATTCTTATTTCCTTTAGTGCATCTTTGAGGTGGGTCATAAACTGGAAAATGCCACTTTGCAGCCTCTCTAGTACTTTCTATTTAATATTCTCAACATTAGCCTTTTTAAATAAATTCTCCAAAAATAAAATCTAGCTTTGGAGTATACAGTATTCCCAGTGGTAGAATTGGGGGATCACTTGTGGAGTTCTTCAATATGCTGTGAAGAGGAATAACCAGCTGCAAGAGCAATCTTTATTGAGTCATGCACTATATTTACACAAGATCCCTCAAAATAAAAATGTGTCGTTAAGAACACAGTGGAATAAATTTTGTTGCTGGCTCTCAAACTATATAAAATGCTGTCGTTGACTGAAATAATGCATGCGGTTCAGTCAATAATGAACTCTAATAACCTGCAGGGTGTGCTGACCTCCAGTCCCTTGATACCATGCAACCTATGGAAAGAAAACGTCAGGGTTATATCCATGAACTGATTCAGACTGAAGAGAGGTACATGGATGATTTGCAGCTGGTTTTAGAGGTAAGGACTGGCAGAACTGAATGACTACTGTATTTTATAAAAATTGAGCTAAGGAGAGGTGATGTGATGCTTCAGTGCATTTTTCCATAACTGTGGTGGGATTCAGGTTCAATTTCCCCATGCTGGTGATGTCTGCTTTCAACCATATGCTGTGGGAACATGTCAAGTAAAGGCCAGATATCACTTCTTGTGGTAGGGACAAAAGAGAAAATCAGAACGCTATCACTGGCTTGCCTACAGCAGCTTAAAACCGCACAGACAAACCAGGGAGCAGTTCACTCTCGGCTGAGGATGGTTTACAGTCAAATAGAGGGATTTCGTACAAGATATTTTATTAAAGCAACTGAATAGACAAATTAATTGAAGTACCTAGTATCTTGCCATATAATTTTGCAATCAAACACAGTTTTTACCAGACAATCTGCTTTTACACAAAATAATTGATTCTGTTGTGGTATCTTGAAATGTAAACCAAAACTTTGATCTTTTGATGGAGGGGTGGGGAGGAGGAGATCAGTTTTTATTTTACAGTAAGAAATGAAGAGTTACATGATGGAAGAGAAATTTGATCTTTGAAAATTAAACTCTTGTACACTTGAAGAATTGAACGGTGTACTTGCACGTTCTGTTTTGCAGGTTTTTCAGAAACAAATGGCTGAATCCGGGCTTATGTCAGAATCTGATCTGGGAACAATCTTTGTGAACTGGAAAGAACTCATTATGCCCAACACTAAACTGTTTAAGTAAGTATGTGTGTGTGTTTTTGGCTGGGGAGCCTTGTCTTGCATGAGTCTTATAAAAGTGGCTTCTTCTTTGTGGTAGAATTATCAACATTTTACTAATTAGTACACCGGCTGTTTCATGCTATTAGAAATATCATGTGCAAGCTCATTTGATGGCCTAGTGGGTAAAGACACTAGGCACTACTAAATCATACAGACCAGAGATTCCCAGGTTCAATTCTAGGTCTGTGGTGAGTTTGTTGATCTCAACTGGGGTAGCAATGGGGGTGCTGCAGTTAGCCTCAATGTGCTCAGCTGAGCGAGGGTGGGTAGAGTGGAAAATCAGCAAAGATTCCCAGTCCTCATTTATCACTGTCCAGCGATGCAAGTTGAACCTGTATGATGATTGGGTAAGGACAGAATTTGGGCTTAAGGGTGATGTCTTCACAGTGGACTAGCCTGACACTATTCACCATCTCAGATCAGTATCTTGCTATTTTTGGCATTAATTGGACAAGTAGCGAGAGGCCAGAAGAGTGTGGTGTTTGACCTCAGCAGGAATTCTGCCTTGAGTTGTAGTTGGATAGGAATTTCTTAGAATTCATACTTGTGTGAAGTGAGTAAGTGAAGTTTGATTCTTGCGAAAGTTTGGTATTAGTGGGAATTTAAGCTAACACTACATTTTTAAGTTAGACACAGAGGATCAATAATGCAGGGAGACCTCATGATATGCATGGAGTGCGATATGTGGGCCTTCATGGATTCACAGTACATTCAGGGGCAGCACATTTGCTCTAAGTGCCAGAAAATCAATTCTCTGAAGTAAAGGGATCACTGTGCTTGAGCAGCAATTGGCCACGCTCCGCAGCATCAGAGAGGATGAGAGATTTCTGGATCGTGCTCTTCAGAATGTGGTCACCTCAAACCTCAGATTTTATCTTGTATAAGAAGAACTGCTGGTAGTGTTTCTGCTTCATTTACTTTGAGTTGTATGACAATTGCCTGAGTTTTATTATCCATGGTTCAAGGGCTCTGCGTGTGAGGAAGAAGACTGGAGGGGAGAAGATGCCAGTGCAAATGATTGGAGACATCCTGGCAGCAGAGCTGTCACATATGCAGGCCTACATCCGATTTTGCAGTTGCCAGTTAAATGGAGCAGCCATACTTCAGCAGAAAACTGATGAAGAGCCAGAGTTTAAAGATTACCTTAAGGTATGAAAAAGGATTTTTCTTTGTCTTTGAAAAACATTCCAAAATATTTTACACACTGATACGTTTTGTAAGCCTGTTCCTTGTCTGTTTTACCAGCCTATATTAAAACTTACATTTTGGCCACGTAAGGCTGGGAGAGCATGTTTGCTTTCTCAGCCGATGACCAATTTGTGAAATTCAAACACGGACAGCTGATACTGGCTTGTCCTCCCTGTTTGGGGATAGTGTTACATTGAAGGCCCTTCAATTAAATTGTGCGAAATGTATCTTAATCCTCACCGTGCATTATGATAAGATAAACAGCATGGCTTTTTTAAGGTATTTGGTTAGACTCCCAATCCTCCTCGGGTCCTAGTTTGGTTGAATTTCCTAAAATTGCTATGCTAGAGCCTCATCTACTAAGATAAAGCAGCCCGCTTGATTGGCACCCCATCCACCACCCTAAACATTCACTCCCTCCACCACCGGCGCACTGTGGCTGCAGTGTGCACCATCCACAGGATGCACTGCAGCAACTCGCCAAGGCTTCTTCGACAGCACCTCCCAAACCCGCGACCTCTACCACCTAGAAGGACAAGGGCAGCAGGCGCATGGGAACAACACCACCTGCACGTTCCCCTCCAAGTCACACACCATCCCGACTTGGAAATATATCGCCGTTCCTTCATTGTTGCTGGGTCAAAATCCTGGAACTCCCTTCCTAACAGCCCTGTGGGAGAACCGTCACCACACGGACTGCAGCGGTTCAAGAAGGCGGCTCACCACCACCTTCTCGAGGGCAATTAGGGATGGGCAATAAATGCCGGCCTCGCCAGCGACGCCCACATCCCGTGAACGAATATAAAAAAAATAAATAAATAAATTTTGCTGTCTTTCCAGTTGTACATAAAAGGATTATACCTCACTGTTGTTATCTCACTCTTGAGAAATCAAGCTGTTTCTTAATTTAGTTCTCGAACATAGTAGACCTTAAAGCTGAGAAAAATGTCATTACCAACAAGCCAGGGGATCAACCCTGGTTCAATGAGGAGTGTAGAAGAGCATGCCAGGAGCAGCACCAGGCGTACCTAAAAATGAGGTGCCAACCTGGTGAAGCTACAACTCAGGACTACATGCATGCTAAACAGCGGAAGGAACATGCTACAGACAGAGCTAAGTGATTCCACAACCAACGGATCAGATCAAAGCGCTGCAGTCCTGCCACATCCAGTCGAGAATGGTGGTGGACAATTAAACAACTAACGGGAGGAGGAGGCTCTGTAAACATCCCCATCCTCAATGATGGCAGAGTCCATCATTGAGGATGGGGATGATCCATCTCGGCCTATTCCTGATATCCTCACCATCACAGAAGCTAGTCTTCAGCCAATTCGATTCACTCCATGTGATATCAAGAAATGGCTGAGTGCATTGGATACAGCAAAGGCCATGGGCCCCGACAACATCCCAGCTGTAGTGCTGAAGACTTGTGCTCCAGAACTAGCCGCGCCTCTAGCCAAGCTGTTCCACTACAGCGACAACACTGGCATCTACCCGACAATGTGGAAAATTGCCCAGGTATGTCCTGTCCACAAGAACCAGGACAAATCCAACCCAGCCAATTATCGCCCCATCATTCTACTCTCAATCATCAGCAAAGTGATGGAAGGTGTCGTCGACAGTGCTATCAAGCAGCACTTACTCACCAATAACCTGCTCACTGATGCTCAGTTTGGGTTCTGCCAGGACCACTCGGCTCCAGACCTCATTACAGCCTTGGTCCAAATACGGACAAAAGAGCTGAATTCCAGAGGTGAGGTGAGAGTGACTGCCCTTGACATCAAGGCAGCATTTGACTGAGTGTGGCACCAAGGAACCCTAGTAAAATTGAAGTCAGGGGGAAAACTCTCCAGTGGCTGGAGTCATACCTAGCACAAAGATTGTAGTGGTTGTTGGAGGCCAATCATCTCAGCCCCAGGGCATTGCTGCAGGAGTTCCCCAGGGCTGTGTCCAAGGCCCAACCATCTTCAGCTGCTTCATCAATGACTTTCCCTCCATCATAAGGTCAGAAATGGGGATGTTCGCTGATGATTGCACAGTGTTCAGTTCCATTCGCAACCCCTCAGATAACAAAGCAGTCCGGGCTCGCATGCAGCAAGACCTGGACAACATCCAGGCTTGGGCTGATATGTGGCAAGTAACATTTGTGCCAGGCAATGACCATCTCCAACAAGAGAGAGTCTAACCATCTCCCCTTGACATTCAACGGCATTACCATCGCCGAATCCCCCACCATCAACATCCTGGGGGTCACCATTGACCAGAAACTTAACTGGACCAGCCATATAAATACTGTTGCTACAAGAGCAGGTCAGAGGCTGGGTATTTTGCGGTGAGTGACTCACCTCCTGACTCCCCAAAGCCTTTCCACCATCTACAAGGCACGAGTCAGGAGTGTGATGCAATACTCTCCACTTGCCTGGATGAGTGCTGCTCCAACAACACTCAAGAAGCTCAAAACCATCCAGGACAAAGCAGCTCGCTTGATTGGCACCCCATCCACCACCCTAAACATTCACTCCCTTCACCACCGGCGCACAGTGGCTGCAGTGTGTACCATCCACGGGATGCACTGCAGCAACTCGCCAAGGCTTCTTTGACAGCGCCTCCCAAACCCGCGACCTCTACCACCTAGAAGGACAAGAGCAGGAGGTGCATGGGAATAACACCACCTGCACGTTCCCCTCCAAGTCACGCACCATCCCGACTTGGAAATATATCGCCATTCCTTCGCTGGGTCAAAATCCTCAAACTCCTTTCCTAACTGCACTGTGGGAGAACCTTCACCACACGGACTGCAGCGGTTCAAGAAGGCAGCTCACCACCACCACCTTCTCAAGGGCAATTAGGGATAGGCGATAAATGCTGGCCTCGCCAGTGACGCCCACATCCCATGAACGAATAAAAAAAAGAAGTGCTTAATGTGTGAGCTGTAACTAAATTGCCAGGGACTTGTAATCTAATTTAGATCCAGATTTTTTGGGTTGTTCAAAGCCTTTGTTTATTCTTTTTGAAAAAAAATCCCATAAACTAAGTTATGAGATAAGCATATAAGTATATTAAAAATGTGGGTGATTGTTCAGAAATGAGGGTGAATTGGAAGGTCTGAAATTTGCTAGCCCTCAGATGGTATTGTCCTTACTACAAAAACTCTCCTACTGAGTATATTGAATGTGATACTGGCAGCCATATGGCAACTATTCTCCAAAGATGAAACCTTTAGAGCATTGAAACCTGTTAAGTTCTTAAATCCAGTTGAGCTTGTAGAGGAAAAGGGAATATTTAGGAAGAGAAAATGAAAAATAAGTTTGTTAACTTTTTTGGATTATGTCAAGATCTCTTTGGTGATGAATTAAGCTCCTTTGAGAGGATTACATGGTATCATCAGATGCAGGATGCTCGCTATCCTTTAATGTTTCCTCAATGATGATAGTTCTAGAATAGAAACAGCTTGAAATCTTGGATTGTCTCCAAATGGACAATGTTGTTAGACGGACTTTGAACACTTGGGATGAGAGGGTTTTCCAAAGGGGAGAGATTGAGTAGAATGGGCCTATATTCTCTGGAGTTTAGAAGAATGAGAGGTGATCTCATTGAAATGTATAAAATTCTTCGAGGGCTTGACAGGGTGGATGCTGAGAGGCTGTTTCCCTGGCTGGAGAGTCTAGAACTGGGGGCATAGTTTCAAAATAAGGGGTCGGCCATTTAGGACTGAGATAAGGAGAAATTTCTTTACTCAGAGGGTTGTGAATCTTTGGAATTCTCTACCCCAGAAGGCTGTGGATGCTCAGTCGTTGACTATATTCAAGACTGAGATCGATGGATATTTGGACACTGAAGGAATCAAGGGATATGGGGATAGGGCGGGAAAGTGGAGTTGAGGTCGAAGATCAACCATGATCTTATTGAATGGTGGAGCATGCTCGAGGAGCTGCTCCACCATTCCTGCTCCTATTCTTATGTTCTTATGAAATACTATTGTATAGGTAGGTTTAATCATTTTCTTCAAGTATGATGCTAGACAAGAAGTTTTCTGCAGGCCATTTGGCCATCAGAGACATTACACCAAATCTTATCCTCACCAAATGCTTTCAAGCAGGGATTACTAGAAAGAGATTGGAAGCAGGATTTCTCTTCAGGTGCTGCAGCCTAATCTGACACCCACACTGCTATCTGGTTGAGATCAGCAATCTCAGCATAGGCCAAGGATTGAACCTGGGATTGTCCTAGTCTGTATTCATGCCAGATGATGCATTTAGCCATTGAACCACCAGGGGAGCATTCTCTTTATAATTTTTCCAATCATTTGTACAGTGATGAGAGATAATACCGTAGTTAGTGATTTGTGCATACGCTCCATGAAAAAAATGACGATAGTTATTTTTTTCTTGTTTCTTCCCCTCCCCACTCTTCCTAATGTCTTTGCTGGGGACTGGTTCCATGGCATCTTCCAGCACCATGCCCAACCGGACATTATTTATGCATGGGGGCATTACAGCCGAGCCCAATCCTGTCTTCATCCAACATCCATGCATATGCCCTTTGTAGTGGGATTGTTGGATACTGATTAGGAGTGGGGTACCCTGGCTGATTTGCCAACATGTCCCTTTCTGTCACCCAAGAATGCTCAGGCAAAAATGAGTGCTCCTACCACTGCACTGACTGTGATCAGGTAACTCAGCACAGAACTGTCAACCCATCTGTTGACTGCATAAACTCACTTATGCCATTGAGGAAGCTTACAAGTTGTTAACATAGTGCATTAGAAATGACTTGCGCTATGTATGTCTGGTAAAACCATTGAAGTTTACAGCACAAAGGAAAAGTCATTCAGCCCATTTTGTCTGTGCCAGCTACAACAATCCAAAACAAATTTCTCCCTTGTGCTACCCTAATAGCACTGTGTACCTTTCTTAACTTCAATATTTATCCAATTTTTGGATGTAATGGTCTCTGCTTCAACCACTCCCTGTGGTAAAGCATTCAATGTTCCAACACCCCTCTGTCTGAAGAGATATCCCTCAATCTCTCCCCTCACTCTGTTAGTAATAATTCTATATTGATGACCCCCTATCACTGGTTCCCCAACTAGAAAAGTAGTCTTTCCCCATTCATTCTATCAAACCTGTCATAATTTTAAAAGTATCTGTTAAATCTCATCTTAGCTTTCTGTACTCCAGTGGAAATAGGCCCAGTTTCTCAAGTCTCTCCTCAAAGCTATAGTTTCCCATCCCTGGTATCATCGTGGTCAACCCACACTGTAGCTTTAATGTCCTTTCATAGGGCATCATCGTGATGTACAAGGCTGCACAAGTATATGGGATCGACGAGATGGACCAGTGGATCTTTTCCTGTCAATCATGTTTGTATGTTCTATAATGAGGCACCCAAAACTGCAGACATACTCATAACTGTGGTTTAACCAGTGTTTTGTACAAATTTATCACTTATTTAACCTTTACACTCTGTTTAAGTTTTTAAAACCCAAAATGATATTGGCCTTTAATGGCTTTATCTACCTACACTGCACTTTCATGGAATTATATGTTTGAACCCCTAGGTTTCTCTGTTCATCCACATCCTTCAGAGTCTTTCAATTGAATGTACACTCCCATTCCTTTTTCTTCTTTCAAAAATGTATTACCTTACACATGTCCACGTTGAATTGCATCTGCCACTTGTCTGCCCATTCCACGAACCTATCTTTGTCCTCCTGAAGTCTTTTACAGTCCTCCTTGTTGTTTGCTAAACCTCTTACTTTTGAGTTGTCAGCAAATTTTGAGATTGCGTTCCTTATACCCAAGTCCAATTCACCTATATATGCCGAGAAGAAAAGTGGACCCAATGTTATTAAGATTTAGCTTTTCTTTTTCTTATCTAAAAGGTGTTGATTTAAGTATAAGCGGTTAATGACCATTACCAAGCAATATCTGTGTTGATCCTTTTCAGTAATTGTCCAATTTTTTTCCCCCCACAGAAATTGGCCTCTGACCCTCGATGTAAAGGAATGCCACTTTCTAGCTTCTTACTGAAGCCTATGCAGAGGATTACACGTTATCCACTTATTATTAAGAATGTAAGTGCATTCTTGCACAATAGTTCCTGATGTTGCAGCATAAAATTACTAGTCAGCCTTTCAGTTATCCATGTTTTTAAAATCTATTTGTTGTTATAAATCTTGACATTGTATATTTAAATGCTGTTAAAACAAACTGTTTATTAAAACACACCAGGGTGTTGCGTGCTCTGATATCTTACTTTCCATAAATCTATGTGACTTCAGCAGCACAGCCACCTTCAACTGAAGGTCGCAGGTTATGCCACCTTTACATTGGCCCTCATTAGTCCAGATTCCGGAAGATCCACATCCAGGAGCTGGCTCCCAATGTTTACATAACTAAATCCACTCTCTTATCCGAGTGGCAAGATGGTAGACCCAGTTTTTATAAGTCTACAATTCTATTCCCGGAATAAGAGAACCAGATTGAGTAGTTGAAACTAAGAGAGACGAATCACACGCCAGCCTCCCAGAATCCAAACTAAACCGATTCCAGAAAAGTAACAACTTTAGAAATCAAGACATTAAATTAAGAAGGTATCCATTGCAACTTTTTTTTTTACACAAAAGATAATTACTTGTGAAATAGGTTACCAAGTCGAAGTGAATAGTATGAATGGATTTAAGAGGCAGTTGAATGTGAGAAGGGACAGAAAACAGAGAGTAGGGATAAACGGGTCATTTTCCAGTTGGCAGGCTGTAACTAATGGAGTGCTGCAAGGATTGGTGCTTGGGCCTTAACCAATTGCAATCTATATCAATGACTTGGATGAAGGGACTGAGTGTAATGTACCTATATTAGCTGACAATACAAGCTAGATGGGAAAGTAAGCTGTGAGGCGGACACAGAGTCTGCAAAGGGGTAAGGACAGGTTAACTGAATGGGCAAGAAGGTGGCAGGTGGAGTATAATGTGGGGAAATGTGAGGTTATTCGCTTTGGTAGGAAGAATAGAAAAACAGAATAATTTTTTTAAATGGTGAGAAATTATTAAATGTTGGTGTCCAGAGAGACTTGGGTGTCCTGGTAGAAGAATCACAAAAAGTTAGCATGCAGGCAATTAGGAAAGCAAATGGCTTATTGGCCTTTATTGCGAGGGGATTGGAGTACAAGAATAAGGAAGTCTTACTACAATTGTACAGGGCTTTGGTGAGACCTCACCTGGATACTGCGTACAGTTTTGGTCTCCTTATCTAAGGAAGGATATACTTGCCTTAGAGGCGGTGCAACAAAGGTTCACTAGATTAATTCCTGGGATGAGACGGTTGTCCTATGAGGCGAGGTTGAGTAGATTGGGCCTATACTCTCTGGAGTTTAGAAGAATGAGAGGTGATCTCATTGAAACATAAGATTCTGAGGGGGCTTGACAGGGTAGATGCTGAGAATTTGTTTCCCCTGGCTGGAGAGAACTGGAGGGCATAGTCGCAGCCTAAGGGGTCGGCCATTTAAGACTGAGATGAGGAGGAATTTCTTCACTCAGAGGGTTGTGAATCTTTGGAATTCTCTACCCTAGAGGGCTGTGGATGCTCAGATGTTGAGTATATTTTCCCTCACAGATAAGATAGATTTTTGGACTCTAGGGGAATTAAGGGATATGGGGATCAGGCAGGAAAGTGGCATTGAGGATGAAGATCAGCCATGATCTGATTGAATGGTGGAGCAGGATGATGGATCCGTATGGCCTACTCCTGCTCCTATTTCTTATGTTCTTATGTTAAGGGAAGAGATTGAGCAATATGATGAAGAGATATGTAGATGGGTTGAGATCAGAGAGAAAGCGACAGGCTCATCACGTCAATTGAGCTTTTCATGTTCATAAAAATTCTTATGTTCTAATGACCCCACTGAAATGTTGATGTAGGGAGGGAGGCTGAAATTCTTCTTTAAATGGCACCTTAAGCAGATCACATAAGTTACTCAAGTATCTAGGGTAAACAAATATTCTGACTCCATGAAAATGCCAAATCTAATTTAACAGAATTCTATGGACTTTTTTTTAAGGATTACTCCAGGGAAGACTCTCAGAATGATGCATGAAGTAGTCGATTGTAAACTGAATAAAATAACGTGCAAGGAAGTTTCGCATTCATTTTTTAAACAAAGGAATTGGACAACTGAGTCATTGTTACAAAGGCTTATTCCAATAGGCTTCTCTGGAGTATTTCTATGAAAACTTACTTCTGAAAATAGAAATTTTGGCAGTTGTGACTGATGTATTATGGTCCCAGAGAAGGATATTCACTGGAACTTACCGACAAACCAGTCACGTACACTCAAAAATTTAATTTGTTGTACAAAGCTCTTTGAAATGTTTCAGTGAGATAAAGCATTATAAGTGTGAATTTTTTTTTTCGAAGAAATAGGATCTTTACATCTGGGATTATGCAGAGATGTTCAGAGCAGACCATCTATTGATAACTTATTTCACAATAACTGCAGATTTTGGAAAACACTCCGGAGAATCATGCAGACCATAGCCATTTGAAGTTGGCATTGGAGCGCGCAGAGGAGCTGTGTTCCCAAGTGAATGAAGGTGTGCGTGAGAAGGAAAACTCTGAAAGGCTGGAGTGGATTCAGTCACACGTTCAATGTGACGGACTGGCAGAGGTGAGGATGCACGGGTCGCTTGTGTGGCCTTGTTTGCAAATAATCAATATTAGTTTAATTGTGTGGCAGCCTTCTTGATGGGGGCAGGTAGGGATTTGATACCATTCAACACTCTGTAATTGAAAGAGAGAATTCATTAATTTAATCTGATTGCTATTCAGATTCATTAGAAGATTGTGCCTCCAAGTGATTGCTATGACTCAGCATTCCACCTTTCAATTGCGTTTTGCAGTGAACAGGAATACTTGTTTCTTACCTGTGTCTTCTGTTTTATTACTTGAAGGGAAAACTGATTAAATTTTCATTGCATTTCCCTCCCACACTGCTTAACCTTGATCACTGGGTGTGCAGGTCAGAATTCAAGCAAGGCCTAGTTTGTACAGTCATTAGACAAGGTCTCTGATTGCTTCCCTGTGGTTAGTTCTATAGTGCATACCTAGATAACCTTATAACTACATAAAAATGATTCAATATCACACCTGACCTCAATATTGCAATATATTACTTTGTTATTGCCTATTAATCCCAAAATATTAGATAAAAAGAAAGCAATAAAAGTTGGAAATCTGAAATTAGAAGAATCTGCAAATGGTGAAAATACACACAGAATGAGTACCATTGGGAAGAAAAAAGATTGGTTAACATTTCAGGTTCTGGTGAAGGATTACATCTAAAATATTAACATATGTTTGGATATCCAGCATTTTGTGTTTTTTAAAAAATTCTTTAAACATTAGTTTGGACAAACCATGAATCATGAATGTATTTTTCTGCCCTACAATAAAGATTAATACATGTTCTGTGCTCCAGATTGATCTGCTCAAAGCAAAAAATTCTGAAGATAAACAGCGTCCCTCAGCATCTGTAAATAGAAAAGGCATGTTCATGTTCCGAGTGTAAAACATTCATCAGAACAGGGTCTGTTCAGAAGCTCTACACCCAAAATGTTAACTTCTTTTCCCTTTATAGCTGCTGACTGACCTGCTATGTTTCAACAGCATTTTCTATTTCTATTACAAACTTCCAGCATTTGCAGTTTTTTTTCTTTTTATTCAATCTGCCCAAAATAATTCCACACGCCAGATGAAAATCGTGTCATACACTTTGCTATTTTATTTGTGAAGTTACGTTTGTAGATGGTGTATTGCAGTTGTAATTTGGAAATCCAATTCTTTCTAAAGCTGCAACGCTGCAATCAATCAGTGAGATCTTTGTCACTGAGGCATTTATTGAGATTAATATGCACTAGCCTTGAAAAATCAATAGCCTTCACTTCTGATGTCCACTTGTTTCTTTATAGAGAACTCTTAGTCCACAATGCATCTAAATTCAAGTCTTGTTCAGTGTTAGATCTGGCCAATTAGCTTGCGCAGACGGATCAAAGCAGTTCAAATTGGATAGCTGATTATTATATATTAAAAATAGTAGGAGGGCCACAATATTCCATTTCAAAATGCATTGAAAAATCCTATGGCAACAGACCCATGTTGGTTTTTAAATGTTAAATTATGCTGTGATGGGCATTTACAGTGATAAACGTTTGTAATGCTAACATTAGCTTCAAACCCAATACTGCTGCAGAAACTTTTAACTGTCAGGCAGCCTGCACTTCCTCCAGTGAAGCCACTGAGTGACACCAGAGAATTCCTTTTCCCCACAGGACAAACCCAATTTTCACTCTTTCCAATCCTCACAAGCGAATTTCTCCAAACCCCCCCTTCCCCCTCAGAAAAAGGTAGGCGCTAAGCTGCTAATAATTCCCATAACCTCCACCCCGAGTGCCATTGATTCTGATTCTGCCAGCCAATGTAGGACCACCCTACTGGTAGTGATTTTTAACCAGCACGTGCAATGTTGTCCCACTGCTGCCTGTCTTCTCCCCCTAGCCACAGAAAGAGGAGTTTCACCCAGTCCCCCTCTGGGCAGTACTGCCTTTGAGCCCCCATCAGCAAGTTGTTGTACTAACCCCATCACTCTCCTGTGCACATTCTTAACTTGTAGCTGGTTATCCCTGATGGCATTGATCCTGAGGTCCTGTGAGCGAGTACCTGGCATTCCCAACCCCTCCTCCCCACATATACCGTTCCTCACTCCTGCTCATTACTGAGCAGCATGTTAGCTATCTGCCACCCCATCACTGAAGAACATTTTCTCCTTTGCAAACCCTCTCACCAGTTTTTTGGCTTTCATCCCCCTTCCTCTAATGATCAGCAGTTTTTATCCATTGCCTCCCCACTTTGAGAAGTTCTAGCGCCTCATCATCTCCCTCTTCCCTTTCCCCTCTCCTCATCTCTGTACTCCTCTACAACTTCCCCCTCTTGCTCCCCCTCTCCTTTCCATCTGCCTCCACTCCCACCCACCCCCCACACCTCCACCTCCCCTTCACTCCCACCCCCCCCACCTTTCCCTCCAATCTCACTTGACTGGAATCCTATGCCTTGGTGTGCAACCCTGCAGGAGATCGATTAGCAATATATTAAATTTTCTATGCATGTCGTGCACTCCTTAGTTGGTTACGCCTCTTGGTTACATTGTAATTGGATTTTCCCATTATAGAGCCACCTGCCTGCAGCAGCACGCTTCTACCAGTAGATGGAGCTTCTCGAGCTCCTCCTACCTATATCTACAGTCTCTGAGGGAAATTTGTTTTGCCTGACTTTCTGTGGGGAATCCACCCGAGTTGCAGCTGGTTAGAAGTGAAGTTTGGAATTCTGCCAGTAGAAGACCCTAGAAAATGTAAATATGGCTAGACTATGACATTTACTATGACATTTTATGTATTCAGAACAGGAAAAGATCAGACCCATTTTTGTCTGATCTCATCTCAGCCTTTTCTCTCTTCACTCCTTCCACCCACTTCCGTGGAGATGCAAAACTACAGAGTCCTGTAGCCAATTTAGGAGTCCTCCATCAAAAGTTCCTCTCCAACTCCTCACAGACGATCAGGCAGTTTCTAGGCTGACTCAAACACACTAATTAATTTCTAGGATAATTAGGCTTACCTTTCATATGCCGTGATGACCTCATTTTCCAAATGTCTTGAAGGACTGTGAAGAATCGGTCCTACTCCCACCTCCGGAATCCTGTTCCACAGGTCAATCACGCTCTGCAAAAAATCATTGCACATCCAACCTCAGTCGCTGTTTCTCAGTTTATATGGGTGGCTGAAGATACCTAAAGGTAGGACAATGCATTGATTCCTTGAACAAAAGGTGATAGAGTTTGAAAGGAAAGGACATTCAAAGCAGAAAGTATAAATGGGTTGAAGAAACAGTTAGATGTGCTTCTAGACGGAGAAGGCATTGAAAGATACAGTGAGGAGACAGGTAGGTAGGTGGGTCGATCTATCAAAAAGCGACACGTAAAATTGAATCCAATATTGGACACCTGGAATTTTGAGTGGACTCCTCCTTTCAACAAGTGAAAGCTAATCGTTCATTTAATCAATAATTCCAGCTGGCTTCCAAAGCACACTCAGTCTCTAAAGAGTACCTGTAAGAAACACCAAATCTTGCATATCTAATCCTTTGGATAATTTAACATTTTTGTGTGCTTGTGTTTTCAGCACATTGTTTTCAACTCCATTACAAACTGCTTGGGACCACGGAAGCTGCTGCACAGTGGAAAACTTTACAAAACAAAGAGCAACAAAGAGTTGTACGGCTTCCTTTTCAACGATTTCCTGCTGCTCACCTATATAGCGAAACAAACGTTTATTTCATCAGGCTCCGAAAAACTGTTCAGCTCTAAATGTAACTCACAGTTTAAAATGTACAAAACGGTAGGTCTGGTAGAAGCATATGTAGATATCACCTCAGGTGAACTTCAAAATGCATGATTCAGATGTGGCTTGTAGGTCAAGAGTTAGCGATGTTTTATTGATGGCGGGCAGAGAGATAAACAAAGCTTGAGTCCTCCTCCCCCTTTTCTCCCAAAGACACTCACTCACGCTGGACTTCCGTTTTCAAGAGAACCAGCCACCCTTCAGTGTTGTCGTGCATAAACCTAGACAGTAAGTCTCGGCAGGCTATCCGGCCATCACAGCCTAAGCTCAATTCTGCCTCCACTTGTGTACTTTCCAGCAGAAGTCACTGGAATAGTGGATTGAGGACCTATGCTGATTTCTGAAATCCCTTACCCGGCCCACTGAGGCCTGTACAACTGCCCCAGCTGCGAGCAGAACCTTATTTATGTGTGTGATTTATGTGACCTCCTTTCATTAAAACACATGCAAATGAGATGTGACTACGCAAAGACTTTTACTAAATCAGTCAAAACTAAATACTTAAAAAGTTTTGAGACGAAAAAAAACGTGAATGTCAGACTTAACTTCTCAGATCCCAGAATTCAATAACCTTGGAGACTTTATAGTTGGGTAAATAAACATGGAAGAGATTTTCTCGAGAATGTCTTACCAGCTGCAGTATAATGGCATCCAGAAAAATGTGCACCTTTTGCTTGCAGTTTTTTTTTAAACTTACACTGTCTCCTGTGCTTTATTCAAAAATGGCTGATTGTCCTCTCTAATCAGCTCTTTTCAAACTGTATTACAGTTCAAAGTACATGAATGTTCAGAGAACTGAACCAATAGAAAACTTTTAATAAGCTTAACAGCCTTGACCCTTTTTCCTTGAATTTATGTGCATTTTGAGCCAGTGAGGGAAGGCTTGTCTCCAAAAATTAAAAATAAGTATACCATATTCCTTCAGCTACACTCCTGGGGAGTAGTACAGCTGACAGAGGCACTGTGTGCGGTCTTTTAATAACGGTGTTTGGACAAAATCTTGACATGTTGCAACCTAAGGTGAGTGAAATGATTATTTTGCATTGAACGACCAGTTGCCAATTTCTTCCACTTTTATGTGTTTTTAATTTAAACTGTTCTTCAAAGTACCTCTGAGAACCAATTGAAAGGTTTGCAGGTGTTGGGAGTGATTTGGATCCGGGGTTGGATTTTGCTTTGATCAAAAGGCTATAATTTAATTTTATTAAATTAATAAAAGCCTTGGCTCAGTGGTTGCACTCTGGTCTCCTAGTCAGAAGGTTGTGGGATCAAGCTCCGTAGATCTGAGCACATAATCTAGGCTGACACGTGATTGCGGTACTGAGGGAGTGCTGCACTGTCGGAGACGCCATCTCTCGGATGAGACGTTAAAGCAAAGCCCCATCTGCCCCCTCAGGTGGACGTAAAAGATCTCAGGTCACTATTTGAAGAAGAGCAGGGGAGTTCTCCCCGGTGTCCTGGCCAACAATTATCCCTCAACCAACATCACTCAAACATTATCTGGTCATTGATCTCATTTCTGTTTGTGGGACCTTGCTATGCACAAATTGGCTGCTGTGCTTCCCTATATTACAACAGTGACTACACTTCAAAAATACCTCATTGGCTGTGAAGCATTTTGGGACACCCCGAGGCCGTGAAAGGAACTATAGAAATTCAAGCTCGCTCTTAAAATTTATAATTCCAGTTGAACGATAGTGAATTTAGCGTAATCACTGTAATTGTTCACTTCTAAGTTGAGTATGTTCCTTTTTGTGGAGTTTTCAGTAAATGTATTAGATATAGAAGTAGGGGTGGTGCGTGTATGAAATTTGTTGAAGGGATCAAAGTGAATAACTGTAAAAACTACTTGGAAGAAAACATTTAAAGAAATCTGGGTCAGAAAGATCAAAATGAGTTGCAGTGAATTTCAAGTTGAAAAGAGAGGAGAGGAAAGGCCTATTACACTGTGCTAAGATATGCTGCTATTTTCTCTTTAGTGTTTTCATTCAGGTCGAATGTTCTAAGAGATCCTTCCGAGAGATCTTGCATACCGTGGATTCCCTAGAATAACAGCCCACTCCTTCAATGGAGGGACGGTGCACAGAGCAGCTTTTGCCGCGATCCCCAAATTTCTTGAACTAGCACTGATCGTAAATGTGGGGTGGAAACAATTAATTCAGTTTACCTCAGCGGGGGCTCACTCTTCAGGGTTTTACGGTCAGGGTTGATAGCTGCATGAGATCTGCACTGAGTGAGAATAATAACCTACATTCTCTATTTGTGTCTGATTCCTTCAGCCTATTTTCTTGAATGAAGTTCTTGTGAAACTGCCGACTGACCCGTCAAGTGATGATCCAGTCTTTCACATTTCGCACATTGATAGGGTGTACACACTCAGAGTGGAATCTCTAAATGAAAGGTGAGTAGCATCAATCTGTCTAACAGAGCGTGTTGTATTATTGTTATCAAGTTGTTATTCACAGATCTAAGTAACTGCAGCACTGCAAAACATAACTTACCAACTGCACAACTTAACATAACAGACATAACCCTCATTCCTAACCGGATACTCACTTTTTTTAAAGGTCACTTGTTAGAACAGCTCACAGGTGTAGTATGCTAGTGTACCAGCAGTAACTGCAATGAAAGGGTATGAGTCTGCATTGTGGCTTCCAATACTGCGAGTACTTACCTCAACTGGACCATCGGGGAAGAGTAAAGCACAGAAAGAGAAATGATAGCTGAGTTGCTCAAAGATCCTTTTGCATAGCTACTACAACAGAGAACAGAGTACAGAGTAACATTAGGAGAAGCCCAAGCATAAGCCATGCAAATTTCATTTTTTTTTTGCAAGAACAGTTATGGCCCATCTCAATCGAACAGGCTTTTGGGTCAAGTACTGTGCTTGCTCCTAATTTACATTCTTTTGTTCAGTTGAAAGGTAATTCCACAAACCTTAATTCAGTAACTCCCAGTTAATGTGGTGTAAGATAACTGTTTATCATTCTCTGAGGACAGACCCAGTTTTAATACTGTCACCAAGGCAAAAAAACCTCTGCCAGTAAGTATTAAAATCCGATTTCATGGTAGACTTTAAAAATTTTTTTAATTCATAATATCATAGTAAGTACAGCATGGGAGGAGACCATTTGGCCCACCGTACCTGTGCCAGCTCTCTGAAAGAACTATCCAAATAGTCCCATTCCCCTGCTCTTTCCCCATAGCCCTGCAAATTTTTCCCCTTCAAGTATTTATCCAACTCTCTTTTGAAAGTTATTATTGAATCTGCTTCCACCTCCCTTTCAGGCAGTGCATTTCACACCATGCCAACTCAAAGATTTGTGTATGTGCACCCCCAGGTCTCTCTGTTCCTGCACCCCCTTTAAAATTGTACCATTTAGTTTATATTGCCTCTCCTCATTCTGCCTACCAAAATATATCACTTCACACTTCTCTGCATTAAATTTCATCTGCCATGTGTCTGCCCATTTCACCAGTCTATCTAAGTCCTCCTGGAGTCTGTTACTATTCTCCACATTGTTTACTACATTTCCGAGTTTTGTGTCATCTGCAGACTTTGAAATTATACCCTCTATATCCAAGTCTGGATCATAAATATATATCAAAAAGAGCAGTGGTCCTAATACTGACCCCTGGGAACACCACTGTTTACTTCCCTCCAGTCTGAAAAACAACTGTTCATCACTACTGTCTGCCTTCTGTCCCCTGGCCAATTTTGTATCCATGCTGCCACTGACCCTTTAATCCCATGGGATTTAATTTTGCTAACAAGTCTATTATGTGGTACGTTATCAAATGCCTTTTGAAAGTCCATATACACAACATCAACCGCACTACCCTCATCAACCCTCTCGCTACTTCATCAAAGAACTCAATCAAGTTAGTCAAACACGATATTCCTTTAACAAATCCTTGCTGTCTTTCATTTATTAGTCCATACTTTTCCAATTATATATAAATTTTTATCCTTAAATTCCCCAGTTTAAAAAAAACCAATGCCACCCTATAATCTGTCACTAGGAAGTATGTTTTCTCCTCTCTTAAAGAGAAGACCGTGCCTTGGCTTGTTCTGTATCTTCCCCAGACGACTCAGTGGGATGTGAGAGTGCCCCACACAGGGAAATGTGGAGGCTTTGTTCTGATTTCCTAGATCTGTTCAGTGAAAAGGAGACCATTCCTGTCACAGTCTGGGAATACAGGCCTGTTTTCAATCTTGTTAAATGACATGATTACAGTACTTCATTATCTTTGTGCTGTAGCCAGTCACATGCTCACTGTTGAGATTACCTTGTGATCACTGTGATTGCCCTGTTACAATTCTAATACTTACTACTTTGAGTTGTTTTCAAAACACTTGTCTTGTAATCTTGATATTTTCTAATACTGGATGTTGTAAGTGAAGGATGCTTACGGGGTAACTGGAGATTGTTCTTATTCCCCGTGTGTGAAAAACCACATCGCTTTTCCTATTAGTGGGATAGAATGGTACAGCACCATTAACTGTGGAGTATTCTATTGGTGCCTTAATAGTACAATGTGTCAAAATATAATGTTAATGGGCATTACTGTGTTTCATGTAGCTTTCATCTCACTTTCTGATGCTGAATTTACTCCCATTGCTCTAAACTTACACATCTGCCAAGACTGCATCTTAAAGTTTTGGGGTGTTCAAGGCACTATATGCAAGTCTTTCTTGATGTTTGTAAATTGTTTAGCTCCTTTCCAGTCACAGAGCTAAAAGTTTTCAGCTATTGTAATACCTGATCTCCAACAGCCTAAATCATATTATCTAAATCTATCCCTGCTATAGGGATTTTAAAAACGGTGGTCAAATAATAGTTGAGAATGAGGAGAGTGAGGTGTGGTTAGCCAAAGTAAAGTGTTTTTATTCCATGTAACCAAAAGTCATGCAGATTTTATTAAGTATTATTAGAGAAAAGGACAGGACCATAAAACATTTTAAAACTCATAGAAAGCCCAACAAACTCCAGAATGTTTTTTGGATCTCATAGCAACCTTAAGCACAACAGATATTTGAAACCACCTAATTACTACCTCCTTTCAGAGTTTGACCCAAAAGGGGTCTCTTAAAATTCTCCATCCATTTATCATTTTGTATGTGGTAGTTTCAGATCAATTGAGGTTTGAGTCATGATTTTTTAAAAAGCTTTCCAGGGTGCAAATGTACACTGTGCAATTGGGGTATTAATGCTGGAAGTTCATGTCTTGGGTGTTTACAAAATATGATGGGAAAATAGTTTTAAAATCAATGTGAAGAAAAGTTGCCGTGGTTACCACTGATGCCAGAACAGTGAAAGCAGCCTGTGTATATCAGTTAGTGAGGTGACCAGTTTTGAGGTAGAGCCAACAGGTAAGGACTAAGTCAGAATATCATGAAGATACATCAGTAGGTGATGGTGAATGACACAGCTGTGAGTTCACACCAGCAGTGGAACCAAATCAGAACGAGTGAAGAGGAAAAATGGGGGAATAATAAAAAAAAGGGCGGGGTGTAAAGAAAGAGAGAAATACAGAAATGGAATATGATAGCAAAACAGAGGAGAAAAACAGTAGATAACAGCATAAATAAAGAAGGTGCAGGCAGAAAGATTGAGAGACAGAAAAGGCTTGTATTAAATAACATTTTCCATTAAAGAACAGTAAATGGAAGCTGTGGAGATGGACAGTTTTCAAATTATTAGATGCATGAATTTTTCAACCACCCTTCAGACTTTGCACCACTTTAAAGTATAATTAACAAAATGTTGTCAACGCAATGAGATGAGGAGAGGGAGTATAGCACATTGAGAGAATGTTCACTTGGTCTCATTTTTTGTAGTATTTTGCCCCTTTGCCGTGATTACTGTTCCTCTTGAGTGGCTTGACCCGTTCCTATGGACATGACTGCATGTTACAATTAGAGGCATTTAAATATGTCTCACAGTATCTGGTAATAACTGATATTGCTCAAGAGGAAGGTAAATGCTGACACAGACTGGTTGGGCCGAATGGCCTGTTTCTGTGTTGTAATTTCTATGTACCTTGTCATCAGCAGCAGGAACTAATGTTGAAATTGGAAGGGAGAGAGCAACGATTAGGTTAAAGTAGAGTTGTCAATTAAAGGAGTGAAGCAGAACCTCCAAGGATACTGAAATGATAGGAATATGGACATGGACTGAGCATTATCACTAGAGGAATGAAGGGGGAATTTATCAAAAGAAAATGCACAGAAGGTTATTAGAACATGGAAGCTTTACCACAAGTGGCTGCTGAAGCAGAGACTAACATAATTTAAAATGGAATTGGAAAGGTATTTAAAAAGGAAGAAAGATGTGGGAAAACGGCAGGGATAGGGGATTAGAGTAGATAACTCCAGTTGAAGACTCCCACTGACGTAGGAACAATGGGATGAATGGCTGCTTTCTCTGCTGCAGTTTCTATGATTCCTATGAAATTGATTACGTTACTTCTCTGACCTGTAAAGCTGCCGATCCTGTGTGTCAGGCACTCCATGGTGACCAAGACACTGCTACCTGATCCTTTCATTGTTGTTGCATAATCCAACCTGTTTTTCAGGTTGTCATTCATTTGCATTTTGCCTTTGTATTCGAACATGTGTGGCTTGTTGCCTTGGACTCTGTTGTATAGTGAGCCATGCTGGCAGGCTGGTTTAATGTCTTAGAATTCTCTGAATGCTGATTAGTCAGACTGGGAAAAACTGGTACTTTTGGATGTCCTCTTTCCTTTGCTGTTTTATTATTCTCCATATGCAGTGGAATAGCTAAATAATCAATCGATGAAATTGCATTGCACAGTCACTAAGACTTTTTAACCTGACTGAATGTGTCCCTTTCCTGCTCCATATATTACCAAATCTGCCAGTTAAGTTCTTGAATTCTGTCCAGTTGTGAAAAAGGTTTGTGTTGTAAATATTTGCACCTACTGATTCCATTACAGTATAGATAACAAAAAGCAATTTACCACACTGAATGTTTTTTTTAATATGTAGGTGTTTGTAAAAAGGGTTCATTGTAGCTTGTCATCCAAATTCAACTGAGATTATTCAATTGCACGTGCAAGAAAAACACGTTAAAACACATCAGTTAAAATGACTGAAACAAAGTTGTTTATGTTTACTATCAGCTGGAAGGCTCTGGTCTCATCCATTCCTGCAGTGCGGTGATATTTACCTCCTCTGATTCCACTGCACCTCCTACTTTGATTTTCTCATTGTCCCGGCCAATATTCATCCCTCAACCAACACCACCAAAATAAATCAACTGGTCATTCATCTCGTAGCTGTGTGCAAACCAGTTGCCACATTTGCCTATATAACTACAATGACGTAATTTAAAAATAATTCAAAAGTGTGAAATACTTTGAGATGTTGTGGAGAAATGTGATAATTACTTCATTTTAGAACTTTAAATTATTTTTGTATCCTCGGCTTTGTCTTATATACATGCCTTTTTTTTGATGCCTGAACAAAAGATTGTTCAGTTTTTCACTCTCCTTCACTCCCCTACAGGACTGCCTGGGTTCAGAAGATTAAAGCAGCATCAGAACACTTTATAGAAACCGAGAAAGGGAAACGTGAAAAAGCTTATCAAGGTATATATCTAAAAATAATCTTTATTTATTTTTACTTTATTTAGCCCACCTCCCCTTTCAAATCTTTATCTATTATTCCCCACTGTTCAACCAAGGACACAGGGAGATAACCTGCTTCCAGTACCACCTAGGATACTTGCTTTATGAGAATCATTAAAGTGTCTTGCACTTCAGTTTTCCCTTCTTCCCCTAGGCCTCACCTCTGCCTGATGCATGACTGAGATAGACTTTCCACGTGGTGAATCATAGGACAACCCCTTACCTTTCTGATCTGTGGCATAGAATTTAACAGTGATACAGCAGACTGATTTACCCCTTAGGCTAAAGCTAGTGCAGTAGTACAAACACTTTTGAGAATTGTCCTTCTACACACCTTTTGTTTTTTGTCTTGCAGCACGCTCACAGAAGACCAGTGGAATAGGGCGACTTTTGGTGAGCATTATTGAGGCAACAGAACTGAAACCCTGCAGGGCAAATGGTAAACAACTGGAAAAATTATAATTGTTTTGGTTCACTCAGACAGCATTTAAAACTATGTTACAGCTACCAAACAAGTAATGTAATAATCAGAATTTATGAAATAATGTGATTAGAGAATTTTTATTTGCATTATTTTATTTGAATCTGTTTGCTGGCTATTAACTTCTGCTATAAAATACAGTGAACATAAATGTGGAAAAAAAATACCATCGGCACTGATTGTAATTTCAATTATTTGTTATTTTTATGGACCATGGATCATCATTTATTGAAAAATAATCAATCCCTGTTTCCTAGAATTTGCTCCTGGTTTGAATTTTTGCCTAACTTGAGCGCATGGATACAATTTCTAAATATATTAATGATTACTCCAGTGCATATTAACTTAAAACGTAGGGACCTAAATTCCTTAGCACCCCAAACCGGGCCTGATTCCAGCGGCGCACAGAACAGAGAGGCTCAAGGACCAAAGTAAATTTGTCCTTGGGCCGCATCAGAATAAATCAGGCACTTTGTGGGCGCCTCGCAGCTCGCCTACTGGGGTCTTACGAATTTTGGCCCACACCAAGGCCCAGAGAAATTTCAGAAGATGGGGGGAGGTGATCTTGTGGGGGACGAGGGCGGGTTGGCAGCAGCCCATAGTTGTTTTGTGAAGCTTGTTGGAGCACTCCTGCTCCAACCGATTCCACAAAATACTAAAAATTTTGGACCTGTTTTGAGTGGCCTCCAGCAGTCACTTGAAGAACTACTGATGAGTGCTCAAGACCCGGATATGCCAGTTGGAGCTTGCGCATCACTAGCCCTGACTAGGGAAAACGAATTTAGGAGTCTGGGTCAGAAATGAGTGCAGCAGCCATATTGCAATGAGGCCTCTACGCGTTTCAGGAAGCCCTGACCAATTTACAGTGGCCCAAACTGCCATGAAGATTAGGTGTGGGCCTCTGCCCTGCTAAATTGGTTATCGTTGCACCCGTTTTAGGCCCCATAGTGTTTAAACATGACAGAAATAGATTATTTTCATTTTTTTCCCACTGGAAATCTACACTTTGATTTACACTTGATGAGTAAATGCAGCTGGGCACAGGTGAAGAGTTGTAACAGTGTAAGAATAATTAACAGAATACTGCTCAATAAGAAAGTGACAATGAAATAGTGATCACATTTATATGTGTTAATAGTCAGTGTGAAAAAAGGCAAAGTGCTATTGAGCTGAAACAGAAATTTATGCAATGAGCAACTGATCTATATATAATTCATTTCATCATTTGTAGAGGGACCAGAAGAATCCTGATAACTGTTTTTAAAAACAATGGCCCCAGAGCATTTTTAAGGTAGAGATGTGTACGGGCAGATTAGAGTAACTTGCATCTGTTTTGATGGTGCCTTTTCAAGACTTCTGTACCAGTGAACTACAAAGTGTCAACTGAGCAGCTGTGTGTACAGGAGGGTCTGAGAGATACCACGATTGAACGCTGATAAACACAACAGATTTAGTAAGAAAAGTTATATTTGGGTCAGAAAAAAAAATGAATGAAATTTTAGAGTTGGACCAGGTATGCGTTGGACCACAGTTGCACCATGGAAATTCAGCCAAGTCTATTTCCAACAATCTTAAGTTTTAATTTATCATTAATCATCTCAGGTGGAGTAGGTTATTGAGGAGCCAGCAGACTAAATGTTTGTCCCAACCAGCATTTCTCAAGAGAATGTGCAGGGCAGAGTTGTATAAGAGTACAAGCTGCAGAAACATAGTAACTTGTCCACAGTCTCTTTTCCTGTGAGTAAAGGTATCTCCTCATTAGTCAAGAGTGGTGAATTGGTAGTTTGGTGAATGTTTTGTGAAAGTGTTTTATGTCTGAAATACGGGTTAAAATGTCACTTAAAGCTCTTGTCTGGTCCATGTCATTACTAGGAAAGAGCAATCCTTACTGTGAAGTCACCATGGGATCCCAATGTTACACGACCAGAACACTGTCGGACACTTTGAACCCAAAGTGGAACTTTAACTGCCAGTTCTTTATCAAGGACCTTTACCAGGATGTATTGTGTATCACAGTCTTTGAAAGAGATCAGTTTTCACCTGATGGTAAGAGTCCTTGTAATAAGTGGATCAAAAATATCCATTTTTTTTTCATGGAGAAGAAAGTAGGCAAAGAGAATACATGAAATCATGGTATTTTGGTGGTTTCTAACCAGTCCCACTCAATATAACTTCCTTCCATTGAGGTCACAGTCAGAGATTATCCTGCAATTTAAAAACAACTTGATTGAAAAGTTACAATAAAAAGTTGATTTTTAAAAGTACTCATGCTCCAAAAGTGCATCTTATTCCTATCAACTGAAGGAAATGCAGTCCAATGAGAATTGGACAGAGAAGTAATGTGTTAGTCAAATAAGAAAGCAGCCATGGTAATTTTTGTTTTATTTCTTTAGACCTTTTTTCCTTTATCCAGACCCTTTTCCTCTTGCCGTTGCAGTCAGTCAGTTCTTCGACCCAGTGGGTCAGTGTACCAGTGTACCAGTGTAAGACTGCACCTAATGGGCAAATGAGAAGTGATGAAACAAATCTTAGATTTGTGTCAGGTAGTTTTCAGGCTTCAATTACTGAACTTTGTAAAGAAGGCACTCTTAGTAGTGCCTTCAAAAGCACATTTAAATATTCCTCTTAAGATGTAATGGGGGGAGAGATATGATTGCTTACAGATTTTGAATGCAGGTTTACATGCTTATTTTTAAGCTGGTATATTTTAAGATGAGCAAAACCACAATATTTTGTGGTCTTTCTGACAGTATTTAATTTTGTATTTTCCCATCCCACATAAATTTAGTATTTCCACCAGTACAAGCTGGCAACCAGGTTCTGGGTTTCTGTTAATGTCATTTTTTTGAACCAGCCACAGTAGGTCTTACTAATGTATTACAAAATTTATGTATGTGAACAAAGTGTAGTTTTTAAAGATTTAAGAAAATTGGCGCGCTTATTAAGTTACGTGTATATCCACACAATGGGTTTAACTTTCAACTTCGTAAACCTGGTGGTATCGGATCAGCCGCCCATTATACACCCCACCTGATTTTTCTTTCCGTTGACGTTGGTGAAGTTGAAAGTTGACCTCTAAATATAATCAATGGGGCTATTCGATTTAAGTTCTTTGGATGACCAAAGCATTTGAGTCTAGTTTATTACATCGCTAGTAAACATCGGTATGATTTCAGTGAGATATTAAAATACTAATAAAGTTCAATTTAGCTAGGTATTTAATAGCACATGTGATATGGTGCTGCACTGCCCCATTAAATTGCCTGTTTTATCTTATATCACTGCTACTAACTCCTTGTTGATATGCATTTAATACCTGGACAATACATCAGGAAGGATTCTTGATGATAAATTATAAACATAATTGAGAGAGAGCTCCCTGACTGCTCGGTGAGTAAATGGGCTGCCCATTCTGGAATTTAAGCTACACGCACCAGGATGGTCCTAGGTTATATTCCAGTTCTGTGCTGAGCCAGAGTGGTGGTAGGTGTGTTACATTTGGTCTCAGTGCCTCTGGGCTATGGTAATGGAAAGCAGTCAGGATTACTGTTCTTCATCAATATCCAGTGACATCTGCTGGAAGGTGCCCCCATGTGTGGATATTGGGTAAGGACAAGATCGGACTCTGGTATGATGCCCCTCTTAGTCCACCAGCTTGAATGAAGCACCAGAGGCCTGTTGGCACCGAAAAACTAATGCTGTAATGCAAGGCAACACCTTAAGGAAAGGAGGAGAGAATATGGGGGGGGGAGGAAACAGCAAAATTAAATGATTTCTCAGCAGTAACATTTTATTATATTTTGGCCAGATTTCCTCGGCCGGACAGAGGTCCCAGTAGCAACAATCAAAAAGGAGCAGGAAGGCAAGGGACCGTCTACAAAGCGCCTCCTTTTGCACGAAGTGCCGACTGGGGAGGTATGGGTTCGTCTTGATCTTCAGCTGTATGAACAGAAGACGTTACTTTGAAATTCAGGCTTCAAAATTGTGTGAATTTTGAATGTTCAGTGACCAAAATTGTGGCAATGATCTATGGAGGACAAAAATAGAAATAAAACTTCTCTAGAATTATGGAGAAAGTCTAACAAATGAAACCTCACAACCAGTGTACACTGTGATGTTCAGCAATGGTTGTAGCCAAATAGGTACCAGTTTTGTTGTTGTGGTAAAATCACAAGTATTTTGCCACGTCCTGTCCATTTTCGTCAAATAGCATAAACTTCCATCAGATCAATAAGGAACGTTAAATACAGATTTCAGCAGTGTGGGCAATGGAGGAGCCAGATTATTTCCCCCCTAGTTGAGGACGGCCGTACTGGCTAAGAACTACTCAAGACAAACTGCACCGTGACTTCACTACAGACATTAAAAATAATGAAATGAGGGTTTGGTAATCTATGCAGAATTTGAGAAGTCAAGGAACAATTGAGCCTTTGTAAATTTGAAAACAAACAACTTTTGAATTGTCTTGACATTTCTCTATAATTCCTAAAACTGTACTTTTAGAAACATTTTTTGAAGGAACTGAAAAGAATTTGGAACTAAAACCCAACAATTTATTTGGATATACTTTCAAAATGAACTGTTGGAGTGAAAAATTGGCATCATACAGTAAATGAAAGTTTAGGGTGGTGTACACTGATTCATAATATCTCAGGATTTTTGCTGGAATAGCGAGCTATTTGTAAGAGCTTAACGAAGAGCTTAAAACTTAATGAGAGGACCCTGGCTACTGAACAGCGTCAAAAAAACACTTTTGTATAACTTTTTTTGTTGCACTGAATAAAAACAAATACAGATTGTTTTTTGGACATTGTAAAAGCAGTGCATTAGAAATCTTTACCTTGGCAGCAGTTTTAACCTACAGTTAACAGTATGTAATGCAACTTTCCTCCTTGCCTTAGTTCAGGTAGCTTGTGCAAGTAAACTGAGATCTTAATTTTTTTGAAAAATTATTTCTCTTTTTTATCTAGTTGTTCATATGTCAAAATATTTCTCCATCTCTAGATTACAGAAGTACACATGAACTATACCAATGGTTTTGTCGCTTTCAGTAAATTTTATATACTTCGGTGAAAATAGTTTCACACTCAGTGGTATTACCTTGCAATTTCAGATTTTATAAAGTGAAATATTTTATCAGTTCAGACCAAATTTGATGACTAGTTTCTCAGGTGCCAGCTCCTTTATTAGATTTGTTTATATTGCATATTTAAGTTCTTGGTTAGATTTTTTAAGATGTGTATTTTGTACTTGTCCGTTGTTTAACTGGTGTAGCATTACCATAAAACCTGTTCAGACTGAGAGCGAGAGAATGGTTAAAGAGAAGTGGTGAGAGGCAGAAATGATTTATGGGTTCCAATTTTCTGTCATATTTACTTGAGAAACCACAGATCAGTTTAGTCAGGTCTTCAGCAAAATTGTTTTAACTTGTGCTAAAGATAAAATGACGATGATTGCTGGAAATGTGAAATAAAAACAAAAAGTGCTGGAAATGCCCAGCAGGTTGGTCAGAATCTGAAAGGGAAAGACAGATTAATGTTTCAGGTAGGTGTGAAGAGTTACATCCAAACTATCGACCTAGCTCACTCTTTCAGTTGCTGATTGGCCAGTTCTGCATTTCTACCATTTTCTGGTTTTATTTAATGTACTGCCAGGATTGCTTTGGTTACAGAGTGCAGTCATGCACCAAGATGTAATCCACAAGTGAATTATTTACTAGTATCTGTCTCATTTTTATTGATATTGCTCTTAAGATTCCACAATCAGTTAAAGTTAAACTATCAGTTTTCTACTTAACATGAAGTACATGTAGTGGTTAAAATGTTAGTCTGCTGTCTGTGTTCCTGCAGAGGTGCAGTGGGTTTTCAAACAGTTCACATCTCCTTTCATTCAAGTGTTATAAACAAAACTTGTCTTGAACTTACTGCTACATCATTGGGTTTCCTGCTTGAATGTGAAAATTTTATTTTTAAAAAATGACTATTTAACTTTGGAATGGTGTAGGTATTGTCCTTTGATGTATTTGTAACACGATATAAGCTAGCATCACTGCATTGTGCATGTACAGTTGAACTGTGCCAGAAGAATATAATTTAAAAAGTATCATTTTCTGACATTCACTACTGAAGACACCATTTGAAACTTTTCTCATTGGAGTTCCTGATCCTTGGAAGATGCTAGATTGATTATTGCAGCTATGTTTAGTGGAAGTGGGCTATAAGATGATATCATTATAGGAGTGTGCAGTCAATAATATATCCCCTACAATACAGAACTGCTTCAAGTATTAATATGTGGGAGCTCTTGGTGCTCTGGAGTCTTTCCCATTTTACAATGCGGGGCACATCCATTCCACAGCACCAGACAAACAAAGCATTTCATACGTGCACTTTTGTGACTTCATTTCTGGCCATGGATCTTCACTGATGGGTTGGGAAGGACAGCACAAGCCAGCAAATGAAAACCACAATACTGACTGTATAGAACGACTGAAAGCTTATTCTGTCTGTGGCCAGAAAAAAATGGTGACTAGCACCACTGGTGGCAAGTTATAGTTGGTGCTGCTGCCGCCTTCAGAGGAGCCCAGGGAGACAACCTCTTAATGAGGTAGTTCTCTGCTTCTCTAGAGATAAAAGTACCACTTCATTTACATTACGCCGCTGAAGCAGACATCAGGGCTGCCATCAACGACCATACCGTAATGTAAAGGTGCCGTAAATGAAATATTTTCTTTCCGTTTAGTTGTGGGCTCTGCAATAAAATACCTTCATAATAATAGATATGTTACTTCTACAAGCCCAAGTGATATCTCACTATTATTGCCTTTAACTCAGGTTCATATTGAATACATTAACTTAAAAGCAATCGGAGATACTAGATGGGGAAACATAATGATCAGAGCAATACACGTAGTTTCACGGGAGAAAAGGTTCACTGGCAAAACTCTGGATACAGTGCACCACCTGAATAGGTTTCCAGTAAACCCATGTTCAAATCTTTATCTGAATCAGATATGCATCTGAAATTTCCATGGAGGTTCTCCCACACCCGCTATAACCAACACAAGATTGGCAGAAACTTTGATGTAAATGGCTATTTATGCTGTTCTTCCAGAGTTTCTGCTGAAGTTTCAGCGGGAACTTGGGAGAACCCCCATGGAAATTTTACCCCATATTGATTATTGAGGCTCACAGTACAAGTGTCCTTCCTGCACCCCCCCCCCCTTCCCATTCCTTAAAGTATTGTCATGTGGTGGGGTACAGTTCAAAGGGTCCCAGCAGCTCATACAACTGGCCATTTATCCTGTGTATGAGCGCTACAGAGCTATTCAATTGGGGAAGAGATTTTGGTGGAAGAAGTGTTGGGATGAGAACACAGCTGAGTTGGATGTTTGCATACTTTCCATTAAGAGTCTAGTGGACAGTAATCAGGTGTAAAAACTTGCTGATTCCACCCAATGTCCCCCCAGCCATGGACGCTGAGCCACTATTACTTAGCCAACCCTGCACAGACCAGGTATCGTTCGTAGATCCTTCTTAGTCAGTGTAGCGCAAAACCATACCATGTGGTGGATTTATCTGCTGAGCCAGTGGGGACTATTTTGTTAATTTTTTTTATTCTCGCCCACTTTATTTTTCTTCGGTAACTCCTCACTTCATTAGAGATGGTGGGTTGCCACTGGCTGCCATTATTATCACTCTATTGCTTATCAAGAATGACTCTTTACAATTAAGGTTCGGAACCCACTACTGACATGTCCCTTTTTTAAAAACTCTTTCATCCAGTGTCCAAGCAGAAATTGAGTGAAACTTGCAGTGAAAGGTGGTTGAGTTCTAGGATTCAAATAAGGCTCTTCTGAATTTCTCGTAACAGGCTCCCTGATTACTGCTATGCTTAGATACTTAGATTTGTGGGGAAATCCTCCAGGCACCTCTGCAATAATATCTGACTGCTGCAATGTTTGAAAGTTACTCTAGCTGCTTAGTGATTGAACAACATTCTGTAAAATGGCAAGAAATGCCCAAAGTGAGGATTTTAATCATTTTTTTAAAATTATAATTAACTTCAAACAAAAAGATGCTAAATTGTAGCACTATATAAATGCGATGATTTATTGTTGACTTTTTTCCAAACTGTCTCGAAAGCAATCATTGTACAGTTGACCAAGCTGCTAGAAAATTGGCATTGACTACCAGAACATGCCACAATATGATGTCTTTAATGGTCATTTAAAATGTTTGCATCTCTGACCTTTAAATTAGAATGTATAAAAACCCAAAATAGCTGCAAGCTATGCAGCATTAATTTCATTAACTAGTTTTCTTGAGTGCAAAAATGTACATTATAAATGAGGGAACAGGGAATGTCTATTTTGCCAAATATTTTTCCTACCTACAGGAGCAATAGCTATAAGGGTTATGAAAACACACTGTGGGGTATTAAACCTCTTTGATAAGTCAGTCAAACCACTGTCAAACTATTATTGGTATTGAAAACAAACATTTTAAAGGGGGAATGCAACTGGAAGTTATATAGTTTAATAAATATTTAAAGTCTTGGCATGTAAATTCTATTTTTTCTTTACGTTAAATCATGTAAAACCTTTTTTTAAATCTGTGATTTTATGCCATTGCCCTTCCTATGCAGTCTGCTGTAGAGAATCTCTTTGCACTACTGTGGTATCAGTTGCTTGATATTTTGTAGACTGAATTTCCTTGTATAGTATGCAGTTTGATAACAATCCTCTATAATGTGTTGTCAATAAAATTGACACTTTTAAATTACAGAATGGTATTTGTGTTTGCATTTGCTTTATGGAAACAATGGTAATAAAACAAGTTCACCTCCTGGTCAGAAGATTGTCAGTGCAAACCCCACTCCAGGACTTGAACGCATAACGTACCTGACACTCCAGTGCAGTACTGAGAGTGCTGCATTGTTGGAGGTGCTATTCTTTTAGATTAGATGTTAAAGCAAGCTTGGTTCAGTCGTTCAGCGCCATGTTAAAGATTTCAGTGCCATTATGTGTGGAGGCCCACCACCTATTCCACACTGCCACCTTTGATTTTATGCAAGTTTAGCCTTTAAACACACAGAAGGATAATTTGGCTCATGGAAATTCCTTCATGCCATGGGGATCATTTGAATCTAACCCGCCCGGCAAGAAACTGACAGGATTGAATCAGGTGCCTCTTTTACATTTTGCCCAATTTTACTTTCCATTGAAGTCAAGTGTGGCATTTTTGCATATAACTTTAATAACTACTTCTAACCTTCATGTCTATAATATGTGCTGCTACATTACACTAATAGTAATATGCCATACCTTTTAAACATTTCTTCAAAACATCCCATCAAGTCCTGGGATTTGTTAACTCAGTCATGTATTGCCATACTTATTGCTTTCTTTTATATTTATGGGGCTGTCATCATTCGCCAAAAACATGCTCACATTTCTCCACAACAGTTACCAATGTATCCAAGTAGGGTTTCGGATCTTGGCCATTTTAACAACCACACAATGGCAGGATGCACAGCTTAAACATACTGGCATTTCAGGATTGCATAAGTGATGCAAAGTAAGAACAAAGTTCAACCACTCACTAGGAATAGCACTGCCTGATGTCATCCCATAAACAGCCAGAATGAGACCAAGGGAGAGAGGTATTTGGAATTAAAGGACTGACTTGAGTGAGAAAAAAATCAGAGTGAAGGAGATAAGCCAAAACTAGACAAGCCTTTGACACGGTCGGCCACACCATTCTCTTCCAATGGGCAGCTTAGGATCATAGGAACTACAGGAGGTAGTTAGCTTCTCATGCTTTAAAAATGTTCATGGGACTGAGGTGGCCCTTGTCTCATGTCACCTTGCTCTTGGCAGTTTGGAGTCGCCTCCCACGATCCACTGGTGCAGTGCTATGATGGGGGCAGGAGGCCTTGCATGTGCTGCTATCCTGAGAGATGGCAGTATCGTGGGTGGTTTAGTTCAGCGCCTGGAGACCTCGAGCAGACAAAGTAAGCAATGCATAATCGAGGGTGAGGCGCATTATGCTGTAATCTCCAGGTAGGGTTCATGCGGGCGGATGCTTTTTTTCAAAGAATGTATCACCACGCAGGCAGGCGGCTGGATGCAGGCGAAGATGGCCGGGCAATTTTTTTTTTAAAGTTGGGTCAAACTTGACTGAGGGCATGAAGGAGGCAATAATGAAAAACAAACATTTAAAAATTTAATGAAAAGTTAGAAGTTTTAAAAACGACATAACCAGTTTCCAAAAACAAGAAATTGCTCTACAGTACTGCCATGTGGCCAGAACTTGCAATCACATGCAGACTCAAAACAGTTCCCCCAACACCACCCCTACCCCCCCAATATTTGCATGACAGATCCTGACATTACACTTCAGTGCTCAGATTAAAATTAAGGCTGGAAATCCTATTAGAGTACCACTTTCGGTGTTGTGGAGAAAAGGAAGAGGTAAGTGTATCAGGTAGGTGTGGATACATTTAACATGAGAATGTTCATAAGACGTTTATAGGATTTTTCAATGGAAGGTGACAGACGCACCAATTTTAATATATTGATACAGCATTACTAACAGAAAATTATTTAGCCCTACAATGTCTTCTGAGTACTAACCAAAGCTGAGTGGTTCACATTAGAGTAACAGTGGATGCATCTTCAAAAGGCACTAAGTGCTCTCATGAGTCCCAATAATATAAAGAAGTGTTATCTGAAACGTTAACGGTTTCTTTCTCCACAAATGCTGCCTCATTTGCTGAGCTTTTCCAGCATTTTCTGCTTTTAATTTCAGATTTCCAGCATCCGCAGTATTTTAATTTGATTTAGTGTTTAATTCACGGCCACCTCTCTTCCAGGACTGCCCACTTGAGGAAGTTCTGCTCTTCTCTCCAACGGGATTTCCGTTTGTCTCTTTTACCTTGTTCACCTTTATTGCTTTCTGTTTCCCTTCTCGTGTTTGACTTGCTTAAAAACTTTAACTCTAACATCTTCCAGTTCTGATGAAAGGTCTTCGACCTGAAACACTAATTCTGTTTCTTTCTCCACAGATGCTGCCTCACTTGCTGAGCTTTTCCAGCATTTTCTGTTTTTATTTCAAATTTCCAGCATCCACAATATTTTGCTTTTAATATAAAGACCCTCATTTCTCGCTAGGCCACAACTTATCTCTCTTCCCCAGATGTACTTGTGCTAAATTACAAACATTGGTAAATAAAAACAAATAGCAGGAAAAACAGCATCTGTGGAAAAACAGGAGAACATTTCAGGTCTTAGACCTTTCTTCAGGAGGCCATGGATAATGTCTGACCTGCTAAGTATTTCCAGCTTTTTCTGTTGTATTTTCAGATTCCCAGCATCTGTGGTATTTTGTTTTTCATTTTATTCAAACATTAGTACATTTAATAAGCAGCATGAAGTGCTATTGTGTTTTTGTCAATCTTTTGATAAGTAATGAAGAATAGAAATGTCTTTAATTTTGTGTAGTAAACTACTTCTCACTTTAGATTCTGGCAATTAAGTATCTCTACTCTTTGCTCAACTAGTAGCTTTTACATGCAATCATTAAACAATAATATAGAGATCATTACATTCCATATTAAGTAATATCATTTTATTACTAATTAGTTTTAGAAATGGTTGTTGCACAAGGAGGCTTAGGACAGCTGTCAAGAACTGGCATATCTTAGGACACAAATTGTTGAACAATAAATGAATCTGCAATTCCTACTTTTCCATGCCACGGTAGGTAATCTTTGAAAAGCTTCTTACAAATCTGCATCTGCTCAGTAAAAATGGATGATGAACTCATGTGTCTAGATTTTCCAAGTTTTCCAAATCATTCGTTTCCTTTGTGTAGATAAAATAAAAGTAATGTTAAAAAGATTAATTGTACATAACTTTAGTTTTAAACTGGTTAGTTAAACATTCAGTTGTTTACAGAATTAAATAAAATAATCCTTTGCAGCTTTGAAGCTCGAAACACCAATGACGTGCATTTGTATAGCGCCTTTAACGTAGTAAAACATCCCAAAGTGCTTCACAGGAGGTGTAATCAGTCAAAAGAATTTACTAATTAGCTAAAGAAGGAGACATCAGGACAGGTGACCAAAAACTTGGTCAAAGAGGTAGGTTTTAAGGAGTGTCTAAAAGGAGGTGAGGGGGGTTTAGTGGAGGGAATTCCAGAGCTTAGGGCCTGGACAGCTGAAGGTATGGCCGCCAATGGTAGGGCGAAGGAAGTCGGGGATGCACGAGAGACCAGAATTGGAGGAATGCAAAGTTCTCGGAGGGTTGTCGAGCTGGAGGAGGTTACAGAGATAGTGAGAGGCGAGGCCATGGAGGGATTTGAACACACGGGTGAGAATTTTAAAATGAAAGCATTCGGGTACCGGGAGCCAATGTAGATCAGCAAGCACAGGGGTAATGGATGAATGGGACTTGGTGCGAGTTAGGATATGGGTTGCAAAATTTTGGATGAGCTCAAGGTTATGGAGGGTGAAAGATGGGAGGCTGGCCAGGAGAGCCTTGGAATAGTCAAGTCTGGAGGTAACAAAACGATGAGGGTTTCAGCAACAAATGGGTTGAGGCAGGGCAGAGAAGGGCAATATCACTGAGATGGAAGTAGGAGGTATCGGTGATGGAGAAGATATGTGGTCAGAAGCTCAGCTCAGGGTCAAATAGGGCACAGAGGTTGCAAACAGTCTGGTTCAGCCTGACAGGGGTGGAATTGGTGGCTAGGGAACAGAGTTTGTGGGGGTGGGGGGGTGCGAAGACAAGGGCTTCAGTCTTCCCAATGTTTAATTGGAGGAAATTTCTGCTCATCCAGTACTGGATGTGGGACAGGCAACCTGACAGTACAGAGGCAGTGGAGAGATCGAGCGAGGTGGTGATGAGGTAGAGCTGGATATAGACAGCCTACAACCTGACATCGTTGTTTCTGGATGATGTCGCCGATAGGCAGCATTTGGATGAGAAATAGGAGTGGGCCAAAGATAGATGGCCCTTGGCCATCTTTGGTGTGGGAGTGGGACAAGAAGCCATTGCAGGAGATTCTCTGGCTGTGACTGGGTAGATAAGAATACACAATAAATGGGAGGATACTGAGAGGTGTAGAGGAACAGAGGGACCTTGGAATGCATGTCAGGAGTGTGATGGAATACTCTCCACTTGCCTGGATGAGTGCAGCTCCAACAACACTCAAGAAGCTCGACACCATCTAGGACAAAGCAGCCCGCTTGATTAGCACCCCATCCACCACCCTAAACATTCATTCCCTTCACCACCGGCGCACAGTGGCTGTAGTGTGTACCATCCATAGGATGCACTGTGGCAACTCGCCAAGGCTTCTTCAACAGCACCTCCCAAACCGGCGATCTCTACCACCTAGAAGGACAAGAGCAGCAGGTACATGGGAACAACACCACCTGCACGTTCCCCTCCAAGTCACACGCCATCCCGACTTGGAAATATATCGCCGTTCCTTCATCGTCGCTGGGTCAAAATCCTGGAACTCCCTTCCTAACAGCACTGTGGGAGAACCGTCACCACACGGACTGCAGCGGTTCAAGAAGGCGGCTCACCACCAACTTCTCAACGGCAATTAGGGATGGGCAATAAATGCTGGCCTCACCAGCGACGCCCACATCCCATGAACGAATAAAAGAAAATGTCTACAGATCCCTGAAGGTAGCAAGACAGGTAGATAAGGTGGTTAAGAAGGAATACGGGATACTTTCCTTTATTAGCCGAGGCATAGAATATAAGAGCAGGGAGGTTATGCTAGAACTGTATAGAATGCTATTTAGGCCACAGCATAAGTACTGTATACAGTTCTGGTCACTACATTACAGGAAAGATGTGACTGCACTAGACCGGGTACAGAGGAGATTTACAAGGATGTTGCCTGGACTGGAGAATTTTAGCTATGAGGAAAGATTGGATAGGCTGGGGTTGTTTTCTTTGGAACAGAGGAGGCTGAGGGGAGATTTATTTGAAGTGTATAAAATTATGAAATTGTGGGATTAGGCTGGATGGCTCTTTATCATCCAGCACAGACACGATGGGCTGAATGGCCTCCTTCTGTGCCGTAAATTTCTATGATTCTACGATCCGCACTTGCATACTTTCCAGCAGGGATCGCTAGATAGTGATCAGGAGCAAGAAACACAATTGGCTTTTCCTTTCCATAGCCCATGGACACTGAGGTCAAATGTAACACTCCTAACTCAGTACAGATCAGCGATCAAACCTAGGACTTGCTTGATGTGCATGATTTAAAAAAACAAACTTGCAACATATAGCTCCTTGCACAATCTCAGGATATCCAGAAGCACCTCACCATCAATTAACTGCTTGTAAAGTGTAGTCACTGTGACAGGCAAATGTGACAGCTGATTTGCCTACAGCACAGTCCCAGCGACAACAGCAATGTGAGGATGAAAAACTAGGTAATCTGTTTTGCTGGTGTTGTTTGACAAACTGTCAACCATTTTATTTTCTACATTTTGACTTTGAACACAAATTTAGCTTTGAAGTTCAGATGCATTTAAGAATTACATTCTACAATTAGCCACTAAATCCACAGCTGTAAAAACGTGTTTGTTACTAGTTTCTGCATCTACTGTCTTACATCAGTTTGCATTGTTACTTCAAGTGGCAAAGTACATGTATTTTTTTGACCATCTGGAATCTTGAGGCATACAGACAAAATAAATTACGGTTATCCAATTTATTTACAACATCTCGAATGTAAATTTTTAGAAGAATATTTTAGACCCACCTTTACTTGATCAGTAGTTGACTTAGTGCATCTGCGCTGGGTATGGTTAAAGGTAAAGATGATTACTGAGGGAAAATGTTTGAAACACCTTCCCTCAGCAAAACAGCAAGACTTGTTTTCATCTCATCATTCTAATGAAGTTTCAAACTGCTTAAGTAATTAATTTTAATAGCTTAATCTTTGCATTTGTGGACAAGTTGAAGATTGGCTTCAGAAGCCATGGAGAGTCCAAAGACGACTTCAATTACTCTACCACTAGAAAAATAGAGAGACTGGAAATGAAAAAGTGTGGCATAATATTCTTTACCTGCTTCTTTGTCGGACTTCACTCTCAATATAGCCTATTGGTATACGGAGCCACCCAATGGGGTCAATATTATGGCGACCCAATGGAAGCAGAGGTAGTTGTGCCTGGTGAAATTCTTCAGTTTCTTTCAAAGAGTAAACTTTACCTGGGTTAAGGATTGAGATACAGGTAAAAGTTCAGTACTTAAAATCATTACATACTGAAGAAAATGTTCTGACTGTTGGATATATAAAAAGTACAAACATTTGTCAAATAATTTTTTTACTTTTATTTTCAGCCCTATCTGACTCTTCATCCTTGACTAGACATAGCCCCTTGGATGTTCCTAGAATGTTCTGTATTAATCTCACACTTAAAACAATGGAGCAACAGTGGGAAATATTTAACAGTTAACCTTTCCCTCCAATTTATCTAGACTAAGTCCTCTTTCATCTCTCTGTAGTTTGCTCTTCTCCAATCAACTTTGGTTTTGTCTGCTTTCCTTCTCTTTTTTCAATATTATAGATAATTATGTTAAACATATGATTTAACATCCAGCTTTCTGCGTTTTAAAAAAACATTTGCTCTTGGGATGTGGGCGACACCGGTAAAGCCACATTTATTGCCCATCTCTAGCTGTCCGGAGGCATTTGATGGTAGGCTTTCTCCTTGAATCGTGTCAGTCCTTGTGGTGAAGGTGCTTCCCCAATAGTGCTAGGCAGGGAATCCCAGGATACTGACCCAGCGACAATGAAGGAACAGCAATATGTGTCCAAGTGACAATGGTGTGTGATGATGGGGAACTAGGTGGTGATGGTGATCCCATTACGTTGCTGCTCATCCTTCTGTGGTAGAGACTGCAGCAGAGGGAAGTACTGTTGAAATAACCATGGTGACTTGCTGTAGAGCATCCTGTAAGTAGTACATTTGCAGCCACTGTGCTGGTGACGGAGGGATGGATACTGAGTCCAGTAGCAGGGGTGCTGACCAAGCAAACTGCTCCATCCTGGGTGGTTTTGAGTCTCTAGAGCATTGTTACAGCTACACCCATCCAGGTGAGTGGTGAGTATTTCATAATACTCCTGACTTGAGCCTTGTAGACGGTGGAGAGGCTCTGAGGGGTCAGGAGATTAACCAGTCATAAGAGTTCCCAGCCTCTGCCCTCTCTTGTACCCATGGTGTTCATATGGCTGGTCTAGTTAAGCTTTTGGTCAATGGTGATTCCCAAGATGTTCATGGTGAGGAACTCGATAATGATAGTGCCTGAAGGTCAGAGGAGATAGCTTGGCTTTCTCTTGTCCGAGATAGTCATCACCTGGCGCTTATGTGGCATGAATGGTATCTGCCACTTGTCAGCCCAAGCCTGGTAGCTGCTTCATTATCAAAGGAGTTGTGAATGGAACTTAACACTTTGGAATTGTCAGCGAACAGCTCAGCTCAGCTCCTGACCAAATGGCTGAGGGAAGGTCATTGATGAAACAGCTTAAGGTGGTTGGGCCGAGGACAGTTCCCTAAGGAACTTCTGCAGTGATGTCCGAGGAACGTGATGATTGGCCACTGACAACCACGACCATCTTCCTTTGACCCCCCACGGATAGACACTGTTCTCTGCAGCTGCGACCGAGAGTCCTGAAGGCTGTGTTGCCTGCCCGATGCCAGGACAGGCAGGTAAGGACCTCTCCTCGCGGCTGGTGAAGAACTTGGAGCATGCGGGGGAGGATCCAGTTGTTGTGGTCCACGTAGGAACCAACGACATAGGTAGAACTAAGGATGGGGTTCTGCTGAGACAGTTTGAGGAGTTAGGGTCTAAATTAATAAGCAGAACCTCAAAGGTAATAATCTCTGGATTACTACCTGAGCCACATGCAAATTGGCAAAGGCTCAAACAGATCAGAGAGCTAAATGCGTGGTTCAAAGAGTGGTGTGGGAGTCAGGGATTTCAATTCATGAGGCACCGGCACCAGTGCTGGGGAAAGAGAGAGCTGTTGCTTTGGGATGAGCTCCACTTAAACCGGACTGGGACCAGCATCCTGGCGAATCAAATACCTAGGGCTGTAGATGGGGCTTTAAACTAAAAAAAGGGGGGGGGGGGAGGGGTCAGGTGAGGGGAAAATTAGAAATCTAATCAGGAAAGTCAAGGCAACAGAGTAGTGTGATTTGGGTAAAGATAAGCAGAATATGGTAGGAAGGGACAGAGAGTTTACCAATAATAGTGCATCAGCAAATAATGTCAAAGCAGGAAAAAATGGTAAAAAGTCAAAATCAAAGGCTCTATCTCAATGCACGGAGCATTCGTAACAAGATAGATGAATTAGTTGCACAATTAGAGATAAATGGGATTGATCTAATGGGATTGATTAATTACAGAGACATGGTTGGAAAGTGACCAAGGTTGGGAACTAAATATTCCAGAATACATGATACTTAGAAAAGACAGGCAGAATGGAAAGGGAGAGGGTTTAGCGCTAATAAGGACAGCGGTGAGAAAGGACTTTGGCTCAGAAGATCAGGAAGTAGAATCAGTATGGTTGGAAATAAGAAATAAACAAGGGGCAGAAAACAATGGTCAGAGTAGTTTATAGGGCCCCTATGGCAATACCATTGGACAGAGTATCAATCATGGAATAATAGGAGCTGGTAACAAAGATAATGCAGTAATCATGGGGGACTTTAATCTTCATATAGACTGGACAAATCAAATTGGCAAAGGTAGTTTGGAGGACAAGTTCATGGAGTGCATTCAAGACGGTTTCCTAGAGCAATATGTCATGGAACCAACCAGGGAACAGGCTATTTTAGATCTTGTATTATGTAATGAAACAGAGTTAATTAGTAACCTCACAGTAAGAGATCCTCTGGGGAAGAGTGATCATAATATGACAGAATTTCACATTGAGTTTGAGAGTGACGAAAATTAAGTCAGAAACTAGAGTCTTAAACTTAAATAAAGCCAATTACATAGGTATAAGGGGCGAGTTGGCTAAGGTAGATTGGGAAACCAAATTAAAGGGTGTGACGGTTGAAAAACAATGGCAAACATTTGAAGAAATATTTCAATATTCTGAACAAATATACATTTAATTAAGAAATAGAAACTCCACGGGAAAAGTGATCCCATGGCTAACTGAAGAAGTTAAGGATAGTATTAGATTAAAAGAGGCCAGGAATGTTGCCAAGAAGAGTAGAAAGCCTGAGGATTGGGAGAGTTTTAGAAACCAGCAAAGGACAACCAAAAAATTGATAAAAAGAGAGAAAATAGAATATGTTAGCCTGATATCAGTCGTTGGGAAAATGCTGGAATCCATTATTAAGGAGTGGTAACAGGGCACTTAGAAAATCCTAATATAATCAAGCAGAATCAACATGGTCTTATGAAAGGAAAATCGTGTTTGACAAACCTATTAGAGTTTTTTGAGGATGTAACTAGCAGGGTAGATAAAGGGGAACCAGTGGATGTCGTATTTTTGGATTTCAAAAGGCATTCGATAAGGTGCCACCTAAAAGGTTGTTACACAAGATAAGGGCTCATGTGGTTGGGGGTAACATATTAGCATGGATAGAGGATTGGTTAACGGTCGTTTTCAGGCTGGCAGGCTGTAACTAGTGGGATGCCGCAAGGATCGGTGCTTGGGCCTCAGCTATTTACAATCTATATTTATGACTTAGATGAAGGGACGAGTGTAATGCATCCAAGTCTGCTGACGATAGGTGGGAAAGTAAGCTGTGAGGAGGACACAGTGGCTGCAGAGGGATATAGACAGGTTAAGTGAGCGGGCAAGAAGATGGCAGATAGAGTATCATTTTTTTTTTTATTCGTTCATGGGATGTGGGCGTTGCTGGCGAGGCCAACATTCATTGCCCATCCCTAATTGCCCTTGAGAAGATGGTGGTGAGCCGCCTTCTTGAACCGCTGCAGTCCGTGTGGTGAAGGTTCTCCCACGGTGCTGTTAGGAAGGGAGTTCCAGGATTTTGACCCAGCGGCGATGAAGGAACGGCGATATAGTTCCAAGTCAAGATGATGTGTGACTTGGAGGGGAACATGCAGGTGGTGTTGTTCCCACTGCTGCTCTTGTCCTTCTAGGTGGTAGAGGTCGCGGGTTTGGGAGGTGCTGTCGAAGAAGCCTTGGCGAGTTGCTGCAGTGCATCCTGTGGATGGTGCACACTGCAGTCACAATGCGCCGGTGGTGAAGGGAGTGAATGTTTAGGGTGGTAGATGGGGTGCCAATCAAGCGGGCTGCTTTGTCCTGGATGGTGTCGAGCTTCTTGAGTGTTGCTGGAGCTGCACTCATCCAGGCAAGTGGAGAGTATTCCATCACACTCCTGACTTGTGCCTTGTAGGTGGTGGAAAGGCTTTGGGGAGTCAGGAGGTGAGTCACTCGCCGCAGAATACCCAGCCTCTGACCTGATCTTGTAGCCACAGTATTTATATGGCTGGTCCAGTTAAGTTTCTGGTCAATGGTGACCCCCAGGATGTTGATGGTGGGGGATTCGGCGATGGTAATGCTGTTGAATGTCAAGGGGAGGGGGTCAGACACACTCTTGTTGGAGATAGTCATAGCCTGGCACTTGTTTGGCGCGAATGTTACTTGCCACTTATCAGCCCAAGCCTGGATATTGTCCAGGTCTTGCTGCATGCGGGCACAGACTGCTTCATTATCTGAGGGGTTGCGAATGGAACTAAACACTGTGCAATCATCAGCGAACATCTCCATTTCTGACCTTATGATGGAGGGAAGGTCATTGATGAAGCAGCTGAAGATAGTTGGGCCTAGGATACTGCCCTGAGGAACTCTTGCAGCGATGTCCTGGGGCTGAGATGATTGGCCTCCAACAACCACTACCATCTTCCTTTGTGCTAGGTATGACTCCAGCCACTGGAGAGTTTTCCCCCCTGATTCCCATTGACTTCAATTTTACTAGGGCCCCTTGGTGCCACACTCGGTCAAATGCTGCCTTGATGTCAAGGGCAGTCACTCTCACCTCACCTCTGGAATTCAGCTCTTTTGTCCATGTGGGGAAATGTGAGGTTATTCGCTTTGGTGGGAAGAATAGAAAAACAGAATATTTTTTAAATGGTGAGAAACTAGAAAGACTTGGGTGTCCTCGTACATAAAACACAAAAAGTTAGCATGCAGATACAGCAAGCAATTAGGAAAGCAAATGGAATGATGGCTTTTATTGCAAGGGGGTTGGAGTACAAAAGTAAGGAAGTCTTACTAAAATTGTACAGGGTTTTGATGAGACCTCATCTGGAGTACTGTGTACAGTTTTGGTCTCCTTATCTAAGGAAGGATATGCTTGCCTTAGAGGCGGTGCAGGGAAGGTTCACAAGATTAATTCCTGGGATGAGAGGGTTGTCCTATGAGGCGAGGTTGGGCCTATACTCTCTGGAGTTTAGAAGAATGAGAGGTGATCTCATTGAAACATGTAAGATTATGAGGGAGCTTGACACGGTAGATGCTGAGAGGTTGTTTCCCATGGCTGGAGAGTCTAGAACTAGGGGGCATACTCGCAGGATATGGGGTCGACAATTTAAGACTGAGATGAGGAGGAATTTCTTCACTCAGAGGGTTGTGAATCTTCGGAATTCTCTACCCCAGAGGGCTGTGGATGCTGAGTCGTTGAATATATTCAAGGCTGAGACAGACAGATTTCTGGACTCTCGGGGAATCAAGGGATATGGGGATCGGGCAGGAAAGTGGAGTTGAGGTTGAAGATCAGCAATGATCTGATTGAATGAGGAGCAGGCACGAGGGTTCATGTGGTCTACTCCTGCTCCTATTTCTTATATTCTTATTGACCTCAATTTTGCTGGGGCTTCTTTCAACAACAAAATCTCTGCTTAAATTTAATTTTTAAAAAAAAAACAGGTTAACACCATGGTTAGAAAAATATAGACTTAGTTTGCCATCTTGTTTGCAATTTGGATTATGAGTATGGTCGAAGACAAGGAATCAATGTTAAAATATTAAATATTTCTTGCTTTGTATCTAAAGGTCTAAGCATATTTTTATAGTTACTAGACAATCCAAGTACACCTGAAAATGCAGCTCTTCTCCAACCCCAACTAAGCTAAATGGTCTCAAATTTTCCTACCCGCAAAACTATTTCCAGGCTCTGAAATCCAATTTTTAATGAATTCCACAAACCTTTTTGACATTGCAGTATTGCACTGTCTTCCTCACTCTTGCTTCGACTCTGCAACAGCAGAGGATCATTGAGAGTTGAAGTCCTTGTCTGCAGAAAGAGTAAATCTTACAGAAATACCATCAAAATGAATTACAAGGAAATAACACTCATCGAACCTTGGTAATTAAAAAGCACAGAATACATAGGAACAAAAGATTATTTTTCAATAACTACTGTGCAATTTTCTTGTGGAAGGTTACTCCATAAACCTCCAGTAATTACATTGGACACACCTTTAATATCCTTACATGAAAGTCTTACTGAACTACATCACTTTCAAGTGTGCCACAGAAACCTGCAAGTGACAGTAATAGGGAGAATCTCTATAATTGAGGGAGAGAGTAGCATGGTGGGATACTACTGATACAATTGTCCTGTTCTCCCTTTATATATAGAATATATTAAACATCTTCCTATCTACAAAACCTTACTTCCTATTGTCGTCAGTCACACTTTTGTGTCAACTTTTCCAATATAAATTCTTATATCCATGGTTATAATAGAATCTGCATATGACAACTTGTCACATTGTAATTAGATCCTCCTGTCAGCCATCACAGTGTAGCACCTCAATTTTGTGTCAACCAATTCCTCAGCCTGTACTGCAGAGAAGCTCCTATGCTCCAACTAACTCTATTTCTCTGCTTCCCAAACTGCCCCAAGTTTTGCATCTAACTATAAATAATAATATAAAATGAAAATATTATATATAAGTAAGGACATAATGTATGATTTTAAAATGTGGACTGAATTATTCTGCACACCCTGGTCCAATTATCCCCCATCCTCTAACCCACCTCACCTGAAGACTACACTTAGTCTTGACTCCCTGGTGTGCAACGCCATGGGAGATCGACTAGTATATAATAATTTTTAAAAGTGTAAAAACTCTTAAATAGTAAAATATTATTTTGATCAATTCCTTTCCCTCAATCAAGCTGCGGAGACCCATTGTTTCCAATTTCCCTAATATTAAGAAGCAACTCTATTTGCATCAGCAATGGGCATGCAATGGGTATTTATCTTTCTTTCCTAGACTTAATGTGGATTATCTGGATAATCTTTGAATTTATTGTACTACATTGGGATTATCCAACACAGGGAATTTTATGAAATCGTTCAAAGAGTGCAGAAGAGATTCACGAAGATAATACCAGGGATGAAAGGCTTTAGTTATGAGGAACATTACAATTAAAGAAGGGTAAGAGGTGTTCAAAATTATGAGGGGGTTCTGATAAGGAAAAGGGGAAAAAGTATTTCCAGTGGTCAGTGAATAGATAATTAGGGGGCATGAATTTAAGATCATCACTGAAATGGATAAATATTTGAAGAAGAAAAATGTAAAAGGGCCTGTGGAAAGAGTAGAGGAAGAAAATAAGCTCTTTTGAAGAGCTGGCCAAGGTGCAATGGGATGCATAACCTCCTTCTGTGCTGTAAAATTCTATCATTTTGTGATTCTAATCTCTTTCTTGATAACCTAGCAAAACTGAAGTCAAAGGGGATCAACAGCTAGAATCACAGCTGATGCAAAGGAAGAAGGTGTTGGTCATCGGAGGTCAGTCATCACAGCCCCAGGACATCACTTGGGCTGACAAGTGGCAGGTAACATTTGTGCCAAATAAGTGCCAGATAATGATCATCTTGAGCAAGAGAAAGCCCTGTCCTTTCACTTTCAATGGCACCACCGTTGCCAGATCCTCGCTATCAACATTCTGGCCGGGGGCGGTCACCATGCTTAGCTGGACCAGCCATATCAACACCATGGCTACAAGAGCAAGTCAGAGGTTGGGTACTCTGTGACAAGTGACCCCTCCAAATCTCTCCACATCTCTACAAGGCTCATTTCAGACACGTAATGGAATATTCACCACTCTCCTGGATGGGTGAAGCGGCAACAACATTCCAAAAGGTCAACACTATCCAGGACAGAGCAATTCGTATGATTAGTGACCCTGCCATTGGACTCCATTTTGACCCCCTCCATCACCGCGCACTGTGGCTACACTATGTATGATCACAGGATGCACTGCAGCAACTCAACAAAGTTACTTCATCAGCACCTCCCTCCCCTGCGATCTCTACCACCAAGAACAAAAAAGAGCAGCAATGTTATGGGAACACCATCACCTCCGATTCACACACAATGCTGACTTGGGCATAGATCACTTTCCTTAATCATTGCTGGATCAGAATCCTGGAATTCCCTAACTAACACCATAGTGGGAGCACTGTCACTACAAGAACTACAGCAATTCAAGGAGAAGGCCCATTACCACCTTCTCAGGGCAATTAAGGATTGGCAATAAATGTGACCTTGCCAGCGTTGCCCATGTCTCAAGAACATACAAAAAAACACAAGTACATAAATAAAGAACAAATGACTGCAGCAGCGCATCACATTTCTACAGAAAGCAACCTAAAGCAACATTTTGGCCATAAGAGTATTATTCCCGTGAAGGTAGCATAACAGTTGCCAAATCATAGAAAATAGGAGCAAGAGTAGGCCATTCGGCCCTTCGGGCCCGCTCCGCCATTCAAAATGATCATAGCTGATCGTCTAACTCAGTACCCTGTTCCCACTTTTTCCCCATATGCCTTGATCCCTTTAGCATTAAGAAATATATCTATCTCCTTCTTGAATATATTTAATGACTTCGCCTCCACTGCCTCTGTGGTAGAGAATTCCACAGGTTCACTACCCTCTAAGTGAAGAAATTTCTCCTCATCTCGGTTCTAAATGGCATACCCCATATCCTGAGACTGTGACCCCTGGTTATGGATTCCCATCCATCGGGAACATCCTCCCTGCATCTAGTTCTGTCTAGTCCTGTTAGAATTTTAATTGTTTCAATGAGATCACCTCTCATTCTTCTAAACTGTAGTGAATATAGGCCTAGTCGACCCAATCTCTCCTCATACGTCAGTCCTGCCATCCCAGGAATCAGTCTGGTAAATCTTCGTTGCACTCCCTCCATGGCAAGGACATCCTTCCTCAGATAAGGAGACCAAAACTGCATACAATACTCAAGATGTGGTCTCACCAAGGCCCTATACAACTGCAGTAAGACATCCCTGTTCCTGTACTCAAATCTTCTTGCAATTAACGCCAACATACCATTCGCTTTCCTAACTGCTTGCTGCACCTGAATGCTCGCTTTCAGTGACTGGTGTACAAGGACACCCAGGTCTCGTTGCACCTCCCCTTTTTCCAATCTATCACCATTCAGATAATAATCTGTCTTTCTGTTTTTACAACCAAAGTGGATAACCTCACATTTATCCACGTTATACTGCATCTGCCATGTTCTTGCCCACTCACCCAACATGTCTAAATCACATTGGAGCCTCTTTGCATTCTCCTCACAGCTCATATTCCACCCCAGCTTTGTGTTGTCTGCAAACTTGGAAATGTTACATTCAGTTCCCTCATCCAAATCATTGCTATATATTGTGAATAGCTGGGGCCCAAGCACTGATCCCTGCAGTACCCCCACTAGTCACTGCCTGCCACCCGGAAAAAGACCCGTTTATTCCTACAAAGTCATGGATCCAACAATATATGTTCCAACAATATTTGGCTAAAATGCAATGAGCCCTTAAACAACAACAAAAGACACCCTCAAAATTCACACCAATAGGGAAAAATATAGAGAAAAATATTTATCCAAAATAAATATATATCAATGGTTTGCTTGAAACCCTAAACCAATGCCTGTGGTAGGTGCAGTATTGGTGGAATCCATTAGGCTATGTTAAGAGCACAGCAATTCATGACAATAACATAACTGCTGCCTTCCTTAAAGTTCCCAAAATACAACACAATTCTTAAATGATATATCCCCAGTGTTAGTTTAAGAACAATACATGATATTTCTTAGTCTTTGAAATCAAGTAAATATAATTTGCATCTAATTGGAATATATAAATTATGGCAGTCAATCGTTTCTTCATATCAGACTCTACTGAAATACAAGTGCTGGAGATCCAAGAATATAGACCCATCATTCGTGTAACTGCGGATAGGCTTTGAATAGTCTTGTGAAATCGTGCTGCATACCATGGAAAAGCAGTTTTAGCAACAGAAATATCAGCTGTGTAGTCTTCCAGATTCAAAGGAGAAGCTATGCCATTGAAGTGAATAGGCTACATTCTGGAATAGATTTTGAGCAGACTAAACCAGTATACTGTGGGCTTATGCTGTACCAGCAATGTGTCACATAAATTGCGGTGCAATAATTACAGCAAGAACTAAATGCTGTAAAATCATCATAAAAAGACTGTACCTTAAATCTACGAGGTTTGCACAGATGGAGGACAAATGGATTGTAGTCATCTGGGTTATACTCTTCCAAAAACACAGGTTCCTATTAAAAGAAAGATAGTTTAATATTTCTGGGGATGAACATTATATTATAAAAATAGATCGGATATAGTTGCCAAATAATACCTTTTTATTGCAGTAGTCTAAGTACTGTAAAATTGAAGCACGTCTTCTTTCAATTGACTGGTTTGATATTGCTTTGACTTTCCATTGTAGTGGTTCATAAACACATTCGGTCCATTTCTTGTACAGCAGCTCTTTCTTTCGCAAGTTTAGCATATCCTTGTAGGCCAAATATTTATCCAACTCCTAATGAAAGCCAGAGGCAGGAAAAATGTTTATAAAAGAAATAACGATTTGTCAGTACTCAGAATCTACTGTCATTAAAGTTCATTACATTTATGCAGGTATGAAATATGCAACACATCCAGACTTGAATTTCATAACAGATAACAAAATAGTGCACCGAGTGTACTAGCTTGTTGGGTACAGTTATCATAGGAATATAGCAACAGCCTATTTAGCCCCTTGAACCTGGTCCCACCATTCAATAAGATCATGGCTGATCTCCTGCTTTATTTATAAAGATCATGGCTGATCTCCTGCTTTATTACTTCCGATATAAATACTTTGGGAACAGAAAAGTATATTATCTTTATCACTTTTTGTACTCTAAATTTTGCTCTTATCCCTTCTTTTTCTTATCTTTAGGTTATTTTTATTTCCATCCAGACACTTCCCTCCCCCTCCTTTACATTTAAAGTCCTTTCTACAGTCCGATTTATCCTTTCCACTCGGACCCTGGTCCCAGCTCAGTTCAGACGAAGCCAATCCCAGCAGTACGGCTCCTTCCTGTCCCAGTGCTGGTGTCAGTGCCCCATGAAGTGGAAGATCTCCTTCCCGCACCAGTCTTACAGCAGTAGAAAGAAACAATTTCAGTTAGGGTAATTGGACAGTGGAATCACTATGGATAGTGCAAAGCATGCAAGATTCTGGTGGGAGTTGTCCACAGACCTCCTGACAGTAGTGATGTAGTGAGGGAATGTATAAATAAAAAAATCAGGGAAACATACAGCAGAAACAATGTGGTTATAATGGGAGATTTTAATTTTACTTTCCTGATCTATTTATTCCTATGCCAATTAACAACAGCTAAAAAAAGTGATGTTACCTTGATAAAGCATTCCTCTGTGTCATACATGGGCCGGCAGAGAGCATAAATTTCACGGGATTCCATATCTGCTTTAGCCTGCAAAACAGACATTTAAAAACCACTATAGACCGCTTATCCAGAAGTATTTAAACATTCAACACTTTCACACTGAGCTGCAAATGCAAGTTTAAAAAAAATTGGGAAGACCAGGTTCAGAACTGATGAAGATTTTGACAGTTCAAACTGTTGGCTCTTGTATTCTGCCCATACATTTGCATTTCATGATGACTTTTACTGCACATGTTTAGCCTAAGCCAATATTAAGGAAAGAAATAAAGAACTTACATTTTAAAGGTGCCTTTCACAACCTCAGGACATCTTAAGTGCTTCACAACCAATGAAGTATTTTTGAAGTATAGGCCCCGATTTTAACTACCCCTGCTTGTCAAATTCCAGGCGGGGCGGGGGGAGAGGGCAATTAAAACAAGGGCTGTGATTTACCCCCTCTGATCCCGCTGCCCTCCTGTCATGTCTCGCTCTTTTGAGCAGGCGAGCAGGACACCCGACCCAAGCTGGTGAGGTGTTATTTGAATGTGCAGATATTATCAGGACCCGATCTGCTATTTTAGTTGAGTGGGGGAGCAGTGACAGCTTCCCCGTCAGGCCAAATATATCGGGAGTTGGATCGTGGGGCAGAAGAGGCTTGGGCAGCTACGTTTTCAAATTTTACTTTAGGTGTCCTTGTGGGCCTGGAGGAACAGGGGCCTCCCTGGCTTTGGGCTCTCTCCAATCACATCCAGAGCCCCGCCGCACCCCCACCTTATACCTGACTGCAGGGAACCGATCCCACGGGTCCCCTGCTGTGGCCTCCTATTGCCCAAATTTCCACTCCTGCCCGCCGGCCAGGTAGTCGATCTGGCCATATTCGGGCGAGAGTCGGAAAGAATGTATGGAAACAAGGCCTGGCTGTTAAGATCAGCTGGGCCTCCATGTCCCCGGATACGCTGCCCTCTTCATGCGCGCCGTATCCGCACCCCCCCCCACCCCATTGAAATTGGGGCCATAGTCACTGTTGTCATTTGGGAAACACAGCAGGCAATTTTCACACAGCAAGATCCCATAAATAGCAATCAGATAAATGACCAGATAAGGTGTTTTTTTGTAGTGTTGGTTGAGAGATAAATGTTGCCCAGCTCACCAGGAGAGGTCCCCTGCTCTTCTTCGAATCGTGCCATGGGATATTTTACCTCCACCTGGGTGGGCAGACGGGCTTTGTTTTGATGTCTCATCCGAAAGACAGCATCTCCAACAATGCAGCACCCACTCAGTACTGCACTGAAGTGTCAGCCTAGATTAAGTGCTCAAATCTTTGGAGTGAGGCTTGAACCCACAGCTTTCTGACTCAGAAAGGACAGTGCTATTACTGATTAAAATTAAAAGACTCAACCTAAAATGTGGCATTTCAGGGCAACAGTATCTGAAATCAATGCCACAATATTTTGTGCACCGTGGTACTATAAGAATTGCTAATGGAAATAATAGTTTGCCATCTCAGTTAATATAAACTCAAGACTAATTATCTCTGAATCTTAAGAAATTTCTTAAGTGTAGGTCTAATTTGTAGCAAGATTATTTTAAGATATTTCAGATGATTTTGGAAATTTGGTACAACATACCTCATTCTTTGGTAGATATCTCATTTTAAAATCCTCCTCCTCTGGAGTTTAAATAATGTAATCACATTTTTAAAAGACCAAATTACACACACATACAATTATAGGAAACATCTGCTATAACTATGCTAGACAAGGATGTTACTGAGGGTGGAAATCAATACAGATCAGCTGCTGTTGCTCCTTTCTGTTGGTTATAATGGAGAAGTGTTTCAAGCAAAACTAAACATTAGTACATGAAAATACTAGTGTCACCAACTAATGCAGAGGTGCTTCATCCACTAAATATAAACACTGATACTATTTTAGGCAAAGAATTCATCACAAGACCAAATTGTAAAACAGTATTTTTTCCATATAGAGTTTTATTAAAATCAGCCATAGAATTTATTGTAAAGCGAAATGATAATGTAACCAGATACCCTGCTTTGACTGGGACTGATTTAACACAAGATTGTGAGCATCTTGAGCAAATAATTTTATTTAGAATCACAATATTGGTTTTGTCTGCATCCCATTTCTACCCTTCTCAGCTCCCCCTGGAAAATACACAATAATTATGATTAAATAGCAATTTTAATCAGTTTACCTGCCTCACTGAGATGACATGTCCCAATCTGCATAATGGAGCTAATGAGATAGGTGACAAATGCATTTGAGAAGCAAAAAGGGGACATTAAAAAATACTAGCAAAATGGTTGGAAAAGCTAGAAGTGTGGTTATCCTCAAGAAATTTTAGTCCTATTTACTGCAGTTGGCAATTTTCACGTTCTACGAAGCTTACATCTGCACGGTGCAGTCCAAAGCTACACAGAACAGTGGACTGGAAGTGGATAGCCTACTGTATGTCATCATGGAAAGGGTAGACAAGCTTTCGGTCTTCTAACAAGATTATGATCAGTGCAAGAGTTGCTTACGCTTAAGCCAGCCCTTAATGTTTACATCAGGATTGAAAAGTACTGTTACCTCAATTTTCTATATTAATTTAAAATGTCTGTATAGAATCCCAGCAAACATTTCTACCCCTGACTGTGGAACTCTCTCCTATATATCACAGCCATTAGTAACTCAGTTCTTGCATCCGGAGCTTCAAATGCAACTAAATGCAATACTGAACCAGGGTCACTGGAATGTGATTGGACAAAATCTCTGATTTACCTGTTGGCACCCTATTTGTGTGCATCCAGCAACGTCATATGGCATGTAGTCTTACTACTGTTGCCCCTATATATAAACTATTATTTAAAAAAAACAATTAGTATTACCTGGAGATGAGCAAAAGACTTCTTTGAGAGCCAGTCCACACAATTTTGTTCTGTTGAACAAACAGATGCACTTAGACTTTTTTCTGCTTGCTCTATTCTTGCACATCTTTGTGCTGAAAGAGATTTCATTGGACATGTTCTTGCAGTAGCAACCTATAAAGAAAAAAGATGTACTAAAGACAAAATAAAATTGGAAAGCAACACTGACCTGACAACATTGATTTAGATGTATTTAATGCTGTAGCTCTCAATCTAAGGTTTTAGTCAATCAGTATTCTATGTGCAGTGTCTGGCTGCATTTTCAATTCTGCTGACCAGGAAAGAGCTCCGCTTTACTAACATTCAAGAGATGCCCTACGCACTTTCTAAACTCGGTTATACTCCATGTAGTATTCAAACAGTATGAGACTTCCTTCTCCAGGGAATCTCGTGCCACTTCACTCCAGAGTCAGATCAGTCTGCATGATTGTAAATAACAATTATAGCATCCGTGCAAAGCAAAAATGGCTTTGCAGTGACACTATAAACTGTAGTGTAAATGCACCCCAAGGTATTTTCTGTCTCTGATCAACCCTCTTTCTGAGCCCTATGCAACAAGATCTTCCTCACCTACTCCCCAGCACACCCCTTATATAGAGAGGAACAGGCTGATATGAGAAGACAGACAGGAGACCACTACCACTCCCTTTCTCCAAACACCAAAGGAATAATTACCTGACCCAATAATAGAATCATAGAAAGTTACAGAACAGAATGCGGCCATTCGGCCCATTGTGTCCGTGCCAGCCAAAAAAGAGCTATCCAACTTAATCCCACTTTCCAGTACTTGGTCCGTAACCCTTTAGGTTATGGCACTTCAAGTGCACATCTAATTACTTTTTTAATGAGTTGAGGGTTTCTGCCTCTACCACCCTTTCAGGCAGTGGGTTCCAGACCTCCACCACCCTCTGGGTGAAAAAAATTCTCCTCAGCTCCCCTCTAATCCTTCTACCAATTACTTTAAATCTATGCCCCCTGGTCACTGACCCCTCTGCTAAGGGAAATAGGTCCTTCCTATCCACACTATCTAATCCCGTCATAATTTTATACACCTCAATTAAATCTCCCCTCAGCCTCCTTTGTTCCAAAGAAAACAACCTCAGCCAATCCAATCTTTTCTCATAGCTAAAATTCTCCAGCACTAGCAACATACTCTTAAATCTCCTCTGTACCCTCTCTAGTGCAATCACATCTTTCCTGTAATGTGGTGACCAGAACTGTACGCAGTACTCAAGCTGTCGCCTAGCCAATGTTTTCTACAGTTCTAGCATAACCTCCCTGCTGTTATATTCTAGGCCTCAGCTAATAAGGGAAAGTATTCCATATGCCTTTTTAAACCACCTTATCTACCTGTCCTGCTACCTTCAGGGATCCGTGGACATGCACTCCAAGGTCCCTCTGTTCCTCTACACCTCTCAGTATCCTCCCATTTATTGTGTATTCCCTTGCCTTGTTTGCCCTCCCCAAATGCATTACCTCACACTTCTCTGGATTGAATTCCATTTGCCACTTTTCTGCCCACCTGACCAGTCCATTGATATCTTCCTGCAGTCTACAACTTTCCTCCTCACTATCACCACATGGCCAATTTTTGTATCATCTGCAAACTTCTTGATCAAGCCCCCCACAATCAGTATGCCAAGTGGCTGGTTATATCAATGCATAGCTCTGCAAATGCTGTGCAAACTGTAGGATCCCTCATTTGAGATAAAATTAGTGAGCATTTAGAAATGTATGGGCTAATCGAGGATAGCCAGGCAGGTTGCGTTTGACAAAGTTAATAGTTTTTTTGAAGAAGTGACCAATTCGTTAGATATAAGGAATGCAGTAGGTTTAATGTATATAGATTTTCAAATAGCTTTTGTATTGACACTATGAAGTTGTAACATAGGAGGGATGTTAATGTAACACCTTGATTCAAAAAGTGAGAACAGGATAAATCCAATAGCTATGGACCAGTCCAACTAATATCAGTAATGGGTAAGCTTCTAGAAGCTATAATATGGATTAAAATTTGGCTGAATATAGAGATTAACATCCGTATCCTGTAGTGTACAGGTCTACCTTGGTGTACTATGACACTGCTCGCCCATCATTTTGCCTGGAATGTGAAATTTGATCCAAGCATGGCAGTCAGGCTAGAGGCATAGAAAGATGTGGGTAAACAAAGGAGTGTCCACATGGATTTGTAAAAGGCAAATCATGTCTGTCAAATTCAATGGAGTTCTTTGGATAAATCAGAGTGTTTTGATAAAGGAAATGCAATGGATGTTGTGTATCTGGATTTTCAAAGGCATTTAATAAGGTGCTGCATAGGAAGCTTGTTGCTAAAAAATTAGTTTTTAGCAACAAGCCAGCTCAACAAACTGATCAAGATCTTCGATCCAGACCTTCAAAGCATCCTACGTGCTCTCATCCCACGTACTCCCCGTATGGGAGACTTCTACTGCCTCCCGAAGATACACAAAGCCAACACACCCAGACATCCTATTGTATCTGGCAACGGAACCCTGTGTGAGAACCTCTCTGGATACGTCAAGGGCATCCTGAAACCCATCGTACAGGGAACCCCCAGCTTCTGTCGCGACACTACAGACTTCCTACAAAAACTCAGCACCCACGGACCAGTTGAACCAGGAACACTTCTCACCACGATGGACGTCTCGGCACTCTACACCAGTATCCCCCACGATGACGGCATCGCTGCAACAGCCTCAGTACTCAACACCAACAACAGCCAATCTCCAGACGCCATCCTACAACTCATCCGCTTCATCCTGGATCACAATGTCTTCACCTTCGATAACCAGTTCTTTACCCAAACACACGGAACAGCCATGGGGAACAAATTCGCACCCCAATACGCCAACATTTTCATGCACAAGTTCAAGCACGACTTCTTCACCGCACAGGACCTCCAACCAACGCTATACACCAGATACATAGACGACATTTTCTTCCTATGGACCCACGGCGAAGAATCACTGAAGAGACTACACGATAACATCAACAAGTTCCATCCCACCATCAAACTCACCATGGCCTACTCCTCAGAATCGGTTTCTTTCTTGGACACACGAATCTCCATCAAAGATGGGCACCTCAGCACCTCACTCTACCGCAAGCCCATGGACAACCTCACGATGCTCCACTTTTCCAGCTTCCACCCTAACCACGTCAAAGAGGCCATCCCCTATGGACAGGCCCTGCGAATACACAGGATCTGCTCAGACGAGGAGGAACGCGATGGACACCTACAGACGCTGAAAGACGCCCTCGTAAGAACGGGATATGACGCTCGACTCGTCGATCGACAGTTCCGACGGGCCACAGCGAAGAATCGCATAGACCTCCTCAGAAGACAAACACGGGACGCAACCAACAGAGTACCCTTCGTCGTCCAGTACTTCCCCGGAGCGGAGAAACTACGCCATGTTCTCCGCAGCCTTCAACATGTCATCGATGATAACGAACACCTCGTTAAGGCCATCCCCACGCCTCCACTACTCACCTTCAAACAGCCACCCAACCTCAAACAGACCATCGTTCGCAGCAAATTACCCAGCTTTCAGGAGAACAGCGTCCACGACACCACACAACCCTGCCACGGCAACCTCTGCAAGACATGCCAGATCATCGACACAGATACCACCATCACATGAGAGGACACCACCCACCAGGTACATGGTTCATACTCCTGTGACTCGGCCAACATTGTCTACCTCATACATTGCAGGAAAGGATGCCCCGGAGCATGGTACATTGCGAGACCATGCAGACACTGCGACAACGGATGAACGGACACCGCGCAACAATCGCCAGACAGGAGGGTTCCCTCCCAGTCGGGGAACACTTCAGCAGTCAAGGACATTCAGCCACCGATCTTCGGGTAAGCGTTCTCCAAGGCGGCCTTCGAGACACACGACAACGCAAAATCGTCGAGCAGAAATTGATAGCCAAGTTCCGCACCCATGAGGACGGCCTCAACCGGGATCTTGCATTCATGTCACGCTACACGTAACCCCACCAGCGGAAAAAAAAGTTATCTGTTTTTAATACAACTGGACATTCTCTCTCTCTCTCTCTGCCTTTCGGGTCTCTTTCTCTATCTGTCTGTGTAATCTGACCCACTGTGTATTCAGTATACTGGGATGTAATGTTTTCCATGGCTAACCTGTCTGAACACCAACAACACCTTTGATTGCTGTGATCGCCTCCCAGTCTAATATATGCTATGCTTCACTTACTCACCTGACAAAGGAGGTAAACTCCGAAAGTTTGTGATTTTCAAATAAAACTGTTGGACTATAACCTGGTGTTGTAAGATTCCTTACATTAGCTAAAAATTAAGGCACATGGCATTGAAGGGAGTTTGGCAAATAAATAGGAAGTTGATCAAATGATAGAAAACCAGTGATTAATGTCTTTTTTGGACTGGAAAGGTGTAAAGAGGTAAATCCACACACATAGATTCTTTAAAATTGAAAGGACAACTTGATAAAGCTGTAAAACAAAAAGCATTGGGATCCTAAGATTTATAAATAGGGACATTGAGTATAAGAGCAAGATGCAATGCTACACCCTATACATATTATTGGTTTGGCCACAGAATATTATGTCCAGTTCTGGGTGCCTTACTTTAGAAAGGATGTCAAGACCATGAAGGGGTTTGGAAGAGATTCGGTGAGACCAGAGATGAGTGGCTTTAGCACTGAGGGGACCCCAGAGAAACTGGGGCTCTTTTCACTAGAACAAAGGTTAAGAGGATATCTGATAGAGGTTATGATAAGGCAAATTAGGAATAATTATTTATATTGGTGGTGTGTCAGTAACTAGAGAGCATAAATTAAAAAGTCACCAAAAGAACGATTCAGAGGTTTGCAGAGACACGAAATCCCCTACAGTGAAAGCAAAATCCTTGATCGTTTTTAAAAAGGGACATGGATAAATATTTCAAAAAGATTTTTAAAAGTGTATAGGAAAAGCTCAGAGGCAAATAGATTGCTCTTTCACAGAGTCCACTCAGGCACGATGGGCAGTATACTTTTATGATTCTAACGAATTCAGGAATCTGGACTCAACCTGACTCCAGAGTGGAGTGGAGTGAGACTCCATCCTCCGTGACTCCGGATTTACACGAACCAGCCTCAGTGCAAAGCCTTCCCTTCAAAGCGACACTGGGCTGGACGCAGCCTATGGGGGTGATCGCTCCGACTGTCTGCCTCTCTTCCGCGGCACTCTCCGCGCCCGGGTGGCCCTGGGGAAAGAGCACGGGGTGTCTGCCTGTAGGTTTGAGGCTTTCCGCGACTGGTGGACACCGCAGGGACTGGAGTGGATATTCGATAAGGGCAATGGGATTTTGGTTTAATTTGGTTGTGGAAAAAAAAATTGGTAGCACTTTAGTAGGATTTTGAGGTTCTTGACACTGGAGCAACCCGGTGTCTTTTTTTACGGGTTTCAATCAAATATTTCAAAGTAACACTGTAATTGCAGTGTAAATGCGCCCCGATAGCATCAAAAAAAACCTCAACGTTAAACTGTTAAAGCAACTTTGTAAAAATGAATATGATTTCAAGATTTTAAAGCTCACAATGGCGAGGCTGCTCTGACACTAGATCAGTTATCCTGACATCATAAATAATTACTCAGTACGGAATATAAAACACATTTTTGTCATATTTGTTAAATCCCGGCACCTCTGGCAAAAAAAAGCTGTCACACATAAACCCGCCCTCTTTGCCTCCTCCACAGCGACTCTTGTCCAGTTAAGTCCGGTGGCTGTTTGTCGGGTTTTCGCACTGATTTGAGCACCAGTGACAAATGTCGAGTTTGAGAGCAGTGAGTGCGTTAATCGAAAGCTCCCTCGCGGTAGGTACCTGCACCACAACCAGGTGCCTTTCCAAACTGGGAATTTGTTTTTAAAATTTCTACACTCCGGGGAAGGCGGAAAGAAATCTTCGTATTTTATAACGTTGCTGATAGCAAGTAGCAGGTTTTGGAGAAACACGAACGATGATGTGCAAATTAACCACATAACGTGGGGAAACCGCGCTGTTGATACAGTAGTATCGTTTTTTTTATTCGTTTCAGTGCGATTAGGTGACTTTATTACGTTAACAAATTTGGATAAATGTAGACGTGAATCGCCATCGCACGGGGATAGTCCGAGATCATTCATGGCAGCGTGTTTTTTTTTCTGGGGGGGGGGGGAGGTGGAAGAGGGGCGATTTAAAGTCACGAAGGGGCCCACTTTCCCCTCACTCACAGCTTCGGTGCACTCGATCTGAAACGGAGCGTGAACTGTGATATTGCCCGAGGCCTCGATCCTCTTCAAGCTCATGTTGCGCAGCCGCAGCGCGCCGTGCGCATCCTCCGCCCTGTCACAGCCTCGCGCCGGGAGGACCAACCGTCCCGCGCCGGACCAACCGTCCCGCTCAGTGCCGCCGTCCCGCGCCGGACCAACCGTCCCGCTCAGTGCCGCCGTCCCGCGCCGGACCAACCGTCCCGCTCAGTGCCGCCGTCCCGCGCCGGACCAACCGTCCCGCTCAGTGCCGCCGTCCCGCGCCGGACCAACCGTCCCGCTCAGTGCCGCCGTCCCGCGCCGGACCAACCGTCCCGCTCAGTGCCGCCGTCCCGCGCCGGACCAACCGTCCCGCTCAGTGCCGCCGTCCCGTCAGCTCTTGCTTGTACCGATTCATAGTTACATTTAACGTGCTTCTCTGTCGTTTTTGACACCAGTTGCAGCTGAGAAGTAAGATTAGGATATTTGTTTGGCTGAGTTTTTTTTAAAAATGTGAACTGGATTCTTCCGCCTGCGGTATCATTGATAAACAATAGTGAAAATGTCTCGTTTCTATGGCGACGCGGCTTTTTCATCGACTTGAGAGCGACGCTTTTGTGATTGACAGGCACAACGACCAATGGCATCGCAAAAGTGCGTCAATGACGGTTTAGACTATAATGACGCCTCTCTTATTACGCCCGGAGTGTGAGAGAGGCGGGACCTGGTCGCGGCCGCGGGTTGACGGAGCTGCGGGGTTTCGCTCATCTGCCGCTTGGTCTGATGTCGTCGTGCTGTCTTCTTGTTTCTTTTGTCGCATCCTCCTTCCGCTGCTCTCCTCAGGCTGGGCTCCGAAGACTAGGACCCTAGCCCATGAGCCCCGAACGGGCGGGGGGAGGTATCGGGGAGGAGTCACTGAATGGCGATCAGGGACAGGGACCCTGGCTAATTTTCCCCCTTCCCTAATGCAGGGCACTGAGGTCAGTCGCAGCCCCTACTGCCGTGCTGGCTGAGACGAGAAGCAACCATCAGAGCCGTTCTGTACAGCTCAGCACCACACCAGGTGGTATATTGCATTGCTGTATTGATTGGTTTCTATAGCTAGGTTATTGGGTTTGACACAGTGCTAATCAGGTCACGTCTCTGTATTGATCTCTTTATCACTGTGTCATTTTTTTCTCTTTACTGCTTTCCAAAACTGATAGCCAATGATCAACACCATTCTCCAGCCCTCTCCATTACCCCTCCCCCCAGCATGTTCTTGGACAATTATTGAGGAGGAACATTAATGATAATTCAGAGCCAACAAGTTCAATGAAGTGTCAGCTTGGCTCCGTTGGTACCACTTTCACATTGGAATCAAAAGGGTGTGGGTCCAAACCCCAGTTCAAGACTTGCTCATTGACTATTTAAACATAGTCCTATGGATGTGGTACATTGTTTGAAGTAGTGACCTTTGGTTGACAGAACAGCAACAATAATAAACTTGCATTTATATAGTACCTTTTTAATATAGAACATCCATAACAGTTCACAGGATAATAAAGAAGGCTGAGCATAAATGGGGAAGTTGACCAAAAACATGGTTGAATAGATGGGTTTTGAGAAGGCACTTAGAGACAGGGAGAGAGGAAGCATAGCAAGGGTTTTAGAGCGAGTTCTACAGAGTAAGTCTGAGACAACTGAAAGCTCTGCTGCTGATGGTTGAATGCTGGGATGGTGGAATGCACAGAAGACCAAAGATGGAGGATTGAAGAGATATGGGTGGAGGAGATCATGGAGTTAGCGTGGGACAAGACCGTGAAAGGAGATGGCTGGGCTTTCTCTTGTTCTTATGGTCATTACCTGCCACTTATGTGGTGCAAATGTTTCCTGCCACTTGTCAGCTCAAGTCTGGATGATATCCAGGTCCTGCTGTAGGCTGGCATGAGTTGCTTCAATAATGGGAGGAGCCCACTGCTGATCTCTCAAGACAGAGAGAAGGTCATTGTTGAAGGAGCTGAAGATGGTTGGGCAATGGACACTTCCCTGAGGAACTCCAGCAGTGATGTCCTGGGGCTGTGATGACTGGCCTTCGACATCTATGACCATCTCCCTTTGTGTTCATTTCTATGATTGATTGAATGATGAATGGAAATTTTGCCAATCATCTTAAAACTATGCCCTCTGGTTCTTGACCCTTCCGCCAATGGGAACAGTTTCTCTCTACTCAGTCCAGACCCTTCATGATTTTGAATACCTCGATCAAATCTCCTCGCAACCTTCTCTGTTCCAAGGAGAACAACCCCAGCTTCCCAAGTCTATCCACGTAACTAAAGACCCTCATCCCTGGAATCATTCTAGTAAATCTCTTTTGCACCCTCTCTAAGGCCTTCACATCTTTCCTAAAGTGCGGTGCCCAGAACTGGACACAATACTCCAGGTACTTTATCAAACGCCTTTTGAAAGTCCATGTACACCACATCAACTGCATTGCCCTCATCTACCCTCTCTGTTAACTCATCAAAAAACTCTATCTGGCTAGTTAAACACAATTTGCCTTTAATAAAGGCAAATTAGGCTTTCCGTAATCAATCGACACTCGTCCAAGTGACTGTTAATTCTGTCCCGGATTATCGTTTCTAAAAGTTTCCCCACCACCGAGGTTAAACTGACTGACCTATAGATGGTTACTATAATACTATATGGTTACACTATCATTTTCCAGAGAGAAAGGTGTTAAAAAGTTAATTTCTGCAAATGCTAGAGAAAATGATGCCCAAGAACCCAAACCTGGCAATGAAAATAACATAGGTTAAAATAAACTATTGTCTTAGCTTTTGATGTTTGGAATTACTGTATAGTGTTATGTTTGCTTTGTCTTAACAGGATAAATTAAAAATGAGTGAGTACCAGAATTTGTTGACTGAGTCCCTTCTTGCAACAAATCATGTTCAAGACTGCGCAATTTTAAAGTTGAAATCTGCCTCAGTGTTGACAGCCTCCAAAGGATTCAGAGTAAGAATGTTGCACTTGTTATATTTTTGGTGATGATTTCAATACCTTCAGCTTGTAATGTCTGTTTTGGTCATCAAGAGAATAAATCTCATGGGGTCCAGCAGGGGCAGATTAACTGCACCTGGAGGGTGTGAGATTCTTTGAGATTCTCACGAGAAAAAGGGAGGTGTGGATAATACAGCACTATGGAACCATTCACAGGGGCACTCGGTAAATCTCTCAATTTCCTATGTGGCCAGTCCGTCCCTGGGTTCCAGTGATATGCTGAGCTGCATGAGAATTGGAAATGGCTTAGGGAGATTTACTGGGACTCGTGTACACCCAACTGATACCCCGAATTGTGACTATGACAACAGGACCTTTGGTGCAGATTAAAAAGCACACAACCAAGAAAGAGTGCTCCCTATTTCTGTCATTAGGACTGGGCACGGAAACCGCAACATCAAAGGACCCAGCTACAGGATGAGACCGAGATGAATGCATGGCTCAAAGATTGGTGTGGGAGAAGTGGGTTTCGATTCATGGGGCACTAGCACCAGTACTGGGGAAAGAGAGAGCTGTTCCGTTGGGACGGGCTTCACCTGAACCATGCTGGGACCAGTGTTCTGGCAAACCGAATAACTAGGGCGGTAGAGAAGGCTTTAAACTAAATAGAGGGGGGGAGGGCTCAGGTGCGGCAAAGTTTAGATTGATAAAGAGAAAAGGCAAGGAAGTAGTACAGGAAAGTGATGGGGGTAATGATAAACAGAGTGTGTCAGGAAGGGACAGAGCGTACAAACATAAGATTGCACTAGCAAATGGGGCTGGGGTAGGAAAGAATGGTAAAAAGACAAAATTAAAGGTTCTTTATCTGAATGCACGCAGCATTCGTAATAAGATAGGTGAATTGACAGCACAAATAGAAACAAATGGGTATGATCTCGTGGCCATTACAGAGACGTGGTTGCAAGGTGACCAAGGTCGGAAGCTAAATATTCAGGGTTATTTAACATTTCGGAAGGATAGGAAAAAAGGTAAAAGTAGTGGGGTAGCTGTGTTAATAAAGGATGAAATTGGTATAATAGTGAGAAATGATCTTGGCTCAGAAGATCAAGAGGTCGAATCAATTTGGGTGGAGGTAAGAAATAGCAAGAGAAAGAAATCACTGGTGGGAGTAGTGTATAGGCCCCCTAACAGTAGCTAGACTGTAGGGCAAAATATAAATCAGGAAATAAGGGGGGCTTGTAAAAAAGGTAATGCAATAATCATGGGCGATTTTAACGTTCACATAGATTGGACAAATCAAATTGGCAAAAAAAGCCCTGAGGAGGAGTTCATAGAGTGTATTAGGGACTGTTTCTTAGACCAATACGTTGGGGAACCAACCAGGGAACAGACCATTTTGGATCTGGTAATGGGTAACAAAACAGGATTAATTAATGATCTCAAAGTAAAGGATCCCTTGGGAAGCAGTGATCATAACATGATAGAATTTCACATCCAGTTTGAGAGTGAGGATCTTGGGTCTGAAACTACTGTATTAAACTTAAATAAGGGCAATTATAAAGGAATGAGGGTGGAATTGGCTAAAGTGGACTGGGTAAACAGATTAGATGGTATGATGGTGGATAAGCAATGGCAAACATTTAAAAAGATATTTTATGATTCGCAACAAAAATATATCCCTGTGAGGAGGAAAGACTCCACAAAAAGGGTGAACCAACCATGGCTAACTAAGGAAGTAAAGGATGGTGTCAGGTCAAAAGAAACAGCATTCAACATGGCAAAGATTACTGGTAAGCTCGAAGATTGGGAAAACTTTAAAAACCAGCAAAGGATGACTAAAAGAATAATAAAGTGGGAGAAAATAAATTATGATAGTAAACTAGCAAGAAATATAAAAACTGACAGTAAAAGCTTCTACAAGTATATAAAAAGGAAGAGGGTAGCTAAAGTAAACATTGGTCCCTTAGAGGATGAGACTGGGGAAATAATAATGGAAAACAAGGAAATGGCAGAGGAATTGAACAGATATTTTGTATCACAGTAGAAGACATGAATAACATACCAATAATAGTAGAAAATCAAGGGGCAAAGGGGAGGGAGGAACTAAAAACAATCACTATCACTAGAGAAAAAGTACTAGGTAAACTAATGGGTCTAAAGGCTGACAAGTTCCCTGGATCTGATGGCTTGCATCCGAGGGTCTTAAAGGAAGTGGCTACAGAGATAGTGGATGCATTGGTTGTAATCTTCCAGAATTCACTAGATTCTGGAAAGATCCCAGCAGATTGGAAAACCGCAAACGTAACACCCCTATTCAAGAAGGGAGTGAGACAGAAAGCAGGTAACTATAGACCAGTTAGCCTAACATCTATCATTGGGAAAATGCTAGAATCCATTATTAAGGAAGTAGTAGCAGGACATTTGGAGACTAATAATACAATCAAGGAGAGTTAACATGGTTTTATGAAAGGGAAATCATGTCTGACAAATTTATTAGAGTTCTTTGAGGAAGTAATGGGCAGGGTGGATAAAGGGGAACCAATGGATGCAGTATATTTGGATTTCCAAAAGGCATTCGATAAGGTGCCACATAAAAGATTACTGCACAAGATAAGAGCTCATGGCGTTGGGGGTAATATACTGGCATAGATAGAGGATTGGCTAACTAACAGAAAACAAAGAGTCGGGATAAAAGGGTCATTTTCAAAATGCCAATCTGTAACTAGTGGGGTGCCACAGGGATCAGTGCTGGGGCCTCAACTATTTACAATATGTATCAATGACTTGGATGAAGGAACAGAGTGTCTTGTGGCCAAATTTGCTGATGATACAAAGATAGGTGGAAAAGCAAGTTGCGATGAGGACACAAAGGGCCCGATTTTACCAGGGGTGCGGGTTGGCAGCGGGTGGTCAGGCGGGCTCGAGGAAAACGCGCCGGCCAAATTGAGTGCGTTGCGCACGCGGGATGATTGATGTAATTAGCCGGCAGTTACGGGTTCCGCGCTTCTCAGCTGCGTGCTGGCAGCCTGCGCATGCGCATTGACGTCTGAGCGATGGTTGCGCTCTATTTAAAGGGGCAGTCCACCAAAGCCCCTCCAGCCACAAACTACACTCCATCAAGGATGGAGGAGCACAGGGGTAAGGCTGCTCCCCGTTTCATGGACCACGCCCTCCAGGTGCTGCTGGACGGGGTCCGCATGAGGAGGGAGACGCTGTTCCCCACGGATGGAAGGAGGTGCCCTGCCAGCGCCACCAAGAGGGCATGGGAGGAGGTGGCCGCGGAGGTCACAAGCAGGGGAAACACCACCCGTACTTGGATTCAGTGCCGCAAGAGATTCAATGACCTCACCAGGTCCGGAAAAGTGAGTACACTAACGCACTCTGCGTCACTCCGTCTTCCACATCACCTCAAACACCTCACAATCCCATCTCCACTGACAGCACTGCGCTCCCGCACCAATCCTCACAGCCACCCAACTATCAGCCTCACAGTGCCTGCACGTACCCACCGTCCCTGTCCCCACTCGACCACTACCACACACCCCAATGCCCATACAATGGGATGGCCATGTGGCACACGCATCCTCCCATCCACCTGGCACACGCTCAACCCAATCACACCAATGCTTGAAGCGTCTCACATTGTAATCATCACTCAATAACGTTTTTGTGTTTTGCCCTCACAGGAGAAGAGGGCCAGGAACGCACGCGATAGGGCACGCACCGGAGGGGGCCCGCCACACGAGGTGGCCCTGACAGACGCCGAGGTCGAGGCACTGGAGATCAGCCGCACGCTGCATTGCCTGTCGATGGCGGATGGCGAGTCTGGTTCTGGCGAAACGGCCGGTAAGGGAAAGCTGGCACTCATCACTCATGATCGTGAATGATCTTAGCATCACATGGCATATGCCGCACCGCCACATTTGGTCACATGCCTGATATTTCCCTCTGTTCTCTTGCAGGACCGTCTGCGATCGACGTCTCGGTTGAGGGCGATTCCTCAGAGGACATGCCCGTCTCTGAGGGTGCATCGTCACACATGAGCCTTGCATCGACCAGCGCAGATACACACACCTCGGTGGGCCCCCCCCCTTAGCTAGTTGGGATTGCACATGGTGAGTCACCGCGCACACGTGAGCATGAGCAGACCCTGGTGGCAGGGTCAGCCGCGGAGGGTCCGCGTCGGTGGGAACACTCTTCTCCAGTCTTTGCTCAGCCGGACCCAGATGCTGAACCCAGGGGGCCACCTGTCAAAAGGAGAGTCGTCGAGGGGCACCAGAACATTGCTGAGGTACTGGGAGAGGTGCCACGCGCACTCTCCACAATCGCACAGAGGATGGAGGAGTCCAACTCCTGCATGAGGGGAATGGTGGCACAGGTGCAGGAGGGTATCGCCGAGATAGTGTCGCAGGGACGTGAAGGCATCTCTGAGATAGTGTCGCGGGTAGGTGTGGGAACGTCTGCGGTGGAGGACAGGCTAGCCTCCCTCGAGCGTCACGCACAGCTCACCAATGAGTCCATCCAGGCCCTCACAACGGCTGTTCGGATTCAGGGTGAACAACATTCTGCCGCCATCAACAGGTTGACAGATACATTGGAGGTGGCCTTGCAAGGTCTCACCCACGTCATCCAAACTGCCGTCCAGCAGGGTGGAAGGGGTGATGTGGGCCTTGGCCATGAGAGGGAAGATGGTGAACGGGGAAATGGAAGTGTGGACGCTACTCAAGGCGCCCCCAAGTCTCACCCGTTGCCCCCCTCTCAACCAGTGCCCGCAATAGTCCATCCTCTCCAGGTGGCCGAGTCTGCCCCTGCACAGGTGCAGGAGGAGCAGTCTGTGGAGGTGCCCTCACGGGCACCGAAACCCAGGGGGCGTCGGCCCAAAGCATCTACCCGGTCAGGGCACGAACAGGAGCAACCTGCCACCACCTTTGCTGGAGCCACAGGGGTAGCACCACGTAGGGGGTCCCGAAAACAAACGCCTAAAGTTCCGTGAGCACACAGGGATTGCACCAGGGTGTTTGTCTTTTTTTGTTTTTTAATTTTCCACTCTTTGAATGTCACCACAAAATAAACTCACTTTTTCTCACCAATGCTGCCACCTCTTGTCCATAATTCTGCGGCTTGTGCAATATGTCCCTTCCGTGCGCCTCATCATGACGACGACCACCCCGTCCCACCCATTGGGCATAATCCAGTGGGTGCAGGTGTACAGGCACCACTCTTCTGTGACGAGCATGCAGGTGAGCCGGTGTTCGACGCATGGGTCGTTCCTCCTCCTCTTCCTCCTCCTCCTCTTCCTCCTCCACCTCCTCCTCATTGTCGTCCTCAATGTGGGTGGCGGGTGTGCATGGGGCCTCCTCCAGCGGCACCCCTCTCTGTAGTGCCATGTTATGCAGGGCACAGCAGACAACTATAATTCGTCCCACTCTGAATGGCGTGTATTGGAGTGCTCCCCCGGAACGATCAAGGCACCTGAAGCGCATCTTGAGCAGCCCTATAGCCTGCTCAATTGTAGACCTGGTAGCAATGTGGCTGTCATTATACCGACGCTGTGGCTTGGTAATGGGGTTCCTCAGAGGTGTCATAAGCCACGTGTGCAGGGGATATCCCTTGTCGCCGAGGAGCCAGCCGTTGCCGGCGTTGGGTGCGTGGAAGAGGGGCGGGACGGTGGACTCCCTGAGGACGAAGGCATTGTGGCAGCTGCCAGGGTATCTGGCGCACACGTGTAGGAATCTCTGGCGGTGGTCACAAATGAGCTGGGCGTTCATGGAGTGATACCCTTTCCTGTTGATAAACAGCCCTGGCTCATGTGGAGGTGCCCGTATTGCTATGTGGGTGCAATCGATTACACCCTGCACCCGTGGGAAGCCAGCCACAGCATGGAATCCAACCGCCCTCTCCGTCTGGCTGCGCTCATCCATGGCGAAGTTGATGTAGGTCGAGGCCCTGCGGAACAACCCATCGGTGACCTGCCTTATGCACGTGTGCAGACGACTGACAGACCCCGGTGATGTCCCCCGTGGCACCCTGGAAGGATCCGGTGGCGAAGAAGTTGAGGGCAGTGGTGACTTTGACGGCGACGGGTAAGAAGATGCTGCTTGGTCCATCCGGGAGCAGCTCGTCATTGAGGAGGCTGCAGATGTCGGCGACTACCTGGCGAGTGACTCTGAGCCTCCGTATGCACTGCTGCTCAGAGAGGTCCATGAAGCTGAGCCTCGGTCTGTAGACCCTGTGCGGAGGGTAGTGCCTCCTGCGACGCATCTCTCTCTGCGGATGCCCTCCATCCTGCTGTGCAGGTGGATGTGCCGCAGCACCGTGTTGTGGGGATGCACGTCTCTGAGGCGGACGGCGTGGACTGCGAGGCTGCTGAGGCTGGTCATGCTGTTCGTCCTCCAAGGATGTCAACGCAGCACCCATCTGGCAGGTTTAGGTTTGCGGGGTTGTGCACGCTAGAAAAGTGTGTCCTCGCACAGGGGTTGGACTTCCACGCCGGTGAATCTTCTTGCTTGGAGGAGGGTGGTGGAGGGCAGGCGTTGCCCAATGTTACGGAGTGTCCTCTTGCGTTGGTGAAGGCTCTCCCCCCCCCCCCCCCCCCCCCCACCTGTGGAATGCACCTTGGCAGCTGCCACAGGCTGCTGGCTGCAACACGTCTGTTGAGAGTGTGAGTGTTTCCCCCAGTATGGGAAACAGTCTCATTTCACTGTAAAATCCCACACCTGTTAAATAAACAGCTCAATCAGGTCATTTAATGACCTGAAATACCAAGATAAATACACTCAAGTGGAACCCCGCTGGCTTTAATTGCCTGCGGGATTCCCACCAGCGGGGCCAACGCACGCATCCCCGCACGTCAGCGCGCAACCCGGAAGTGGGCAGGATTGAGGCACGATCCGGTCCCGCTCCTCGAAACCGGGATTTTAGAGGCCCCCCCGCCGAGAACGCACCCGGGACCGGGTGCTAAAATCGGGCCCAAAGTGTCTGCAAAGGGATATTGACAGGTTAAGCAAATGGGCAAAAATTTGGCAGATGGAATATAATGTGGGAAAATGTGACGTCATCCACTTTGGGAGGAAAAATAAAAAAGCAAAATATTATTTGATTGGAGAAATACTACAAAATGCTGCAGTACAGAGGGATCTGGGTGTCATTGTACATGAAACACAAAAAGTCAACATATGGGTGCAGCAGGTAATCCGGAAGGCAAATGGAATATTGGCCTTTATTTCTAAAGGGATGGAGTATAAAAGCAGGGAAATCATGCTACAACTGTACAGGGTGCTGGTGAGACCACACCTGGAGTACTGCATACAGTTCTGGTGCCCTTATTTAAGGAAGGACATACTTAAATTGGAGGCAGTTCAGAGAAGGTTCACTAAATTGATTCTGGTTATGGAAGGGTTGTCTTATGAGAAAAGATTGAACAGGTTGGGTCTATACTCATTGGAGTTTAGAAGAATGAGAGGAGATCTTATTAAAACATACAAGATTCTCAGAGGACTTGATACGTTAGATGCTGAGAGGATGTTACCCCTCATGGGGGAATCTAAAACTAGGGGGCATAGTCTCAGAATAGAGGGTCACCCGTTTAAGACGGAAATGAGGAGGAATTTCTTCTCTTAGAGGGTTGTGAATCTTTGGAATTCTTTACCCCAAAAAGCTGTGGAGGCTGAGTCATTGAATACATTCAAGGCTGAGTTAGACAATTTTTTGATCAGCAAGGGAGTCAAAGGATATGGGGAAAGGGCAGGAAAGTGGAGTTGAGGTAAAAATCAGATCAGCCATGATCTCATTAAATGGTGGAACAGGCTCGAGGGGCCGAATAGCCTACTCCTGCTCCTATCTCTTATGGTATTATGGAGAGACTCCTCACACTTTAAGAGCATAAGAAGTAGGAGTAGGCCATGTGGCCCCTCGAGCCTGCTCTGCCATTCAATAAGATCATGGCTGATCTTTGACCTCAACTCCACATTCCCACCATATCCCCAAATCCCTTGATTCCCTTAGAGTTCAAAAATCTATCAATCTCAGGCTTGTATATACACAACGACAGAGCAGCCACAGCCCTCTGGGGTAGAGAATTCCAAATATTCACGACCCTCTGAGTGAAGAAGTTCCTCCTCATCTCAGTCCTAAATGTCCGACCCCTTATCCTGAGACTATGTCCCCTAGTTCTAGACTCTCCAGCCAGGGGAAACATCCTCTCTGCGTTTACCTGTCAAGCCCTCTCAGAATCTTTTATGTTTCAATGAGATCACCTTTCATTCTTCTAAACTCCACTAGATTGAGTAGCCCATTCTACTCAATCTATCCACATAGGACAACCCTCTCATCCCAGGAATCAATCTAGTGAACCTTTGTTCCACCTCCTCTCAGGCAAGGATATCCTTCCTTAGGTAAGGAGACCAAAACTGCACATAGTACTTCAGGAGTGGTCTCACCAGAGCCCTGTACAATTGCAACAAGACTTGCTTATTCTTGTACTCCAACCCCTTTGCAATAAAGGCCAACATACCATTTGTCTTCCTAATTGCTTGCTGTACCCTTTAATGAACATGAGACAGATTGCAATATAAACATGATCAAATCTTAGTATAGAAATAATGATGATGCGACAAAATTAGTGCAGTTGAGTTGTGCTTTGTTACCATTTCACTGTTATCACAAGGGAGCAGACTAAGAGCACTGCACAGCATTTAGAGCTGAAGTCACTTAATAGTTACAGTTTGTGTGTATATGGGTTAGATTGGGATTAAAAGTGTAGGGTTGTATTTTTTGTTTGTGGTAGGACATTAATGTGGGATGCGGGTTATTATGAAATAAACTGACCCTACTACTGCTACTTCTGAGTGTAGTTTTATTTACACTATAATACTGCATAGAATGTCATTGTATTATGTGAAGAAGAAAACATTTGCTCCAAGTCTTGTTTCACACATCCATTACTCTGTGGGGAAAAATATCTTCTAACTTCTAGTTTTGTTTGAGGTTTTGTAATTTTAAATGTGTCCTCTAGTTCTGCAAGCATAGTCCAAGTTTTTTTTTTGTTTTTATTTTCTGTTGGCACTTAGGTTCTCATAAGCTTATATGCCAATTGCTTTAGTTTCTTTTTGGTCCCCAGCAAAACTACTGCTACTAATATGATTCCCAATGTGTCACCCTAAATATACAAGATACTTGCAGTAGAGCTTTGGACAAGTTGGAGTTTATGGCAGGTGGAAGTTAGGAGACCAGCAAGGAGAGAATTGAATAATGAAATCTGGAGGTGACGAGCTCATGTATAAGGATTTTACTGGTGGGAGAGCTGAGGTACAGGTGGAGGTAGGCAGTGTTGCAGAGTTACAAATAAGCGGTCTTGGTGATGGATAGAATGTGGGATATAAAGCCCTGTTCAAGGTCAAACAATACGATAAGGTTACAAGGCATCGTCAGTAGTTTCAAACACTGTTCAAGGAGCAATAACAATTCGGTTCATGTCTTTGCCTAGGGTCTTCATAGTGCTGATAGAAGGGTGGGAGCTGGACCGGAAGAATTTGAACAGGGCATTTTGGGTAAGATGGGCATAGAGTTGGAAGACAATGACACTTGCAAGGATTGTAGAGAAACAGGGAAGTCAGAGGTGGGGCAGTAGTTGGAGGGGATGGGTGGGTTGAGGGTGGGTTTTTAAGGAGGGTAGTGTTGATGGTGGTTTTGAAGGTACAATGCCTGTGGAGAGAAATCTATTGACAATGTCAGCGGCACTGCACAAAAAAGGCATGTTGAGGGTGATCAACAACAGTGTACACTGGCCACATCCACCAAGATGCACAATCACATCTGCTGACTTTAGCACACCTAGCTGGCAATGACCATGGAGAACCATCTTCACTGATACGCAGTTTGTTGCTTCCACCATTTATGTGCGCCATGCAGTTGTCCAAATCTGCATCTGAACTTATTCTAATGAACTCACCTTGGAAAATTGGGTGGAAAGAGCAAACCTCTGTTTATGTCAATGAAAAAACGGTTTCTAATCATATGGGTGTAAACTGCACCTATGCAGGAAAATCTGAGCTGCTGTGGGCATATTGATTAATAACAGATTCCAGGTCACTTTTACAATGTATGACTGAAATATTCAGCAGTCACACATTGTGTTATACTGTACTTAACCAAACGTGTATCAAATTAAGGCATGTTTGTTAACAACAGATTTCAGTTATATGAAAAATTGTTTCTAATAACTTGAAACTCTTTGTTTTCGTTAGTTGGAACCACAGGAAACTCAAGCCCTCCTGAATGCTTTCAAGCAGCCAGGCAACATCCGAGAAGATGGCCTTTACTTTAAGAATATAAACTACAAATGTGTCCGAGCAGATAAGAATTCAGTGTACGGTAAATATGTAAGCTAAGATATTATTTATATTAAAATAGTAGGCACATACTCAGTTTGTTTGTGTTCATCTATTTATGGATTTTAAAGTACTTACTGTCCTTTTATGCGCCTTTCTATGAACGGGTTGTGTTCTAAGATTGATATTGATCTGAATGAGAAATATTTGAGGAAAATAACTGCAAAAAGGTGTGAATGAACTGCTAATGTCTATTAAGTTTAAAATGAAAAGAGTAGAGAAATTGAGTTATATTTAGTGCTGTACTTTTGAGTCTTTTATTCAGGGCATGTCTGTGAGTCAGCAAACCTTTTTTGTAGTGCTGCTTTAAAACTGTTATTGAATTATGAATTAAGCTGTTTAATAACTGGATGCTGGTTTCTTTGAACAGAATGATAAGGGCCTGGTGATGGTAAAGACAGGATCATATATTATCTGTGCCACTTACACTAAGGGGATGTATCCAAGTGTGTGTGTTGAAGCTGTGGAGAAATTTGGTGAGTATTGGGAAACTGAGTATGTAAAACAACTGAAAGATTGGATTTAGCTGAGACTGTAAGAAGTGTAGGCCCTGATTTTTCACCGTAAGTGCTGCAATAGCAACACTAGAATTACAAAAATTGACTTATCATTGATATCTCACCTGAGGCCCTCCCACTGTGGTTTTCAAGCAGGCCTTAATTTAGGTGGCCAGTGCTCCTGGCAACCTTGAAGCCAACATTAAATTTAAGTTATTTGGCAGCTTTGTGGCTTTGGCTTTCCTATAATTCCTATCCCTGATCCTTGCTCAAATGCCCACTCTTCCCCCATATTGGTCCATTCCTCCTCTTTAATCCATTGTTACAGGCCCACATACTATGGCTGCCTTGTCATGTTTTATATCCTCCCAAAATGACAAGCTACCTATCAGTACTGGAAACGTGTGGGCAGCTCACCAGTGGAATGCAAATGAGGTCTGATCATCAAAATGGTTCCGGCCTCTTGGTGATGACATCGATCACACGTTCCATTTGCTTTGCCCATCTGATATATGCCAAAGATGAAAATTAAGCACGTAATGTCTTTATCTGATGTAGTATATGATCTGTTTTAATCAGTGGTTTTTGTATGAAATGGCTGAAACTATAAATTCATATATAATTCAACACTTTTGGCTTCAAGGTCACAGCTTGATGAATTTTGATTTACTGAAAGTGTGTTCCCATACCCCAAAGGCTGATATTTGCTGGTTATCACTCAGCTTAGCATTGCCTTGATACGTCTTAAGGTGCAGGCGTGAGTCAGCAAGCAAGTGATGGAGCAGGTTTTTGATGGCTATTAAAATGGAAGGTGATGCCGTATGAGGTGGTTGTGAAGTGGTTAACCTTCTCTGACATTTAATGGCACCATCCCCATAGAGCCAAGTTTCAGGATGCAGCTGACCATTACTGTCATGGTTTGTGCTAGTCCTTTGCTGCATGATACCGGCTGGAATACTTGCTTCAGGTGAGAAGCTCTGCAATTGGGTATGGTAGTGTAGTGGTTATGCTACTGGAATGGTAGTCCAGACACCTGTACTAATGAGAGTTCAAATCCCACCATGGCAGTTTGAGAATTTGGAATTCAGTTTTAAAAAGAAAATCTGGAATAAAAAGCTGGTATCAATAAGACTGATCAGGAAGCTACTGGATTGTCATAAAAACCCTACTGGTTCACTAATGTCCTTTAGGGAAGGAAACCTGCCATCCTTACCCAGTCTGGCCAATATGTGACTCCAGTCCCACACCAACGTGGTTGACTCTTAGCTGCCCTCTGAAATATCCTAGCAAGCCACTCTGTTGTATCCAGAACAACTATGGATGGGCAATAAATACCGGCCTTGCCTGCAATGCCTATGTCCTGAGAATGAATTGATTTTAAAAAATTATCTTTCTGATGATCCAGACCTTGTGAAATCAGATCTTCACGGTCATTGCCAGGTAAGTGTGTCAGGGCCTGCAGATGTGGTTGGTGACATTTTGGTGGGTGTGGCCAGTCATAGTATTGTGGTTGTTGATCACAGTTGTCATGTCATATCATGCAGTGTCATTGAAAGCATGCCATGGAAGGAAGCATCCAACATTATAGTGAGTCAGTCATGCACATCTGTTAATGGTGCCATTCGGGATCTGCTGTCCCAGCTATCTTTGGGAATAGAAGTACATTGTTAATTCTCATTGAGAAATGTTGATTTACCAGTAAATGAGAAAGCTAATCCACTGATCATCTGCCAAAGTGAGGTATGTCCACTTCTGTCTGCAGATGCAGCTGTGCAGATAATGGTGGCTGGGCAGAGGGCACCTCTCATGCGGCACAATCTGCCTGGCATTCCTTCATATGTCCTTTTTCCTTTAGACACCGCAGAAGGAAGGAAACCTATTGGTGACAGTTTTTGCGCTGGGACAAAAAAAGTTGGAGCAATTGGCACAGAGCGTTGTGATAGTCTAAGCACCAGTGGGAAAATACAAAAAAAGGAAGAAAACTTGTTAAGAAATAACTAAAAATATCATTTACCTTAACATTATTGTGTCTGTTCCATAACCTTCTTTATACTATTCCAACAAGGAGAGAAACATTGCTTAATTTAGAAAATGGAAATATTGATCGAGTTCACTGTAGGAAAGGAATTGCTTCTGAAAAAATTGCAGAACTTAAGTCACTGGGGCTTGCTGGCATAGACACTAGACTATTAAGAGAGGAGATGGCAAAGGCTCTGGTCACAATTTTAAATCCTCAAATATTCAAATTGTGTCGTGGACTTGACAGCAGTAGATGTTCAAGACAGGAGAAATGGATAAACCGATAACCATGGAAACTATATAAATTAGTTAGTCTAACATCAGTTGTGGGCAAACTCTTAGAATACATCATTTGAAATTAACTTAGTGAGCATTTAGAAATGCATCGGTTAACCAAGGACATCCACCATGGATTTCTTAAAGGCAAGTTGTGTTTAGAAAATGTAATACTTTCTTGAATGAATGAGCAATTGAATGCATAAAAGGAGTGCAGTAGATTTAGTGTACATAGATTTTCAGAACGTAGGAATAGGAGTAGGCCATTCAGCCCCTCGTGCCTGCTCTGCCATTTGATAAGGTCGTAGCTGATCTGTGATCTAATTCCATGGGCTCGATATTACCAGGGCTGCGGGTTTACGGCGGGGGGGCTATTGGGCGCATGGGTAACGCGCCCAGTGAAATCAGTCTGCCCCGCGCGCGATCGCAGCCTAATTGGAGCCACTTACCTGTTCTTCCGGGCGGACTGCGCATGCGCAGTAAGGTCTGTCAGCTGGAGGAGCTCTATTTAAAGGGGCAGACCTCCACCGACAGATGCTGCAACAAATAGGAAAAAATACAGCATGGAGCAGCCCAGGGGGAAGGCTGCTCCCAGGTTTAATGATGCCTCACTCCAGGTATCATTAGATGGGGTGAGGAGGAGGGGGAGGACAGAGATCATCCCCCCCAGCGGGCGGGAGGAAGCGGCCTGCCTCTGCCACCAAGAAGGCCTGGCTCGAGGTAGCAGAGGAGGTCACCTGCACCACCAACATATCGCCCACCTGCATACAGTGCAGGAGGCGCTGCAATGACCTAAGTAGGTCAGTCAAAGTGAGTACACTTACTCATTCCCCTACACTCCGACTGCCACATCACCGCCCCCACCTCACATCTCCTGCACTGCCAACACTACTCTGTCACATCATCCTTCATACCCACTCAAACCTCATCCTCATCTTACCTGCACTTACTCACCTCACCAGTACTCATCCCGCCACTACCACTCAACCCAATCCTCATACAATCATACAATCTTATGGCTCTATCTCATACTCACCCTCTCATGCATCTCTTTCACAGTCAGCCTCACTCAACCTGCAGGAGTTCCTCAGGGCAGTGTCCTAGGCCCAACCATCTTCAGCTGCTTCATCAATGACCTTCCCTCCATCATAAGGTCAGAAATGGGGATGTTCGCTGATGACTGCACAGTGTTCAGTTCCATTCGCAACCCCTCAGATAATGAAGCAGTCCGAGCCTGCATGCAGCAAGACCTGGACAAGATCCAGGCTTGGCCCATAAGTGGCAAGTAACATTCGCGCCAGATAAGTGCCAGGCAATGACCATCTCCAACAAGAGAGAGTCTAACCACCTCCCCTTGACATTCAACGGCATTACCATCGCCGAATCCCCCACCATCAACATCCTGGGGGTCACCATTGACCAGAAACTTAACTGGACCAGCCATATAAATACTGTGGCTACGAGAGCAGGTCAGAGGCTGGGTATTCTGCGGCGAGTGACTCACCTCCTGACTCCCCAAAGCCTTTCCACCATCTACAAGGCACAAGTCAGGAGTGTGATGGAATACTCTCCACTTGCCTGGATGAGTGCAGCTCCAACAACACTCAAGAAGCTCGACACCATCCAAGATAAAGCAGCCCGCTTGATTGGCACCCCATCCACCACCCTAAACATTCACTCCCTTCACCACCGGCGCACTGTGGCTGCAGTGTGCATCATCCACAGGATGCACTGCAGCAACTCGCCAAGGCTTCTTCGACAGCACCTCCCAAACCCGCGACCTCTACCACCTAGAAGGACAAGGGCAGCAGGCACATGGGAACAACACCACCTGCACGTTCCCCTCCAAGTCACACACCATCCCGACTTGGAAATATATCGCCGTTCCTTCATTGTCGCTGGGTCAAAATCCTGGAACTCCCTTCCTAACAGCACTGTGGGAGAACCGTCACCACACGGACTGCAGCAGTTCAAGAAGGCGGCTCACCACCACCTTCTCGAGGGCAATTAGGGATGGGCAATAAATGCCGGCCTTGCCAGCGACGCCCACATCCCGTGAACGAATAAAAAAAAAACCTGTGCTGCAGCCACAGGGCATGCATCACATATGTGCAGTAGGAGACGTAAGGCAAACATGTTGTGAGCATGAAGGGGATGCACAAGGGTGTTTGAGGGTTTGTCATGGTTTTTACTTATATTTAATTTCTGATCAACTCACATCACATATTATATTGGCACCATTACTGCCACATCTTTGCGAATCTTGTCTGGTTTGTGCAATAATGCCCTTTCCTGAGGATCACAATGAAGACCCACACCTGATGCCACCCATTGTGTCACTGCAAAGTGGGTGTAGGTGTATTTGCAGGGCTCTTTTGTGGAGACGACCGAGAGACGTCGGTGATGTCCCCGGTGGGACCCTGGAAGGATGCGGAGAAGTTGTTGAGGGCAGTGGTGACTTTGACAGCGACAGGTAAGAAGATGGTGCTCGGGCCAGCTGGGAGCAGCTCGGCATGAAGGAGGCTGCAGATGTCCACGACTACATGTCGAGTGACTCTGAGCCTCCGTGTGCACTGCTGCTCAGAGAGGTCCAGGAAGCTGAGCCTCGGTCTGTGGACCCTGTGGCGAGGGTAGTGCCCCCTGCGACGCATCTCTCTCTGCGGTCACCCTCCCTCCTCCTGTGCAGGTGGATGTGTCACAGCACTGTGTTGTGGAACTCCACGTGTCAAAGGTGGACGGCTTGGCCGGCGAGGCTGGTGATGCTGTTCGCCCTCTGAGGAGGTCATGACTCAGCTATGGCGGCCCCCATCCAGAAGATGTACATCTGAGGGGGTCTGAAAGGTAGGTACATGTCTCTGGACCCCGGGGTAAGTATGCAAGTTGGTGAATTTGATTGTCAGGAGGAGGGTGGTGGAGGCCAAACTTTGTCCCAAGTGACAGAGTGGCCTCCTGCAATGTGTGAGGGTCTCCCCCCACCACCTGTCAAATGGACCTTTGCAGCTGCCACAGGCTGATAGCTGCAACATGTCCATTCCAACTGGGTTTCCCCCAGTATGGGAAACAGTCCCAGTTGTTTCTAAAATCCCACCCCTCCTGATATATTCCCTTAATCAGGTCTGTTGATGACCTGAAATAGCAAGGTAAATACTCTCAAGTGGCACCCCGCTGGCTTTAATTGCATGCGGGAGTCCCATATGCGAGGGCTGCGCGTGCACGTCGGCGGGTCTGTGGGGAACCCGGAAGTGGGTGGGTTGGAGCCGGGCTCCCGACCCGCTCCGGGATTCCCCGATTTTCGGAGCCGCCCCCTCCCCCCAGGAACGCACCTAATAGCAGGTGCTAAAATAGAGCCCCATATACCTGCCTTTGGCCATATCCCTTAATACCTTTGGTTGCCAAAAAGCTATCTATCTCAGATTTAAATTTAGCAATTGAGCTAGTATCAATTGCCATTTGCGGAAGAGAGTTCCAAACTTCTACCACCTTTTGTGTACAGAAATGTTTTCTAATCTCACTCCTGAAAGGTCTGGCTCTAATTTCTAGACTATTCCTAGAATCCCCAACCAGCGGAAATAGTTTCTCTATCCACCCTATCTGTTCCCCTTAATATCTTATAAACTTCGATCAGATCACCCCTTAACCTTTTAAATTCCAGAGAATACAACCCCAATTTGTGTAATCTCTCCTCGTAACTTAACCCTTGAAGTCCGGGTATCATTCTAGTAAACCTACGCTGCACTCCCTCCAAGGCCAATATGTCCTTCCGAAGGTGCGGTGCCCAGAACTGCGCTCACTACTCCAGGTGCGGTCTAATCAGGGTTTTGTATAGCTGCAGCATAACTTCTGCCCCCTTGTACTCTAGTCCTCTAGATATAAAGGCCAGCATTCCATTAGCCTTACTGATTATTTTCTGCACCTGTTCATGACATTTCAATGATAGAAGTTTACAACATGGAAACAGGCCCTTCGGCCCAACATGTCCATGTCGCCCAGTTTATACCACTAAGCTAGTCCCAATTGCCTGCACTTGGCCCATATCCCTCTATACCCATCTTACCCATGTAACTGTCCAACTGATGTATGTACCTGAACCCCTAAATCCCTTTGGACATCCACTGTTTTTAACTTTTTACCATTTAGAAAGTACCCTGTTCTATCCTTTTTGATCCAAAGTGGATGACCTCACATTTGTCTACATTGAATTCCATTTGCCACAGTTTTGCCCATTCACCTAATCTATCAATATCCCTTTATAATTTTATGTTTTCATCTACACTGTTTACAATGCCACCAATCTTTGTGTCATCGGCAAACTTAGATATGAGACTTTCTATGCCATCATCTAAGTTGTTAATAAATATTGTGAATAATTGAGGCCCCAAGACAGATCCCTGCCGGACTCCACTAGTCACATTCTGCCAATGTGAGTACCTACCCATTATCCCTACTCTCTGTCGCCTTTCGCTCAGCCAACCTCCTAACCAAGTCCGTACTTTTCCCTCAATTCCATGGGCTTCTATCTTAGCTAACAGTCTCTTATGTGGGACCTTATCGAATGCCTTCTGGAAGTCCATATAAATAACATCCATTGACATTCACCTGTCCACTACTTTAGCCACCTCTTCAAAAAATGCAATCAGGTTTGTCAGGCACGAATTTAACCCGGAAAAGTGCGAGGTGATGCACTTTGGACGGACTAACAAGGCAAGGGAATACACAATGAATGGGAGGACCCTAGGCAAGACAGAGGGTCAGAGGGATCTTGGTGTGCAAGTTCACAGATCCCTGAAGGCGGCGGAACAGGTAGATAAGGTGGTAAAGAAGGCATATGGGATACTTGCCTTTATTAGCCGAGGCATAGAATATAAGAGCAAGGAGGTTATGATGGAGCTGTATAAAACACTGGTTAGGCCACAGCTGGAGTACTGTGTGCAGTTCTGGTCGCCACACTACAGGAAGGATGTGATCGCTTTGGAGAGGGTGCAGAGGAGATTCACCAGGATGTTACCAGGGCTGGAGCGCTTCAGCTATGAAGAGAGACTGGGAAGATTGGGTTTGTTTTCCTTGGAGCAGAGGAGACTGAGGGGGGACATGATTGAGGTGTACAAAATTATGAGGGGCACAGATAGGATGGATACTAAGGAGCTTTTTCCCTTCGTTGAGGGTTCTATAACAAGGGGTCATGGATTCAAGGTAAAAGGCGGGAGGTTTAGAGGGGATTTGAGAAAGAACTTTTTCACCCAGAGGGTGGTTGGAGTCTGGAACTCACTGCCTGAAAGGGTTGTGGAGGCAGGAACCCTCACAACATTCAAGAAGCATTTGGATGAGCACTTGAAATGCCATAGCATACAAGGCTACGGACCAAATGCTGGAATATGGGATTAGAGTAGACAGGGCTTGATGGCCGGCGCGGACACGATGGGCCGAAGGGCCTCTATCCGTGCTGTATAACTCTATGACTCTATGACTCTATGACCTACCTTTCACAAATCCATGCTGGCTCTCTCTGATTAACTGAAAATTCTCGAGGTGTTCTGTCACCCTATCCTTAATTATAGACTCCAGCAATTTCCCCACAACAGGTATTAGGCTAACTGGTCTATAATTGCCTGGTTTCCCTCTCTCTCCTTTCTTAAAAAGCAGAGTGACATGTGCAATTTTCCAATCTAGGGGGACAGTTCCTGAATCTAGAGAACTTTGGAAGATTATTGTTAGGGCATCTGCTATGTGCTCACCTACTTCCTTTAAACCCTGGGATGGAAACCATCTGGTCCTGGGGATTTGTCACTCTTTAGTGCTATTATTTTCTTCATTACTGTTGTTTTACTTATGTTAATTTTATTGAGCCCCTGTCCCCAATTCAGTATTAGTTTTCTTGTGATTTCCGGCATGCTATCCTTTTTTTTACTGTAAATACTGACGCAAAGTAATTGTTCAACATGTCTGCCATTTTCCCATTGTCAATGACAATATCCCCACTTTCAGTTTTTAAGGGGCCAACACTGCTCCTGACCAACCTCTTTTTCCTAATATAACTATAAAAGTTCTTTGTATTGGTTTTGATATCCCTTGCAAGTTTCTTTTCATACTCTCTTTTTGTAGCTCTTACTATCTGTTTTGTGACCCTTTGTTGATCTTTGTATCTTTCCCATTCGCCAGGATCTGTGCCATTGTTTGCCTTTTTGTATGCCCTTTCTTTGTGTCTTATACTGTCCCTTACCTCTTTAGTTGTCCATGGCTTTTTTTTTGGCAAGCCATTTGATAAAGTGTCTCACAAGAGACATGTTAGAAAAAATCAGGGATATGGTATGAGAGGAAATGTAGCAGCATGAATAGAAAGTCAGTAGAATCTCAAAAAGCCAAGAGCTAGGGTAGATGGGTGCTGCTCATACTGGAGAAGGATTGGAAGTGATATACCCCAGAGGTCAGTGCCAGCTTTTGCAAGAACAATTATTGCTATTTCAGTAAACACCGCTCCATAAAAACATGGGGCCAGAAATCGCTCCCGAAATAATGGAGGAGCTCAACAATCCTTTCCGATTTTAGTGGCGAATTGAAGGAGCAAGTTTCCGCGTTCGCACATGCACAGTGAAACGTGGAAATCCGGAACTTGTTCCTATTGGTTCGCTGGCGATATGACAGCTTCGAATTAAAGGGACATTGCACACTGCAATCAGAGAAATCATTGAAGAAGGGCCAACTTGCTTATCTGCCCAACTGGAAAGAAACCATTGGGTATGATAGCATAGTGGTTATGTTACTGGACTAGTGATCCAGAGGCCTGGAATAATATTCCGGAGTCATGAGTTCAAATCCCGCCACAGCAGCTGGAGAATTTAAATTCAATTAATTAAATAAAATCTGGAATAAAAAACCTAGTATCAGTAATGGTGGCCATGAAACTACCGGATTGTCGTAAAATCCCATCTGGTTCACTAATGCCCTTTAGGGAAGGAAACCTGCCATCTTTACCCGGTCTGGCCTATATATGATTCCAGATCCACAGCAATGTGGTTGATTCTTAATCACCCTCTGAAATGGCCAAGCAAGCCACTCAGTTGCTCACGAAGGCGGCTCACCACCACCTTCTCGAGCAATTAGGGATGGGCAATAAATGCTGGCCTTGCCTGCGAAGCCCACATGCCATGAACGAATAAAAAAAAATTATGCCACCAAACAGGTACGCTTAAAAATACCAGGTCTAAACTAAGTTTTAACAGCGCAGAAAGTCTTAATGACTGCCAAACAACTAAAAATTAACTTTTAAAAATGTGGAGTCTCATTACTCCTTATTTTAATAGTTTTTGGTCATTAAAAAAAAATTTTAATTAAAAAAATTTGATTTTTTTTTTACTTTTCCCTTCTGTCTTTTTAATTTAATACAATTATTTCTTTGAATTTTTATTAAAAAATAATTTTTTATTACAGTGACATACAGAATACTAACTTTAAATGAATGAAGTCTGCTTGCTTGCTTGAGCAATGCAGCCTGAATCTGTGGGCGTGACTGCTCTTCCTAAGTGGTTTTGTGGGCGTATCTTCTCCTCAGACATTTTTCCAGCCATGCGGCAACTCATGCTGCTCAGAGGCTGGGTTGATAGCGCACATTTTTTTTAAAAGTTCAAATTCAAGCAATTCGACACCGCAAAGCCCGCAGTAAGTAAATTCATTAATTTAATTTGCAAGAACGTCGGTGAGCATTGCCTCGCCGCTCTACACGATTTCTGGCCCATGATTTTTTTCAACTTTCTTTTTATCTTACTAGTCAAATTTCAAAAGAAGCATCAAATATAATTGGCACATTTTTAAAAGGATTTCAGCTTTCTCCAGTCAATGAGTCATAGAAAATACATAATTAACAGTCACTTGGATGAGTGTGGATTGATTAGGGGAAGTCAGCACGGATTTGTTAAAGGCAAATCATGTTTAACCAACTTGATAGAGTTTTTTGATGCGGTAACAGAGAGGGTAGATGAGGGCAATGCAGTTGATGTGTATATGGATTTTCAAAAAGCGTTTGATAAAGTGCCACATTTTTTTTTATTCGTTCATTGGATGTGGGCATCGCTGGCAAGACCAGCATTTATTGCCCATCCCTAATATGGTAGGTTTGCTATTAAGATTGCAGCCCATGGAATAAAGGGGGCAATAGCAACATGGATACAGAATTGGCTAAATGACAGGAAACAGAGAGTAGTGTGAACGGTTGTTTTTCGGACTGGAGGGAGGTGTACAGTGGTGTTCCCCAGGGGTCGGTGCTGGGACCACTGCTTTTCTTGATATATATTAATGACTTGGACTTGGGTGTACAGGGCACAATTTCAAAATTTGTAGATGACACAAAACTTGGAAGGGTAGTGAACAGTGAGGAGGATAGTGACAGACTTCAAGAGGATATGGACACGCTGGTGGTATGGGCGGACAAGTGGCAGATGAAGTTTAACGCGAAAAAATGCGAGGTGATGCATTTTGGTAGGAAAAATGAGGAGAGGCAATATAAACTAGAGGGCACAATTCTAAAAGGGGTAGAGGAACAGAGGGATCTGAGGGTATATGTGCACAAATCATTGAAGGTGGCAGGGCAGGTTGAGAAAGCAGTTAAAAAAGCATACGGGATCCTGGGCTTTATAAATAGATGTAAGGAATCTTACAACACCAGGTTATAGTCCAACTGTTTTATTTGAAAATCACAAGCTTTCGGAGGCTTTCTCCTTTGTCAGGTGAGCGAGCCACACTCGCTCACCTGACAAAGGAGAAAGCCTCCGAAAGCTTGTGATTTTCAAATAAAACAGTTGGACTATAACCTGGTGTTGTAAGATTCCTTACATTTGTCAACCCCAGTCCATCACCGGCATCTCCACATCATTTATAAATAGAGGCATAGAGTACAAAAGTAAGGAAGTCATGATGAACCTTTATAGAACACTCTTTCGACCACAACTGGAGTATTGTGTCCAGTTCTGGGCACCGCACTTTAAGAAGGATGTGAAGGCCTTAGAGAGAGTGCAGAGGAGATTTACTAGAATGATTCCAGCGATTAGGGACTTAAATTACGTGGATAGACTGTAGAAGCTGGGATTGTTCTCCTTGGAACAGAGAAGGTTGAGAGGAGATTTAATAGAGTATTCAAAATCATGAAGGGTCTAGACAGAGTAGATAGGGAGAAACTATTCCCATTGGCGGAAGGGTCAAGAACCAGAGGGCATAGATTTAAGGTGATTGGCAAAAGAACCAAAGGTGATATGAGGAAAAACATTTTTATACAGTGAGTGGTTAGGATCTGGAATGCACTGCCCGAGGGAGCGGTAGAGGCAAATTCAATCATGGCCTTCAAAAGGAAACTGGAAAAGTACTTGAAACGAAAAAATGTGCAGGGCTATGGGGATAGGGCAGGGTAGTGGGACTAGATGGATTGCACATGCATAGAGCCGGCGCGAACTCGATGGGCCAAATGGCCGCCTTCCGTGCTGTAACCTTTTTATGATTCTATTTTGCAAGTCCATGAATATTATAAACTGCAAAAACAATAGCAGTGCAACCTGCATAAACCAAAGTAAATATATTCATCTTACAAGAGTACAGTGTGATTATGTTGCTTTTGTGAAAAAAATAAATCATCTAACACCAATATGTTTCTTTATTTAAGGAGACTACTTTAAGGCAAAAGGTAAATGAAAGGATCAAAGACTGGCTTGTGGATTTATTGTTGAACACAGAAAAGCATAGAATGAGAAAAGGCCATTCGATGAATCATGTCTACTCCTTCCAAAGACCATGTACATCACGGACTCTACTGCACCCGTTTCTACAGCATACACACAGTGACCATTTCATCAGAAGATATGGAGGGCTTGTTATTGTTAAAATCTAACATGGTTTTTAAATCACCATAAGGAATCTGTTAAGAAGGACTTTTCTTATAAAAGTAGAATTCAAAAACTGGTGTAAAAATGCCACTTCTTCACACTGTTGACAAACAGAAGTTTCCTCAGAGACCAACTTCAGACTGGCACTCCTCTGTGTCTTCATATTCCTGTGTTAATTAAATTAATGCATTTTTTCAGAAAATCACATTATGGTTTGTGTTGCTTGTTATAATTGTTTTAACTGATTTCCATTAGCCTCTGATTTTAATTCTCGTACTTACTGTTTTCAAATTCAAAATGTTACAGCTACAAATTGTTATTTTAACTTGGAAGTGAATATTTTGTGTTAAAATATGAATTCAAAGGAGCAGTTCGTAGGTTTTCAACCCATGAAGACTGGAAAATCATCAGGGATCATTTTTGTTGAATCTTTATTCAAACTCGGCAGAGTGCATTTTTCCAGCGAAAGTTTAATTTTAATATTATTATAGATGCTAATGGTTCCTGGTGCTCTGGTCACCCATCTGGAGTGGGCAAAAAGGATACTCCATTGCAACTCTTATAGGAGCAGAGGTTATTTATCTGATGTTAATTTTTTTTTAGTGGCTTCTTAGGTTGACATTTCAGTGCAGCATTGAAGAAATGCTACATTCAGAAGTGCTATCTTTTGGATGAGTTATTAAATCGAGGCCCTATGTGCCTGTTCACATGTATTTAAAAAGAGCAGCTCACCCAGTGTCCTGGCCAACATTTAACCAAAACCAATACAACCATAACCAGATTTAGCTGGTCAGTTATCTAATTTGCTATTTATGGGACATTGCTATGTATAAATTAGCTGCAATTTTTGGCATCGGAAGACTTAGAGAATGTTTTTACAGAAACAAAACAACCAAATATTGTTTCCAAAATGACTGGAAAGCTGACTATGATTGAAGCATTTACAAGAGTTCAGCAGAATAGGAAGAATGTTAAAGCGGGAGTATGAAAAGGATAACTTGCATTTATATAGCGCCATATCCCCTATGAGAAATATCTTCAGTCACTTCACATAAATTATTTTTGAAGTGTTGTTGGGTAGAAAAGGGATGTTACAATACTAACTTTCATTGCAGCTCAGGAAGCAACAAGATATCTAACTGTGAGCTATACAGAGTTCCATGCCAGTTAGCAAGTCAAGTTGAAATTAATGATGTTGCTTTTTAACCACCCCAAATATAATATTTCATGATTGAAGTGGTGCAAAATAAAAGAAGGCATGCCAATAGATCTGCTAAAAATATTAGAACTAAAAGCTGACAAGTCCCCAAGTCCTGACGGACTTCATCCTAGGGTCTTAAAAGAAGTGGCTGCAGAGATAGTAGATGCATTGGTATTAATTTTCCAAAATTCCCTAGATTCTGGAAGGGTCCCATCAGATTGGAAAATAGTGAATGTAACTCCTCTATTCAAGACAGGAGGGAGACAGAAAGCAGGACACTACAGGCCAGTTAGCTTAACATCTGTCATAGGGAAAATGCAAGAATTTTTTTTTATTCGTTCATGGGATGTGGGCGTCGCTGGTGAGGCCAGCATTTATTGCCCATCCCTAATTGCTCTTGAGAAAGTGGTGGTGAGCCGCCTTCTTGAACTGCTGCAGTCCATGTGGTGAAGGTTCTCCCACAGTGCTGTTAGGAAGGGAGTTCCAGGATTTTGACCCAGCGATGATGAAGGAACAGTGATATATTTCCAAGTCGGGATGGTGTGTCACTTGGAGGGGAACGTGCAGGTGGTGTTGTTCCCATGTGCCTGCTGCCCTTGTCCTTCTAGGTGGTAGAGGTCGCGGGTTTGGGAGGTGCTGTCGAAGAAGCCTTGACTAGTTGCTGCAGTGCATCCTGTGGATGGTGCCAATCAAGCGGGCTGCTTTGTCCTGGATGGTTTCGAGCTTCTTGAGTGTTGTTGAAGCTGCACTCATCCAGGCAAGTGGAGAGCATTCTATCACACTCCTGACTTGCCTTGTACATGGTGGAAAGGCTTTGGGGAGTCAGGAGGTGAGTCACTCGCCGCAGAATACCCAGCCTCTGACCTGCTCTTGTAGCCACAGTATTTATGTGGCTGGTCCAGTTAAGTTTATGGTCAATGGTGACCCCCAGGATGTTGATGGTGGGGGATTCGGTGATGGTAATGCCATTGAATGTCAAGGGGAGGTGGTTAGACTCTCTCTTGTTGGAGATGGTCATTGCCTGGCATTTGTCTGGCACGAATGTTACTTGCCACTTATCAGCCCAAGCCTGGATCTTGTCCAGGTCTTGCTGCATGCGGGCACGGACTGCTTCATTATCTGAGGGGTTGCGAATGGAACTGAACACTGTGCAATCATCAGTGAACATCCCCATTTCTGACCTTATGTTGGAGGGAAGGTGGTTGGGCCTAGGACAGTGTCCTGGGGCTGAGATGATTGGCCTCCAACAACCACTACCATCTTCCTTTGTGCTAGGTGTGACTCCAGCCACTGGAGAGTTTTCCCCCTGATTCCCATTGACTTCAATTTTACTAGGGCTCCTTGGTGCCACACTCGGTCAAATGCTGCCCTTGATGTTAAGGGCAGTCACTCTCACCTCACCTCTGGAATTCAGCTCTTTTGTCCATGTTTGGACCAAGGCTGTAATCAGGTCTGGAGCTGAGTGGTCCTGGCAGAACCCAAACTGAGCATCGGTGAGCAGGTTATTGGTGAGTAAGTGCCGCTTGATAGCACTGTCGACGACACATTCCATCACTTTGCTGATGATTGAGAGTAGGCTGATGGGGTGGTAATTGGCCGGATTGCATTTGTCCTGCTTTTTGTGGGCAGGACATACCTGGGCAATTTTCCACATTGTCGGGTAGATGCCAGTGTTGTAGCTGTACTGGAACAGTTTGGCTAGTTCTTGAGCACAAGTCTTCAGCACTACAGCTGGGATGTTGTCGGGGCCCATAGCCTTCGCTGTATCCAGTGCACTCAGCTGTTTCTTGATATCACATGGAGTGAATCGAATTGGCTGAAGACTGGCTTCTGTGATGGTGGGGATATCGGGAGGAGGTCGAGATGGATCATCTACTTGGCACTTCTGGCTGAAGATGGTTGCAAACGCTTCAGCCTTGCCTTTTGCACTCACGTTCTGGACTCCGCCATCATTGAGGATGGGGATGTTTACAGAGCCTCCTCCTCCCGTTAGTTGTTTAATTGTCCACCACCATTCACGACTGGATGTGGCAGGACTGCAGAGCTTTGATCTGATCTGTTGCTTGTGGAATCACTTAGCTCTATCTATAGCATGTTTAGCATGCATGTAATCCTGAGTTGTAGCTTCACCAGGTTGGCACCTCATTTTTAGGTACGCCTGGTGCTGCTCCTGGCATGCTCTTCTACACTCCTCATTGAAACAGTGTTGATCTCCTGGCTTGTTGGTAATGGTAGAGTGAGGAATATACTGGACCATGAGGTTACAGATTGTGCTGGAATACAATTCTGCTGCTGCTGATGGCCCACAGTGCCTCATGGATGCCCAGTTTTGAGCTGCTAGATCTGTTCTGAATCTATCCCATTTCGCACAGCGATAGTGCCACACAATACGTTGGATGGTGTCTTCAGTGCGAAGACGGGACTTCATCTCCACGAGGACTGTGCAGTGGTCACTTCTACCAATACTGTCATGAACAGATGCATCTGCAACAGTTAGATTGGTGAGGATGAGGTCAAGTAGGTTTTTCCCTCGTGTTGGTTTGCTCACAACCTGCCGCAGGCCCAGTCCAGGAGCTATGTCCTTCAGGACTTGGCCAGCAGTGGTGCTACCGAGCCACTCTTGGTGATGGACATTGAAGTCCCCCACCCAGAGTACATTCTGTGCCCTTGCTACCCTCTGCTTCTCAACATGGAGGAGGACTGAGTCATCAGCTGAGGGAGGACCGTAGGTGGTAATCAGCAGGAGGTTTCCTTGCCCATATTTGACCTGATGCCAGAGATTTCATGGGGTCCGGAGTCAATGTTGAGGACTCCCAGGGCCACTCCCTCCTGACTGTATATCACTGTACCGCCACCTCGAGTTGGTCTGTCCTGCCGGTGAGACAGGACATACCCAGTGGATGGTGATAGAAGAGTCTGGGACGTTGGCTGAAAGGTATGATTCTGTGAGTATGGCTATATCAGGCTGTTGCTTGACTAGTCTGTGGGACAGTTCTCCTAATTTTGGCACAAATCCCCAGATGTTTGTGAGGAGGACTTTGCAGGGTCGACTGGGCTTGGTTTGCCTTTGCCATGTCCGGTGCCTAGTGGTCCGATGCTGGGTGGTCCATCCGGTTTTATTATTATGACTTTTTTAAGTGAGATTTTACAACTGAGTGGCTTGCTAGGCCATTTCAGAGGGCAATTAAGAATCAACCACATTGCTGTGGGTCTGGAGTCATATATTGGCCAGACCGGGTAAGGACGGCAGGTTTCCTTCCCTTAAGGGCACTCATAAACCAGATGGTTTTTTACGACAATCCAGTGGTTTCACGGTCACCATTACTGATACTAGTTTTTTTAAATTCCAGATTTTATTTAAATAATTGAATTTAAATTCCCCAGCTACTATAGCAGGATTTGAACTCATGACTCCAGATTATTAGTCCGGTAACATAACCACTATGCTACCATACCCCTATAATCTATCAGTAATGAGGTTATAGCAGGGCACTTAGAAAATCTCAATGCAATCAGGCAGAGTCAATACGGCTTTGTGAAAGGGAAATCTAATTTATTAGAGTTCTTTGAGGAAGTAACAAGCAACGTGGATAAAGGGAATCCTGTGGATGTGGTGTACTTGGATTTCCAGAAGGCTTTTAACAAGGTGCCACATCAAAGGCTACTACACAAAATAAGAGCTCATGGTGTAGGGGGTAACATATTAGTATGGATTGGTAAGCCAACAGGAAACAGAGAGTAGGCATAAATGGGTAATTTTCAGGTTGGCAAGATGTAACAAGTGGAGTGCCCCAGGGATGAGTGCTTGGGCCTCAACTATTTACAATTTATATCAATGATTTGGATAAAGGGACCGAATGTATGGTTGCTAAATTTGTGGATGATACAAAGGTAGGTAGAAAAGTATGTTGTGCAGAGGACATTAGGAGTCTGCAAAGGGATATAGATAGGTTAAATGAGTGGGCAAAAATTTGGCAGATGGAGTATAATGTGGGAAAATGTGAACTTGTCCACTTTGGCAGGAGGAATAGAAAAGCAGTATATTATTTAAATGGAGAGAGATTGCAGAACTCTGAGGTACAGAGGGATCTGGGTGTCCTAGTACATGAATCACAAAAAGTTAGTATGCAGGTACAGCAAGTGATTAGGAAGGCAAATGGAATGTTGTCATTTATTGCAAGGGAAATGGAATATAAAAGTAGAGATGTTTTGCTACAGTTGTACAGCGCATTGGTGAGACCACATCTAGAATATTGTGTGCAGTTTTGGTCTCCTTATTTAAGAAAGAACATAATTGCTTTGGAGGCGGTTCAGAGAAGGTTCACCCGACTGATTCCTGGGATGAGGGGGTTATCTTCTGCGGAAAGATTGGACAAGTTGGGCCTGTATACACTGGAGTTTAGAAGAATGAGAGATGATCTTGTTGAAACATATAAGATCCTGAGGGGACAAGAAGGGGTAGATGCTGAGAGGATGTTTCCCCTTGTGGGCCTTTATATCTAGAGGACTGGAGTACAAGGGGGCAGAAGTTATGCTGCAGCTATAGAAAACCCTGGTTAGACCGCACCTGGAGTACTGTGAGCAGTTCTGGACACCGCACCTTTGGAAAGACATATTGGCCTTGGAGGGAGTGCTAGAATGATACCCGGACTTCAAGGATTAAGTTAAGAGGAGAGATTACACAAATTGGGGTTGTATTCTCTAGAGTTTAGAAGGTTAAGGGGTGATCTGATCAAAGTTTATAAGATATTAAGGGGAACGGATAGGGTGGATAGAGAGAAACTATTTCCGCTGGTTGGGGATTCTAGGAGTAGGGGGCACAGTCTAAAAATTAGAGCCAGACCTTCCAGGAGCGAGAGTAGAAAACATTTCTACACACAAAGGGTGGTAGAAGTTTGGAACTCTGTTCCGCAAACAGCAATTGATACTTGCTCAATTGCTAAATTTAAATGTGAGATAGATAGCTTTTTGGCAACCAAAGGTATTAAGGGATATGGGCCAAAGGCAGGTATATGGAGCTAGATCACAGATCAGCCATGATCTTATCAAATGGCGGAGCAGGCACGAGGGGCTGAATGGCCTACTCCTGTTCCTATGAGAGACTAGAACTAGGGGCCACAGTTTAAAAATAAGGGGTCTCCCATTTAAGACGGAGATAAGGAGAATTTTTTTCTCTCTGGGGGTCGTGAGTCCCCAGAGAGCGGTGGAGGCAGGGTCATTGAATATTTTTAAGGCTGAGTTGGATAGATTCCTGATTAACAAGGGAGTCAAAGGTTATAGTGGGTAGACGGGAAAGTAGGGTTGAGGTCACAATCAGATCAGCCATGATCTTATCAAATGACAGAGCAGGCTCGAGGGGCCGAACTTAATGTGTATGTTCGTAGTGTCGAGCCACACTTTCTATAATGTCATCAACTGTATTTGCAACCTCTAGCACACCTGTCAGGTAATGACTGAGGATCGCCGCCTCCGTAGGCTCTGGGTCAGCAGTATTCTGCAATTATATAAATGGCACTGCCAGTGGGAAGGTCACCATTCTACTTTCTACTTTTGCTGCTCTCCAGTTTAGCATGGTGATGATCGGCAGTATTAGTCAATGTGCTGCCTACAGATGTACTAGACAGGTGAGTAATGCATAGCCAGCACTTTCATCTCCTTGAACAGCAACAGAAGACATGACTGCCCAATTTCACCACTCTGTTATTTTTCCTAAGCTGCAAGTGGTCATTGATGGAAGCTAGACTCCTTGCTCTGGAGAGGTGGTGGGTCAGCAGGTGAAAATAATGCAGGCACTTTACCTTAATTGTGAAATGTTATTCAGTGGACCAAGTACATGAAAACAATGATAAAACCAGTCAGGGGTCAAGGGGTCAAGGGGTCATGCCCCCCAATCACTTTGAGGTCGGTCAATGTGGCTTTAGAGGACCGCCTCCATTTTGCTCCCAGGAACCTGTCACCAGTCTTCAACCTCCTGTTTTGGCCTGTGGGGTTCCCGGCTTGCCCTTCGGACTGGGTAAGTCGGCATTCCCCAGTTCCCAGCTCGGTCCCCTTTCTGACAAGTCGACCAAACCCCTCCAGTTAGCCAAACCTAGCTCTACCACTGTATGCAAAAATGTATGGAGAAAGCATTGTGTGCATTTACTTCCCTTACAAAAACAAATCATAACTTGAAAGATGAATTTTCATTTAAAAAATGCTTGTTCAAATCTCCCTCCCTCCCCGCAAACAAATATCAGGAATGGACATTTGTAGAGCGATTTCTGCATTCCTCTTTTTGCACAGGGTCTGCAAAGATCACAATTCAGTATTCAAATCATATTTTTCCCAATTTGCTTTTCAAATATGTATTAACAGTAGTGCAAAATGCTGAAGGAGCCTACATATGCCCAGTAATTTCAATTATATCCAAAACTGAGTGAATAGGGGCTAGGAATTTCTTTTTGTAGAAAAGCTGAAGCAACAAAAATAAATAACAACAGAAAGTGTTGTATATACAACACATCTGAGAGTATCTCAAAAGAGAAAAGAACAGATTTGTGTTTCAGGTGGAGACGCTGGATTAGAATTGCTGATTTGCATCTCCAAAACACAGCCTATGCATTTAACGTATATATAGCTATGCTATTTCAAGTTTTTGTCCAACATCATTATAAAATTATTTATTTTCTCTTTAATTTTCTCATCCATTAATTTCTTGAATTGTTCTCGTTCCTGTAAACGGTCGTGCTTCTGTCTCTCCAGTTCCTTTTGGCAAATGTTTTCAATGCTGGCCATACGACGCAGTTCTTTGTGTGTTAAACACTGGACGACATCACCGTCTGCAATTCTCCCTCGCAGAGACGCAGTAGACTTCGACCTGAAACCAGATGCCCTTGAAGAACTTTTACTAACAGGAGCGGACATGTGAGATCTTTTCTTCACATACTGATTTGCAGAAAGCTTTCCATCTAATTCATCTTGAACAAATGAATTGGGACTGGTTCTCCTGTCTATTCCAGCCCAGGTACACAACAAACTCTCACGTTGCTGTCCAGATTGCAAATTACTCTGAGTTGATGAAGCAGCCATCTTACCTCTTCTGAGAAGCGAAGGATTTATTCCACTTGCCCTTGAATCCAAGTTTGAATTAATCTCAACATTGTCTCCCTTATTGAAAGTCTTCAGTTGTTTAATTAAATCATCTAATTTAAAATTTTGGAGTATTGTTTTTTGCCTTAACAGATTCTGAAGTTCCTCTGTTACAGTCCTACTTTCATGCAGTAATGTTGAGAGGACAATGCGATGGCCACGATACAGGTGGTCCAATCTGGTATGTAATAGCACATCTTCTTTTTTGTTTCTCAAATGTGCATCCACTGTCAGCATTGGGGATTTCTTTGCCAACTTGTTCATAATTCTCCTATCAGGTGGAATGTTTTCCACTAATACACCTGTTGAAATATTTGAGCCCAAGTCTTAGTGCATTTGCTAAAAGCAGCAAATATATAATTAGTTATGCATCTTTTATTTACATAAAAAGCCACAGATATTAAGAGTTTAACTCTTTCAACTCATTGTTTATATTTGAAGTTTTCAATGCACATAAAGTAAGGGATATTAGCACTGGGGAATGGGATACTTTTGCAATCAATGGTTCCTAGATCAGTTAAAGTATGGGTCAGGTGCAGATTAGAACTGTCTAATCCTACCTCAATAATTGCTTTTTCAACCCCAATTTTAGAAGTCAAGGGTGAGTGTGTTTTTTCATAGGCCGCTTTATGGCCTCATCACTGTAATTATTGGCAGATTTGAGTTGCACTGCACTCATTAGGAACTAGGCTGAGGCTTCCCCAAACTCATCTTACTTAGGACCTTTGCAGTTAAATGAGAAAAATGGAGACTTTAATCAAATGAGTCAGGATCATTGCAACCCCAAAAGTGAAGAAAGTGGGCTTGACATTCATCCATTTGTTTAAGAAAAGGGAGCCTGTTATTTTCAACTTTTTTAATAGCTCCATTAACAAATCACTATAATAGGCCACATTCCTGAGTGGTAATTGTGAGAAACACAAATTTGTAAGTGGCAATGAAAAAGCAATGAATCAAAATTCATCTCTAATGATCTATTCATGCTTCTGATTATCTCTTCTCTACTTGTGAATTAGATTTGGGGCATGTGGAGCTTTTTAACATATATTTTTGGATATTTTCTTTCTGTGTTACGTCAGGATGAGTAGGGATATTAATGCTTTGCAAGGGAACACTTTCCCCAGCATCAAACACTCACAGAAGGGAGGACACACCTCCCTCTGCTCTGCTTCAATAATATGCACTGACTGCTTCCCGGAACCTACCCCCCATCTCAGAAGATCATCTCCTAACTGCACCTGTGATTTTTTTTTCATTTTTGACATCAGCCACCCATCCATGAGGCAGCTGATTTAGTGCCAAGTTGCACCAAATTAAAATCAGTTTTGTTCCGTAGCATCAGACCCAATAGAATCAGGTTGAAACAGTTTACATTCATTTGCCATAGAGCACTCAAAGAGGAAAAAATATCATGTCATACTGGGCTGGAATTGAACCCAGGCACCAAATGTAAAAGGTTAGTATACTAAAGTTACTCTGTCCCATAATAGTTAAATATCTAAACTAATCATATAGTCAAATATTTATCAGTGATTTACAACAACCTGTACTTATAAAGCACTTTTAACGCAACAAATCATCCAAGGCACTTCACAAAGATGGAGAAGGGGGAGGGGGGTGAGGAACAACTGACGCTGGGCAGGAATTAGAAGAGTTAAGCAGGTGACCAAAGGAGTGGTCAAAGAAATGAGTTTTGAAGAGGCTTTTCAAGGTGAGGATTTTTAAAAATTATTCGTTCATGGGATGTGGGCGTCGCTGGCAAGGCCGGCATTTATTGCCCATCCCTAATTGCCCTCAAGAAGGTAGTGGTGAGCCGCCTTCTTGAACCGTTGCAGTCCGTGTGGTGAAGGTTCTCCCACAGTGCTGTTAGGAAGGGAGTTCCAGGATTTTGACCCAGCGACGATGAAGGAACGGCAATATATTTCCAAGTCGGGATGGTGTGTGACTTGGAGGGGAACGTGCAGATGGTGTTGTTCCCATGTGCCTGCCGCTCTTGTCCTTCTAGGTGGTAGAGGTCGCGGGTTTGGGAAGTGCTGTCGAAGAAGCCTTGGCGAGTTGCTGCAGTGCATCCTGTGGATGGTACACACTGCAGCCACAGTGCGCCAGTGGTGAAGGGAGTGAATGTTTAGGGTGGTGGAAGGGGTGCCAATCAAGCGGGCTGCTTTGTCCTGGATGGTGTCAAGCTTCTTGAGTGTTGTTGGAGCTGCACTCATCCAGGCAAGTGGAGAGTATTCCATCACACTCCTGACTTGTGCCTTGTAGATGGTGGAAAGGCTTTGGGGAGTCAGGAGGTGAGTCACTCGCCGCAGAATACCCAGCCTCTGACCTGTTCTTGTAGCCACAGTATTTATATGGTTGGTCCAGTTAAGTTTCTGGTCAATGGTGACCCCCAGGATATTGATGGTGGGGGATTCGGCGATGGTAATGCCGTTGAATGTCAAGGGGAGGTGGTTGGAGATGGTCATTGCCTGGCACTTGTCTGGCGCAAATTTTACTTGCCACTTATCAGCCCAAGCCTGGATCTTGTCCAGGTCTTGCTGCATGCGGGCTCGGACTGCTTCATTATCTGAGGGGTTGCGAATGGATCTGAATACTGCAATCATCAGCGAGCATCCCCATTTCTGACCTTATGATGGAGGGAAGGTCATTGATGAAGCAGCTGAAGATGGTTGGGCCTAGGACACTGCCCTGAGGAACTCCTGCAGCAATGTCCTGGGGCTGAGATGATTGGCCTCCAACAACCACTACCATCTTCCTTTGTGCTAGGTACGACTCCAGCCACTGGAGAGTTTTCCCCCTGATTCCCATTGACTTCAATTTTACTAGGGCTCCTTGGTGCCACACTCGATCAAATGCTGCCTTGATTTCAAGGGCAGTCACTCTCACCTCACCTCACCTCTGGAATTCAGCTCTTTTGTCCATGTTTGGACCAAGGCTTTAATGAGATCTGGAGCTGAGTGGTCCTGGCGGAACCCAAACTGAGCATCGGTGAGCAGGTTATTGGTGAGTAAGTGCCGCTTGATAGCACTGTCGACGACACCTTCCATCAGTTTTCTGATGATTGAGAGTAGACTGATGGGGCGGTAATTGGCCGGATTGGATTTGTCCTGCTTTTTGTGGACAGGACATACCTGGGCAATTTTCCACATTGTCGGGTAGATGCCAGTGTTGTAGCTGTACTGGAACAGCTTGGCTTGAGGCGCAGCTGGTTCTGGAGCACAAGTCTTCAGCACTACAGCCGGGATGTTGTCGGGGCCCATAGCCTTTGCTGTATCCAGTGCACTCAGCCATTTCTTGATATCACGTGGAGTGAATCGAATTGGCTGAAGACTGGCTTCTGTGATGGTGGGGATATCGGGAGGTGGCCGAGATGGATCATCCACTCAGCACATCTGGCTGAAGATGGTGGCAAACGCTTCAGCCTTGTCTTTTGCACTCACGTGCTGGACTCCGCCATCATTGAGGGTGGGGATGTTTGCAGAGCCTCCTCCTCCCGTTAGTTGTTTAATTGTCCACCACCATTCACGACTGGAAGTGGCAGGACTGCAGAGCTTTGATCTGATCTGTTGGTTGTGGAATCGCTTAGCTCTGTCTAAAGCATGTTGTTTCCGCTGTTCAGCATGCATGTAGTCCTGAGTTGTAGCTTCACCAGGTTGGCACCTCATTTTTAGGTACACCTGGTGCTGCTCCTGGTATGCTCTTCTACACTCCTCATTGAACCAGGGTTGATCCCCTGGCTTGTTGATAATGGTAGAGTGAGGAATATGCCGGGCCATGAGGTTACAGATTGTGCTGGAATACAATTCTGCTGCTGATGGCCCACAGCGCCTCATGGATGCCCGGTTTTGAGCTGCTAGATCGGTTCTGAATCTATCCCATTTAGCACATTGGTAGTGCCACACAAAACGTTGGATGGTGTCCTCAGGGCGAAGACGGGACTTCGTCTCCACGAGGACTGTGCGGTGGTCACTCCTACCAATATTGTCATGGACAGATGCATTTACAACAGGTTGATTGGTGAGGATGAGATCAAGTAAGTTTTTCCCTCATGTTGGTTCGCTCACCACCTGCCGCAGGCCTAGTCTGGCAGCTATGTCCTTCAGGACTCGGCCAGCAGTGGTGCTACAAAGCCACTCTTGGTGATGGACATTGAAGTCCCCCACCCAGAGTACATTCTGTGCCCTTGCTACCCTCAGTGCTTCCTCCAAGTGGTGTTCAACATGGAGGAGGACTGATTCATCAGCTGAGGTAGGGCGGTAGGTGGTAATCAGCAGGAGGTTTCCTTGCCCATTTTTGACCTGATGCCATGAGATTTCATGGGATCCAGAGTCAATGTTGAGGACTCCCAGGGCCACTCCCTCCTGACTGTATACGACTGTACCGCCACCTCTGGTGGGTCTGTCCTGCCGGTGGGACAGGACAGGACATACCCGGGGATGGTGATGGAAGAGTCTGGGATGTTGGCTGAAAGGTATGATTCTGTGAGTATGGCTATGTCAGGCTGTTGCTTGACTAGTCTGTGGGACAGCTCTCCCAATTTTGGCACAAGTCCCCAGATGTTCGTGAGGAGGACTTTGCAGGGTCGACTGGGCTTGGTTTGCCTTTTTCGTGTCCGGTGCCTAGTGGTCTGATGTCAGGTGATCCGTCCGGTTTTATTCTTATTGCGAGATTTTACAACTGAGTGGCTTGCTAGGCCATTTTAGAGGGCAATTAAGAGTCAACCACACTGCTGTGGGTCTGGAGTCGTATATCGGCCAGACTGGGTAAGGACGGCAGGTTTCCTTTCCTAAAGGACATTATGAACCAGATGGATTTTTTACGACAATCCGGTAGTTTCATGGCCACCATTACTGATACTAGTATTTTAATTTCAGATTTTATTTAATTAATTGAATTTAAATTCCCCAGCTGCCATGGCGGGATTTGAACTCATGACTCCGGATTACTAGTCCAGTATCATAACCACTATGCTACTGTATCCATATAGTAAGTAGCACTTGAACAATCACCTTTAATAAAAGGAGTTATAGCCCAACATAGATATATACAAAAAGAGAGAATCCTAATTTGGACAGAAGAGACAGGTTGCAACATTACACCTTATTGAACATTGTCATGATACCTCCTTTGACTCCAGGGGTCCAACATCAATTAATCAAAACCCGTGTTCTTATAGTTCAGTAGACCATTGTACCAATTCAAAGTCCTTTAGGGCAGAAGAATAACAACAGTCATCCACATTCAGGCATCAGGGTAATCTCTTGCAATGAGCTACGCTCCACATGCTTTCATCACATAAGTAAAGAACTCAGCCAAGACACACTTAAGGACACCGTGCAATGTGGGTGCCATCACATGTAGGGACATAACTACATTCCGGAATATTTTCTAATACCATGGAACCTCATTGACACTGTAGGGTACATTTACATTCTATTTTTTTAGTTTAACAAGTTGAATTATGCAAAAAAGATTCTTACCTTCAACAGATAGTTCTTCTCGTATGTAATAAACTGCTTCCCTAAATAACTTAGTTAACTTTCATCTTAGACAACTTGTTTCACATCCAAACTATGTATTCTGTGTACACATGCTATAAGTGCTTCTCTAAATTGAAGAAGCTTTAATTCCTTGCTGGGTTTACATTGTGACTCTATTTAACCCCTGAGTGCTCGTGCCCATGAGATCCTGCAGCACCAGTAATGTTGGATCATTCTATGAAACTGACTGTCGAATGAGAATAAAATGCCACCCATCTCCAAACTGTTCATTTTTCAGAACTTCACAACAATGTTAGTTTTATAAAGATGTTTAGAATTCTTTGGTATGATGCAAAAAGCTTTATTGGTCCTCAAAAGGCTAGCAATGTGTTAATCTTTTTTGTTTCTGTTTGATGCTATAGTTACACATCACTATGCATTACATTCAGTTCACTGATTTAATCCGCGCTATGTTTAATCCCAAATTTCTGGTGTCAGGTAACACTTCTTTACAATAAATACTAATCCTTAACAGAAAGCAAATTACACTCTATCTTCTTTGTTCAGCATATTGTTTTTCATCATTTTTTGCCAACATAAATGAGATGGCAGAAAATGTCAGGCATTCAGCTCATGCTTGTGCGCCACACAATTGTACCATAAGTGGTTCTGTAACACATGATTAGACCTGTGGTGATAATTATTTTACTGGATGATGGAGGGGACTACCACGGCTTTTGTATCAATGGCAGATTGTGAAAGCCCCTTCCAAGGGGCAGGTTCAAATGGCCAACTGACTTTTTCTAATTCCATACTTTCATACATTAAAATGCTTAATGCATATTGTACTTAATAATGGCAACTGCTTACATATTACAAGCAGTATTAGGGGATATTCAGAATATATTGATACAAAAACATTTTATTCTCCAATATATCCACTTTAAATGACTCTTTGCTGTAGTGGTATAATAATACAGGCTCTCCATTTATTTTTAATTTTCTCCCCTCCTTTGCTGAAGGTGCAGACTCTTGTTGGGGTACAGTTCCTCTGGCACTTGTCCAATTGGCCACTCTTTATGTATGAGGGAACCCCGATCTCCCGCTGCAACTTTGGCAGAAGATCAGTGGACACCTTGGGGGAACCATTTATGCTGTTTCTTCAGGGTTTTCACCAATATTCCGCCAAAGTTACAGAACCCCCACGTAAATTATCGGTGAGATTGTTAATAGGCACCACTTATAAACCTGATCCTGCCTTCATCCAAAATCTACAAAAGCACATTTTCCAGCAGGGGTCACAGGATAAAAATCAGAAACTGAAATCCTGCCTGACTTTTTCCATCTCTACAAGACTAATGCCAATTGTACACCTCCACTGGTGATGGCAGCTGACACATAAGGCAGTGTACTTTGTTATTATTCATTTCTGCATGAAGAATAGAGCAAATATAAGTGAACAGCGCAATAAAATAATGCTTAGTGCTATGTTTTTAGTGTAGAAACAATGACTGGATATTACGGTAAATGTGGCTGGAGGTTAGATTTCCTAGTTACTCATCAAGTAGAAAAAAAACCAAACGCTGTAGGTAAGCTGTTTCTATGCTGAGTTAACTGATCCAAATTGGAGTGGTGCTAGGGGCAATTGGCTACAGTGTCTCTGGGGATATAATCATCCAGGGTTACCATCTCAGTTACTATTCAGTGACATGCTGTAAAAGTTTGCATTTGTGGATGGCCATTTGGGCTTGATTGTGATGTTCTCCATAAACAAATAGCCTGCTAACATTCCTTAGTGTGCATACTCCGATTGAATGTAAGGCCTATCGGAAATTACACCTGCCCAACACGCAGTTTCCAGGTCAGCTTAATTTAATACTGTGGACAAGCTCCAGTCATGGAGATTGCCTGTGATTGGGAGCTTGCCCATTGGTGGGTGGGAAATCTTGCAGTCTTTCATGTTTTGCAGCAGTTTAAGGGGGAAGGCTTGTTGGTTTCTCAGATTTGGAACTCAGGAACCATGTGACAAAAGGACAATGTCTGGAAGGAGTGCAGGGAGCCAAAGATTGGCCTGTTTCTTAGCCATCTTCAACAGTGCATGACGCAGGCAAGCAAAACAACCCAGAAGATATAGCAGGAGATGGCCGGTGTGAATGCCACCTCCGCCCCACCAGGTCAGCCAAGGTAGGAGAACCTATTATTATCTTTCATTAATGCAGTGCACAAGCCATATATGCCATTCACAATTACTTCTCCCTCACATTATCCTAAATTGCATGTTAACCTTACCTTGAATGTACAACAAGGTACACTTTGCACCACCAGTCTTCAACTGGAGGTGTTCCTTTACTTACATCTTTACATGCATTTATCCCAAAGGAATCCTTCCATCTAATGCTGCTGCATGTTCTTTGTACACATCCATATACCCACCAGAGACTGTGTTAGGAGTGCTAGAAGGAAGGAAAGGTTTTATTAAAGAATACATTTTATGCTCAAGACTCCATTTTGTGGTTAAAAGACAGTTTTTGCAGAATGTGTTGAAATTATCAAGGCTCCTTGGAAGGCTGGTACCAACTGTTGCCATATATGATAGCCTTGTGTAGTTCTACTAGACCTGTGTTCTTCTAATAGATACATCTATCTGTTTGACAACCATATGTTTACCTTTTCTTGTACATGTAAGTAGATAAGGCAGTTTATGTTATGTCCTGAGACACTACTGTGGAGCCTTTCACCCACTGATACCAACACTGTGGAATGCAGGAGATAATGTAGTAGCCTTTCTGCTGCAGGATAAAAAGCGAGGCCATTGTAAGGGAAGTTATAGAAGACCCAGGGGCTAATCATCCTGAGACTGAGCCATGCAACTGTAACGTGAGGTCTCCCACAGCCTTCACATCGCCACATGGGTTGTCTGTGAGTATAATTTCCTCTAATAAATCTATAAGCGAACACTCTGCATCTAGAATTCTCACTCCTGGCTCAGAGACAACAGCTCCTAACTTGTCTGTCTAACAGTATTAATCAACAGACTGCATATTTATTACTGTATGCCATTTTAATAACTGGAACTTCTCACTTGCTTTTTTCTGTGCAAAAGACAGTTCAAAACAACACAGAGAGAACACTTAGAGGAAGAGGATTCCTAAATTTCTAACACTGTATGAGGAGGGAGCCCTCAAAATCCTGGGAAGGGAGATCATTGGAGATGGGCAAATAGGAGATCTGCCTCCAGTCCAGGGTTTGTGATAAACTTCTGGTGCTCTTCTTTCTTATTTTATACTCTCATTTACTTACTGTCAGCAAAGCATATAAGGACTGCCATGTATTGGGTGATGCAAGCCCAAACTGACCTTGTATCATAATGTGATGTTAGCTCATTTTAATATTTTGTTAGTGCTTAGTGCATGACATGGTGAAGCGACCAGAGGTCAGAATGGGACTTCTGGTACCAACAGCTGGTAAAGGGCTGCCGATCCCCCACCTCTTTGACTAAGCTTTTGGTCACCCCTTCTAATAGCTCCTTCTTTGGCTTTTGATTATCTGTTGATTATGCCTCTGTGAAACAATTTGGGACATTTTTCTATGTTAAAGCTGTTGTTCATTGCTTGCTTTTTGGCAAATGGAAAAAAAATTATGCTATAGTTTAATTTGGAGTTATCAAAAATGGTGAATTTTGTTTCACAGGTAGTGTTTTTTGATTGGTTGGTTTTTAGTGAATGCAATATTTAAACTAATCAGATACTTATGGTACTTTCCCATGCCTTATGGGTACTTTTGCTCCACAGACAGGCGCGAGGTTTCTAAAAAATTATATACACATTGATTTGATGCAAAATGGAGGTTGGATGCCTCCTTGATAGTGGTATTAGCAGCAGTCCAGTGGACTGCTGGGACCTTGTTCTGCACAAGCGTCTATGGATAATACCTCAAAGTACTGAGCCCTCAATGACTATAGCTTATAATTCTCATGGTACTGTTTCAAAAACATCATAGCTAGTTGCTCATGTAGATTGCCAATTTTAGATACTTAGGCAGCTGGCTGGGCCATCAATTCTCACAGCTAAATCCTCAGCTTGAGGAGCATTTCATCATAGGGCACATGATGAAACTAGACGTGAAAGTACATGAATCACAAAAAGCACTTTAAAGCGCCTTGGGAAAAATAGAACTCAGCCCACATGCACTGCATCACATAAATTACAATATCACCTACACTCATACATCATAAGCACTGTGGTTCATGTAAATCACATTTTGCCCCTTGCAATATGTGTTGTAGTAGTCTTTAAATATTCTGGAAAGGAAGTTTCTTTTTCTCATAAAATGTACCAAACTGATTGTAGGAAGTAGTTATAACCAACTAATAAGGTACAGAAACTAGCAGTTCAATTACTGTAAGTACAGTTGCAGAGCGCAGTAAGAGTTCAGTGAGGATCATCGACAGCTACAGGTGAGGTGCCTGAAGATTGGAGGGTAGCAAATGTTGTGCCTTTGTTTAAGAAGGGCGGCAGGGAAAAGCCTGGGAACTACAGACTGGTGAGCCTGACATCTGTAGTGGGTAAGTTGTTAGAGGGTATTCTGAGAGACAGGATCTACAGGCATTTGGAGAGGTAGGGACTGATTAGGAACAGTCAGCATGGTTTTGTGAGAGGAAAATCATGTCTCACGAATTTGATTGAGTTTTTTGAAGGGGTAACCAAGAAGATAGATGAGGGCTGTGCAGTAGACGTGGTCTACATGGACTTCAGCAAAGCCTTTGACAAGGTACCGCATGGTAGGTTGTTACATAAGGTTAAATCTCACGGGATCCAAGGTGAGGTAGCCAATTGGATACAAAATTGGCTTGACGACAGAAGACAGAGGGTGGTTGTAGAGGGTTGTTTTTCAAACTGGAGGCCTGTGACCAGCGGTGTGCCTCAGGGATCGGTGCTGGGTCCGCTGTTATTTGTTATTTATATTAATGATTTGGATGAGAATTTAGGAGGCATGGTTAGTAAGTTTGCAGATGACACCAAGATTGGTGGCATTGTGGACAGTGAAGAAGGTTATCTAGGATTGCAACGGGATCTTGATAAATTGGGCCAGTGGGCCGATGAATGGCAGATGGAGTTTAATTTAGATAAATGTGAGGTGATGCATTTTGGTAGATCGAATTGGGCCAGGACCTACTCCGTTAATGGTAGGGCGTTGGGGAGAGTTATAGAACAAAGAGATCTAGGAGTACAGGTTCATAGCTCCTTGAAAGTGGAGTCACAGGTGGATAGGGTGGTGAAGAAGGCATTCAGCATGCTTGGTTTCATTGGTCAGAACATTGAATACAGGAGTTGGGATGTCTTGTTGAAGTTGTACAAGACATTAGTAAGGCCACACTTGGAATACTGTGTACAGTTCTGGTCACCCTATTATAGAAAGGATATTATTAAACTAGAAAGAGTGCAGACAAGATTTACTAGGATGCTACCGGGGCTTGATGGTTTGACTTATAGGGAGAGGTTGGATAGACTGAGACTTTTTTCCCTGGAGAGTAGGAGGTTTAGGGGTGATCTTATAGAAGTCTATAAAATAATGAGGGGCATAGATAAGGTAGACAGTCAAAATCTTTTCCCAAAGGTAGGGGAGTCTATAACGAGGGGGCATAGATTTAAGGTGAGAGGGGAGAGATACAAAAGGGTCCAGAGGGGCAATTTTTTCACTCAAAGGGTGGTGAGTGTCTGGAACGAGCTGCCAGAGGCAGTAGTAGAGGCGGGTACAATTTTGTCTTTTAAAAAGCATTTGGACAGTTACATGGGTAAGATGGGTATAGAGGGATATGGGCCAAGTGCAGGCAATTGGGACCAGCTTAGTGGTATAAACTGGGCGACATGGACATGTTGGGCCGAAGGGCCTGTTTCCATGTTGTAAACTTCTATGATTCTATGATTCTATCTCTGAGACTGCTGATTCGTGTGCAGGTGGTGCCAGCAGGTGGATTCATGGCACGTGCTGTACTATTGACTTCCTTCAGGGCTATGCAACAACTTAGACGTCTTTCCAGTTGCTGCAAAACTTACTCACGGGTGTGTTGTGAGTAATTAGATAAATTTCCTTTATTAACCAAAGCTATGGAAGGCTCTATTGCTAGGCGGATTGACTTTTAAAAGTTTTTTTGTGTTATTTTCCTCAAAAGTGGAGGAAAATTGAAAGCATTAGTTAATAATGGTAGAAAGTTCCTTTGCTGTTTGCCTATTATTTTCCACATCACTTTGCTCATGTCTACCTCGCCAGTAAATTTCGCCCTGAGAGGAAAAAATACTTCAGTTATGTACTGAGCAGCTGTACACTCCACCAATGGGACTGTTGTTTGCACCAATCAAACTGTGGCTCTGCCCAGCCTGGGCCTTGCATCACGTGATGGGACAAAGTCTGCCAATCAGTGAGTGGCTGGGCAAAGGAACGAGATAGAAAGATTGTCATAGACCAAGAGGACAAATAGCTGTAAACTGTCACAACAAACCACTTGTCTCTAAAAATGGTGAAGGGTTGAACTGTTGTGGGGGTAGCGAAGTTTGAGAATAATAGAGGATAATGAGGCACATCCCCATCCTCTACGCGGTTTCATTCTGGGTGGGTTGTTTTTTGCTAACGGGAGAAAGAAGTCAGCCATCGTTTATATGTCGCCTTTCGTACTCATTAAATTTGAATTACTTTACATGTTTGAAAAGCAAATCTTGGAATTATATCCTATGGGTCTAGGTTTTTCCAAATGAAACACATAAAACAATGTTTCCAATCTGGGGCTTTTAAAAAAAATAGTTTGCAAAATAGTAGTTGTGCATGCAACTGGGGAGAAAGTTTAAAAAGTAGGGGCAAATGGGTGTTTTTCAGATTGATGGAATGTAGGTAGTTTTGTGCCCAAGGAATCTGTGTTGGGACATCATTTGTTTTACATTTATATACAAATGATTTGGACATAGAGAAATGGCATTGAAATTTGTTGATGCCATCAAATCAGGAAGAAGAAGGTGGGTGGACATAGGCTGATGGAATGGGTAGATAGGTGGCAGAAGCAGTTCAATGCAGAGAAATGTAAAGTAGTACATTGTGGAGAAAAGAATAATGAAAGATAGTATACCCAAAACAGTGGAAGAACAAGGAAATCTAGGGTTTTAGATACATATATATCTTTAAAAACTGAGAACATAGGGTAGAAAAGACCATTTTTTAAAAGAAAGAAATGGGATTCTGTTTTAGACATAGAGGATGCCAAAATCCAGGAGCCAGGGAGGGCATAAAAGCAGGGCATTCCCAGCATGAGGGTTGCAATTTGGGGCAGAACCCGGATCTGTTAGCTTTCCACCCTGTGTACCTTACGAGGGAAATCCACTCCCCTTACGTCTAGCCAAGACTTTGACAGTGTGTCTAGGGGCGTTCCTGGGAAACCCAGTGAAGTCTGCACATTACGCCCTGCCTGGGTCCAGTGGAAGCCACTCCAGCTGAGAGCAGGCGTGGGTCCTGTTCTGGGTCTTCCTGAGGCTCCAAAAAAGGTCCTGTGGCAAAGTTGAATGATCCCGGAGCAGATCAATTACCTTACAATGAAGACTCCATTTTCCTTTCTGGGAAAACTTGAAAATTGTTCTTTCATCTACAGTCAGATAAGGGCCTCCGGTCCCCTCATTACAGTGTCAGGGTGCTGCTCTGATGATCTGTCGGGCAGTTGGGGTGGGCTCCTATGTTGCACTTGTACAGGTGCGAGCTAGCTGCCCAACTATTTAAATTACCCTGTCCCTCCGATTTAGGAAAAGGCCAACTCCAGGACACAGTGACAGCTGGAAGCCCCGCCTGCCATACTTCAGCTGGTGGATCAGGAAGCACAGAATTTTGGGCCCAACCGGTTTTGCAGCTTGGCTAGATCCGGGAGGGATTGTTTAATCTGTAGTCAGCTGTGCTGGCCACCTTTGGGGAGTTGGAATTTGTCCGCCAGCAGTTGAAGGAGATAATCTGACCCCTGTCAAGGAGTTGACCTAGCTTGGTGATGCTTCAATTCGTGTCAATCTCTTTGGAACAGTACTTCCAATCCCCAGCAGAGCCCCGCAAACATATCTGTACACCTTGCTCTGCTTCAATTTCAAAACACAACACAGAAGACTTGAGGGAGCTCTAGGAACAAACTTCCATCATGAGATAGCAGAAGAGACAAGTATGGAAGCAAATCCACACAACTACCACCTGCAGCAGAATGCAAGAGAGTCAGCTTAAAATGAGCGTACCACATTGCACAGATGCTTCACTGGGGGATTACTGTTGGAGACGTTGTGCTCAGAAAGACTCACTGCTACATCTATTTTGGCCATGCCCCTACATTTAGCCACCCTGGACAGCATTTTGGGAGATCACAGAAAATATGGTGGGAGTCACATTCTTGCTGATCCAGGCCTGTGCTTTTGGACCTACCCCCACCCCAAGTACCTCTCTCCGTCCCTGGAAACGCCAATACAACCATCCTGCATCAACAACCTCAGTGATTCATTGGATTCTCCTGAAAGTACTGTCTGACAAACAGTACAATGACTTTACAAAATGCATGTAAGGATTTTGTAAATAAATAAAAATGTTAAAAAAAATAGGGTGTTTAGATATAAAAGCAAGGAAGTGACTTTAAATTTTTTCAAGATATTGGTTAGGCCTTGGAATATTGCATGCAGCTCTGGGTTCCCCATTATAGGAAGGATATCTGAGGTATAGAAAGGATACAGCAAAGATTCACTGTAATGAAACCAGGAATAATGGAACATTTTACTATGTTAAAGGCGATACATCAATGTAAGTTGTTGTTGTTGAATGAGAGGTTAAAATGATGATGAAAAGTTGAAGGATTTCCACCAGAACAGATAAGATTAAGGGGATCCAATTGAGGTTTTCAAAATTATGAAAGACTTTGAAAGAGTAAACTGAAACATTGTTCTCAGTGGTTAGTGAATTGGTAATGAGGTATTTAGATGCGATATTTTAAGAACAAGAAATAGGAGCAGGAGTAGGCCATATGGCCCCTCGAGCCTACTCCGCCATTCAATCAGATCATGGCTGATCTTCGACCTCAACTCCACTTTCCCGCCTGATCCCCATATCCCTTGATTCCCCTAGAGTCCAAAAATCTATCCACCTCAGCCTTGAATATATTCAATGACTCAGTATCCACAGCCCTCTGGGGTAGAGAATTCCAAAGATTCACAACCCTCTGCGTGAAGAAATTCCTCCTCATCTCAGTCTTGAATGGCTGACCCCTTATCCTGCGACTATGCCCCCTAGTTCGAGACTCTCTAGCCAGGGCAAACAATCTCTCAGCATCTACCCTGTAAAGCCCCCTCATAATCCTATATGTTTCAATGAGATCACCTCTCATTCTTCAAAACTCCAGAGAGTATGGGCCCATTCTACTCAACCTCTCTTCATAGGACAATCCTCTCATCCCAGGAATTAATCCATTGAACCTTCATTGCACCGCCTCTAAGGCAAGTATATCCTTCCTTAGATAAGGAGACCAAAACTGTAAGCAGTACTCCAGGTGAGGTCTCACTAAAGCCCAGTACAACTGTAGTAAGACTTCCCTACTCTTGTACTCCAAACCCCTTGCAATAAAAGCCAACGTGCCATTTGCTTTTCTAATTGCCTGCTGTACCTGCATACTAACTTTTTGTGTTTCTTGTATAAGGACACCCAAATCTCTCTGAACACCAACATTTAATAGTTTCTCACCATTTGAAAAATATTCTGCTTTTCTATTTTTCGTACCAAAGTGAATAACCTCACATTTTCCCATATTATAGTCCATCTGCCACCTTCTTGCCCACTCATTAAATCTGTCTATATCCCTTTGCAGACTCTTTGTGTCCTCCTCACAGCTTATTTTCCCACCGAGCTTTGTATCTTGGATACATCACACTCAGTCCCTTCATCTAAATCATTAATATAGATTGTAAATAGCTGAGGCCCAAGCACCAATCCTTGCGGCACCCCACTAGTTACCGCCTGCCAACCTGAGAATGACCCGTTTATCCCTACTCTCTGCTTTCTGTCCTTTAACCTATCATCTATCCATGCTAATATATTACCCCCAACCCTATGAGCCCTTATCTCTAGAAGAATGAAGGGGCGAGTTGACATATTTTTCAGAGGATATTAGGACCTGGAGGCTGAGAAATTTGACTTCTGCCCGAACCAAATTCGGGTTCAGGTCTCATTTAAATGCCACTGGCAAACTGATGGTGCCAAATGGGCAACCTGCTGCAGCTCGCTGGTTGTGGGATGGCAAGAGATCGAATGGGTCCTCCGCTGAGCTGGCTGTAGGTCGGGTCTGGGGAGGGAGAGAGGTGATCCTGGAGGGAGTGCCTTGAATGGGCCAGCAGTGGGCTGGAGTTTTTTTGTGGGCCCAGGAGGCACTTTCCTACTTCTCCTGGGCCCACAAAAATAAAAACTCACAGCATGCACAGCATTTGCTTCACCTATTTGTACCTGAATTTTGTAATCGGGGTTCTACAATCTGTAGGACCTGCATATTTAAGCTGCCTTACGCCTGTTTCAAGCAGATGGGCTGCTCTCTCATTTACAGGCCCGTCTGAATATAGCATCAGGTGAGCCTTGCCTGTCAATGGGTAGACCGAGTTGCCCTCCTCCCCACCACCAATTTTTAACTGCTGACTGCACATAATTCAGGTGCAAAACGAGCAGCTGTGAGTTGAATCTCTTCCCCAGAATGCTTTACTGCAAGTGGCTATTGAGTTGTTTTTTTTCTAAATGTCAAATTTTTAAAGATAAAAATATGTCATACACAAATGACAGTGACTTGACAGCATTTCTTATTTGGTTACTCACTCCTTGGCTTTAAAAAGCCTTTAATGAAACCATACTATGCAAAGCATTTAATTATGTTAAGTTGATGTGGTTATGACAAATAAAAACTGAAATTTAAACTGTATATTTTGTATTTATTATAGCACAAGATGAAGGTAGTATATTTTGATCAGCCTGAAGGACCAGAAAATCTTTGCATCAAAGAAGTACCAAGACCAGAGCCAAAAGTCAGAGAAGTCCTGATGAAAGTTTTGCCACCACTTTGAATAGGTCTGATTTACTGCAGATAATTTTTCTATGTAACGTTTTATTTAAGGATGTTATCGTAACGTTGTTAAAACCAGCTGCTTTTTACAATTTATATGACAACTTTAAGGACATTTTCTCTAGCAAGAAATCTAGCACCGGAGATTAGCACGATCTGGAGAGTGAAAGACTCTGTTTTTGGTCAGGTTGAAATTAGTAAACTTGTAAGTAAGTTAGATATTTGGTTATTGCTCAGGTCTACTTAGAAGCTGGCATTTTCACTGCCCCTAAGACTTTTTATGCAAAATTGCAGTGGTTGCGCAGCAAGTCACATTACATGCAGTAAGCATAGAAATCTGTAGGATTTATCACAGGTTGTTGCACAGTGTCAGATCATTTGCCCTAATGATAAGACACTGAGATTCAAAACCAGGAGCAAATATGTATCAGTTGCTTGAAGATCTCTCTTCCCGTACCCCCCCCCCCCCCCCCCCCGCTGCCATAGTAGTAGATAGGAATTTTGTGGAATCATCCAGTGTGTAGTGCTGTTTACTTATCCTGACTGTGAATCGCTGTATGTTACTACTGGCAATTGTACCACGTTTATGATTACAAATCCTCATATTGTCTAGTGTCAAACCTGGTTGCATTAGAGCACTCCATGTTGATTAAAACACTAGTTATTATGAAGCAGATTTGATTTAATATACTAGAACAATATTTTTTGACTATTGTGTTAAGACATAGTTACACTGTGGTAAGTATACAGACTTACTGCTAAGATGTTAGCAATGGATGCTCCAATACACAACCTCTTAACTTGCTAGCAGTTGTTCAGAATTTCATGCTTTACTTGCAGGTGAGCGGAGAGAAATAATTTTCCAAAAGTTTACAATGCTACAGGATTATTTGTAACCTCTAACTGTACTGGAAAATGGCTTTGTGATATTTACCAAAGCTGTTTCAAAATAACTTTCAAAAGGGAATTGGATAAATACTTGAAGGGGAAATACGTGCAGGGCTATGAGGAAGGATCAGGGGAATGGGACTAATTGGATAGCTCTTTCAAAGAGCCAGCACAGGCAAGATGTGCCGAATGGCCTCCTTCTGTGATATATCATTCTATGATTTTATGTTTCAAAATTACAATTTCTCTCGCGTCACTACAGTCTTACAACAATAGCAGATTGGTAATGGGATGCAATAACTCCCTGCTTTTATGCTGCATTTCTATGGGAGAACCGTTTCAAGTAATATATTATGGGCTCCCAGTGCTGTGGGATTCACTCTGTTTGTATTGTGGAGCAGATTCCATCGCACTAAATAATTGAGCATGTACAGATTTTAAATTGTCGTTGTTAACTTTGTTTTCTGCCTGCTGGATCTTACCCAGGGACTGTGGAAGGTCTGTCTAAGGCCATTGGGTAATATTTTTTGGCCTGTACATTGCCAGGCCACTGGCGATCACACCACTAAAAATAAAAACTGTAATTCAATATGCAAGACAGTCATCTTATGGGCTGTCCACATAGAAGGTTCCAGAAGTAACTAAAAGCTGGAAGCCTGCTCTTGGAATATTACATCAGGCCTTGGCTCAGCGGTAACATCTCTCATCTCTGAGTTAGACAGTCATGGGTTCAAGCCCCCACTCCAAATACTTGAGTGAAAAATCTAGGCTGATGCCTAGATGAGACGTTAAACGGAGGCCCTGTCTGCTCTCTTGGGTGGATACATTCTTGGAAGAGCAATGGCAACACTGTTGCATGTAAATGACATGAAAGCCACTGGAGGACAAACTTCATGAGATGACCATCAACTTCTAGGGAGTCAACAGTTTGTGTGGCTGATTATGATAGCCCCAGCTGACTTCAGTGGCAGTGAGACAGGCATGTGGATTTTTGCCCAGTGCTCTTTTTTGTCTTGTTTGAAAAAGATTGACATGTTCCTGATTAAGCATTATTGCATGTAGTTATATTCTAAAGCTGCCTTATATTTCAGTTGTAAACAATTTTACAACACCAAGTTATAGTCCAACAAATTTATTTTAAATTCCACAAGTTTTCGGAGGCTTCCTCCTTCGTCAGGTGAACGGTATGGAAATGACATTTTCGAATCCTTCGCATTTGAAAATCACAGAACAATGCCTGGTGATTACTGCCCGTTGCCAAGGCAATCACAGTGAGCAGACAGAAAGGTGTCACCTAAAAAGGCCGCCGAATATACAAACCCCCAAAAAAAAAGAGAGAAGGAAGACAGTCAATGACCCGTTATATTAAAAACAGATAACATTTGTTCGCTGGTGGGGTTACGTGTAGTGTGACATGAACCCAAGATCCCGGTTGAGGCCGTCCTCATGGGTGCGGAACTTGGCTATCAATTTCTGCTCGACGATTTTGCGTTGTCGTGTGTCTCGAAGGCCACCTTGGAGTATGCTTACCCGAAGGTCAGTGGCTGAATGTCCATGACTGCTGAAGTGTTCCCCGACAGGGAGAGAACCCTCCTGTTTGGCGATTGTTGCGCGGTGTCCGTTCATCCGTTGTCGCAGTGTCTGCATGGTCTCGCCAATGTCCCATGCTCTGGGGCATCCTTTCCTGCAACGTCACAGGAGTATGAACCGTGCACCTGGTGGGTGGTGTCCTCTCGTGTGATGGTGGTATCTGTGTCGATGATCTGGCATGTCTTGCAGAGGTTACCGTGGCAGGGTTGTGTGGTGTCGTGGACGCTGTTCTCCTGAAGGCTGGGTAATTTGCTGTGAGGGTTCTCTCCCTGTCGGGGAACACTTCAGCAGTCATGGACATTCAGCCACCGACCTTCGGGTAAGCATACTCCAAGGTGGCCTTCGAGACACACGACAACGCAAAATCGTCGAGCAGAAATTGATAGCCAAGTTCCGCACCCATGAGGACGGCCTCAACCGGGATCTTGGGTTCATGTCACACTACACGTAACCCCACCAGCGAACAAATGTTATCTGTTTTTAATATAACGGGTCATTGACTGTCTTCCTTCTCTTTTTTTTTGGGGGGTTTGTATATTCGGTGGCCTTTTTAGGTGACACCTTTCTGTCTGCTCACTGTGATTGCCTTGGCAACGGGCAGTAATCACCAAGCATTGTTCTGTGATTTTCAAATGCGAAAGATTCGAAAATGTCATTTCCATACCGTTCACCTGACGAAGGAGGAAGCCTCCGAAAGCTTGTGGAATTTAAAATAAATTTGTTGGACTATAACTTGGTGTTGTAAAATTGTTTACAATTGTCAACCCCAGTCCATCACCGGCATCTCCACATTATATTTCAGTGTAATTGAACAAACCACTCATAGACCAACAACCTTATAACAATAATTTTAAATTATATAATTTGCCCTGGGTATGATTTATTTTCCAGCAAATGTGTTTGTATGTTGTGCATTCAAAAATATATTTCAGACCATTTTCTTTCTTTACAGTTGTGTATTTTCTCTTCTATCTAAATAGTTTTTAAAAACATACTCCTTAAGCATAATTTTTTTAAATGATTATTGCTTGATTAGAAGTTGCATGCAGTCCAAATCATGGCATACCATAATTCCTCCGCTGTAAAGTAAGATGGTGAAATTGACATTTGAAACAAATGGATATCAATGGTAGTTTCATTTTGTGTCAATATTTGAAGTCTTAGTTCCTTTAATGTTGCAGAGAGAATAAAAGTACCCTTCTACCAAAGAAGATGAGATACTTGGCCTGGAAGCTGCAGGAACTGTGGTCATGCTTGGACCTGGTTGTAAGGGCACCTTCTCTGTTGGTGCCAGATTGATGGCACTGTTGGCAGATGGTGGATATGGAATATGTCATAACACCTGAAGATCAGCTGATGTGTGTACCATGTCACATGACCTTCAGTCAGGACACAGTCATTCCTGAAGCTTGGCTGACGGTCAATCAGCTGCTGCATTTTATGGGTAAGGAGATTTATATTCACTGTGAGCATGTGTGGACTGCAATGTGTGCTATCCAATAATTAATCAGTACCACTTTCTGTGAACTAAACATATTTTCAAGTGTGTTAGATGGGAATTGTAATCTTAGTTGAGATGGTTACTTTAATTTGTGGATGGTCAGTAGAAATTGATAAAGTAATATACTGGCATGGATTGAGAATTGGTTGACAGACAGAAAACAGAGAGTAGGAATAAACGGGTCTTTTTCAGGCTGGCAGACTATGACTAGTGGGGTACCGCAGAGATCGGTGCTTGGGCCCCAGCTATTCATAATCCATATCAATGATTTGGATGAGGGGACCAAATGTAATATTTCCTAGTTTGCTGATGACACAAAACTAGGTGGGAATGTGAGTTATGAGGAGGATGCAAAAAGGCTTCAAGGGGAGATAGACAGGCTAAGTGAGTGGGCAAGTACATGGCAGATGGAATATAATGTGGAAAAATGTGAAGTTATCCACTTTGGTAGGAACAACAGAAATGCAGAGTATTTTTTAAATGGTAAGAGATTGGGAAATGTTGATGTTCAAAGGGACCTGGGTGTCCTTGTATATGAGTCACTGAAAGCTAACATGCAGGTGCAGCAAGCAATTAGGAAGGCAAATGGTATGTTTGCTACAAAAGGATTTGAGTACAGGAGTAAAGATGTCTTACTGCAATTATATAGGGCCTTGGTGAGACCGCATCTGGAGTATTGTGTACAATTTTGGTCTCCTTACCTAAGAAAGGATATACTTGCCATAGAGGGAGTGCAACAAAGGTTTACCAGACTGATTCCTGGGATGGCAGGATTGTCGTATGAGGAGAGATTGAGTAGACCAGGCCTGTATTCTCTAGAGTTTAGAAGAATGAGAGGTGATCTCATTGAAACATACAAAATTCTTAGAGGGCTTGACAGGGTAGATACAAAGAGGATGTTTCCCCTGTCTGGGAATCTAGAACCAGGGGTCACAGTCTCAGAATAAAGCGTAGGTCATTTGGGACTGAGATGAGGAGAAATTTCTTCACTCAGAGGGTGGTGAATCTTTGGAATTCTCTACCCCAGAGGGCTGTGGAGGCTCAGTCATTGAGTACATTCAAAACAGAAATCGATAGATTTCTAGATATTAAAGGCATCAAGGGATATGGGGATGGTGCAGGAAAAATGGTGTTGAGGTAGAAGATCAGCCATGATCTTCCTGAATGGCAGAGCAGGCTCAAGGGGCTGGATGGCCTATTCCTGCTCCTATTTCTTATGTTCTTATGACTTCAATTTATGGCTGGTCAGGCCATTATTAAAAAAAGTGTTCTTTGGACCAGTCAAGTACATACAAGACAAATGAATTAGGTATACAGTATGTGTAATCCATTCTGTACTCATTAAGAACAGTGCAGTAGGCCTTCACTAACACACATTGTACCAGAACTTCTGATATAATCCATTCTCCGTGGCACCCTCAAAGATAAATACAACAAAGAATCATCTATAACTCACTTTCTGTTAACTTTTCTATATTATGTAGAGGATTGCGCGGAGAGGTCGGAGGGAGGGGATTGCGCGGAGAGGTCGGAGGGAGGGGATTGCGCGGAGAGGTCGGAGGGAGGGGATTGCGCGGAGAGGTCGGAGGGAGGGGATTGCGCGGAGAGGTCGGAGGGAGGGGATTGCGCGGAGAGGTCGGAGGGAGGGGATTGCGCGGAGAGGTCGGAGGGAGGGGATTGCGCGGAGAGGTCGGAGGGAGGGGATTGCGCGGAGAGGTCGGAGGGAGGGGATTGCGCGGAGAGGTCGGAGGGAGGGGATTGCGCGGAGAGGTCGGAGGGAGGGGATTGCGCGGAGAGGTCGGAGAGAGGATTGCGCGGAGAGATTATTTTTAACATGATGGTGGTGAAATTCATCTTGGGCGAGAGCGAATCTCCACCCAACTCAGTCACTGCACAAAGCAGCATATTAACCTTTTGTAAAATTCTACTGTTGAAAGTACATGGTTGTCTTATAACCTGAGTATATTGGTATCACAACATTCATGCCTCTCCAAAGATCAAATCCCAATTTGAATGCTCCCAATAAGTTAGGAAGTCCAAATTCCAGCATTATGAGCTCCCAACATATAAGAAATGTAAATGCTAAATTACTCATGGTACTTACATTATGTCAGAAATCATGTACTTGGAAAAATTCCAATAGGTAAGCTATGTTTCTGATTTATTTATCTACCTACCAGGATTCACTGGTTTCATATATGATGGCTCAATTACTTCACTTTGTACTGCCCTACATAACCCAGTTTAGTGAACAAGCCAGGTCTGTCAGCAGCAAGACCACAGCACAACACTGATTGAACTGCAACTTGCCTCTTAATTGCCAGGGATATCGAAGACCAAGTGACACTCAGATATATTACTAACATTACTTCATTTGATGGCACCTACAATTATCATCACAAGGTCCGGTATTGGCAATTGTAGTAAACTAATGTCAACAGAATCTAAATCAAAAGCACAACACTAAGCTTGATTGTAATAATCACTAGGGTAATTTCCTGAGTAAATGCTGACGGCTCACTGCAGCGCATATCAGAAAATTAATAGGCACTGGTGGTGGGTAAGGTTCTGACCCCTAATATCACTGCTTTAGTTGGGTTTTGCTTAATTACAGTACAACAAAATAACAGTTGATGTACAGGATTGGACTTGGCAGAGTTATGTTTCTATCTAATGCATCACTGGTAGCTTTGTGTTAAAACTGTTCCTTGGGTGATGTGGCAAACTCTTTCCTTGGGTAACACTGCCTTAAATATTGGGGAGTTCTGCCTTTTTTCTGTGATATTCTAGTTTCACCACTGTGATAGGTCTGTGGCAAATCAGTCTTTCTTTGTTGTTTTCTCTTCCTAATTTTGGTAAACCTTGAATGTACTTTATTCACTGTTGTACTGTACTTTCTCTCTGTGCTTTCAAACTTACACTATTAACATTTTCTTGAAGTGATTGTTGGTACAACCAAGTGACTTGCTAGGCCACTTTAGGGGGCAATAAGAGTTGGCCCCATAGTATGGTACTGGAGTTGGGTATAGGTCAGATCAGATAGGGGTGATAGGTTCGCTTCCCTGAAGAACATGAATGAACCAATTGGGTTTTTACGACAATCCGGCAACTTTCTGGTGCTAGAGTACAAATTATTGCACTCAGTTTCACAATTTCCCATGTTGGGATTTTAACTTATGACCTGTGGTTTGCTTGAACCATAACCAGTATACTACCGTGCCCACTCATCTGTTTGCACGTTAAATCCGTTTATATTGTCTGTTTCAGTGTGGAATAAATTACTAAGAAATGACTATTGCCCTTATGGGTGTAAAAGGTTCCACCAGACCTCCCTTCCTACTCTTCACTACAATAAACTATTTGTCCAAAACAACTTTGGCGATTCCCTTCATAATCTCACAACTTTAATTAGATCACCTCTGTTCCAAAGAAGACAAGTCTTTCCTGAAATTCAATACTGATACCTGGAATCCTTTGTTACTTGCCTGTTCCCTCTTAAGGGTGCCAGACTGGTACATATTACTTTAGATATGATCTGATGAACGCCTTACACAGCAACAATAAAACATCTTTATGTTTGTACTCCATTCCTGTTAATACAACCCAGTGTTATGTTTACATAGGAACATGTTTTTTCATCTAGCAATTCCTAAGTTCCATCTAGTTTGCATTCTACCATTCTGGTAGTTGCATGATGCAATGATAATGGAGTTGTTGACTAATCATAGCAATCAATCTATCAATTAGTCTACCAATGACCAAACACGAGGAAAACCACAGTGGTTTTGCCTTTTTTAACTGCAGCAAACCCCTGTGCTGAATGTTTCATAAATTAATCTACTGTAACAAAGTTCGCTTTCCTAATTGACACATTGCAGTACTATTACATTTAACATGTGCTCGTTTCCTTACTCCATACTAATTATTTTGTACTTATCCACATATCTAATCTTTTTGCTTACAATACCTGTGTCCCAATCATTAACAAATTTTCAGAAATAGCAAGGGTACAAGTCAGACCCTTGTGGTACCTTGGAATATTTCAAAAAAGGATACAAGTAGTTTCACAAATCAAAGTAGTTCTTAAAGCAGGTTAAAAACTGAATCTTTGTATGCAGTAGGTTACGACATACAAACACCAGGGTTTCTTGTGAAAGGACTGTCTGTGCTAGTAAAGATTTACTTCTTTGTATTTGTGTGTTTGACTGTAATTAAATTTATACTATTATTGTATAACATTGACTCCAGTACTGATGTGGTTAAATTTTTATTTTATTTTTCCCCAAGCTGAAGTGCATAAAGGTGAAACAGTGCTGATGCATGCTGGAGCCAGTGGTGTTGGCACAACCGCAATTCAGCTGACTCATTTGGCAGAAGCAATTCCCATTGTAATGGCAGGGGCCTCAAGAGAAATTGCACCTGTGTGCAGAACTTGGGACAGCTGCTGCATTTAACTACAAAGAGGATTTCTCAGAAAAAGTTCTGCTGTTTACTGGTGGTAAGTTATGGAGATTGGCTCATAGATTTTAATTTATCCCCTTCTCTTATGAAGGCTGTGGTATGTTTCCACAATCAGGAGCAACCTCGGGTAACCTTACCCAAATGCCTATTCTTGTGATGGCATTGTTGGTGCATGTTGAAAAACCATGTTTGTATTCAGTGCCCACAGAGACGTGCTTCCAGCAGAGATTTCTGGATAAGTTTTAGGAGCAGCAATCTTGACTGATGCCTCCCCACCGCCCCCCCGCTTCCGAACCCTGTAATCACTGAGGCCATTAGTAGATGCAATGAACTAAATCAGGCCAAACTGAGACCAATGCTGACATCTTGGGCTCCATTTTAGCACCCGCTATCAGGTGCGTTCCTGGCAGGGGGGGCTCCGAAAATCGGGGAATCCCGGCGCGGGTCGGGATCCCGGCTCCAACCCGCCCACTTCCGGGTTCCCCACAGACGCGCCGATGTGCGCGCGCAACCCCCGCATGTGGGACTCCCGCAGGCAATTAAAGCCGGCGGGGTGCCACTTAACAATATTTATCTAGCTATTTCAGGTCATTAACAGACCTGATTAAGGGATTATGTCAGGAGGTGTGGGATTTTAGAAACAACTTGACTGTTTCCCATACTGGGGGAAACACTCCCAGTTCAAATGGTCATGTTGCAGCCATCAGCCTGTGGCAGCTGCAAAGGTCCATTTGACAGGTGGTGGGGGGGAGACCCTCACTCATTGCAGGAGGTCACTCTGTCACTTGGGACAAAGTTTGGCCTCCACCACCCTCCTCCTGACAATCAAATTCACCAACTTGCACACTTACCCCGGGGTCCAGAGACATGTACCTACCTTGTGGACCCCCTCAGATGTACATCTTCCAGATGGGGGCCGCCGTAGCTGCAGTCATGACCTCCTCGGAGGGCGAACAGCACCACCAGCCTGACACGCGGAGCTCCATAACACAGTGCTGTGACAAATCCACCTGCACAACAGGAGGGAGGGTAACCGCAGAGAGAGATGCATCATAGAGGGCACTACCCTCGCCACAGGGTCCACAGACCGAGGCTCAGCTTCCTGGACCTTTCTGAGCAGCAGTGCACACGGAGGCTCAGAGTCACTCGACATGTAGTCGTGGACATCTGCAGCCTCCTTCATGCCGAGCTGCTCCCGACTGGCCCGAGCACCATCTCCTTACCTGTCGCTGTCAAAGTCACCACTGCCCTCAACAACTTCTCCTCCGCATCCTTCCAGGGTGCCACCGGGGACATTGCCGATGTCTCTCAGTTGTCTCCACAAAAGAGCCCTGCAAATACACCTACACCCACTTTGTAGTGACACAATGGGTGGCATCAGGTGTGGGTCTTCATTGTGATCCTCAGGAAAGGGCATTATTGCACAAACCAGACAAGATTCGCAAAGACGTGGCAGTAGTGGTGCCAATATATGTGATGTGAGTTGGTCAGAAATCAAAAGAAGTAAAAACCATGACAAACCCTCAAACACCCTTGTGCATCCCCTTCATGCTTACGACACGTTTGCCTTACGCTTCCTACTGCACATATGTGATGCATGCCCTGTGAGGCTGACCGTGAAAGAGATGCATGAGAGGGTGAGTATGAGATTGAGCCATGAGATTGTATGAGGATTGGGTTGAGTGGTAGTGAGGGGTGATGTAACAGAGTAGTGTTGGCAGTGCAGAAAGAGATGTGGGGTGGGGGCGGTGATGTGGCAGACGGAGTGTAGGGGAATGAGTAAGTGTACTCACTTTGGCTGACCTACTTAGGTCATTGCAGCGCCTCCTGCACGGTGGGCGATATGTTGGTGGTGCAGGTGACCTCCTCTGCCACCTCGAGCCAGGCCTTCCTGGTGGCAGAGGCAGGCCGCTTCCTCCTGCCCGCCGGGGAGGGGGGGGGGGGGGGGGAAGAGATCTGTCCTGCCCCTCCTCCTCACCTCATCTAATGATACCTGGAGTGAGGCATCATTAAACTGGGAGCAGCCTTCCCCCTGGGCTGCTCCAGGCTGTATTTTTTCCTATTCGTTGCAGCATCAGTCAGTGGAGGACTGTCCCTTTAAATAGAGCTCCTCCAGCTGACAGACCTTACTGCGCATGCGCAGTCCGCCTGACGCGCAGCTCAGCAGTGGGGAACCCGGAAGACCAGGTAAGTGGATCCAATTAGGCTGCGATCGCGCAAGGAGCATACTGATTTCACCGGGCGCGTTACCCACGCGCCCAATAGCCCCCCTGCTGCAAACCCACAGCCCTGGCAATATCAAGCCCCTTGGGTTTGTATGGACATAGGCAGTGAATTTATCTACTTTGGCATCAGAGAAAACTCATGGATTTGGATATATTTGTGCCATGTGTATCTTTGCTCTTGTTCCATAATTATCACCAACCTTACAGTAGTGATTCCAGTTGGACTTGCACTTATCCAGAAGCAAGACTCAACCTCAGGGGAGGATGAGTGTTAATTATTTGAAATTGAAAATATTTCAAATTATGGAGAAAATTAAGGTTGAACCTTTATTTAATCCATGGGAATTATGACTTAACCTGCTATTTTCTCTTCAAAGATAAGGGAGTTAATGTTACATTGGACTGCATTAGTGGATCCTATTGGGAAAAAAAATGTCAGATGCCTGCTTTATGGACTACTGAAAGCTAGTGATGTGCACGGAAATATCCTGGAACTGCTGTTCAAAAGAGGAAGTCTTCTTACTGGCCTGCTACAGTCACATTCCTTAAAAGTATGATTTTAATGTCATTTACAACTTTATTCACAATAGAAGTAACAACTGAAATTGGTTAATGTTGAAGATGTAATATACATATGTATTAATGTGTAAATCTTAAATTTTTAATGGGCTGGATTTTGCTTTGAGTGGTGAACGAACGGCACCAGCCATTCATTAGACTTGCACTTGCCCATAGATCCTGAGAGTTTTTGACACTGCAAATTACTGTCAACGGGTCAGCCAAGCAACGTGGCACCCTCTATAGGGCATTTGGGACCTGTGTGAACAGGGCAAGCAACTGTGTATCTCCTTAACCAATAAGATTGAAGAGTTGTTAATACAGCGCAGTCAGAACCAGGAAGTGTAAGTTGGAATAGTGAATTCAATGTCAAATCAGGATCAAGAAGTGAAAGAGAGGGAAAGAAAGATTGACAAAGAAAAAGTAAAAAAATTGTATTTACATTTTTTTTAAATGTCCAACAATAATTAAAATCTGAAGGAATGAGACTCCACACTTGTAAGCGTTAATTATCAGTGTCAGAGAGATTGTCTGGCAATAATTAAGACTTACCCTGCTGTTAAAAGGGTACTTAGACTGTAATGGACAAGCCCTAACTTTTTGTGGTGAGTTTAGTCCGTATCTACAACGTCAGTACAGGAACTTCACGCCAGTCAATACATTTTAACGGTGAGTCAGACGACAAGATGCTGCTTTAACGCAGCTTTTGGAGGAGCATTACATCTCTAACAGCAATTTCCCGATTTCCGCGTTTAACTACACGTGTGGTCACCGGATGTTATTGTTCGATTTGCACATAAATAATGGTGAGCGCTGTTAGCCTCACTGTTATTTTTACAGCAAAATCTGGCCCATCGAGTCTTCATGAAATTCAGTAAATTTTCATTGCACATTTTGAAGTCCCTTCAGGGAAATATCTAAGCAGAACATTTCTCTGTATCCAATTATTCCCACAAAAGGTAACTCTCCTTGCTGATGGGTACTTACCTACAGAGTGCTTCCTGCTCCCAAGTGTAGGCGATGTATCAGGGGGTGGCAGATCCTATCATGCCTGCTCCACAGAAGTAGGATCTCTCTTTGCTAATATTAAGAAAATGCCATTTGCAGCTATTCCGACATTAGCAGAAAGATGCTTGTTCTATTGAGCAGATGTATTTAAAGAGAACACTTGGATGCCATCAAACCATGTAGTTAAAGAAGAATATAGGTATGAATGCATGGTAACTGTGTAAACTTGTGTAATGTACATAAATTTATTTTTAAAAGTTATTAGTGGTGCATTGCAGCTTTAATTCCTAATAGTACTAGATCTGGGAATGAGATTTAAGCTCTGTTCACACAGCAGTTGTAAGTTTTAATCAAGGGACAGCAAGTTCTACTGTAGCAAAATAAAGTATGAACATTTTTGCTTTGGAAATAAGGCCTTGTGTTAGGAATCGAAGACTTTTATCAGCACTGACCTGTCATCTGTGGCTGAGTGAGAAGGTTGTGGGTTCAAGCCCCACTCCAGCATGTAATCTAGGCTGACACTTCAGTGGAGTAGATAGAATGCTTCATTTTTGCAGGTACCAACTGAGGTCCATCTGCCTTCTCAGGTGAATGTAAAAGCACCCAAGGCACTATTCAAAAAGCAGCAGTGGAGTTCTCTGTGCCCTGCCCAAAATTTCCCTCAGCCAACACCACTACAAAGTTTAATTGGTCATTCATCTCATTGCTGTTTATGGGACCTTGCTGCATTCAAATTGGCTGCTGTTTGCTTACAAAATAGTAACTACACTTCAAAAGTAATTAATCGGCTGTAAAGTGCACTGGGACATCCTAAGGACCTGAAAGGCACGATATGAATGTTCTTTTAGGAAGATATTCTGATGCAGAGTTTTTTTTTGTATTTCAGTATAAAGCTGAGCTGGTTAGAGCATTCATAGAAAATGTGATGCCTCACTTTGTACCTGAAGGTCAAGGTAAGCTTTGCCCCATCATTGATAGCATTTTGCCAATGCCCACAGATACATGGAAAGCAACAGAAACAGGGGAAATGAGAAAAGAGCCTTTTGCTCTGTAATGAAGACGACTTTCTAATGACTAACAAGGTGACCCTGATTAACCTAACCATGCTGAATTACAAGAAATACAAAGGTATCTATGGAAGAGGCCTTTAGCTACCTACTCAAAATTTAAGCAACTCCAAAATATTCAGAGTTCATTTGTTTCTTCAAACTATCATGCAAGGAAAAAAAAAACTTCCTTTCACACCACTTCCTGTTTGCAATGGAATCAATTTATCTGCCATAATTGTAAGAATGCCCTGGCAGTTAATTAGCAAGAAAAACCAGACTGTCTTAATCTCTAAAACAGAAGTTCCTCTACTCAAACATATTGAAAACTAGCAACCCATTACCACTGACTCTGGTTGTTTGTCTTTTTACCAAAATCAGTGAAAAGACTGGCCAAGATTACAGAACTCAACTCCGGGCTGTAATGCGAACATTACCACCCTTCAAAATATTATGAAAGGAGCAAAGCGCAACAAGAGCAGTGGTGGTCATTGACCTTACCAAAGCTGTTGACTCGGTGGGTCACAAGATGAATTCCAAAGCTCTGAAGATGCGAAAGCTGAAAGAGCTCATACACCTCTTAGAAGATCTTTATCAAAGACAAGCACAATAATTGAAGGCGGTAATACCAGCACCGACTCAATACAGGTCAACAGAGGTATCGAACAAGGCAACCATCTATCACCATTGTTGTTTCAAGAAATAATGGTCCCACTACTCTGTTCAGTAGAAAAGGAAGGCTCGGCAGTCCTTATAAAACATAACAACTGGTCCACCAAATGCACATTTCTAGCTTTTGCCGATGATACTTCAATTCTGCAATTCTAAGTGATTCTCACTCCAGAATGACATTCTGGAGTGAGAATCACTTAGAATTGCAGTATCATCTGCAAAAGCTAGAAATCATGCAATCATTCTGCAACAAGACTGGTCCAGAGATTATCAATAAGACTGCCACTTTTTTCCACAAAAAATGAGAACTTTCTATATTAGCATGTAAAGAAATAGTGGAAACCTGTTATCATATTCCAGAAAGGAGAAGCGGTGGAAGTTGTTAATGTGACAGTACGATTCGAAGACAACAACCAATCCCTAGAAAAAGCCTTGATCAAGAAAAACAGAACAAATATAGGCACCTTGAAACAGAAATCAAAGGTCTGACTGAAGGCAAAAATATTGAATTCTTTGGCTTTATCACTGGTGCCAGAGGTAAATGGCTAGAAATAAACAACCAATTATTGTCTTTCTTAAAGATTGATCACTATAAATCATTCACTAGCCAGACCTCGAGACTAGCAATCCTACTAACTTATAGATATATTTCGGACAGTTAAATATGTTAACACTCGTAACAAGTTAAATATTAATTTATTATATTACTCTTGTTAATATCATTGTTTAAAATCTGTAAGGGTATTTGCTTCAATGAACTCAAATGAACCAGCAAATGCATCAAATGATGAATTGGATAGCATAGCAAATAAATGCCATATAGCCACATGATGACAATGCTATCATGTGGGTGAACTCTCTACTCTTTGTGGTACTTTGAGGCTCTTCTGGACTGTGACAATTGCACTGGACTTGACCTCGTGGATGAGTCACAGACGCAGAAAGGACATTTATTTCATGGAATTATGTTCGAGTATATTCAAATAGTTCATAATAGACTCTGCACTGCAATTCTTGGAAAGGTAATGGATACCAATCAAAGGCAGTGCCGAAGCCTAATTTTAAATCAACTTAGCCCTCTGCGGTTTTACAATATGTTTTCACATCTTTCACTGCAATCAAATTAATACAAAACTTCAAATTTTTAATAAGTAATACAGTGATGTACAGCTGAAACGTCCTGAAGCTAAAGTACACTGAACCTAAGTGGAATGAACAGGTTAAAAATCTGAATTGACTGATACCCAGTGACCATAAGTTAAATCTTTTCAGTGGAACTTTTTTTCTTTTCTTCATTTCCTGCCCACACCCCAAGCTCCAGAGTGCTAGATGATACTGCAGTTTCCAAAAAGGAACATCACTGAAGTTAAATCAGATCTGAAAAGTTGTTAAAACGAATTGAGGCCTGTTATTCTTCTGATCTGTTCAAACATAATCCAGAATGTCAATGACCAAGGTGCCTGAACACAAATGAAAATCAAGTTAACATAAAAACATACTTTCCCAATGAAACTCTAAAAAAAAGTATCCTTAAATGATATATAAACATTTACCATTCTTGTCCAGGTTGGCAGAAACCCTTTATACAATGACAGCAACCCCTCTCTCTTTATCGTCTGCATCAAGCAATCAATTGTGGACGTGTATAGTAAACCTCTAATAACAAAGAATGAACAAAATTAAGTGCAGTGACTATCTCTTGGAATTTACAAAGAAAAATTTAGTATTTTTTTTAAAAGTCTGTATGACAAGCCTTTTAGATTTACTGCGGTGTACAATGAGGTAAAGATCAATTCAAAAGGGGTGCAAACAAGGTCTTGTGTGTCTACCATAACAATTTTATTTAGCAAAACAAGAAATGGCTAAAGTGTTAAAGATGAAAAGTTCAATTTTAAAGTCTCAGAGTTTCTGTGCCATGATATAAAGTTGTTGTTTTCAGTATGTGCCAACTCTGAAATACGTGATCAAGTTGCCGTTGTATTACTCCTGCTACTATCGGAGATGTCAGTTTTTAAAAATGCATATAGTAGTTCCCTTCATGTCCAAGCATTTGGGGTCAATGACCAGGCTGTACAAATTAAATTATGACTCCAACTCATTGGCTGATTAGATAGTGTCACTAGACACTCTGCAAACTAAATTAAGGAATTTGCATATTTTCTTCTTACTTTGATGGACTTTACATTTAAATGTTATATAATGCTGTTCTGTATGAACACATTTTTTTTAAAAGCCAGAGTAAAATCCTGTACTGTCAAAACAAAAACACTGAAAATAGCAGCTGGTACCTTTTTGAGGTGGGGATGTTCAGATTTTGAATGTTTTAGTATTAATCTGTATATTTACAATTTTTTAACATGCAATAAGGATAATTTGATGTGGCAGAGTCTCATGTATAATGAATGAAAAACTTGCGTCAGGAATGTGGCTATTTTGAGAAAAATTAACAGTAGGAAAGTCCACTGTCAAGATTATCAATACACAAAGCGGGGTTATTTTCCAGTTCTATGCCAAAGATTAAATTCTGATAATGATGCAGTGGTTACATCACCAATCTGATCTCTCAGTAAAGACAAGTCACGCATCAACTGAATGGAGTGTCTCGGTTTTCAGTGTGGCCAGAACACCTGCTGTTGAAAAAGGGCTTTCCTTGAGGCTAGATTAGACTCACTTTTTGTTTTCACTGTAATCAATGGTACCATAGCCATGTGTCCATAATCTCATAAACATCTTATGGGGTGTATTCAGATAATAAGCTAAATTTGTGGTTTCTGACATCACCTGACCCTTAAAGACTATTTTCTATAATCTCTCCCACTATGTTGTTCTGTGTATTACATAATTTAAAACCCCCCAAAATCTGATTGCGACCTCTCTACGGAATAAGGGCATTTGTATCTGAACGTAAATTGAACTCACCACACTTACCTTCCTCGTTTATCTCTTGTCTGATTCATGATTCGGGATTTAATGACATCAGCTGGGGTTCCCATGGTAGCAGCGACTAAACCTGAACAAATGCTGAGCAAAAGTTTTTTTTAAAAAACTTTATCAAACGTGTTAATTCATAACAAAGAAAACTGAAAACATTTTTTTTCAGTATGTCTTAAACTAAAAGAGGATTATTATATTGTGCCGTTTTTCATTGATGTGATATTACCCTTTAAATTTTCCAATCTTTTCTGGTTTCCCTGGGCCATGCATGGCCATGACCAAAAGGGTGTGAGCGAGTGATTTACTCCCAAGTCTCAACCTACACTACTTTTGAACCAGGTGTGCAACAACAGCTCAGGAATAGTTCGCCTTTTCTCCCCTCATAGCCCTGCACTGCAGAAGCTTCTGCCTCCACTTGCCACCTCCCTGCAACAATTACTGCTTTGATCAGGAATCAGTGGAGTGGGATATCTGAACCTCCATCTGACCAGCCCATTACAGAGTATGTTAGTACATAAATGTGCTGTACCACGGTATCCCACAGCTGATTTTTGAACCATCCTGAAGTTTCATTTACTGGTAGATATGTATGTATTGGATAGGAGGGGAAAAGAGAGAAAGATTTGTTGTTGGTTGTTATGATCGTTCAAGTAGATATATGCCAGCTCACCTTTTAAACTGTTAAAAGGATTGTTGTATTTAGTCTAAGAGACCGTCTTTGAAATTGCTAACTTTTAAATCCTTATTTATTTGGCTGGAGCTTCTTTCTTATTTAAAAAAAAGTATAGAAAACTTGTTGTTCAGCATTCCTCTTTATTGGCTAGAGCTGCAAAACTTGAGTTGTTACAAGCCAGAAGAAGCACTGAGCATGAAAACAAAGCTTGACAGGAATCTTACCTTTGTTTTGTGCATTAGATGTTACTGAGAGAAGCACAAGCACTGTAGATAGGCAGTGCTGCATGTGGTCTCATACCCCTGTGTTGTATAAAGCCTCAGCAGTTGCACCAGATTGTTTTGCATTAAGCTAAACTTGAATCTAATCACCTAACAGCCAACTCCTCCCTGGAGACAGTTGGGCAGATTTGTGCATGGAGAATGCGTATTATTCAAAGAATTATTATACTAAAAAGCGGCTAATTTATCTTTCTTCAGTTCACATCCTCCATGCATAATAGGTACATAGCAAAGTAGTACAGATTTAGTAACACCAGCAATCTATCAAAAGGTGGTATTGTGCGTTAAATCTAGGTAGTCATGTTTAGTAAATGTCTGAATTTGCTCCAAGGGGAAGCCTTTCATATGCTATCAATTGAAACCTGTGAGAGATACCCAGAAGGCAGCCATTGATGGAATGAATCTTCACCTACCTCACGGAGTGCTTCCCTGCAAGATGGTAGCAGTGTAGGATACATTCAACCATCCATTTCACTGGCTAGTTTTTGGCTCTTACACCATTGGAAACAAATTACTGTTTGCGAATAGCGAAACTATTCAAATTGTTTTGTTCCAGAGACATTACAGCTTAGAGCTTAGTGGTTAAAGTGGGATTTGTTAAGAATAAGTACTCGCTCCCCTAAGGCTTTTGTAACTTTAACCCACCCCATCCACCACCTTTACGATTTCATACGTATCTGGTCACACTCAAATAAGAAAGTAAAAGAGCATTTTTTGTTCAGAAAACATAAGTGGGTGTACCTGTTGCAATGGAAATTTAGCAAAATTACTTGTCCAAGTCTAAAATTTCCCCATTAACAAAAATATGTTTCATAAATTTTAAACTTAAATTTCTTTGATTCTTTTGGGGCTGCTACGCTCAGATTCTTCTAATCACTGCTCTGATGTCCCTTTACAGAATAAACCCCTTGCGAGTTATCTCAAAATAAAATTTCACATTAGTTTTAGGATTAGGGTGACAATTTCATTGAAGGAGGAGCGTTTAATTTGAGGGGAGACTTTGTACTAGGATGGATTTGGTGGAAGGTGGATCTATTTCACGACAGTGATGGCAAGAAAAAGCAGTAACAGAGCCACTGGGAACTCAGGGGAAACAGTGGCAGCAACATGGCCAGCAGGGATCACCACTGGGAGCAAACAGTAGCTGCAGTGTGGTCAATGGGGAGGAAATTTGAGGAAACAATGACACCAGCATGGAGAAACTGCCTTTGTCTTGGCGAGAAGGACTCCTAGAAGAAGAGAGGTAACAGTATGGGAAGGGAAATGGTGTCATAAATCTTAACTGAGAAAAAGGTTGAAAAGAGAAATGTATCTGCACTGATAAGGGAAAGTACTAGTCTTTGTGAAAGTAATTAGGAGAAGAATCAGGATTGAATGAAATGTGCACGTCTTCTGCTAATTAAATGGGCAATAATAAAAAAAAAAGGCCAATTTTAGAAATCTTTGGAGACAATCAACAAACTGTACTATAACATAGTTTCAGCCAAGAACCAGTGCAGCATCCCTTACTGGCCCACATTAGATTTCCAGTTGTACGTCATGTAGAGGTGAATAAAATGATGGGACAATTTCTTGAACCAAATGATACTGGAAAACGACTGAGTAAAAACTCCAGGGGAGCTAAAGGACCACCTTGTCAGAATGCCAAATCAAAGAGGGCCGACAGTAGGTTTTTAACAATGTCCATTATTATCTTTCTCCAGTAGTCAACCATGAATGAGCATCAATCACAAATATGGCAGACGCCAAATGACTTGTAGAAAAAATATACAGTACTACAGGATCGTGTTTCAAGATGTCTGAAAGAAACAAACACCTAGTTTATATCAGCATTATTGCATAAAGAGATATTTATGAGAAAGGCAATACCTTGATAAGCCATGGCATAAGCTGCTGTCCTTCAGAGCTGTGTTCCGCAGTAAAAAATGTTTCACTGTATCATAGGTAGTTAGATCTAAGAACAAAATCATTAAAGAGGTTAGAAAAATTATAATGCAAAATGAATGTAAGAAGCTAAAGGGGAAAGAGAAGTACTTTCATAAGAACATAAGAAATAGGAGCAGGAGTAGGCCATATGGCCCCTTGAGCCTGCTCCGCCATTCAATCAGATCATGGCTGATCTTCGACCTCAAATCCACTTTCCCACCCAATCCCCATATTCCTTGATTCCCCTAAAGTCCAAAAATCTATCTATTGCAGCCTTGAATATACTCAACAAATTAGTAGCTAATGTAAAATGTTCAATGTAAAGTACCTAAAATGATGGAGACAGTGCACTTTGTAAGAGGACAATCCTCTGCTTGATGTTTAATAATGTTGAATGACACTATTTTGATGAAAAAGTATCTACCAAACCGATTCCATCTGCATACAAATACAGGTAGCAATGTCATAAATGTCATGATTTATTATTGCATCACTTGTATGTGCTGTTGCAACAAAATGATGCCAGGCTGTTCTCCCTCCTGAAATAAGTGGTACTAAAAACTTTTTGACTTTAGAATTTTTTCTCCTTTCTTGATGTGAAGCTGATGATTCATGCTAGGGTATGTTTCCACAAATGGCCATTCTTTATGTGTGGGCTTCGTCTGTGAATATCTGTAGGTTATTCACTTGTGGGTCCATGATTGAAGCCTGATCCAGTCCTAGCTCAAAGTCTGTACATATGCACTTTCCAATAGGGATCACCACAGTGATCAGAAGCAGAAAACCAGGCTGATTTTTGTTTTTTAAACTCATGGAAGCACCAAGGCCAATTGCTACCACTGCTATTCCAGATGAGATCAACCAACTCAGCACAGACCAGAGAACATTCTGATCTGTTTGGCTCATATCACATCTCGCTGAGGCATCTGAAGAGATTGATTCCCAAGTAGTCTGTACACTCTTTTGTAGTGTTCTGTCTTGTGTTTATGACATAATAAAATGCCATGGACAGGAGAAAGTTGAGTGTAAATGATTGACAATTTGATTCAATGGAGACAGCAAAAAGTTTGAGGTCAAACTATAATAAACTATCAGCTCAACTGAAGTTGTACTGACAATATTAAAAGTTATTTTTTTAAAACAAAGATGGATCTACATTTCCCCATCACAAAGTTCTGAACTGGACTCTTTACCCTTAAAATAGGAGGAAGAATTTCTCTGCTTCGTATTCAGTTTCCTTAATTTTGTCATTTGCTGTCATACTTCAATGCAACATAAACCTAACAGTTACACTGTTTACAGCTGTGCATGTGAATTCTCCCTATTGGAAAATTAAGCACAGTCTTAACGCTGTTGGATCACATCTGCTGCAGAGGAAGATGGTGGTGGTTGTTGGAGGCCAATCATCTCAGCTCCAGGGCATTGCTGCAGGAGTTCTTCAGGGCAGTGTCCTAGGCCCAACCATCTTCAGCTGTTTCATCAATGACCTGCCCTCCATCACAAGGTCAGAAATGGGGATGTTCGCTGATGATTGCACAGTGTTCAGGTCCATTCGCAACCCCTCAGATAATGAAGCAGTCCGAGCCCGCATGCAACATCGAGGCTTGGGCTGATAAGTGGTAAGTAACATTCGCGCCAGACAATTGCTAGGCAATGACCATCTCCAACAAGAGAGAGTCTAACCACCTCCCCTTGACATTCAACGGCATTATCATCGCCGAATCTCCCACCATCAACATCCTGGGGGTCACCATTGACCATAAACTTAACTGGACCAGCCACATAAATACTGTGGCTACAAGAGCAGGTCAGAGGCTGGGTATTCTGCGGCGAGTGACTCACCTCCTGACTCCCCAAAGCCTTTCCACCATCTACAAGGCACAAGTCAGGAGTGTGATGGAATACTCTCCCCTTGCCTGGATGAGTGCAGCTCCAACAACATTCAAGAAGCTCGACACCATCCAGGACAAAGCAGCCCGCTTGATTGGCACCCCATCCATCACCCTAAACATTCACTCCCTTCACCACCGGCGCACAGTGGCTGCAGTGTGTATCATCCAAAGGATGCACTGCAGCAACTCGCCAAGGCTTCTTCGACAGCACCTCCCAAACCCGCGACCTCTACCACCTAGAAGGACAAGAGCAGCAGGTACATGGGAACAACACCACCTGCACATTCCCCTCCAAGTCACACACCATCCTGACTTGGAAATATATCGCCGTTCCTTCATCGTCACTGGGTCAAAATCCTGGAACTCCCTTCCTAACAGCACTGTGGGAGAACCTTCACCACACGGACTGCAGCGGTTCAAGAAGGCGGCTCACCACCACCTTCTCAAGGGCAATTAGGGATGGGCAATAAATGCTGCCTCGCCAGCGACGCCCACATCCCATGAACGAATATAAAAAAAAGCCCATGCGACTTTATCTGCTGTGCTTTGATCTATACTCTCTGGCTACAAAGCACTCTTAGCAGAATAATGTTAAGACACTAGCTCCTGATTAGCAGGATGCTGCAATCTCTTTCTGATAAATGAATAACTTATTTTGAAATATATCCTTGTTGCAGAGATCCAGCATGAATGGAACATTTCTGAAAGTTCACTACACAACTAATACTCCATTTTCTGCAGTCTCTAAATATACACAGGATTAATGTAACTTTCTGAACAATTAAAACATTTTGATACAGTCACATCAAGTGAGCCTGCTCCAAATACAGATCACCTCAATTCCTGAGTAGTCTGAACACTTTCAAAATGGGCTCAAATCAAATCTACTTTTGAAGAATGTGGCATTCAGTAACTGGACATAAAGTTACGATTCTGTATCAAATGTTGCAGCAAGATTCTAGCAGACCAGCGCAGCTGATTCCCTCCCATCTAACCAAGTATTCAACTATAGCATAACATTTCACCTAGCAACTCGGTTGAAAACTGACAAAACTCGATTTCACCCATGCTGCAGCAGGTCCAGCAAAAATCAATATTGTCTGGATGAAATGAACCAACTCAGCTACAAGCTTGTGCAAAGTGTCATCATTTTATAAATTGCACCCTGTGGCTCTGTTATGTATTTCTTTTATTCTACCGAAGACATCTGATAGGAGGGGTTAATTTTAACTAATCAAACCAAAAAGCCTTACCAGGTTGTTCGATATAAAAACACACATATAATCAAAAATTATACTGTAACATGCAACATAACACAATTTATCTAGAAACACAAGTTTGTGTTAAACCAAAAAGTCTGCAAAGTATCAGCACTGACACCTGTGGAATTTGCACAAAATCACCATCTGAAATCTGTTCCTTGGATTCAATGTTAATCATCAGTTGTTTAACTTGAGGTTTAATTAACATTTGGGAAATTTCTAGCTTGGCCCTTGGCACATTCTATCTCTACACTTTCAGACTCCATCAACTTTATGAGCTGTCTTTAGGCTTCATGCAATCTATTGTTATGCCACCTAATATTAAAAAAAAAAGCAAATGCACTTCTTAGATTACCTCCCAGACTCACAAGCGCAGCTCTCTGTACATTTGGTATCCATCCAGCCCACAATCCTCGGATTCCACCTTCGGACAGAATTTTCACAAAAGCATGGTAGACTCCATGGACTCTGAAAACAAGATTGTACATCACTGGGGTCTGCAAACTCAAGTACAGCACCAAAAAAAACCCCAAAATCTAAGATGAGACATTGAAGTACTTCAAATTTGAATCATCCACCGCTACAGGTGAGGTGCCTGAAGATTGGAGGGTAGCAAATGTTGTGCCTTTGTTTAAGAAGGGCGGCAGGGAAAAGCCTGGGAACTACAGACTGGTGAGCCTGACATCTGTAGTGGGTAAGTTGTTAGAGGGTATTCTGAGGGACAGGATCTACAGGCATTTGGAGAGGCAGGGACTAATTAGGAACAGTCAGCATGGTTTTGTGAGAGGAAAATCATGTCTCACGAATTTGATTGAGTTTTTTGAAGGGGTAACCAAGAAGATAGATGAGGGCTGTGCAGTAGACGTGGTCTACATGGACTTCAGCAAAGCATTTGACAAGGTACCGCATGGTAGGTTGTTAGATAAGGTTAAATCTCATGGGATCCAAGGTGAGGTAGCCAATTGGATACAAAATTGGCTTGACGACAGAAGACAGAGGGTGGTTGTAGAGGGTTGTTTTTCAAACTGGATGCCTGTGTCCAGCGGTGTGCCTCAGGGATCGGTGCTGGGTCCGCTGTTATTTGTTATTTATATTAATGATTTGGATGAGAATTTAGGAGGCATGGTTAGTAAGTTTGCAGATGACACCAAGATTGGGGGCATTGTGGACAGTGAAGAAGGTTATCTGGGATTGCAACGGGATCTTGATCAATTGGGCCAGTGGGCCGATGAATGGCAGATGGAGTTTAATTTAGATAAATGTGAGGTGATGCATTTTGGTAGATCGAATCGGGCCAGGACCTACTCCGTTAATGGTAGGGCGTTGGGGAGAGTTATGGAACAAAGAGATCTAGGAGTACAGATTCATAGCTCCTTGAAAGTGGAGTCACAGGTGGATAGGGTGGTGAAGAAGGCATTCGGCATGCTTGGTTTCATTGGTCAGAACATTGAATGCAGGAGTTGGGATGTCTTGTTGAAGTTGTACAGGGCATTGGTGAGGCCACACTTGGAGTACTGTGTACAGTTCTGGTCACCCTATTATAGAAAGGATATTATTAAACTAGAAAGAGTGCAGAAAAGATTTAAAAGGATGCTACCGGGACTTGATGGTTTGACTTACAGGGAGAGGTTAGACAGACTGGGACTTTTTTCCCTGGAGAGTAGGAGGTTAAGGGGTGATCTTATAGAAGTCTATAAAATAATGAGGGGCATAGATAAGGTCGACAGTCAAAATCTTTTCCCAAAGGTAGGGGAGTCTATAACGAGGGGGCATAGATTTAAGGTGAGAGGGGAGAGATACAAAAGGGTCCAGAGGGGCAATTTTTTCACTCAAAGGGTGGTGAGTGTCTGGAATGAGCTGCCAGAGGCAGTAGTAGAGGCGGGTACAATTTTGTCTTTTAAAAAGCATTTGGACAGTTACATGGGTAAGATGGGTACAGAGGGATATGGGCCAAGTGCAGGCAATTGGGACTAGCTTAGTGGTATAAACTGGGCGACATGGACATGTTGGGCCGAAGGGCCTGTTTCCATGTTGTAACTTCTATGATTCTATGAAATTGAACTGATTCTCTCTTATTCTTTATGCCTTAAACAAGTACACAGCCAGGGTAAAACTACCTTATGTACAGTTCAGCCCATTGTACATTCAAGACATCTTGCATAAATCTAATTTCCTCCAATGTCAGGAACTCTAGTTTTTTAATTATTATTTAAGTATACAATTGCATTTCAATGGTGTCGTATGGTGCAAGTAAACATCTTTGGACATCAGTAAGTGATACCCACACCTGAAAATGGGGAAACCATTTTCACCTGCTTCAGGCATCCTGTTCATCTTATTTTTGTTGGGCCAATACAAACTTTTTAAAAATAAAAGCATTGCCACTTCTGAGGAAAAGTCTATACCCAAAAGGTTGACTTTTGTTCTCTCCACAGATGCTGCATTACTGCCGAGTGTTTCCAGTGTTTTGTGTTTTTGTTTCAGATTTCCAGCATCTGCAGTATTTTGCTTTTTGAACATCGATGGTCTCCTTCGTCTTTGGTCAACGTAGGTAGAATACCAATTGTGGGTCACATACTAATATATGGAAAAGGAGGACAAGAAAAAGATCAACTGGTCTGTCAAGCATGTCCCATCCCAACATGGGGCAATCTGCACATACCATCAACCCAGGACACCCCACCCCGCCCCCACTCCACAGTCAAACAATCTTCTGGAAGAGGCAAAAGGAAAAAAAAAGTAAAAACCTTAGACCAATTTAGGAAAATACTCTGGGAAATTCCTCTCCAACCACCCCTCCCCCCACCCTAAAGGCAACCAAACAAGCTCCAGACCTGGTAACTGATATCACAATCCAGTTACCCCACCTACTTTCTATAATGTGAGATGTCTTCTATTCACAGGAACTCATCCAGCTCCATTTTGAAGGCCTGCAGCTATTCCACACTCACCTCACGTACCGGCAACCTACTCCAAAGGTCGGTGACTCTCTGCAAAAAAAAGTACTTCTCGGCATCCAACCTAACTCTATGCTTTTGTAATTTGTTCTAATGCCAAGTTCTTCTCTGCCCATCTAGCTCAAATATCCTGTCCTATTGGACAGAATACAATCCTTTCATTATTTTAAAGACTTCAATCGTATTTTCTATGATTTTCCACAGCAAACAGCCTCAGTTCCCTGAGTCTATCCTGATGACTAAACGCTCTTAAAATAAGTATCAATTGAGTAGCTATGCCGGATCTTTTTCAGGGTCTTGATATCCCCTGCCACGTGAGAACACCAAAACTGGAAACAGTATTCTAGGTGCAGCTGAACCAAGGTTATGTAGAAGGTAGGAATTAAATCAGGGAAGGCATTTGTCCATATACAAATTTATGCAAGATAGAGATGTCTCTATCTCACTCAGAGAGAGACACAGACTGGATGTATGAACGTGTACCACCTGTAATAAAGACACTGCCAGTTAGCTTGAGCTTAGCTAACTTGAAAGTGAGTATTTGCCCAAGACAACAACAAAGTTATGTTTTTATCATTTCTATTGAGTGAGGTAGGAAATTAATGTATCTTGCTGCAAAAACTGTATTCTGCTCATTCATGTATTTTATGTATTTTATGTAAAATAAACCAGTCTGTTAGTTTACAGTCATGCTTCATCTTGCTAGAGCGCTTTTCAGTCCACTTTCCGTAAAGACAGAAGAATACATGTGGTGGCACATGCAAGATTATAGTAGGCAGTACACACAAAAGTTCTGTTATGATTCCCAGGTCATGCAATTTTGTTAACAATAGCACGTTCTGATAACTAAAGACAGTAAAAGTCTATTCTGGACTGTAGGGGACATGAGGACCACTTATGGGAGTGACATTAAACCAGAAAGAATATCTAATGCAAAAACCTGAAAATTTATAACATCAATATTGGATATTACAGTGGGATTCAATTTTGTCTTGATGTATGAAAAGCACTTTACATTTTAGGATTTAATTTTTAAATATTATTTTATACAATTATGGCAGCTTTACAATTAAATGGTAGCAAAAAACACATGTAAGTTAATTAAATTCCAGCTTGAAGAAAATGGCTGCTGAGCTTTCAACAGATTGCGCTCTACGCATGTCTCTTTTGTTTTATAGTCTATAAAGTCACAGGGCTTGTTTTATATAACAGATATTTAGAGCTTTTCTTTATTGAAAGAACATTTTCTAAGTATGAATAAGACATCCAGCTAAAACAGTATTTTCAAATCAAAGGATCCCTGCTCCTTACCCCACACAAAAGAAGGAGGCTTGAAGGAACAGCTAATCAATCCAAGTCCCACAATTGTTGTTTAAGCCATTGTCTAATCAGCCAGTATAAGGCACACTAAGTGGGATGCTCTGCCAGCGGCCCAGCCAAGAAATAACCAAACAAATCACAGCAGAGACTGGTAGTCTCAAATATCAAGTGGCCTTCAGACTGAACCCTCAATTTTCTGGATTGTGAAGCACCACCATCCTGCCTATATACTACTGTAGATGGTTAAATTATGAGGACAGGTTGCATAAACTTGGCTTGTATTCCCTTGAATATAGAAAATTGAGGGGTGACTTCATCGAGGTGTTTAAAATGTTACAAGGATCCGATAGGGTAGATAAAGAGAAGCTATTTCCTCTAATGGGGGAATCAAGAACGAGAGGACATAATTTTAAAATTAGAGCTAGGCCATTTAGGAGGGAAGTCAGGAAGCACTTTTTCACACAAATGGTAGTAGAAATCTGGAATTCTGCCTCAAAAGGCTGTGGATGCTAAGACAATTGGAGTTTTCAAGACTCAGGTCAATAGATTTCTCTTAGGTAAGGGCATCAAGGGATTATGGAGCTAAGGCGAGTAAATGGAATTGAGGTACAGATCAGCCATGATCTAATTGAATGTTGGAGCAGACTAGAGGGGCTGAATGGCTTACTCCTGTTCCTATGTTCCTACCTGTAGGACAGCATATTTGGTTCAAGTTATTTTCCAAAATTCACAGATTTAGGATACAAAAACATAAATATATACTTGTATAGATGTGTCTTACCTTGGTGCTTTTCCTTCAAGCCTTCTTTTCCCTTCCATCTGCATCTGGATTTTCACCAGATCTGTTGGGCTGGCAAAAAACTGACCAATGGCACCAGACAGCATTCCTCCTATTACTGCTTTCCTGCCCAAAAGTGGATATAAATAAAACATATGGTTGACATTTAATGGTCTTAATCTTTAAAATATTTGGCATTTATATCCCTATGAGGTTCTTGCTTTCTTCCTTCATCACTGGGGCTAGTCTAGGCTGAAGTTTTTCACTATCCCAAAGGATATCAACAATCAATTAGCCCAAGGCATGCTGCAGAGTGGAATATATAACTTTTTGGTTCTGATTTTAACTGCTCCACCCACCAAAATATAAGGGCCTCCACTGCCACAGGACTATTCCAATGCTCTCCTGGTCAGTGTTCCACCTTGCACCCTCCGTAAACTTCAGCTCATCCAAAACTCTGCAGATCATATCCTAACTCGCACCAAATCCCATTCATCCATCACTCTTGTGTTCGCTGACCTACATTAGCTCCCGTTCCAGCAACGCCTTGATTTTAAAATGTTCATCCTTGTGTTTAAATCCCTCCATGGCCTCGCCCCTCTCTATCTCTGTAATCTGCTCCAACCTACAATCCTCAGCGATTTCTGCGCTCCTCCAATTCTGGCCTCTTGCACATCCCTGATTTTCTTCGCTCCACGATCGGCGGCCGTGTCTTCAGCTGTCTTGGCCCTAAGCTCTGGAATTCCCTCCCTAAACCTCTCTGCCTCTCCTTTAAAATGCTTCTTAAATCCTACCTCTTTGACCGAGCTTTTGGTCACCTGTCCTAATATCTCATGTGGCTCAATGTCAAATTTTGTTTGATAATTCGCTCCTGTGAAGCCCCTTGGGACGTTTTACAACATGAAAGGCAGTATATAAATACAAGTTGTTGTTTTTGTTGTCATGGTCTAGCTGAAAAGTGACAAAACTCATTGTAACAGAGACCACCGGCCAGCCCCAACATATAAATTGGTCGGCTGTGAATCTACTGGCTTAGTAAACATATGTACTTTTTTCCTTTTTGTACCTTCTTTTTGACACTTGCTATCGCACCTCCTCTTGGCTCCTCCAAGGTCAGAATAAGAAGCATGAAATGACTGCCTTTCCCTTTTTCTTTATATTTTTGACATGTGTAGATAGAGGATACTTTTGAAGTATTTTAATATATCAATTCATAAATTAAAATTGAGCATGCACATAAAGGATTGCAGGCTCTGTAGTAAACTTATATTTACCATAATGGGAAATAGCCATCTTCATCCTTACGAAGTACAGAATCACGGAGCTGTTCATATGCAACCATCCGTACACCTGAATACACTGGTACACACCATGGGAAAAAGGGTATTAGTGTAAATAAAGATTATGTTCAGAATACAAACAAAATGGAAAATGTAATGTTCTTATAACAATCTGCTTTTTGCTTTCTGCAGAAGAAGCCTTTTTGCGAAGAGAGCATAACATCTCCATTTCTAACCCTAGTTTTCTTTCTTGTTGTGGTCTCACTAGGCCACACACCTCTTGCAGTTAAGAGGGTGGTGGATAACCTGCTGCCAAGCCGCCATCAATTTTCAACCAGCTGTTGTCAGGCACAGAATAGCGACTCCCTTATTTCTCCCTATAGGAGATGCCTGGCCTGCATTTTTCACCACCCATAGCATTGCAGCTGAGATCAAAATCTCAACCATGGTGGAATTTGAACCTACATCCCTCTACTCAGTGGTACCGCACTTAAGCAGTTCGATTTGCTGTGTCCCCGTAGTTGCATTTGATATCTTGGGTTAGATTTTAACTTTCACCGATTGGCAGAAATTCAGTTTCCATCATTCGCAGATTTCTTCTTATATTTAGTTAAATAATCTTTCTTGTTTATGACGCACAAATGATTAAAAAAACATTTCTAGTAGTGTTCTATATAATGGTATTAAGTAAACTAAATGATACATTTTAAATGGGCATAGTCTTCAATGAAAAATGTTTACCATATATGCAACATGATGAGGCAATTCATGTCAAAATCTGTCACTGTCACATCACCACAATGAAAGGGCATACACTATTCTCTTACCCTGTGATTAAAGATGTCATCTCTTTCAAAACATGTCAGACTTTAAATTACTGGAAAAATTTTAGTCAGTGGAATTTATTACATATACACCTTAATTTCTTCAGCACTGGATGTACAAATTGTCTAACAAATACTGAAAAGACACACATAATTTGTAGTCCAAGGAAATTAGTCCAAACTGATTTGTGGTATCACTTTGGCACTGTAATGTAATTCCAGCAAAATTATTCTTCATCCTCACACTTTTTAGAAAAAATAATCTTGCTCAATTTTAAAAAGGTACAGTATATTTTATTTATTTTTTTCATAAAGTAAATGTTATTATGGGTTGTGTCCACTGACTAGTGCTGAAGACTTGTGCTCCAGAACCAGCTGCGCCTCTAGCCAAGCTGTTCCAGTACAGCTACAACACTGGCATCTACCCGACAATGTGGAAAATTGCCCAGGTATGTCCTGTCCACAAAAAGCAGGACAAATCCAATCCGGCCAATTACCGCCCCATCAGTCTACTCTCAATCATCAGCAAAGTGATGGAAGGTGTCGTCGACAGTGCTATCAAGCGGCACTTACTCACCAATAACCTGCTCACCGATGCTCAGTTTGGGTTCCGCCAGGACCACTCGGCTCCAGACCTCATTACAGCCTTGGTCCAAACATGGACAAAAGAGCTGAATTCCAGAGGTGAGGTGAGAGTGACTGCCCTTGACATCAAGGCAGCATTTGACCGAGTGTGGCACCAAGGAGCCCTCGTAAAATTGAAGTCCATGGGAATTAGGGGGAAAACTCTCCAGTGGCTGCAGTCATACCTAGCACAAAGGAAGATGGTAGTGGTTGTTGGAGGCCAATCATCTCAGCCCCAGGGCATTGCTGCAGGAGTTCCTCAGTGCAGTGTCCTTGGCCCAACCATCTTCAGCTGCTTCATCAATGACCTTCCCTCCATCATAAGGTCAGAAATGGGGATGTTCGCTGATGACTGCAGTGTTCAGTTCCATTCGCAACCCCTCAGATAATGAAGCAGTCCGAGCCCGCATGCAGCAAGACCTGGACAACATCCAGGCTTGGGCTCATAAGTGGCAAGTAACATTTGTGCCAGACAAGTGCCAGGCAATGACCATCTCCAACAAGAGAGTCTAACCACCTCCCCTTGACATTCAACGGCATTACCATCGCCGAATCCCCCACCATCAACATCCTGGGGGTCACCATTGACCAGAAACTTAACTGGACCAGCCATATAAATACTGTGGCTACGAGAGCAGGTCAGAGGCTGGGTATTCTGCGGCGAGTGACTCACCTCCTGACTCCCCAAAGCCTTTCCACATCTACAAGGCACAAGTCAGGAGTGTGATGGAATACTCTCCACTTGCCTGGATGAGTGCAGCTCCAACAACACTCAAGAAGTTCGACACCATCCAAGATAAAGCAGCCCGCTTGATTGGCATCCCATCCACCACCCTAAACATTCACTCCCTTCACCACCGGCGCACTGTGGCTGCAGTGTGCACCATCCACAGGATGCACTGCAGCAACTCGCCATGGCTTCTTCGACAGCACCTCCCAAACCCGCGACCTCTACCACCTAGAAGGACAAGAGCAGCAGACGCATGGGAACAACACCACCTGCACGTTCCCCTCCAAGTCACACACCATCCCGACTTGGAAATATATCGCCGTTCCTTCATTGTCGCTGGGTCAAAATCCTGGAACTCCCTTCCTAACAGCACTGTGGGAGAACCGTCACCACACGGACTGCAGCGGTTCAAGAAGGCAGCTCACCACCACCTTCTCGAGGGCAATTAGGGATGGGCAATAAATGCTGGCCTCGCCAGCGACGCCCACATCCCGTGAACGAATTTTAAAAAATCAACAATTCTGAATCTTGCTCTCACTGCCGGAGGAGGTGCAAATCAAAGGCCAGGCACCTCCTTACAGAGAGGAAATGAACCCTGCTGTTCCTTTGCACACCTCAAGTGTGATGACTTTAGAATCATTGCAGAGGGATGAGGAGCTTCAAAAAAAATGATTACATCCCTGCGTCCCACCCAACGCAGACGGAGTTGTCGGGTGTTGTAACTGTGCCTGTACAAACAACGCAAATGCGGTCAGCCAGCTGGTTGGTAAGAATGAACTGCTCAGTTCCCAACAGCAGCTTTGATGGAGTACCAGGAATGTTCCTCCACATATATTGTTCCTCCTGGAGACATGCTCATGTTGTCACTTTACTGGGCACACAGGAATCCCAAGTATTTTCCTGAACCTGAGAAGTTTCTTCCCGTGGGTATGTTTGCATGAAAGTGTTTTATTGCTAATTTTCCTTGCATTTTGTGCAGCAGAAATGCTTCCCAGTACTTCATTTCTACACAGCAAATATAATTTTGAATCCTTTGGAGCAATATTAATATTTTCACATTAAAGCAGGGGTGGTTCCTCTCTCCTTGACTGCAACAAAAACAAACTTATAATTCTCCTGGGTGATATTAATGCACAGAAAGGGGTGCAGGAACAGAGAGGTCTGGGGGCATATGTGCACAAATCTTTGACAGTGGCAGGGCAGGTTGAGAAAGTGGTTAAAAAGGCATACGGGATCCTGGGCTTTATAAATAGAGGCACTGAGTACAAAAGCAAGGAAGTTATGATGAACCTTTATAAAACACTGGTTCAGCCACAACTGGAGAATTGTGTCCAGTTCTGGGCTCCGCACTTTTGGAAGGATGTGAAAGCCTTAGAGAGGGTGCAGGAGAGATTTATTAGAATGGTTCCTGGGATGGAGGACTTCAGTTACCTGGATAGCCTGGAGAAGCTGGGGTTGTTCTCCTTAGAGCAGAGAAGGTTGAGAGGAGATTTGATAGAGGTATTCAAAATCATGAAGGGTCTAAACAGAATAGATAAAGGGAAACTGTTCCCATTGGCGAGAGGGTCAAGAACTAGAGGACATAGATTTAAGATGACTAGCAAAAGAACCAAAGGAGACATGAGGAAAAACTTTTTTTTTCCCACAGCGAGTGGTTAAGATCTGGAATGCACTGCCTGAGGGGGTGGTGGAGGCAGATTCAATCGTGGCTTTCAAAAGGGAATTGGATAAGCATTTGAAGGGAACAAATTTGCAGGGTTACGGGGAAAGGGCGGGGGAGTGAGACTAGATGGATTACTCTTGCAGAGCGCCAGCACGGACTTAACTGGCCGAATGGCCTCCTTCCATGCTTTAACCATTGTATGATTCTATGTAGCTAACTTTCAAGAAAAGAATGAAACTTAAAACATTTTTTTCCCTAGTTACTGTTTTCATGAAAAATTAATTAAAAGCAGAGGCTCCTTCCACACCACATATTATAGTAGATGCAGAGGGAAAAAACTTCGTAGCAATTTTCCTCACAAAATTAAAGGACAGGGTACAGTCCAGATCGAGCAGACTGTACTCGGCCTTTGGGAGGAATGGGCTTGATGAGGCAAATACCTTAATTCCATATCTTCTTTCGTTCTTATACACACAATTTTGTTTGGGAGATTACTAGCAGCAGAATTGGACTAGTAGTGAATCCACTGTCAACAGCTAACTAGTTAGTCGAAGTTGTACTGCTTCTTTAAAATGTAGGCTTTCAAACTAGAATTTACAAAGTCATCAAATTTCTACTCTTCTAGGCCTGGGCATACTACACACTGATTCCGTATTTTATATTTATTGGCTTACTAGCACATGATTCCTGTTTCAGTATATTAATAAAGATTTCTGCAATGATAACACTGTTTACCTTTGGATACCTGACAAGGGGTCCTTGGAAGTACGTCAACGTTTGTAGGAAATACACACACAACTTTGTTTGAAAATTAGTGCGTTAGAGATCAAATTGTGAATCTGAAAATTTGCATTTTATAAAAACAAGCTTTTTGTCTGAACTGTGGGGTCCCAGGGCAATTTTGTACAGTATTGTAGACCCAGTTTTCATGCATCCTTTTCCAATAATTTACGTTGTTATCATTTCTGGATTCCTGTCAAACATTCAGAATTCGGTTTTGCCAAAGTTGAGTTCGACGGTGATATGAACTAAATCAGGGTGACACTGTAGGATACAGCTGCTATCTTAACAGGAAATCTGATTTTCTTAGAGAAACTTAAGCTTAATATCATGCTCTACTGTCACGCTGTAGCAAATACTCTCACAGGTAGAGGAGAAATTAATATGCCACTCAACATCTGTATCGATTATATATAATCCAAGAGAAATTTATACATTCTGTAATTGGGAACAAGAATGGTGCAACAGTGAATTAACATTTCTGTTACTCATGCATTGGTTAATACATTAAAAACTAAAAAGCTGTGTTAAATCTAATCAGATAATCACCTATATGTCTGTAGATGGCAGGAGTAACACCTTGCCATAGTTTAAACAGGCCCTCTTCTTTCACTATTCCAGCTGCGGTCTGGATCATCCCCCTGTAAGGCTTTGCTGTTTTACCACCTCTATGATGACGGCAAACTGCTTCCCCTTGAATCTGAAGTCTCGTTTTAGTCAAATCAAGCGGATAGGTTACTAAGAACAAAGAAGTAAAATACAGCCTGTCATTCGTGGGTCACAGACATAGCAAGGCAAATGAATTAGCATCTAGCTATTCCAGATATTATTATTGTTTTGTTAACATTCTATAAAATGCAACCCTGGAACGACATAGGGATAAAGCAAAATCTTTATGTACTATCAGATCACAGAGGAATAATTTATCTACCCCATATCCAGTGATGGGAGGAGGTCTTAGAATTTATAGCATAATTCCGACCTGAGTCTTTTTGACCCCAGTTTTCCCCACAGAAATATTACACAGCACTAGACAGCTGTAATCACCCAAGTAAACTGAGAATGAGTCTCAGTGCATGAAAGATATATGATTTAGGTCCTGGACATTCTTTTTTGCTATACTTGTTGGAAGGAGGATGACAATTTTAATCTCATAGAATCATAAAATGAAACAGCACAGGAGGCTGCCATTCGGCCTATCGTGCCTGTTATCATCATGTAACTTTAAAAATTGTCACTGGCTTAATGTTATATATGTTTTATCACGAATCTTAACATTACTCAATTTAAAACCAAATGTCACAGATGTAATTACAAATTAATACCATCCAAAAATGCAGGAAATATTTGCTGGAAAGATGTCAAGGTATAAATAGTCACGTTCACTAACTCTCAGTTGCTCTGGTACTAAAATCAAATGTACTTGGTTTAGTTAAATGTCACCATAACAGTTTCATTAAAATTAAAATGACCATTTGCATTATAGAGATAAAACAAATTTAAATCAGCTAAAAACTTCCAAAGAATACCAGCTTCATGAACACCATGATGCAATGTCATATGTTTGCTAACGTAACAAAGGTGGCACTTCAAAAGTAATCCATTAGTTGTAAAGCACTTTAGGACATCAGGAGTATATGGTACAAGTTCTTTTTTTTGACAACAACAACAACTTGTATTTATATAGCATCTTTAACATAGAAAAACATCCCAAAGCATTCTCAGGTACATCAGGTCTGGCATGCTCACGTAAATCACCAGGACTTGGCCAGAACCAATGTCCTTTCCTTATCAGCGTTACAAGTGAGACCATAAACTTCAATCACAACAAAAATGATTGGGATGTTCCACACACTGCGAATGCCCAAAAACACATCCTTTTTTATTTAAAGCATGTGTATTTTCCAAGTCTAGTCCTGTGTTATAGTATTTATCATCTGCTCTTTTGACTCGATCCTCCTTTGCACCCAACAATCCCACTCTATCAAAAGCTCTCCCTAAACCCCACTGCCTCACTACCTTTCTTCCCTCTTTCAAAAGCCTTCTCAAAACCTACCTCTTCAATCATGCCTTCAGTCCCCATCCCTAACCCTCTCTTAGTGTTTGTAAACAATTTTACAACACCAAGTTATAGTCCAGCAATTTTATTTTAAATTCACAAGCTTTCGGAGGCTTCCTCCTTCCTCAGGTGAACGTTTGTTGGAAATGAAATCCTCGAAATGAAATCGCATTTATAATTCACAGAACAATGCTTGGTGATTACAGACAGTTTTTTCAACTGCCCGTTGCCAAGGCAATCAGTGTGCAGACAGACAGGTGTTACCTGCAAGGTCTCCGAATATACAAATCACCAAAAAAAAACAAAAAAAACAACAAACAAAAAAAAAGAGATAGAGAGGTAGAAACATAGAAAAGACAGCAACTGACCCGTTATATTAAAAACAGATAACATTTGTTCGCTGGTGGGGTAACGTGTACTAAGTAAAGATGTACTCTTTACTTAGTGTTGATCAGGTATTTTCACCTCTGCGAAGTGCATTGGGACGGTAGTTTATTTTATTGATGATGCAGTATAAATGCAAATTGTTTTTTTGGAGAGAAATAAACCCTTATTCAACTTACTTTCTCCCTCTCGTTCAGATTTTCTGGGCTACACTGGAATTAAGCTCGAGAGGGCAAACAGACCTATGGCCAATGTTCTTCCTCACCATTATGGAGGTACATAAGAGCCGCCCTGTGGCATCTTGTCCTCTAATTTTCCTTCCCCCATTATGAAAAAAGATGTACTCTTTACTCAGTGCTCCTCACAGGAGTAACACTGAGATCATGAACTCAGCTGAGTGGTAACCCATGGGCCAAACCCATGCCTAACCACTCCATACCAGTGTGCACTGGAGACCAGGCAAATTACCATAAATCCAGCAAGAGTAACATTCGGACATCTCAATCTCCTAGCACGGAGTCTTTTGATTTGCATACTGATTTGAATAGATTTTACCCATTGAAAAAGAAAATTCTCCATTATGTTCCTTTTTGTTACATTCGGTAACATAACAGTCGAGAGTCAAAGACAACTGTAACAATAGTAGGTGTTTCACAAAAAATGACCTTGGTGATGGCCAGAGCACAGAAGAATTTGGTATGCTGGGATACCAATAGGCAAATAAGAAAAAAACATTCAGCCCATCAAATTTCATCGATCTATTACTCCAACTACCCCGGTCTAACATCCATTGCATTTTGAAAGTCTCTTTCTTCAACTCAACTATCTGGTAAATTATTACCAACATTTACCATCCAAGCTTGTCTTAGGTTTCCTCAGCTCATCCCTTTCACACTTAGGATCATTTCTGTTGCTCTTCGCTACACCCTCCCAATGTACGTATGATACTAAAGTATGGCAAACAAAACTGTACACAAATCATTAATTACATCCTCTTTCCCCCTCCCCCACTCTATTTATTTTAGCATCTATGAATTTGACAAGTTTACAATTGTTTGCTGTATCAAGATCATTCATATAGTTAACAAAAGGCCTACTAACCTCGCTAATACTTCATCCAATACCTCTCGTGCATACTCAGGTTTCTATTTTTTAATCCAATTTATCTAATCCTGTTTTACTCTGCATTCCTATAATTTTCAGTTCTGTAAAACCTTGTCAAAAGGCTTCTTAAAGTCCAAAAATATATATATCGTAGCTAATCTCATGTCTTCAAAGATATCAGGAGCTTGTTGAGCAGAATATTCCCCATCTAAATCTTACTAAACCACTGCAGTGAATTCTCCTTCAGTCAATTCCTTAGATAGTTTTCCATTATTTTATCCACTTTTAATGGTAGATTAATGAACCTGTATTTGCCCAGGTGAGAAAGGCACTATGTTTGCATGCTTCCAACCTGCTGAAATTTTCCAGTAGCCAATGACTCTTATTACCATAAACCAATGCTCCACAAATTACCCCTCCCCCTCCAGATGAGTGGTGTGTGCGGTCTGGGGGATCAAGCTCAGTTTGTTGAATTTATTCGGACAGACAAGCTGCAAACGCTGTGCTTTAAGCCTTTTTTTAAAAAACAATGCTGAATTGATTTTTAAAAAATTAGCACCAGATCCAATGATAATCTGAAAACTCTCCAACATTGGAGCTCACAATAAGTAAGTAAATAGAAAGGTCAAAATGCTCCACCTGTTTCCGCCACGCTGGCGGCGCAGGCCGTCAGGACGAACTTGGCTGCGAGAGACTGCCCGCCCCGGGCAGAGCGCTGCCCACCGCCGCCTCCCACCGAGCTCATTCTGACGGGGCGGGGGCTCAGACACAAGAGCAACACGAAAGGACTTAAAAAATGAGATTATTTTAAACGCATCTTTAAAACAGACAACTGGCTGAAACAGAAAAACAAACGACTGCTTTGGACCTTGCAATTCTTCCCCCTCAAAAAAAAAACAGGCTGATAATAAGTGTTAAAGATAAAATGCAACCAAAATATGCCGCACACTCAAAACCGCCCCCCTCAATGCAAACTTGTGTCTGCAGGGTCCTAATGTGGTTAGGAGCGGGTCACCTTTGCAGCTGCCGCTTCCGACTGTCTCTCTCGAGAAGGACACTGGGAATTTGTTGGGAAACGTGTTGGTGAGAAATCAGAATGAACTACCACGGGGGGGGGGGGGGGGAATAGAAGCTTGCATTTTCAGTTGAACTATTTCGTTGCAAATTGGAAACTGCAAGATTTTATCATTGTATCTACACCTACCGCATATTCTGTAATGCATTGTAAATTTTGCACAATTCAATGAAAAATTGATAAAGACCACCGCGATAAAAAAAATTTGGATTTTTAAAAAAAAAATTCAGATTACAAAATTCAGGAAGTTGTGAAGCTGAAAGCAACAAAGGAATTCTGTTAGTTGAACTGGCGCACAAACTTCCATTGGCCTACGGGGAATTATATTTGCATACTTGTTCAGTTTTGGACTGGCTGGTTCAGCTTTTCAGCAACCACTTAAAACTCCAACAGAAATCAGCCTACTTTGCATGGGCTGGGACTAGGGTTGCCAACTCTGGTTGGAGGCATTACTGGAGGGTTGATCACGTGACATATGCAAATGATATTGTATTTACCTTATAAAAGGTTGAGTCCCCTGTAATTGAGTATCTATGCTTGTGGTTTTGCACCAGCATAGGGACATAGGAACAGCTGTAGGCCATTTAGCCCCTCAACCCTGTTCAGCCATTCAGTGAGATCATGGCTGATCTGTGACCTAACTCCATATCCCTCATGGCTGATCTGTGACCTAACTCCATATCCCTTAATACTTTTGGTTAACAAAAATCTATCAATCTCAGATTTAAAATTAACAATTGAACTAGCATCAACTGCTGTTTGCAGAAGAGAATTCCAAACTTCTACCACCCTTTGCCTGCAGAAGTGTTTCCTAACTTCACTCCTGAAAGACCTGGCTCTAATTTTTTAGGCTATGTCCTCTAGTCCTAGACTCCCCAACCAGCGGAAATAGTTTCCCTCTATCTACACTATCAGTTCCCTTAATATCTTGAAAACTTCGATCAAATCACCCCTTCGATCAAATCACTCCAACAGCAGCTGTTGTGCGAGAAGTTCCAAGAATCAGGAGGTCACCCGTGAACAGGCGAGGAGGGGAAACCCAAGGCGGGGAAGAGGGGGCACCAAAGGTGGGGGAGTGATTTGCAGGAGGGAACCAGAGGTGGGAGGACCTTTGAATCCACCAATAACTAATAGTAACTCACTGACAGTGCACCAATAACTAACCATAATACTGGTAAAACTCTGATTTTCCTCATCACCAACAGTAATACAGTCTACATGTAACTGGTAGTAATAGGTATAACGCCACAATATCCTACCTGTAACTAGTAGTAATCCTATCACCCATTGATACCCTGAAACTACAGCCAGAATCCCCCTGCACTGCACAAGGTCTGATCAGTCCCCAGGTTTCACTCACCTCTTTACTGGCTGCTCCTCTCATGGTGCTACTGTCATTCACCACATTGCTGCAGCTCTCGGCCCTGCAGAAAGTATTGATTCCTATGTACAACCCATTCCCCAGTCTCCCTCTCTGTTCCCCCCCCCCAACCCTGCTCAAGCCCCAATCCCCCACCGGCTACAAGGCTCCCTCTCTTCCCCCCCACCCCCAATCTTCCCCGAACCCCAACCCCAGTCTCCCTCTCTCCCCGAATCCTGAGCTGTTTCCCCCCCCCCCCCATTCCCAAGGTCCCCTGATTCCCTTTACTTCTAGGAAACTGTCTATTTCTGTTTTAAATTTATTTAATGATGTAGCTTCCACAGCTTCCTGGGGCAGCAAATTCCACAGACCTACTACCCTCTGAGTGAAGAAGTTTCTCCTCATCTCAGTTTTGAAAGAGCAGCCCCTTATTCTAAGATTATGCCCCCTAGTTCTAGTTTCACCCATCCTTGGGAACATCCTTACCGCATCCACCCGATCAAGCCCCTTCACAATCTTATATGTTTCAATAAGATCGCCTCTCATTCTTCTGAACTCCAATGAGTAGAGTCCCAATCTACTCAACCTCTCCTCATATGTCCACCCCTCATCCCCGGGATTAACCGAGTGAACCTTCTCTGCACTGCCTCGAGAGCAAGTATGTCTTTTCTTAAGTATGGACACCAAAACTGTATGCAGTATTCCAGGTGCGGTCTCACCAATACCTTATATAACTGCAGCAATACCTCCCTGTTTTTATATTCTATCCCCCCAGCAATAAAAGCCAACATTCCATTGGCCTTCTTGATCACCTGCTGCACCTGCATACTAACTTTTTGATTTTCTTGCACTAGGACCCTCAGATCCCTTTGTACTGCAGTACTTTCCAGTTTCATGCCATTAAGATAATAACTTGCTCTCTGATTTTTCCTGCCAAAGTGCATAACCTCACATTTTCCAATATTGTATTGCATCTGCCAAATCTCCGCCCACTCACCCAGCCTGTCTATATCCCCCTGTAGGTTTTTTATGTCCTCCTCACTCTCCACTTTCCCTCCCATCTTTGTATCATCTGCAAACTTTGATATGTTACACTCGATCCCCTCCTCCAAATCGTTAATATAGATTGTAAAGAGTTGGGGACCCAGCACCGACCCCTGCTGTTTCTCCATAGCCCTGCAATTTTTTTCCCTTCAAGTATTTATCCAATTCTTTTTTGAAAGCCACGATTGGATCTGCTTCCACCATCCTTTCAGGCAGTGCATTCCAGATCATAACTACTCGCTGTGTAAAAAAGTTTTTCATCATGTCGCCTTTGGTTCATTTGCCAATCACGTTAAATCTGTGTCCTCTGGTTCTCAACCCTTCCGCCAATGGGAACAGTTTCTCTTTATTTACTTTATCTAAACCGTTCATGATTTTGAACACTTCTATCAAATCTCCTCTCAACCTTCTCTGTTCTATGGAGAACAGCCCCAGCTTCTCCAGTCTATTCACATAACTGAAGTCCCTCATCCCTGGAACCATTCTAGTAAATCTTTTCTGCACTCTCTGTAAGGCCTTCACATCCTTCCTAAAGTGTGGTGCCTAGAATTGGACACAATACTCCAGTTGTGGCCGAACCAGTGTTTTATAAAGGTTCAACATAACTGCCTTGTTTTTGTATTTTATACCTCTATTTATAATTTCCAGGATCCCGTATGCTTTTTTAACTGCTTTCTGAACCTGTCCTGCCACCTTCAAAGATTTGTGTCCATATACCCCCCAGGTCTCTCTGTTCCTGCACCCCTATTAGAATTGTATCATTTAGTTTATATTGCCTCTCCTGCCAAAATGTATCACTTCACATTTCTCGGCATTAAATTTCATCTGACATGTGTCTGCCCATTCCACCAGCCTGTCTATGCCATCTTGAAGTCTATTGCTATCCTCCTCACTGTTTATTACACTTCCAAGTTTTGTGTCATCTGCAAATTTTGAAATTGTGCCCTGTATACCTCAGTCCAAGTCATTACTATATATCAAAAAAAGCAGTGGTCCTAGTACCGATCCTTGAGGAACACCACTGTACACCTTCCTCCAGCCTGAAAAACAATGTTGAGTAAGGCAGCGATTAATTTCAAACAATTGCTTTTGTTTAGACACAAACTTGAATCGCTTTTCTGGAGTATTAATTAGAGTTATGCTGGGCATAAAATGACTAACCATTGGAAACTAACTTCCATCAGATTCTTAACACTGGGACAGAAAAAGTGGCAAGTTTTGTAGCAAATAAATAATTTAAAATAAGTTTTTTTTTGAAAAAACAAAATATTTTGTGTCCAACCTCTTAGCCACTGCTGGTATGTGGAATATAGGTCACTTCAAAAAATATTTTTCTGCAGATTTGTCTTACATTTTCTTTAGATTTTAAATCATTTTTAATGACAGATATTAATGTTTCTGACATTGGGTCAAAGAAAGAATCAACGCCAATAAGTTAGTAAAGAACAGTCTCAATAGGCTTTTACCTATTTATTACTTCACCTACTGTACCTTTTACTACTTGCATACCTCTATAAGATCCTCTCAGTTGTCTCCTTTCAAGATTGTAAAGTCCAATTTTCTTGTCTTTTCTCATATCTCATGCCAAAGAGGAGTGTCATGGCTACAGGGATTGAATGTCTAATGTCTCGGTGACCTGAACAGGACCCAGTGTGCAGTACCTTACACTTGTCCATATTAACTTTCATCCTCCATTGCCTCATCCACATATGTTTTGAATGACCTAACCCTAATGAAAATATTCTCCAACAAAAATGACAACTTGCATTTATATAGAACATTTAATCTTTTAAAAATCAGAAGGTGCTTGTCAGAGGGGAGAAGTAGCTTGCAACTAATCTTTATGGGAAGTTCAGAAGAGATGACCGAAAGCTTGGTCAAAGAGATGTGTTTTGGGAAGGCTTTTAAATGTGAGAAGGGAGGTAGAGAAGTGGAGGGGTTTGGAGCGGAAGTTCCAAGAGATAGGGCCATGGCGCTGAAACCTGTCACCGAAAGTGAAGCAAAAAGGGGAGGGGGGAGTCGGGGGATCTATAGGAGACCAAAGTCAGAGGACTGGAGGATGTGAAATGGGATGTAAGGCTGGAGAAGATTGTGGAGGTGAGGCGAGCTTGTGGAGGAACTTGTACAGGAGGACGAGGATTTTAAATTTGATCTGTTGGAGGATGGGAAGCCAAAGTAGGTCAGAGAAGATGGGGGTGAATAGGCTGTGATGTTCTGAATGATTTTGAGCTATTCGTTGGGAGGCTAGCAAGCAGTGTTGGAGAAGTCGTCCAGATGTGACAACGGCATGGATAAGGTTTTGGCAGCGGCGGGAGGGGCGGAGGTGGAAGTAAGCAGTCTTGGTAGTGGACAAGAAATGGAGATTGAAGTTCGGCTTTGGGTTAAACAGAATGCCAGTATTGTGTGCAGTTTGGTCAGGCTAAGCAAGCAACCAAGGAAAGGAATGGCGTCAATGCCAAGGATGCAGAGTTTATGGCAGGGCCAAAAATGTCTTTGCTCTTTTCAGTGGTGAACAGTAGGAAATTTTTGGCTCATTCAAGCCTTAATGTCAGACATCTTTGTTACAGTGATGCAGAGACATATATACCCTCAGCCTTCCCTGTAATGCTACTTTATAAACCTGGTGCAGTAAGATCTTTTTAATCCATTCTCTTTCCGTTTGTTTCCAGAGCCTTACGCTGTATCTGAGCTTATCTGCTGAAGACTTTTGTGCTCTCAAGCAGTTAGGATGTAGATAATTCTTCCCCTGAGTTTCCAGCAGTCATTACTGATCCCTTCTCTGATCACGGGGGCCCTTCTCTATTAACAACTGTTCCAATGTGAAATTGTTCATTTTTGTGTTGTCCAACACATACTTAATTCTGGAAGACAGATCACAGACAAACTCATTTATTGCTTTTACATTGTACAGGAAAGAAAAAAAAGTTAATTTTTAAACATTATCAATCAAATCTACTTTTGAGTGCAATGGTTAGGTTAGGCACAGTAGTGCTTGCAGTAAATAATGGTTATCGGCATCTATATTCAACTCTGCAAGGTCCCAGTGGTTGTTGGGTTCCTACTAAATGGAGCGGACTCTGAAAAGAGAGAAAGAAAATCAGCGATCAACATTACATTTCAGTTAACAACAGAAAGTGTTTCATATTATCATGGTGTGATGCGCTTTTTCACAATTACCACACAAATATAACTAATAAAAGCTACAATTGGTAGAATATAATTACAAATGCAAAACAAACCAGGATTCTACATAATGCGTTTGAGAGATGCAGCATGTTAACTCTTACTTGTACCAGCATTTCCAGATTGGCTATTTAAAAAAAAATGATCTTATTATAATAATATGATACTGAGAAGCCAGAAGTAGCTTTAATATAACTATTATTAGATTAATATTATGTACTCAGGTCAGGCATACATGGTTAGATGCATAGTACAGCTTCTTGTACCCTACCCCAACAATGTGCATCAGTTAAAACCTCAGAATAGCACCCTGTACTGCACCAGACACTTTTACATTTCCTGCATCTGCCATCCTGTGGCCTCTCCAGTGAGGGACCCAATTAGTGCTGAATTAGTATGATAACCACCGGCCAGTTATGAACTGGTTTTGGAGATGGTTGTGGATTTAAAAGAAAAATTGAAACTGTGTGCATGTGGACGTTTTTTGATCTTGCATGCAAAGGTAGCCCACCTGCATGATCAGATTATGTTTCAGATTTTCTCTTTTTCAGATTACAAACTTGCTGGCCAATTTTCCTTCTGCCTCAGCTACAACTCCTTTGATTGTCACCAATGGGATATCAAATTTTAGATTGGAGCTGTCATCAACCCCTCCTCCAGAAAATAAATAAGTTACATCCTGAAAGGTGCTTTTGGCAGGAAATCCACAATAGATTGTACTTACTTTAAAATAAATCTCATAGGGGAACATGGGAAAGAAGCTTCTCAGCAAAACACACCCATTTCTATCAAAAAATAGTTGACATCCACTTGAGCCCTCGAATCCACACACATTTGGCTTGCATGCCACTTATATTGCTTTTACCTCTTTTGGGACAGGATCCAACAGAGTAAACTCATACTTGTAAAGTATGAGAGCAGCAAACATTTGAATCTCCAGCAGTGCAAACCATCTGGGAGGAAACAAAACAGCTGTTTGAAGAGGAAACCACACTCAAAGCAACATAATTAGACTCTAATTACCAATTATATTTGACCAACAACAATCAGATTAATGAAACTTTATTTGTATTTCCTTCTAAAGAACTCTGAGCCAGCAAGTACTGTGCATTTAGCACTATAGCTCATGGTTAGATGAAATTCTTGGAGGTCAAAGCAGCTAGCATAACCTTTACTCATATATGGTCTTTATAGGATGCAAATTCTTCTTCAATCTCCAGTCAGTTTACATCCTTATGCACAATCTTTTAAGGTGAATGCTCCGATGTATCAGAAAAAAAGACAATAGGGAAAGAGCCATGCAGGGAGATAAATGGCGACTCCAGGTAACCCAACAGCTGTACATGTGAGAGTCAGCAGTGACAGGTTGTGGACGAGTAAAGAGAAGTACATACGTCAAGGAGTAAGTTTGAAAAGCGTGCAGGGTGGCTCGCCATATAAATTCAGCAGCAGCAGCATCCATTGCCTCTCATACTCTTTTTGTCATGTTAACGTGAAATCAAAGCACTGGGCTCTTGGTTCCTGGCAATTTTCAGCAAGAGAAAAATTCAAGATGGTGGCTCAAACCAACTTGACAAAACCTTTAGAGTGATATGATTGGAACAGCTTCTCCTTTCTTTGGTGTATTTTTCTGACAGCTCATGTTTGATTCATTGATTTCATATGTCCTTAGCAGTTCCTAGCCAGGTTGTTTTCTTTTGATTCCCATATTCCCTAACTATTGAATTCTGATTTGTTGCTCTTTCATGAATACAAAATCTGAGCCACAGTTGTGTTGCCTCAGGTGTCATACCTGAAGTAAGAGACAGGAAGTTTGGTGCATGAAGTGAAACACCTGAGGTATGGCAGAGGAAGTGTGATGCCTCAAGTGTGACTGACAGGAAATGTGCATTGTTTTCATTATATTAACTAGCAAATCTCCCAGGGTGTTGCCCATGGTGAGTCAGAGATACACTGTTTTATAACAAGGTGTTATGACATTTTTAACTTATAGAGGGTAATTTTAACTCCCAAGTTGGGGGCTGGTGGGAGATTAAAATAACAGCTTTTTGGAGCAGGCCCGCATCCCATCTCACTTCTGAGTTTAACCCAAACAGGTTTGTATGCATGTGCACAAGACACCATGAAGTCCTGCCCCCACTTAAAGCTGGCGGGCTGATTCGTAAAGGGGCAATGTACCTCATTGAAATACTTGAGGTACTTAATTCTATGTGTATTGGAAAACTTAAATGAATTTAACCTTACCTGTTCAGGGTTTCCCATCGCTTCCAATTCACGTCAGGTGAAATCAGGCAGGAAGGGCTGGATCCATGAGGTGAGTGCCTTTATTGCACAGCTTGTGGGCCTGGAGGAGCAGGAGTGCTTCATCCAGGCCCAACAAGCTCATCTGGCCGACAGGACTCCTGCGATCGGCCGACTCCCACCCCCTGGTGGATTCCCCCCCAAGATGGTGGCCCCCCCACCTACCTCCGACTCTTCACCCGACCTCCTATCTCGTCTTCCGATCTCTAACCTCTTCAAGCAACTTCCGATCTCTGCCCGGCATCAGCCCCTCTCCCTCCCCCCTCCCCGATCTCCTCCCGACATCAGACCCCCCCTGATCTCCAAGTCCGGCATCAGCCTGCCTGCAGCATTAGTCCATCAGCATTAGTCCATCAGCCTTATCAATAGATGGACTGACTAAAATGCTAAATATAACATTGCAACACCCGATAAACAGATGATACTGAGCCAGTTTCCTACCTTCCTGGACATTGATATCTGCCTCCTCCAAAGGCCATGAAGCCATCCAAAAAGACATGCCTTTCTAGGTCTGCCTCCTTCCATCGGTCCTATAGGAAGACAACATTTTTCTACATCAGTGCTGTGGAAACAAAATAAAACAAAACATAATACCAAACTGGGGAGGGGAGTTGGGAAAAATTGTAAATAACACTTAACAATAGATCAAATACAGAGGGAGTTGGATTGATTAGTAAGTTAAGTTGCATAGCAAATAGCATTTATGTAAATAAATACAAAACTGAATGGCATTGAGAAAGGGGAATAACCAGTGGGAATATAATAAATTATAGTCTACAGGACACAAAATAGGAGAAGGATCTAGGGGTATTGGTGGATAGTTCGCTGAAATAATCAGCACAGTTGCAGTAGCAATAAAGAAAGCAATCAAGATTTTAAGCAGAAGAATTGGACATAAGACCTAGAAAATGACAATTAACTTGTATAAAGCACTTGGAGTATTGTATACAGTTCTGGTCACTATACTACAGTGGGAACATCATTGCAGTCAGAAGGCAAAATTCATTCCTTAAATTAAGTACCTGAGCTGTAAGGAGAGGATGTGGAAACTGGTTACACTGGAAAAAAGACTTAGTGGAGACCTTACTCAGGTATTCAATCCTTAGAGTACACTGTGTCACTCTAATTTAGAATAATTGAATCATAGAAAGGTTACAGCACGGAAGGAGGTCATTCAGCCCGTCGAGTTCGTGCCGGCTCTTTGCAAGAGCAATCCAGCTAGTCCCACTCCCCCGCCCACTCCCCCGCCCTTTCCCCGTAGCCCTGCAAACTTTTTCCCTTCAAGTACTTATCCAATTCCCTTTTTAAGGCCATGACTGAATCCGCCTCCAACACCCCCTCAGGCAGTGCATTCCAGATCTTAACCACTCGCTGTGTAAAAAGGTTTTTCCTCATGTTGCCTTTGGTTCTTTTGTCAGTCACCTTAAATCTATGTCCTCTGATCCTTGACCCTTCCGCCAATGGGAACAGTTTCTCCCTATCTACTCTGTCTAGACCTGCCGTGATTTTGACTATCTCTATCAAATCTCCTCTCAAACTTCTCTGCTTTAAGGAGAACAACCCCAGCTTCTCCAGTCTATCCACGTAACTGAAGTCCTTCATCCCAGGAATCATTCTAGTAAATCTCTTCTGCACCCTCTCCAAGGCCTTCACATCCTTCCAAAACTACGGTGCCCAGAACTGGACACAATACTCCAGTTGTGGCCAAACCAGTGTTTTATAAAGGTTCATCATAACTTCCTTGCTTTTGTACTCAATGCCTCTATAAAGCCGAGGATCCCATATGCCTTTTTAACCACTTTCTCAACCTGCCCTGCCACCGTCAAAGATTTGTGCACGTATACCCCAGATCTCTCTGTTCCTGCACCCCTTTCCATGCATTAATATCACCCAGGAGAATTGTGAGTTTGTTTTTGTTGCTGTCAAGGAGAGAGGAACCATTCCTGCTTTAATGTGAAAATATTAATTTTGCTCCAAAGGATTCAAAATTATATATGCTGTGTGGACATGAGGTACTGGGAAGCATTTCTGCTCCACAAAATGCAAGGAAAATTAGCAATATAACACTTTCATGCAAACATACTCACGGGAAGAAACTTCTCAGGTTCAGGAAAATACTTGGGATTCCTGTGTGCCCAGTAAAGTGACAACATGAGCATGTCTCCAGGAGGAACAATATAATTCTAGAGTAAGAAGATTTTACGGTTACGTAATTCCTGCTTATTTACAGACTATGATTTAAAGAAATATATTTTTAAACTGCATAGTCTAATTTCTTTCACTTTTCTCCCATCCTGTCCCCTCCTTAAGGCATTTGATAAGGTTCCGCACAAGAACTTGCTGCTGGGGTATGGCTGCCATGGTGCTAGTCACCTTGCCCAATTGACCATTATTGTCATTATGGGGGTTTCATGGCTAAGTCTGATACACTCCCCAGCCAAGCTCTACTCTAGCTTAGTTCCAGCAGGATTCATTAGATGGTCTTCAAGAGCAGGTTTCTGGCCTACTTTCCCCTTTCTAACCCAGGGATGATGAGGCCAACTTACCATCACCCTAGTTGAAATCAGCTATCTAAACAGAGAATGGGATCACACTTGAGATTTTCCTGGTCTCTATTGAGCAGCTACTCACTTGATGAACTCAATAAGCCATCAGGGTTACTCCAACATATTCTTATTTTAGAACATTCAGATATCTGTAATTTGCACTTCTGACCTTCTCTGTATGGTGCACATCTGAGATATCTCAGCTCTATTTCTTTTTAATTTCTGATGGATCGCTCCCCCTGTGCAACATGCTTGTCACAAACAACAAAAATGGAAGAGTAACTCACGTGCCAAAAATGTTTTTGCTGACTAGTTCTAGCTTGATGGCTTCCCTTTTAAATCCAGTCAAAAAACATAAGGGGGCGATTCGGGCAGGCAGTTAAAATTGCCCGTGGGACTTACTCACCAAGGTCCCACTGTCTTGTCACAGGTTCCAATTTTAACCCTGCTCTTCTGAAGCCGTTGTGGCTTCCCCGCCAGGCTAACCTAGCGGGAAAAAGAGCCAGGGCCAGAAGAGGCCCAAAAGGGTAAGTGGTTTTCCTTTTTTTTAAAAAAAAAACAAAACTTTCCTTTTGGGGCCCCACAAGGAAAGTTTAGGCCTCCCTTGCCCTGGGTTTCCCCCTACTCACCTGACTGCGAGGCCCTCCCTAACCCCCTCCCAACAACTTATGAGTGCCAGGGACTGTTTCTTCAGTCCCCAGCGGCGGCCTCCTGCTGACATGCTGCTCCTGCCCGTCAGCCAGCTGGCGCTTACTGTCGGCTTTGGGCTGGAGACAGATGAGGCTGGGGAGTTAAAATCTCCCGGGCTTCACAATGTCGAGGTCGGGATGGTTTGCACGACTCACGCTCTGAGTTAAAATCAGGCCAAAGGAGTTTAAAACCAGTTGCAGTAATAAACAAACTAACCCATGTCCCAGGTGAATTCAATACAAATGTTGTGAGGTCAGTTCAAGCTGGTTTTTGAACTGTGGACTTGAGTGGAGGAACGAGCTACTTTTGAACAAATACATACTCGACTGTGTGATTTATCAAGTTAAATTTATGACAGCTAATTATTTTTGAATTTGAGTGCCAGTTATGAAAATCCAAACAAGTCAGGATAATTAGCGAAAACAAGTGACTAGATGTATTCATTAAGCTCAGAAGGTAGAATCTTAACTAATTAGAATCGTAACAGGAAACGATTAGATAGACCAGCTTGCTCCCATAGAAAGATTGCAAGGAAAACAGATTGCCAATATAAAGGTTATCTGTATAAGAGAATAAATTAACATGAGATTGCAACTCTTTTATTGGTTTCTTTTCCCCCAATTAAAAAGTTAGATATTAGACTTTTTACTATGAATATACAATTGTATTATCATACTTAGATTATTCACTTCTTGATTTTTAAAATAAATTTGCTTAAAATTTTATACTTAGAACAAGGTTTAACAATGCTCTACCACTGGAGAGTGAGATCTTGTGGAGGCATAGGATAAATTCCAGTAGCTTAAATATAATCATGAGAAAGGGTATACTGTTCTTTATTCCAGGCACGTTACTGATAGCCTGTCTCAACGTTACGATAGACAGTCTTGAAGGTACGGAGAGGTGGGACTTGCCCATAAGAATGATCTAAGACACAAGAGCCAAAATTATCTGGAGCAAGAAGGGCAAAAAGGACCACAAAATGTAATACGTTGTTCATTTTATGCAAAAAAATGACTAGCATGGTACCAATTTGGATATTTACAGGTGAGATTGTTATTTTCACATAAGAAACAAGAAAGCACAAAATGAGAAAGCACCATTTGGCCCATCAGGAACACTCGTTCCACAGATCACATACAATATCTTTATCATGGAGTCTATCCCAAACATTTAATCTCCTGAAGGTTAAACATTGTGCAATTCTCCAATCCTGTCCTGCTGTCTTCCAGACAAACATTTCTCACTGCCCCAAAACCACAGGAACTACTGGTGTCCCATAGATTACTCGATTATATCAGTCTACACCTAACTCTATAACCACTAATCCTATTCCCAACCAGGTATTTATCCTGCTGCTTATAAAGGAGTTAATCAGATAAACCTCGACTGCTTTTGTAAGGAATCAGTTCCGTGTAACCATATAACAGTTAAATATAGTTACCTTTATAACATCAGAACTGTACTGCTTTTCAGAGTACCTTACCTGTTTTTTGTGTTAGCCTCTGACTGTGTTTTCTCTTCATTTCACATGTGGTTTCAGTGGATTTGTCCTAGTGACTAATCCTTTTATCATTCCTGTTGCTCCTTTAATAGTTTAATACTTCTCCCTTTTTTTTATTCCCTGCATTTCAGGCTTGTGAATCTAACAGACATCCACAAACACATTTTTGTCCCTGCAACAACAGCAATTTTCTGGCAATCAAGCTCAAGTTTAAGAGTTCTCAGCTGTTCTTCCCATGCTTGTCCTCAGTACAGCCCATGCGATTTGTACATCCCTTGGATCAAAGCAGCAAGAACATAGATTACTCACTTTAATTTTCAGAGGCTGCACCACTTTTCTAGCTATAACTCCTGGAGCTCGCAAACGAATTGCCTCTAAAATGCAACACTTCAAGTATGGGAGCTTCTGAAGATCAGTCTCTTCTGGTCCGATCTTTTTATTACCTGGAAAATATTTTAAAACAGCATAAGAGCACGAACGCAGCATCTGGTGTCTTTTATTAATTAGTCATCCATGCCTTTGTAACCTCTAGACTCAACTATTCCAATGCTCTCCTGGCCGGCCTCGCACCCTCTGTAAAGTTGAGTTCATCCAAAACTCTGCTGCCCGTATCCTAGCTTGCACCAAGTCCTGTTCACCCATCACCCGTGTACTCGCTGACATGTATTGGCACCCGGTCCAGCAACGCCTTGATGTTAAAATTTTCATCCATGTTTTCAAATCCGTCCATGGCCTCGCCCCTCCCTTTCTCTGTTACCTCCAGCCCTACAACCCTCCGAGATTTCTGCGCTCCTCCAATTCTGGCCTCTTGGGCATCCCCGATTTTCATCGCTCAACCATTGGCGATCGTGCCTTCAATTTCCTTGGCCCTTAGCTCTGGATTCCCCCCCTAAACTCTCCGCCTCTCTCTTCTCCTTTAAGTTGTTCCTTAAAACCTATCTCTTTGACCAAGCTTTTGATCACCTGTGCTAATTTCTCCGTATGTGGCTCGGTATCAAATTTGGTTTGATTACTTACCTGTGAAGCGCCTTGGGACGTTTTAATGCGTTAAAGGTGCTATATAAATGCAAGCTGTTGTTGTTGTTGTAGTTGTAGTTTTCTGAATACAGCAGCAATATTACACACTTTCTTAGATCAGGTACAAAAACCATGCTAACCTCCCAAGTATGTACTAATGAAAGTGCCTGGCACTTTTTTTTATTGCGGGGGGGGAACGTTCAGAAATTTCACTACAGTTTATAAAGCCTATGCGACTGAACAGTATAAACTATAGTTGAGACAGTTGCATGGTATCTACACCAGTCATGCTACAGTCGAGTTTGCATAATGTTAAGTCATCTATTGTTATAATCCACATAATGTTACACTGGCAGCCGGTCCCAGCTGCGCTTGGTATGTTTGAGTTGTGCATATTGTTATAGCCATATAATGTTATGATTCATTTAATGTTATGCAAATTTGTGTTCCCGATCAACAAATGATCAAATACTACCGTATTTCAACCAACAGCAATGTGCATGATGGAGATTAGAAGAGGCATCTCCTGCTGGTAAACAGAGGACATTCCCCCTTACTCCAGGTGCCTTATATTGGATCACAAATGTGTTACACTCAGGACACTCGATACCCGAATGTTATAATTAGGGCTGTCAAGCGATTAAAAAATGACTCCTGATTAATCTTATGGTTGAATATTTAAATCTATTGATCTTGGTTTTAATTACATATTTAATTGATACAATTACTGCATCCATCACATTCAAGTGTGTTTTATTACTGATGCTGCTACTATCGTCATCCAAAAAACAACCCAGCATTAAAACCCTGTTTTCCTGTTTTCCCATTTCTGGAAAATAAAAGGAACTTGTTCAGAAAAATATGTACTTAGACGGCACGGACTAAAACTGTGACTGGGGGAGCGGTTATGGACTCGGACTGTGACCAGGGGGAGCGGTTATGGACTTGGACTGTGACCATAGGTTGGGGAGGTGGTTATGGACTTGAGCGGTGACTGGGGGTTGGGAAGGTGGGGGGATGGTTCCGGACTTGGGCTCTGACCGGGGGGAAGAGGGGGGCCAGTCGGTCATTATCACAGAATCTTCATTAGATTGAGAACTGGAGGACTATTAGCCTTGGCCAATGTCCACACAAGAATACTTTCCAGCACAGGTCTAGGATAGTGATCAGGACAGAAAACCCTGGCTGATTTAATTCCCCCCTATTTTGTAGCCCAGGAAACTGAGGCTAATTTTAGTGCTCTGATGCCTTGGCTGAGACTCGCTGACTCAGCACAGCCCAGGGATTGAACCTGCCACCGTCCTGATTTGTTTCGCCCAAAGAATACCAAATAGTGCATTTACCCAATGAGCTATAAGGGATGCCCTGCTCTACAGTACGTATTTATTCTAAGAGTTTTGAGTGAAATAAATGATGTTGTAACTTATCCTGCTCGCCCATGTCAACCCTTACCCTGGCAAAGGCCAATCCATAACTTTTAATAAACTTTAGGCCAGTTGCTAAAATGAATGAATGAAACAAATAGCCATTCTAGTTATTTTTCTCTTAAATTGTTCCCGGAATCAGAGACCAAAAGGGCAGCTCCCAGATGAGCATTTATCACTGTCCCTGTAACCAGCTATTAGGAGCTGAATGAGGTGTTCCTATCTTCACCTCTTCTCATACCTCCATCAGATAATCCTGCTGAGATCAGGAATTCAAAATGGTGAAATGACAGGAATGAACCCACATACTGGGCTCAATTTTAAAACCGAGCCAGGAATGGGGAGGGGGGTCAAATTGAGGTCGGGAAACCCATTAGTACGTGTTTCCCGGACATCCTCACGATTTTGAAGTAAGAACATCTTTTATTTTTTTTTTTCGGTTTCCCGTCTGACTGACTGGCCTGATTGACAGGTTGGTCTCAGTCGGATAGGAGACAATCCAGGGAGAGGACGTCTTCAGGTAAGTCTGCAGATAAATCTTTGTTTGTATGGATGGGGTGGGGGGAGGCACGGGGGGCGTGGGGGGCATGAGTTGGCAAGGGGGTCGAGAGTCATGGGGGGTGGGATCAGGGGTCAGTCACGGGGGGAGGGTGGTGTTGGGATTGGGGGTCATCGTTGAGGGAGAGGATCAGGGGTCGGGGGTCAGAGGAACGGAGTGGGGGGAGTATCGGGGGTCAGGGGTGGGAGGATTGGAGTGGGGGGAGGATTGGGGTTGGGGATCGGAGGAGGAGGATCGTGGTCGGATCGGGCGAGCGGGGGTCCGTGATCGGTGGTCGGGTATCCGTGATCGTTGGGGGGGGGGGGTTGGTGCAGGTAGACTTGTTGGGCCTGGGGAAAGCACTCCTGCTCCTCCGGGTCCACAAGCTGTGCCTTTCTAGGCACGGACCTGTTAGTCTCGGGCCTTCTCGCCTCCTTTCACGAGGCCCGGGAATGTCAGCCCCTGGGGTTGAAATCGGGAAGTCCAGAAAAATGGAGGCCTGAAGCCACCTTGAAAGGTTTTAAGGCCTCACCCGCCTCCTGGGAGCGGGTTGGTCGACCGCCCCTCTTCCCGTCCCAGTGAAAACAGGAAATGGGCGGGTTGGAGGCGGGTCTGAAATGGTGGCAATATTCAATGCTTCTCCACCCCCATTTTTTTCCATTGAGAAGCAATGATCGTGTAGATGTGTAAGATTAGGTATTTTTAAGTATTTAAAGTATAAACAGCTCACGCTTATAAGAAATATAAAGTTGCTAGGAAACCACAGGATAGTCAAATTAGAACCTACCCAGAATGCAGAATGGTCTCGCTAAGTAAGGATGCAACAAGTTGCTTACACTGCAGAATGGTTAAATCCTTGAGAAAGCAACGTTAAGAATGTCCAGACCTTGTTAAGTTGAGATAACAGATGCTGAGTTTTTAGAGGCCTTGAGGAAGTTGAGATAAGAGGCAGAAAACTGAAAAATAACTCAGGCGTACGTGACCAGCATTATCCCTGCTCAAGTATTTGAGTTTAAACAGTTTGAAGTTATAGAGATAGGACAGGGAGTGACCCACTGAGAAGGCCTGCCATCCGAGGGTTACAACCTCTATCCAAAGGGGGAAACGGGTAATATTGTTTACTTCTATGTAATACTGTTGCTTAAATATTGAGTGTGTTAAGACTTGGTTGATTTCAATAAAGGATTATTCGCAACCAATTGGTGACAAGTCCGAATCGATCTAACATGTGAGGCAACCATTGTTAGTGAAGAAAAATGGACATCAGTGATGCATCATCACAATGCACATTTGATGCGAGGTGTGTAAAATCACAGGACACTCTGCGCCTTTGTAATCAGAGTAGCATTTTTAGAAAATACATCTTGAACTAACTTCTATGCATTACATCTTATTATCCCCGATAACTGAAATGCTCTTATCCACTATTCTAGTTTTTAAACAATTACCTTGGTCATCAAAGACAGAACAGAGTTCCTTCATAACAGTCTTGTAAACAAATGGGTTCGAAATTATAAATGCAAGAGTCCAGAACGTGATCTGAAAAAGGAGAAATAAGAACAATGATACAATACATTCACAATATGTTCTTTTTTTTTAACCTCGTGCACCGGAATGGTCAAGCAACTGAAGCTGGAGCAGCAAAGAGCCTTTAATTAGTCTAAATATAAATAAAACTGGTTAATCCATCTTACATCACCAATTAAAATGGAAAGCTATAACATTAGAACAGACTATTCAAAAGGAAACAATACTTTAGTAGTTTCAAAAGCATCTGTAGCTAAAGCCTTTTCCAAATGAGATGCAGAATTACTTTCCTAAAAATAAGTTGGCCCTTAGCACTTTGCAACCAATCTCTTATTCAGAAGTCCAGAAGGTCAGGCAAACTAAGTATCATAGACATCCCAAAGTCTGGGAGATTTCACAATTGCCAGCATTTTCAATTGGTTTATCGGGGCAAGAAAATATCAGCTGATGTTTCAATATGGTACTCACAGGAAGTGCATTGGCTTGGGAAGCCCAGAGCATCAATAAACTGTAATTAGAAGTAGAGTTCCCATTCAAAGTATCTAAAAGGTGCTGCAACAATGTCTGAAAAATATATAAATTGATGTATTAACACTACTTAAATAATGCAGTTATTTAACCTGCAAAGTAAAGAAAAAACTGAAGTAACAGTAACAGGGACTTGTCCCATCCCCATAAAGTGTACCTCTGTCACAAATACAGAATAGCATTAACAGCAGCAATAATGTAATTCACTTTCTAAAGGGCTTTATGAGAACTGATCAAAATTAAATTGAAATTCACCTTTCATAGTAAGTGATTTTATCATCTTTTGGCTGTTCCATGTTATCCGGATGCTTGGAGCCATTACCATGCTCCTACCCTCATTTTTCCAGAACTAAAGCTCCAACAATTACTGCAGCAAGAATGCAGTTTGATGGCAAGATAATCACGGAGAACACTAAACGCAAATTAGATTTTATATTTGTAGATTTCCCCCCTGAACAGTCTTTCCATCTCATACGCAGGAGCTAAGTAATGACCACCACCATCCTGATACACAGGATAATCGTTAAGAGGACAAAAAATAGAAAATGGGAATTTATTTATTTTTGACTTCAGAAGTTGTAAGATACTAGAAGGCTGAAATGTATTTTTGTGATAAAAACAGAAAATGCTGGAAATACACGGCAGGTCAGCATCTGTGGAGAAAGAAACAGAGTTAACGGGCTTCATTTTAGCACCCGCTATCGGGTGTGTTCCTGGCGGGGGGGCTCCGAAAATCAGGGAATCCTGGAGCGGGTTTGGAGCCCGGCTCCAACCCGCCCACTTCCGGGTTCCCCACAGACGCGCCGGCATGTGCGCGCAGCCTCCACATGTGGGAATCCCGCAGGCAATTAAAGCCAGCGGGGTTCCACTTAACAGTATTTACCTTGGTATTTCAGGTCATTAACAGACCTGATTAAGTGAATATGTGAGGAGGGGTGGGATTTTATTGACAACTGGGACTGTTTCCCATACTGTGGAAAACACTCCCAGTTGAAATGGACGTGTTGCAGCCATCGGCCTGTGGCAGCTGCAAAGGTCCATTTGACAGGGGGGGGGTGGGAAGACCCTCACTCATTGCAGGAGGCCACTCTGTCACTTGGGACAAAGTTTGGCCTCCACCACCCACCTCCTGACAAGAAAATTCACCAACTTGCACACTTACCCCGGGGTCCAGAGACATGTACCTACCTTGCGGACCCCCTCAGATGTACATCTTCCGGATGGGGGCCGCCGTAGCTGCAGTCATGATCTCCTCGGAGGGCTAACACCATCACCAGCCTCGTCATCCACGCCGTCCACCTCTGACACGTCGAGCTCCACAACACAGTGCTGTGACACATCCACCTGCACAGCAGGAGGGAGGGCAACCGCAGAGAGAGATGCGTCGCAGAGGGCACTACCCTCGCCACAGGGTCCACAGACCGAGGCTCAGTTTCCTGGACCTCTCTGAGCAGCAGTGCACACGGAGGCTCAGAGTCACTCGACATGTAGTCGTGGACATCTGCAGCCTCCTTCATGCCGAGCTGCTCCCGGTTTGCCCGAGCACCATCTTCTTACCTGTCGCTGTCAAAGTCATCACTGCCCTCAACAACTTCTTCTCCGCATCCTTCCAGGGTGCCACCGGGGATATCGCCGACGTCTCTCAGTCGTCTCCACAAAAGAGCCCTGCAAATACACCTACACCACTCTGCAGTGACACAATGGGTAGCATCAGTTGTGGGTCTTCATAGTGATCCTCAGGAAAGGGCATTATTGCACAAACCAGACAAGATTCGCAAAGACGTGGCAGTAGTGGTGCCAATATAATATGTAATGTGAGTTGGTCAGAAATTAAATATAAGTAAAAACCATGACAAACCCTCAAACACCCTTGTGCATCCCCTTCATGCTCACAACACGTTTGCCTTACGCTGCCTACTGCACATATGTGATGCATGCCCTGTAGCTGCAGCACAGGTAGTGGCAGGTTGAGTGAGGCTGACTGTGAAAGAGATGCATGAGAGGGTGAGTATGAGATAGAGCCATGAGATTGTATGAGGATTGGGTTGAGTGGTAGTGGTGGGATGAGTACTGGCGAGGTGAGTAAGTGCAGGTAAGATGAGGATGAGCTTTGAGTGGGTATGAGGGGTGATGTGACAGAGTAGTGTTGGCAGTGCAGAAGGAGATGTGGGGTGGGGGCAGTGATGTGGCAGTCGGAGTGTAGGGGAATGAGTAAGTGTACTCACTTTGGCTGACCTACTTAGGTCATTGGAGTGCCTCCTGCACTGTATGCAGGTGGGCGATATGTTGGTGGTGCAGGTGACCTCCTCTGCCACCTCGAGCCAGGCCTTCCTGGTGGCAGAGGCAGGCTGCTTCCTCCCGCCCGCCAGGGGGAAGATCTCTGTCCTCCCTCTCCTCCTCACCCCATCTAATGATACCTGGAGTGAGGCATCATTAAACTGGGAGCAGCCTTCCCCCTGGGCTGCTCCATGCTGTAATTTTTTCTATTTGTTGCAGCATCTGTCAGTGGAGGACTGCCCCTTTAAATAGAGCTCCTCCAGCTGACAGAGCTTACTGCGCATGTGCAGTCCGCCCGACGCGCAGATCAGCAGCGGGGAACCCGGAAGACCAGGTAAGTGGATCCAATTAGGCTGCGATCGCGCGGGGGCCAGACTAATTTCACCAGGCGTGTTACTCACGCGCCCAATAGCCCCCCCGCCGCGAACCCGCAGCCCTGGTAATATCGAGCCCAACGTTTCAGGTCGATGACCTTTTGTCAGAACTGGACTTATGAAGATTTAATAGTTTTTAAGCAAGTACAGAGCCAGAGAAAGGAGGGGAGGGGGGAAGAACAAAAGGGAAGGTCTGTGATAGGGTGGAGGGTAAAGGTGATTAAATGACAAAAGGGATGATGGTGCAAGGCAAAAGGGAGTGGTAATGGGGTAAGTAAAGAAACAAAAGATGGGTCTATAGGAGATGTAAATGGCAACAGCATAATTATACTGATGCCTCACTCCAGGTCCTACTGGATGGGGTGAGGAGGAGAGGGATATTTTCTACCCAGCGGGCGGGAGGTAGTGGCCTGCCTCTGCCACCAAGAAGGCCTGGCTCGAGGTGGCAGAGGAGGTCACCACCAGCAACAACGTCTCCCGCAACTGGATACAGTGCAGGAAGCGCTTCAATGACCTAACTAGGTCAGCCAAAGTGAGTACACTTACTCATTCTCCTACACTCCATCTTTCACATCACCGCCCCCATCCCACAACTCTTTCTGCACTGCCAACACTACTCTATCACATCACTCTTCACACCCACTCAAAGCTCATCCTCAACTTACCTGCACTTCCTCACCTCCTCAGTACTCATCCCACCACTACCACTCAACTCAATCCGCATACAATATCATGGCTCTGTCTCATACTCACCCTCTGATGCATCTCTTTCACGGTCAGCCTCACCCAAACCAATGCATTCAGCGGTTGGCCACGTCACCATCCCTCACTCACACCTCTCTACTTTCTCCCCTTATAAGAGAAGAGAGCCCAGAATGCATGGGAGAGGGCGAGGACCGGAGGGGGGCCACAACATCTGGTCATCCTCACAAACGCGGAGCAGGAGGCTCTGGAATCGAGCCGCACCCTCGAGTGCCTGTCCGTCGGGGACGCCGAGACCGCCACCCGACAAATGGCTGGTGACGTACCCGCTCAGCCATCCGAAAATCGGCCCCTTTGTTATTAAATATATACTGAAGAAATGAATGATTGTTGACTTTACTGAAGAGAGGAATGCCTTTCAGGAATCGCTTCACCTGCAATTCCATTTCTACTGAACACCAGTTTTATTGTTTGTCTGTTATAAGTACAGATAGAATTAATGGTTTAAGATCTCTGCAGAGATCAATGGTCTTAATTAAGTTGTTAAGTTGTAGCCCTTTACCAATATAAACATTCGCGCCAGACAAGTGCCAGGCAATGATCATCTCCATCAAGAGAGAGTCTAACCACCTCCCCTCGACATTCAACGGCATTACCATCGCCGAATCCCCCACCATCAACATCCTGGGGGTAACCATTGCCCAGAAGCTTAACTGGACCAGCCATATAAATACTGTGGCTACAAGAGCAGGTCAGAGGCTGGGTATTCTGCGGTGAGTGACTCACCTCCTGACTCCCCAAAGCCTTTCCACCATCTACAAGGCACAAGTCAGGAGTGTGATGGAATACTCTCCACTTGCCTGGATGAGTGCAACTCCAACAACACTGAAGAAGCTCGACACCATCCAGGACAAAGCAGCCCGCTTGATTGGCACCCCATCCACCACCCTAAACATTCACTCCCTTCACCACCGGTGCACTGTGGCTGCAGTGTGTACCATCCACAGGATGCACTGCAGCAACTCGCCAAGGCTTCTTCGACAGCACTTCCCAAACCCACGACCTCTACCACCTAGAAGGACAAGAGCAGCAGGCACATGGGAACAAAACCATCTGCACGTTCCCCTCCAAGTCACACATCATCCCGACTTGGAAATATATCGCTGTTCCTTCATCGTCGCTGGGTCAAAATCCTGGAACTCCCTTCCTAACAGCCCTGTGGGAGAACCGTCACCACACGGACTGCAGCGGTTCAAGAAGGCAGCTCACCACCACCTTCTCAAGGGCAATTAGGGATGGGCAATAAATGCTGGCCTCGCCAGCGACGCCCACATCCCATGAACGAATAAAAAAAAATATAAACCCATATATGTGTATACATATTTGTACACATTTGGATCTAATGTAAAGTTGTTAAAATGATGGAAGGATCCTAGCAATAAAGCAGCTAAACATATAAAAAAGCACAAAACAAGAACAGAAGAAATAGGAGCAGGAGTAGGCCATATGGCCCCTCGAGCCTGCTCCACCATTCAATCAGATCATGGCTGATCTTCGACCTCAACTCCACTTTCTCGCCCGATCCCCATATCCCTTGATTCCTCTAGAGTCCAAAAATCTATCTATCTCAGCCTTGAACATATTCAATGACTCAGCATCCACAGCCCTCTGGGGTAGAAAATTCCAAAGGTTCACAACTCTCTGAGTGAAGAAATTCCTCCTCATCTCAGTCTTGAATGTCTGACCCCTTATCCTGCGATTATGCCCCCTGGTTCTAGACTATCCAGCCAGGGGAAACAATCTCTCAGCATCTACCCTGTCAAGCCCCTTAATAATCTTATGTTTCAATGAGATCACCTCTCATTCTTCTAAACTCTAGAGAGTTTAGACCCATTCTACTCAATATCTCTTCATAGCACAACCCTCTCATCCCAGGAATTAATCTAGTGAACCTTCATGGCACCACCTCTAAGGCGATAAGGAGAACAAAACTGTACGCAGTACTCCAGATGAGGTCTCACCAATGCTCTGTACATCTGTAGTAAGACTTCCTTACTCTTGTACTCCAAATCCCTTGCAATAAAGGCCAACATGCTATTTGCCTTCCTAATTGCTTGCTGCACCTGCATACGAACTTTTTGTGTTTCTTGTACTAGGACACCCAAGTCTCTACGAACACCAACATTTCTCACCATTTAAAAAATATTCAGTTTTTCTATTCTTCCTACCAAAGTGAATAATCTCACATTTCCCCACATTATATTCCATCTGCCACCTTCTTGCCCACTCACTTAACCTGTCTATATCCCTTTCCAGACTCTTTGTGTCCTCCTCACAGCTTACTTTCCCACCTAGCTTTGTATCATCAGCAAACTTGGATACATTAAACTCGGTCCCTTCATCTAAGTCATTAATATAGATTGTAAATAGCTGAGGACCAAGCACCGATCCTTGTGGCACCCCACTAGTTACAGCCTGCCAACCTGAGAATGACCTGTTTATCCCTACTCTCTGTTTTCTATCCTTTAACCAATCCTCTATTCATATTACCCCCAACCCATGAGCCCTTACCTTGTGTAACAACCTTTTATGTGGCACCTTATCGAATGCCTTTTGAAAATCCAAATATACTACATCCACTGGTTCCCCTTTATCTACCTTGCTAGTTACATCCTCAAAAAACTAATAAATTTGTCAAACACGATTTCCCTTTCATAAAACCATGTTGACTCTGCCTAATCATATTATAATTTTCTAAGTGCCCTGTTACCACTTCCTTAATAATGGATTCCATTTCCCGAGGACCAATGTCAGGCTAACTGGCCTGTGGTTCCCTGTTTTCTCTCTCCCTCTCTTCTTGAATAGCGTAGTAACATTTTCTACCTTCCAGTCCACTGGGACCGTTCCAGAATCTAGAGAATTTTGGAAGATCATAACCAATGCATCCACTATCTCTGCAGCCACCTCTTTTAAAACCCTAGGATGTAGGCCATCAAGTCCAGGGATTTGTTGGCTTTTAGTCCCATTAGTTTGTCCAGTACTTTTTCTCTAGTGATATTAATTACTTTAAGTTCCTCACTCTCAATAGAACCTTGTTTCCCCACTATTTCTGGTCTGGTTTTTGTGTCTCCTACTGTGAAGACAGATACAAAATATTTGTTTAACACATCTGCCATTTCCTGATTCCCCGTTATAATTTCTCCTGTCTCAGCCTCTAAGGGACCCACGTTTACTTTCGCTAATCTCTTCCTTTTTACATAATTGTAGAAGCTCTTACAATCTGTTTTTATATTTCTTGCTAGTTTACTTTCATATTCTATTTTCTCCCTTTTTATCAATTTTTTGGTCATCCTTTGTTAGTTTCTAAAACTCTCCCAATCCCCAGGCTTATTATTCTTCTTGGCAACATATAAAAAAAACACCGTTCAGCCCACCAAGCCCATTGCTTCCAAACCATTATATTTAATGATCTTACAAAGTTTCTCTCCGTCCCCACAAAAACAACAATAACAACTTGCGGCTTTAATGTAGTAAAACGTCCCAAGGCGCTTCACAGGAGTGCTAACAAACAAAATTTGACATCGAGCTACATAAGGAGGCATTAGGACAGGTGATCAAAAGCTTGGTTAAAGAGGTAGGTTTTAAGGAGCATCTTAAAGGAGGAGAGAGAGGTAGAGAGGCAAAGAGGTTTAGGGAGGGAATTCCAGAGCTTAGGCACGGCCGCCAATGGTAGAGCAATTAAAATCGGGGATGCATGAGGGACAAGAATTGGAGGAGTGCAGAGATCTAGGAGGGTTGTAGGAGGTTACAGAGATAGGGATGGGCGAGGCCATGGAGGGATTTGAAAACAAGGATCAGAATTTTAAAATCGAAGCGTTCCCATATTGGGAGCCAATGTAGGTCAGCGAGCACAGGGGTAATAGGAGACTGGGACTTGGTGCGAGTTAGGACACTGGCAGCAGAGTTTTGGATGAGCTCAAGTTCATGGAGGGTGGAAGTTGGGAGACCAGCCAGGAGAGCATTGGAATAGTCGAGTCTAGAGGTAACAAAGGCATGGATGAGGGTTTTAGCAACAGATGAGCCGAGGCAGGGGCAGAGATGGTCGATGTTACGGAGGTGGAAGTAGGCGGTCCTGGTGATGGAGCAGATATGTGGTCAGAAGCTCATCTCAGGCTCAAATAGGACGCCAAGCTTGCGAACGGTCTAGTTCAGCTTCATAAAGTGGCCAGGGAGACGGATGGAGTCGGTGCCTAGGGAATGGAGTTTGCGGCCGGGACTAAAGACAATGGTTTTGGTCTTCCTAATATTTTGTTGGATCAAATTTTTACTCATCGATTACTGGATGTTGGATAAACAGTGTGACATGATGAGAGGCAATGGAGAAGTCGAGAGAGGTGGTGGTGTGGTACAGCTGGGTGTCGTCAGCGTACATGTGGAAACTAATGTTATGTTTTCGGATGATGTCGCTGAGAGGCAGCACGTAGATGAGAAATAAGGGGAGGGGGCCATGGGTAGATCCTTAGGGGACTCCTGAGGAAACGGTGTGGGAGCAGAAAGAGAAGTTATTGCAGGTGATTCTCTGGCTATGACTGGATAAATAAGAATGGAACCAGGCAGGCGCTGTCCCACCCAGCTGGACGATGGAGGAGAGGAATTGGAGGAGGATGGCGTGGTCAACCGTGTCAAAGGCTGCAGACAAGTCGAGACGGATGAGGAGGGATAGTTTACCATGGTCACAGTCAAATAGGATGTTATTTGTGACTTTAATAAGGGCCGTTTCAGTACTGTGGCAGGGGCAGAAACCTGATTGGAGAGATTCAAGCATGGAGTTGTCGGAAGGATGGGCACGGATATGGGAGGCGACAACACGTTCAAGGACTTTGGCGAGGAAAGGGAGATTGGAGATGGGGTGGTAGTTTGCAAGGACAGAGGGGTCAAGGGTGGGTTTTTGAGGAGGGGGGGGGGTGATGATGGCAGATTTGATGGGGAGGGGTACAGTACCTGAGGAGAGGGAACCGTTTACAATATCAGCTAACATGGGGGCCAGGAAGGGAAGTTGCGAGTCAGCAGTTTGGTGGGAATAGGGTCGAGAGAGCAGGAGGTGGGTCACATGGTCAAGATAAGCTGAGAGAAGGCATATGGAGAGATAGAAACTAGAAAGGATGTGAGTTCAGGGCTAGGGCAGGGGGGAACCTTAGGGGAAGTTTGGCATGATGGGCTAGGGGAAAGGAGGGAAGCAGTAGAAACAGCTGAATGGATGTTCCCAATCTTAGTGACAAAGAAGTCCATGAGCTCCTCGCACTTTTTGTTGGAGAAATCAAGAGAATATCTATCTAACCTTACATTCTACATTATTCATTCTGGACTTCATGCCTTCCTTTGTACAACATGTCCAAGCTCCAAGCAACTCAAGAAGCATCTCATCCTACAAACTGTTTATTTCTACAAACCATTATCCTTGTAATAATCCTCAATCTCATTGCTATGTTTATCCAGCTCTTTTGTAACCATTATTTTTAACACATCATTAACTGCTTTACCTGGCAGTGTATTCTGCATTTCTGTGTTAAACTAAGGTCAGTAAAGATGCCAGAAACGGAGTTCTGTATTTAAAAGGTGTCTGCAAAAATGTGTGGAAGGGGAGAAATTCCCCTGTATGTGCGACAGAGAAAGCCAGCATCAGTATTTTTACTCCAGTGAAAGTGCTATATTATTCCTTTCACTGAAATGACAGTTATTTAGCTGATCAAAATGTGTCCAACACCAAAACTGTTCCCAAATTGAAATATACAAGTTCAATTAGTACTACCTATAACAACTTCTCAAATGTGAAATTATCCTAGAAATTTGATTCAATATATAATAAATTATCTTATGAATTTAATTTAATAAATAATAAAATCTCCAACACCTCACTGATTCAGTTAATCACTAATCAATTGTAATCCAGCTTGAATGATGCAAACATGATTTTTGATGCAGCATGTGGATTTTGTTTCCTAGGATATTTTCAGCATAAACAGGAAATATACAGAATAGCATTTGTATGTTTTAATATGCGTTTCTATCAGTGGGACAGATGCCTCTTCCAAACAAGTTGTTCATTCAAACAAACAGGCCCAGTTTTGCTCGTGTTTACTTTAAGGTTTGTTCCCATTGCAGAAATTCCTGTGTTACCTTTGAGTCGTCGTCAGCGGGTCTCATCTTTTCAGCCTTGGCTACAATACTTTCAAACAGAGACAGAAGCCAGTACTTGGATTTAGACCAGTCTCTGCAGACAAAAGTTGAAATGATAAACAGGCCAGAATTTTACTTATTCAGATGATGAAGGGTTGCTACATGATTATCATGGAAACCTTTGCTCTACACTGATTATCAACATGACAATGACCGAACATCTACCAGAAACAACAGGGTTGGAGCAAGGATAGCAAATGACACTCGATGCTATATAGCAGTTAAAACATCCAAGATCTGGACCTACAATTACTTGGATTGACTTGGATTTTTCCACGGTTTTTGCAACCATAGTTACAGTGAATAAGTGGGAGAACCCCCTTAGAAATTCACCCCCGCTAACTCTAACTCCAAATATACACAGCTAATAGAATGCTTTGTTTTTTACCTTAGTAAAAATTCTGGTATCTGGGAACCATATTCAAAATCTCTATCAAACTTCTGAAAGTGGTCTTCAAATTCTCTAACTGCGTTTCTCTGAGTGGGACAGATGCCTCTTCCAAACAAGTTGTTCACAACTGCAGAATACATACTGTGCCTGTCAATAAATGAAGAACAAACATTTTCATGGACAAGGATTTCATTACCCACCAAAAAATATTACTCCTTGCAAAAATGTGAATAACGTCCCCCCCTGTCCTTTACTGAAAGGAATCAAGTGTTGAGCTTGATGCAGGTCAAGCAATGTTCATCTATATTCTGTGTAGATAGTCTTATTTTTGTGTAACTGAGAAAGTAGGAGGCTTTTCTCTGTGAATAAAAATGCTACTGAAACAGTAAAAAAAACACAAAATGCAAAAGTTTGGGAGTTCAAATTAAATATTTTTTTTACTTCAGCTTTGTCAGCAGTTGAGGCACGAAAATTAGCCTCGATGTCCTCAGGCAAGGCAGAATAAAAAATTCAGCCACTATTTCCACTCCTGATTGCTGTCCAGTGATTGGTTACATTAAGATTGAAGATACTTTTATTTATGAATGTTGGATAAGGTCAGTATTGTGCTCAGCTGTAAAACCCTGTATGATTTCAGAGTCTGCCGATACCCTTTGTGTAGGTTCACATATGAGGAATGGCTACTTGGGCAGAGAACTGAACCCCAACAAGAGTCGGTAATTATTTTTACATCAGTTCCTTCATTTTAGTTTTAATTTACATCGCCAACATTGGTATCCTACAAAATTAAATTGGTGAATTCAAATAAAATAAGCTATCTTCAAACTCACTGTCTTACAATGTGATTTGTGGAGATTTATTTCCAATTGATGTTCCAACAATTGGTCTGATGGGGGATACTTTCAGTCTTGAATTGTTGCAGAGCAACCACATTCTAAAAATACCTCAGCAGATTTTATATGCAGCTCAATGCATTTTGGGCACTCAGAAAAATGACATTACTTTTAACATGCTATAAACTCTTTAGAAAATATTTTTTTTTATTGTTTCCAAATGAAAAACGTACATATTTTGGGGAACAAGTCTAGGCGTACTTTTCATCCAGAAAAGTGATGGTGTATTTTCTTATTTGATTTACATGTACTTGCTTGTGGCCATTGATTTACAATTTCTATCCTAACCCAATATTTTCTGGTCCACAAGTGTCAACCTCGTCAACTTTCCCTTTTCTACAAGTAATTCAGCACAAAACATAACACATTTGATACTACTGGGTCAAATAATTCAATAGTAACGTGATCCATACCAAATGAGGTAACATCAGCTGTATGCCATTTGGTTTTTGGGATTTAATGGTGATGTCTAAATGGAGAAAATATTACACTGTAAAAAGAAATTCAGTGATCCCATCAGAACTGCCTCACAATTCTTGCATCAGATAGTTTTGTCTTTTTATATATTAGGTGACATAACAAGGACAAATGTCTTTCAATGAGAAGCTGTTATCAAAGGCATTCAACTACTGCGATGCAAGCATTTGGTTATGTCAAAATAAGTTACCATATTTTTTCTGGGTTATGGTGAGGCCACATTGAAACAAAGGCACACAATTCCTGATTTTCATAAATGTTGCTTTAACCTTTGCACAACTTACAGATGTACTACCTATTTTTCAAAAAGGTATTGTTGCATCAGAGAGGGTTTACAAAAGAATCACTAGGATGACTTAGGATCTTATGGCTCTAAATTATCAAGAAAGACTCCCTAAGATTAACTTGTTCCCATTGTTTGAAAGAAATTTTAATGGTTTTGTTACTCATCAGTTATCAGGCCAGTCCACTCTCCCTTGGTGTCCTCACCATATATCCTATATTTCAATAGCACAACACTTGATTTTGAAAAATAGGTAGTACATCTGTAAGTTGTGCAAAGGTTAAAGCAACATTTATGAAAATCAGGAATTGTGTGCCTTTGTTGAGATGGGCAAAGATGGAACTAAGTATTTGTAATGTATGAACTTTACAGGAAATGTTTACATTGTGTTGTGGTTGCAGCTACCTACCAGATGAGGTCATACAAGTCATCAGTGCCTTCGGTTCCAAGGTACACGAGATGTTCATGGAACTCCTTAGACAGATTACCGAAGAACAGGTGCAATCTAGATGGAGCCAGTCTCCCTTTCATCATGTCATGAACTGCTGTGTGACTCTTATAAAAACTCTTCCTGCTAATAGAAGCTGTTGACAAGTAATATAAGCAATTTACAAACTTGGAATAATATTTCATATTTATTATGGCTTTCTGATGAAGTCTAATGGCCATTGCTCTAGACTCCCTGGTAGAAAAATAATCTTCTTTCTGGATTAATGTTCTGTTGTGTCAAATACCATATTGTAAGCAACATTTCTGCAGTCAGATATCACAAGGGATGTATGTAGGAATGCAGAACGTTGGAGTAATGATTTGTTGCACCATATTATGATAGGATTCACTGCCACAACTCCTCACGCGATGAAGCCCTAATATGAATCTCAGCCAGGTCTTCAGGAAGGAAAATAAATTTGTAACAAATTATGTTTACGAAAGACAGGTGATACTGACATGACTATGACTGACTGCAACAAACTTTGGACACCCCGTACTACCTAAGGTTTTCAAACCAGGGTACCTGGGCCCTAAAGGGTATCACAGGGAGGATCTCTGAGGTCCTTAGATTTCTGTCAGCTTGTCATCATATTTCTATATTTGTTGACTTATAAGGGCATCATTTCTGGTTCTATATACAATTAAAAAATATTCTCTGCAATTATAGCATAATTTTCTTTCAGGTAGTTCATACTGTCTTTTGGAAATTAGGACAGGGGGGTCCCCAGGAGTGTGTCAATATTTACGGGCCCACCAGACAGAAAAGTTTGAAAACCACTGAATGCACCTGTGTAGTTAACAGAACGTGTCAACTTAGCTGAGTAACAGAAAAGGTTGCTGGAAATTTTGAGTCCGTAATTATCCATAATCTGGTAATTCTGCAATATTCTTTATTTAACCATTAGAAATATTAGGATAGAATTTCTGCGGGGGCCCTCCCAATCTCCTACCGTGACTTCTACAAAAATCCTGAAGTTATGGCAGGAGATCGGGAGAAACTCAATGAAAATTCTACCCCCTTATGTTTTTGTTCTTCATCAATTTTCTCCCCTCTTCTCAAGGCATTGACTCTTTTCTGGGCTACAGTGCTACAGGCAACTTCCAAGCCAAGTCCAATCCCATCTTCACCCAACATTCACACTTGACGACAACAAGACTTGCTGGACAACAATGAGGAGTGGTGATCCTGGCTGATTTCTTCTCTCTAACTCTGGGATGTCGGGGTCAACTATATCACCCAATCACCAACCAGAGTGAGGTCAACTAACTTAGCAAAGAGCAAGGATCAAGGATCAAACAAAGTCTTTCTTGGTCTGGATGGATCCGCTACTCACTATATAAATTAATTGAAGTATCCATGGAGCTCTTTCACTCAGCTTTTAAAGCCTGTAGCACAGGTCTGATTCTTCCCATGAAGCACGCTTGAATCAAACTTGCTATTGTTACTAAATGAAAAGGGAACAGTTGATGGAATCCTAATTTGAATGCATTTTTTTGCTGCACAACTGACTCCATTGAGGCACTATTAAAAAAGTATAAAGATGTAAATTATACACATGAATTTCAGTGTATATAATATCATAAAAAAGGTAAATCAATGGTGTATATTTTTAAAAATGTTTTATAGAACAGCAAATCCTCTTACAAGAAACTGGCAAAATGTTGGCAAATGAAATGGGAGTTGGGGCTTCCGTATATATAATTATATAACACAGGTTTGTAACTTACTGAAGGAAAAAATGTTCTTAGGAAATGCAATATTTAATATTGATATTTTCAACATTGTGGGTATCCTTACAGAGATTCCTGGAAAGTTTGATTCAAGCGTGCTTCATGGGAAGAATCAGACCTGTACTACAGGGCTTTAAAAGCTGAGTGAAAGAGCTCCGTGGATACTTCAGTGAATTTATATAGTGAGTAGCGGATCCATCCAGACCAAGAAAGACTTTGTTTGATCCTTGATCCTTGCTCTTTGCTAATTAGTTGACCTCACCCAGAGATGTGTACCCTTGGAGAAGGTTTTAATCCGAAAATCAGGCTTGTCAATCAGGCTGGCTGCCGGGCGCGAAACCCGGAGAGCACGTTAATCATCAGCAATCACCATGCGACCACGTCGGAAATGGTAAGTTTTGTTTATGCGGGTTTACCACACGGACCTTGACCTTCACCGCCACCGCCACCCTCCCCCCCGCTGCCAACCCACCACCATTTCAAAATCGACCCCATTATCTAGTCAAATAGATAAAACTGCCATGGTCTCCATGGTACAATCCATCAACTGAGACTTCAACAAATGCATCAGTGTGATTTGTCAGACTCCTAAAATTCATCTCATATCTGAAAATGTTCAGTGGAATTTCTAAAAAAATAAACTTTGTTGCTTGTAAGGTGAGTAATCTTGAATACTTAGGTCTTTCATGAGCATTGCCAGTAAATACCTCAAAGGTAAAGGCTCCATTTGTACAGTGAAGCAACCATGGTCAATAAATGAGGTAAGAGATGGTATCAAGCTAAAAGATTTACACAAATGCAAGGAATTTATGAATGGTAGGTCATGTCTGACTAATCTAGTTGAATTGTGGACAGGGGTGTCTATGGATGTTGTCTATATGGACATCCAGAAGGCATTTGATAAGGGTCCGCATAAGAGATTATAAGCAAAAATGAAAGCGCATGGAATTGGATGTAACCTTGTGACATGGGTTGGTAATTGGTTAGGAGGTAGGACATAAAGGTTAAAGGAAACATGATCTAATAGAATGGCGGAACAGTTTTGAGTGGCTGAATGCCTATTCCTATTCCTATGTTCCTGTTAGAATGATCTCGAACTGAAATACATTTAATAAGGATACACCTTTTGTGTGCTATTTCTTACCAGTATGCCATACAGCTTCTTGTACTGCTTCTTGAAAGTCAACATTTTTAGATTTAAAGAATATTTCAAAATCATCTTCTTCTGTAACAAAGGTGAGTCGCTTTCCAGCAGCTACCACAGTATAAACTGCTCCGTACTACAAATTAAAACATTTTTATGAGAAAGTGTAACATAATCAATGAGTATACTTTGAAAAGATTATTTTATCTTTTAGGCTGTATAATTACAATTGATATTATATGCATGACAATTAATAGCTAATGACCCAACAAATTAGGACTTTAGGACTCTGTCAGCCAATTCAGCATGTATGAGAACGTTCTTGCCCACTTGATGATTGTTCCTCTTTCACCCTAACCAGGAAGGTCCTCATAATCAAACTGAATTCTATCCTTACCTGACATCCACATACAACCAGGAATGGGAACCTTAGCTAACTTATCCTTCTGTAGTTTTGGGATACTGAGGCCAATTGTAAGACCTCTGCAGCCTAGATTTTACGATTGGATTGGGTGTGAACAATGGGGCAGGACTTCTAAACACCATGGCAACGATTCAAGTTCATCTGAATTCCGACACGAGAAATTATCGACATAATTGATGTGCACACCCTGGCCACCACCGAGAAGACCCACCAGAATTAAGGAAGAAATCAGAAGTGGCAGATCACCGAGATGAGAGCACCAGTGACCTCATAGCTGCCAGTAAACCTTATAAGAATTTCAAAAATTTACCTCGGTCTTCTGGGGCATGTGCATGGGAACCCTCGGAGACTCATTGCACAGGCCCTTGCTGCTGGCACCATATTTCTCTTTCTTCTACTGCCCTTAAAATGGCCCTGGCATTTAGTGTTGCAACAGGTCAAGTGGCGGAGGCCATATTTCCCTACTTTCTATATAATTTGCAAATGCCCAACCACATATAGCACTTTGTGGTGCTAAGTCCACCCACTGGGAAATGGGGGGCAGGAGAAGAGGCAAGGACGGGACAGAGAACATCCTCGAGCAGATTTCTGTCCATGCCAGCCCCAGATCCACCAAAAGATTCACAGGATGTGGGCAGAATAGTTGGGCCTACCGCTCACCTAAATGATCAGCTAACTCAATGCAGGCCAAGCATCAAACCTGGGACCTTCCTGATCTCTATGGCTTAGTAAAAAGACAAAATACTTACATTTATATTGCATCAATATGATTTGAACTTGTCCCAACAGTTTTAAGTTGTTCACCACAAAAAGGCATTTTGAATGAACCAATACTAGGATAGCACGTGATGGGACTATCATCCCTTAACTATAATACATTGTACCAGAGATCACGTGGGATGCCCACCACAGTCTCCTCCTGAAAGTAGTAAATACCATACTGATAAACAAGGGACGCTCCTGATTCTCTATGGCTTGGTAAAAAGACAAAAGACTTACAGTGAAAATAACGGACAGATTTACTTACAAATAAGTATACAGAAACATTAAGACATAGCTTGAAACTAGTAGTACAATAGTTGACGTACACAATATTTAAAACTGTTTCAAAACAAGAGATAATCTGAAATCCTTGTAGTTCTTTCCAGTAGCTTTTAACTTGAGTCTTTGATGGACATTACATGGGAGATAATCACGCACTGAGGCCCTGCAAGCCCTCTCATCTCCTGAAGGAAGTGTGAAGAAGGGAACTGAAAACCACATGACGGATCATAGACTATATCAGCTGTTCATTCTTTGATGTGAATCCGCCAGCGGTATGCTATTTGAGAAGAGGTGTACCAGCTGACAGAAATCAAGCCAATTTAGGAATCCAGACATGGACCACTGAAGATTTAGCTGCATTTTGTGATTTGTTCGGCCCCTTTGACTTCTTCTGGGCCATTGGTGCTGGCAGGCTGGAGTGCATGCCAGTGCTGCATTTCCTGTCCCCCTTCTTCTGGTGGGCGGTAAATTGGGGAACCTCCCTCTTACACCTCCTCAACAGGGTAAGCGGTGGAGGTTCCCAGAAGGCACACCCTGGCACTTATGACAGGATGTCCATCCCACGGACTTTTGGCCCCTAATTTTTGTCATAGTTACTCTAACTTGGCAAAAACTCCTTCCCCTCTTCTCTTGAAGGTGGTGATTTGGCCTGTGGAATGATTCTATAAGTTCTATCAGCCCTCCAATGCCTTGTCCAAGTCAAATTACTAGTTTGAAGAAGGATTATAACATTTATGTGCTTAAAAAGCAATGTTGACAAGCTATTCAATCATAAGAAGTGTCACTGTCCAATCCTGTTATGACACTTTTTAGCAAGTTTAATGGATAGCAATTAGGAGCAGGAACCTTGGATGACTTAGTTTACTGACTTTCCAAACAAGGCATGCTGAGGACAATTGTAGCATTTAACTGCCCCTTTGTCTAAGACCTGCCAATTTAGACAAGGCCACAGATCAACAAGACAAGCTGCACCAAGCAGATCATTTATTTTATTTCACAGTATTTTTCCTGTTAGTACTTTAGCTACCATTTCTATTTCCTGAACCTGGTGTGCTTCTAAGCCTAATCAAAGAACTGGTAATACACTCCAGCACAGTAGGAAGGATTGAGGTCTTCTAATGTGTGGTCCACAGTTCTACCTTTGACAGAGGTTTTCTCCTGGAGGAGCCAGTGGAGGAAGGAAATGAGGAAGCCAACAGGGTGAAAAAGGTCAACAGCGGAAAAAAAAAATAGAAGCTGTTGCATGCAGCCAGAACCTGAAACAGCCTCATTATGTACACCTTCTCATGAGCATCCTCTGGAACCTCTGAACCAATGCTCCATGCTATATTGTCCACTGCCTCTTCCTCCCAATCCACCATTACCACTATCTTCTGCAGCCATCTCAGAAAAAAAACAGCTCTCATTCCTCACATTGGCAAACGTGCACTTCATTACTGAGGTGCTAATGGAACCTTTGTAAGCAGACCTTCAGGGTTGGCGAGGCAGAGTTTGTTTGCAGGCCTGAGGAGTGGCAGCCAAAGTGGGAGAAGTGAATCTGGAGCCAGCCCAGTGGAAACAATCAAGAAAAGATCGCAGTGTTGGAGGTAGAGCAGATCACAATGAACAGTCACAAGAAAAGGCGCGAAGGAGTAGAGGCAGATTTCAGAGGTGGTAGAGTGCAGTAGGGCAGACCCAAAAGCAAGCAAAACAGAGGTAAGAGCAGCGACAAACAATGATGAACAGCTGAGCGTTATTAAAATGTACCTTTTCCAATGGTTTCTTAGCTGTAAGTTTCTAGTCTTAGATGAAAACAATATCACTGCAAAAATGGCCTACATCTGTTCTATTTTTCTCCCTTTCCAGGCATAAAGACACTGGGCCCGAAAATCCTCTCCCAACTTAAGTGCAGCAGAACACTGCTGACTCCACTGGAGGATCCGAGGTCAGGTCATTAAATATTGCCAGCTGGCACCCTCACCAGTATGTGTGAACTTCAGGTGCCCTCTGTGGGAGCAGCAATAAATGGCTGCTTGGAGTGGCAATTAGCAGGCATGCCCCAGAAGTACAGGCAATCAAGCTGAATGCCCCCCTCCTCATATAGGAGGGCCAATCCAAACACTAGTGGCAAGGAATTCTGGGGTTCTTCACGCCATGACCCCAGCCTTGAAACTTCTGCTCCTAAGCTGACCTATTTGTCAGGTTGATCCCAGCGTCCAGATCAGTGGGCAGAAGAGAGTCTGGGGCTGAAGGAATTCCCGCTGTAGGAAATTCCTTCCCTCAGCTCTGCCTATGTCATTAGCAGCTATGTTGTGCCCAACCCAGGTCCTTGCACAAATGCCTTGCTGCTAGGATTCTGGGCCAAGCACCCGACATTTTCAGGTCCCACCAGAATTGCCATTCCCTGGAAACCGTGTCTCTTATGCCAGACGTCCACCCAAGATCTGCCAGTGGACCCAAGAATTTTGAACCTGCTGCATTTTAAATGACCCAGTTACATTGTATCTGTAGTTCAGCCAACCTTATACTGCCCACGCACATCACGAGAAAGCAGAGATCCACCTGTAAATTCCCAAACACATCCAGGGAGCACTGCTTACCATATTCCAACTGCTGGTGAGATTTCTGACAAAACAGCAGCTGACAGAACAGCTGGCTCTTTCCAATCATTAGAATTGAATCAAAGTGCAGCAGGCTATTTGAGAATTAAAGGCCAGGCTACCCACTCACTGGCTGCAGATATTCTGTTGCATGCGATATACAACAGAAGAGCACAGGACTATTTTTTAAAGTGTCCTAAATCATACCAAATTGCACAGTAATGCCAGTTCAGAAGTCAATACTAGCCATCCAAAGTCCCCATAATGCAAAACAAAAAGCACACAGTGTTAGCTGTGGCTCAGTGTAGCACTCGCCTCTGAGTCAGAAGGTTGTGGGTTCAAGACCCATTCCAGGGACTTCAGCACATAATCCAGGCTGACACTCCAGTGCAGAACTGAGAGAGTGTTGCACTGTTGGAGGTGCCGTCTTTCAGATGAGATGTTAAACCGAGGCCCCGTCTGCCCTCTCAGGTGAACGTAAAACACCAAGTGTCACTACGTGCTGAGTTTCCACCTGTCCAACACACTGAGAAGGCTGGGTTTGGCCACTCCGGCCGAGCAGGCACAGGACGTCCTGTCCAGCTGTACCGTTCCCCCCCATCTGTCCCAGGTGGAGAAGTTCCTGAGGAGGAACTCCTTCGACCACAAGGCCGTCAGACAGTGGTCGATACAAAACATTCTAAGAGTCCTGCAGGGAAAGGAGAGGGTAGACTCGATCGGTTTCTTCCCGACCAGAGGGTCGATGCCATTTGGCAGAACGCCTTGTCGCCAGAACTGACCAACAGGCACCAAGATGTAGCCTGGATGGTGGTGAGAAGGGCCCTCCCAGTGCGGCCCTTCCAACACGCACAGAACCTCAGCGCCACTGCGAGCGGCCATCGAAGCTGTGCCGGAGAGGAGACCGTCGTCCACCTCTTGATGGGCTGCCCCTTCGCACAGAGGGTGTGGAGAGAGATACATTGTCATCTGTCCCGGTTCATCCCCAACAGTTCGGTGACACAGGACGCTGTGCTCTACGGGCTGTTCCCTGGGACGCACACTGAGACAGATATCACCTGCGGCTGCAAGACCATTAACTCGGTGAAGGAGGCCCTTTGATCTGCCCAAAACTTGCTGGTCTTCCAGCTGAAGGAGCTGTCCACGACCGAGAGTTGCCGACTGGCACACTCGAAGGTCAAGAAAGTGCTGTGGGACGCACTGAAGCGAGGTGCGGCTCTATGGAGAGAGGCCACCGTATAAAGCCACCCCACCCTGTATTGTACAGAATGTATTAGTAAACGTACTGTATTTTAAAACTGTAACAATAAGATCATAGTGTGTACGATCTGTACTGCATTGCTTTGAACTGCTGTGCTGCATTTTGTGCCCTTTATTTGAACCGTGTGTAAACCATGTGTATCTTCAAATTTTATGGAATAAAGTATATTTTGAAAAAAAAGTGAACGTAAAAGATCCCATGGCACTATTCAATGAAGAGCAGGGGATTTCTCCCAGGGTCCTGGCTAACTTTATCCCTCAGCCAACTCCTAAAAAAACCATTAGCTGGTCATTTATTTCATTGCTGATTGTGGAACCTTAGTGTGCACAAATTGGCTGCTGCGTTTCCTATATTACAACAGTACTTCATTGGTTGTAAAGTGCTTTGGGATGCTGAGGTTGTGAAAAGCGCTATATAAATGCAAGTCTTTTTTCTTTTCACTGCACCCCTATAAAACAGCCAGCATAACAGGAGTGGTTTTTTTTTATAAAGTTATCCCTACCAACTTTTCTTCCCTTCCGAAGAGGCTAATTTATACTGGGGTCCAATTCATAATTCATTCACGTGTGAGCCTGGACAACGAGTCAGCCAGTGTCCACACATTTACATTTTCCAGCTATCCTGAGCAGAAATCCTGCCTTCTTTCTCCCACCCCCACCCCAAGGGCACTGAGGCCAATGGTGGTTTGCAAACTGTCACTCCATCCGAGATCAGTTAATTCAATACATAACCAGAGATTAAAACTGGGATCTTCCTGGTTTAGGAATCAGTTCCACACCAAGCATTGCAATTACCAAATAAGCCAGCAGTGGGACTACAGAGGGATAAATATTGCAGGGAACAGTAAAATGCGACCATCATTTTTATAATTGTAAACAATTTTACAACACCAAGTTATAGTCCAGCAATTTTATTTTAAATTCACAAGCTTTCGGAGGCTACCTCCTTCCTCAGGTGAACGATGTGGAATACCTCCTTCGTTCACCTGAGGAAGGAGGTAGCCTCCGAAAGCTTGTGAATTTAAAATAAAATTGCTGGACTATAACTTGGTGTTGTAAAATTGTTTACAATTGTCAACCCCAGTCCATCACCGGCATCTCCACATCATTTTTATAAAAGCACTGCCAAGACGGGAGTGGCGAAAATGCAAGCGTATTTGCAAATGTGGAGCTGCATTTATCTTTAAGAGTGATGGACCTTAATAAAAATTACAATTTACTCCAAATGAGGGAACACTTGACGGGTCTGCACAACTCGGCTTGATATCGGAACAACAAGCTCCTGTCTCACTGAAAATAAATGTTAACTCAAATGCAATCTTGCCTCCTCTTCTTTGCATAACCCTACTGGGGACGAGGCCTACTCTACGGTAATGTTAATATAATTGTTGCTTGTAGGTTAAAGGACGGTTTTTAAAAAAAATGGTAATGCTTCCATTTTTACCTCCGCTCTGGCTTGTTCGATAAATTCAAGCGGAGCTTTTCCGAAGCGGAAACCAGCCCTGACCCAGGGAATCCAGCCGCCAACACACGGAGGAGCCCGCGTCTCCCTCTGCCTAAACACCCAATGCAGCAGGGCTGCAGCCGCCAGAGCCAGCGGGATAGGAACCAGCAGCAAAAGGCAGCCCAGAGCGTCCATTGCGGCACCAGCAGCGTGGAACGGACCCGGGGCACGCGCCACCGCCCTCAGCCGGTGATTGACAGCGCCGTGTGAGGCAAGGGACAATCAGAGCTTGCTAAACCAGCCCTCGGCTCTCTAGTGAGAAGACATTTAATTCATTCTTGTTAGCCATTCCCAGCAGCGTGCATGTGACTCTTCTGAACCCATGAGCCACCCCCTTTTTTCTTTAGCACACGTTAACCGAAATTGTGAAAGATATTCCAAATGTGAAACATGACACAAAAAGAAATCCGTTTGATTCACCTGTCCCTGACACCAGTCATGTATTGTCTCCCATACCATGGATTCTACTTGTTTAATCACTGGGAGGAAAAAACATCTGCAAAATGTCTTCTTGATTTCCAAAGCTAATCTGCAAAATTGCACAATATTAATCTAAACTTAAACCTTCAGGTTCAGCTCATCTGCATAGAGGTTAGAAAAGCTGGGGGAGTATGCTGCACAGATAGAAAGTCTTGAGGAACCGGTTTTATGGGAGAAAATGCATTCCACACTGCAGCACCTAGCTAATAGTAGAGCAGCAGTTATACCTGCAGGATAAATGTTGTTGAAGTGGAGATGTGTAACTTGGGTTGTCACCTTGAAGGCCTGAAGGTCTTATCATTGTAAAGATGGACTTCTTGAGCTGAACAACAGCGAAACTATTAGGCACATGCTGAGCTCAACAGAAGGCAATTCTTTCCATGGAGTTTGGCAGCTGGTAAATCTCTAGCTTCTCTCGCCCGTTCTCTCCCCATCAGAAAAAGCAAGAATCGGCTTTTTTCCTTTGTTTCAGTAATGTGCCAGGGGTGGAAACCTGATTGGAGGGATTCAAACGTGGAGTGGTCGGAAAGATGGGCACTGATTTGGGAGGCGACAACACGTTCAAGGATTTTGGAGAGGAATGGGAGATTGGAGATGGGCGGTCGTTTGCAAGGACAGAGGGGTTTTTTGAGCAGAAGGGTGATGACAGCAGATTTGAAGGGGAGTGGGACAGTACCTGAGGAGAGGGAACCGTTTACAATATCAATTAACATTGGGGGCCAGGAAGGGAAGTTGGGTGGTCAGTGGTTTGGTGGGAATAGGGTCAAGGGATCAGGAGGTGGGTCTCATGGTCAAGATGAGCTCGGAGAGGGCATGAGGGGAGATAGGAGAGAAACAAGAGAAAGATGCAAGTTCAGGGCTAGGGCAGGGGGTAACCATAGGGGAAGTTTGGTTTGATGGGCTAGGGGAAGGGAGGGAAGCGGCAGAGGCAGCTGAACAGATGGTCTCACACTTAGTGACAAAGTAGTCCATGAGCTCCTCGCATTTGTTGTTGGAGGCGAGGGTGGATGAAGCAGGGGGAGGGGTTTAAGGAGACCGTTTGTAGTGAAAAAAAGCCAGAGGTTATCTTTGCAAACCAGCATGATCCTGGACTAGTGAGCAGTTTTGGCAGGAGAGTAGGACCAGATGGTGCTTTATGTGGTCCAGCCAGATCTGGCGATGAATGGCTAAAGCAGTTGTCCACCATAAACGTTCAAGTCTGCATTCTTTGGACTTAAGGGAGCGGAGAGGAGAGCTGTACCAGGGGGAAATGACCAGGGTGAGAGCGAGTAATGGTTTTAATGGGGACCAGGGCATCAAAGATGGAGGTGAGGGAGTGATTGAACAGATTGGTAACTGCAGAAATGTCGTGAATGGAGGGCCAAAGTCTAGACAGTTGGGAATTTGAAAGTGCAGTTGTAACTGACTTGGGTGAACATAGAAGGAAGTGGGATTGGGAGGGGGAAATGGGTGGAGAGGGATACAAGGAAGTGATCAGAGATGGCCTTATCTGTGATTGACACACTGGGAGTAGAGAGGCCACGTGAGATGGGAAGGTCGAGGGGGTGGCCGTGTCTATGGGAAGGGGAGTTTATATGGCGGGAGATATTAAGGGATGACAGGAGGGCAGGGAACTCAGAGGAGAGAGAGCATGATGAGTTGAGATGGGGGTTGAAATCACCGAGGATGAGAAATCGCTCGGTGCAGAGGCTGAGGGAGGAAAGCAGTGAAGATATCTTGGTGAAAATCAATTTCTCCCATCTTCTCACTTTTTTTTTTACCATGGATAAGCCTCTTATTATCTTAGCTATTCACAAGTTCTTTTTTTAATAATTTCTTTAATGTTTCTTTCCATTGCTTGATTGAGATAATCTGTTACGTCATCTGAAAACCATTTTGCCTACACTTCCTCCCTGTTCCCTCCACCTTCCCTTGTTTCTGATTCTATTAAACTGCTTGTACATCTTTTCATTTTCCAGTTTGGAAGAAGCGCTCAACCTGAAAGGTTGACTTGTCTGCACATCCTACGGGTGCTGACTGACCTGCTGTGTGTTTCCAGCATTTTCTGCTTTTGTTACAGATTTCCAACATTTGCAAGTTTTTTTTGCTTTTTACAGATATCTCTCCAGCTCTTTTTGAAGGAAATATTCAATACATCATTAACTACTTTTGGTACAGTACTGGGAACAGTAAAAGATTGTTTATTATTGACAATTTTTTTTGATTGATAGACATTCAGACATACTGTATTTTTTCTATTGCCTTGAACAAAAATGGTCCAGAGCTTCAGATAAACAAACTTGCACAACATTTAGCATTATTTCTTGTTCCTTGTTGCAACTCACTAGTTTTAAAAATCCCATTTACAGTTACCTGCTAAAAATGCACATAATTGTTGATGCTGTCATAATGCTCCTGCACCAAACAATTCCTGCTTAATTAATTACAAATCTGGGATATTAATCATTTTTAATTTACTTTGCAGAAGCCCATCTAAATGTATATGATGGCTTCTATCTCTGTTAGAATATATTGTAACTGATGCAAAGAAAATTAAATGTAGATGCTGCAAAGGTTTTGAGAAAAAAATTACAAGAACAATAAGGTTGATTTGCCAAATGTCTACCAAATACATTATAACAGAAATAATATTATTTTCTATGTTACCTGTACAATATTCTTTGCAATATTGCAAAAAAATAATTTGCAAACAGAATATTGCATAGTATAAAATTACTTCCTGCACTAAATAATCAAAATCATGTTTTGAAAATTATCAGCAGTTTTTACTCAAACAAATATATTGATACATACAGCACTGAGTTAGTCATCATGGAACGATGAAGTAAAAGTTTAAAAATAGCAAAGTATAATTATGGGAGATCAAATTGTTTTAGTCATGACATAGCGTCAAGATTCCATTTTTAGTGGGCACACTGACGTTTCTGTCTTTTGGGCTTTTTACTTTCCTGAATGATCTAGAGGAGAGATTAAACAGTACCATTCTCAAATTTAGTGAGAATACAAAAGTGGGCATATTTGCAATAGAGAACAAATCGCTAGGTTGCAGACTGATTTAGCTAAGATGCATGAATGGGCCTGTGTTATCTAATGTGGACAAGTGCAGGAAGGCACAGGAGGCATGGAGGAAAGAAAGGTGGGAGGGGAGGTGAGGAGGTGGCAGAAGACAAGGAGGAGAGGGGGAAGGGTGAGGAGAGGAGAGGGTGAGATAAGAGGGGAAAGGAGGAAGAGGGCGAGAGGAAGAGGGAGAAATGAAGGGAGGAAGGGGAACAAGAGAATAGAGAGTAGGTGGGAGAGGAAGGAATGGAGAATGAGGGGGAAAGGGTGGGAGAGAGGGCGAAGGGGAGGGAGGAGAGGGAAAAAGGAGGAGGTGGGAGAGGGGGAGGGAGGAGAGGAAGGGAATGGAGGGGAAGAGAGGATGAGAAAGGTAGAGTTGTGGGGAAGGGGAGAGGTGGAAGGTGTAGGGGGAGGAGTGGAGGAAAGGGGAGAGAAGGAGGGGGAGGAAAGCAGGAAAGGGATAGAGGAAGAGGGAGGTAGAATAGTGTTGTTCAATACATTAACCACCAGCTACATGTGGCTAATTGAGAATGCAAATGTGGCTAATTGTATTTTTAATTAGTAAACAAAAAATGAGTAGTGGACATCGTCAGAAGGCATGTGATCTCAATATTCATATTCACACATCATAGGCATGTGTACTTTAACATTTTTGTGCGTTTGTTAATAAAATGGTAAGACAAAAAGCAAAGCATGCAAGTGTTTTTTGATCATTGTGTATGCTTTACTTCCTTGGTTCGTGTTTATTGGTTATCTGCTAAAATGATGTGTAACGCAGATGAAAATGCCGGGCTTCAGCACCGTGGAAACACCGCAACATTGTAAGAGGGAAACGGTCATCGTGGTCACCTCGACCAATCGGAACAACAGCTCCAGGCCAGCAGAAGAAAGCAAGTCCAACCAATAACGAGCAGGTCGAACAGGACACGTCATGGCAAAGGGCAAACAGCATCTAACCACATTCTGGGTGGAGAGCAGGGGCGTTTCTGGTGTGTCTCGTTCTCCGAGTCAACATTCTTGGCAATCATTCTGGTGAAGTCAAAGTACTGCTCACAAATGCTGCACAAAAACCTAAAAAGTGCACTAAGATGTGCTGTGTCTGATAAATTAATGCCAGAATTCCAAACTTTAGTGAAATAGAAATACTGCAAAGTTTCACACTGAATGGTGGTAGATGTTTGCTAAGTAAATATACAAGTACATTTACCTGTATTGTGTGCAAGGTATTTTCTACTAAAATTAGTGCATGTGCCTGAAATGGTGTCACCATAGCCACACCTATGGCTAGTCTGATTTTTATTGGACAACACTAAGGTAGAAGAGGCAGAGAAGGGGAGATTGGGATAAGGGAAACAGAGAAGAGGGGAGAGGAGGGTGAGGGAGGAGGAGGGAGGGGAAGAGAAAGGAGAAGAGGTAGGGTAGAGGAAGGTGAAAAGAGAAGTGGGGAAAGGGGAGGGGATGAGAATGTAGGAAGGGAAGAGATGGGGAGGGAGTAGGGAGAGAAAGGGGAGGGGATTGAAACAGAAGTGAGAGGAGGGAGGGCAATTGAAAGAAGGGAGGGTGAGAGAGGAGGATGGAGGATGGGGACAGAGGAGATGCCGTTATACATCACATATAGTGGGCAGATTGCGTTTGCACGAACGCGCAAAGCATAAGCGGTAGGGTCTGTACCTGAAATGGGTTAAACTTTTATTGCTGGAGTACCTAAATCCTACCACTTGATGGCGACGAAGTACCCTTCAATAATAATACATTTCATTTATTGCTGTAGTAATAGATTCCTGCCACCAAGTGGTGTCAAAGTCAAGCAGAAAGCAAAAGCAAAATCAGCCAATAGAGAAGAAAAAGAAAAACTGGGAAATCTGAAGTAAAAACCGAAAATGCTGGAATGCACAGGCTCATTAGAACCTGAAAAGAGAAAAAGCCAGTTTAACATGGTAAATTCCACACTACCGCAAGTAGTGCGGCTCGGAGAACTTGGACTGCAATATTTTAGCCCCATCTCTGACCCACGCCTTCAAGGAAGACTTCACTGCTGTGGGCACAAGGTGGTGGAATTTAATATTTCAGGTGATGACACATCGTCAGAAAGAACTTGCAAATAAAGCAGACACAATAATGCAATAAGCTAGATGTAGCCAGGTAACGACCAGTAACTTTCAGTTTTTCGAATCCTGGGTGGTGTAATATTTACTTGCCTATTTTGAATTATAGACACCAACATTATTTTTTCCTCCAGTCAGATTATTATAATTATATATAAAATGCAAGGTGTCAGCTTTGGCTCAGTGGTAGCACTTTAAGTCAGAAAGGTTCTGGGTTCAAACCCCATTGCTGAGACTTCATCACATAATCGAGGCTGAAACTTCAGAGCAGTGCTGAGTTTATTTTTTCCTCAGGTGATCATAGTACTGTAATATTATGTTACCTCATATAATTACTGAGCTGTAACCTCATATTCTCCTTTTTATGGCTGTACGTAGTAGATGTGACTGTTGCAAGTATAAAAGCAGACACAATAGTTACATTTTTTCTTAGGTACTTCTCTCATCAGGAAATTCTGGAGTCCCGTCGTCAGAGGGATAGGATTCCAGCCACGTATCCCGATACAGTTGTTGGTAAATTTTATATTTCCCATGAGCTGCATTTGTTGCACGGTATTCCTAAAGTTCGGAGGACTTGGAAGATCCCATGAAATTTATCAATGTCTCTAATCGATGTAAAGCACTATGACATTCATTGATGAATTTCAAGGGTGTCTGCAGAAGTTCTCAGAATCTGTACCACAACTGTAGCCCGTGAAAGATACATAGCTCCACTCACTGGTACCAACAGGAAGATTTGTAAAAGCTTAAAAGGCCATCATGGAAAGTGTTTTGCAAATAAATTATTAGCTGTTTGGGAAAGAGCCAGAAAATTTGTGTCACAATCAAATGATGCAATGATGTGATTTGCACGATTGCAAATACATTTTTTCATAAGAATGGCCTAAAATCACTCCATGTCCCGATTAGTGGTTGAAATTGGTCACTGCAACATCTGAGATCTGCTGAGCAGATTTATACATAGCTGACCTCCCGTGATGTTGCTCACAAGGAGTCACACTGAGGTCATGCAAGGTGGGAAGATAATTGAACCAAGAGGGGGATGGACTGATGGGAAGGGCAGAGGAGGGAGAGATGAGGAGGGGAGGGGACTATATGAAGGGAGAGGAGAGGAAATGAAGGGAAGAGGAGAAGAGGGGAGGAGAGAGGAACGGAAAGGAGAGAGGAAGGGGAGTTGGAGAGAAGGAGGGGGGGAAGACAGGGAGATGAAGAAAGGGGGAGTGGATGGGTAACGAGCAGCGGTGAAAAAAAAGAGGGGAGTGTGAGAAGGGGAAGGGAGATGTAGGGGAGAGGAGGAAAGGAATAGAGGAAGAGAGAGGAAGGCGGAAGATGCAAAGGGAGTAGGAAAGGCCAACGGAGGGTTCATCTCAGCTAGGGCGGGTGTCCAAGCGAAAATTTTGCTTTGCTGAGGAAGAGAGGGCCTGAGAGCTAATTTTGCTTCCGCAGGGGTAGGAGGTGCTGGCCAACGATTTCTGCTTTGGGTGTTAATTTCTGCCTTAGCACTAGTGGGGGGGGGGGGGGGGGGTTTGATTTGTGCTCTGTTTGGGGGGAGGGATGTGCTTCTATTTGTCTCTCACTGGGTGTGCTGTGTCTGAATCCCATGGCTCTGCCTGGCAAAGCCTTCTTTACCAGAGCTGCTTCTTTGTTTCGGATCGGTTCATGCGTTTTGAGGCGGGTAAACAATTTGATACTTTCAGTTCTGATGAAAGGTCATTGACCTGAAATGTTAACTCTGTTCTCTCTCCACAGGTGCTGAGTGTTCGCCAGTATTTTCTACACTTTTTAGGTTGGGTTTTATTTATTAGATACTTTTCCTTTGGGGAATTCCACTTTTGTTCTTCATGTTCTTGTGGAGTTCACAGCACCGTGTCAGGCCACAGGTGGTTACGGGTGCTTTTAGTCTCATTCCTAAAATTAACTTTTTCATACATTTCCCTGTTCAAACATCTTGCATTCTTTTCTAAGGTGCTCTTTGTTTTTCATGCAAGGTTTTTTATTCTTTTTTAAAAATCCTTTATGGTACCAAAGGTGGATCTGCAATTTTTCTAGCTGTCATGTAACATAATGTTCACACTGCCACCTACAGGTACAGAACCTTTGGAATGTTGTTACCACTCAGCATTTTTAAAAACCCAGGAAGGGAAAAAATTAAGACGTTGTTCAGTAGAGTCAGAAGAAGTCCACCACCGCCTGTGAAACGAATTGTGTATTTTTGTCAGTTTAATTACTTATTTGCTCCCTGTTTTACAGTCCATGGTACATGGGGAGTTAAAAACCCAAGTTCAGCTTCAATCAATAGCCATCCAGTTCAATACACAACAGCTCAGAACCTGGTTGGGCTTTGCAGAGGCTTTGATGGGGCACGTGTATGTAATTATTATTTCTGTGGTGAATAGCCAGGTCCAATGTGTTCCAATATGCTGTGCAAACAGGTGACAATTGGATTGATACAGTAGCAATCAGCTGATGTGTCAATCAATTCAGTCTGATGACTAATGTCCTGTGTATCTGTTTAAATAGCAATTGATCTAATGTAGTTATGAGAGCTAAACCCTGTTAATAACTTTTTGATCTGACATGTCTAAACAGGATCTTGAACAGGTCATTCGAGTTATCTGGCGTACACCAATCAATCAAGCTATCCCAGGGGTTGCATTTCTACAGGGTTTCTCCTGAATGGGTGCTGTAACTTTGGCAGCCAATTGGGAGGACACCTGCAAAAATGCAACCCCTTAGTGTAACAATTCTTGATTGACAGCTGTCAGGCCTGTGAAAATGGCAAGGCCAATGAATCCTTTGCAGTCCCTTTGATGGACAGCCCTGTAGTCCAGAGCTTCCAAGTGCATGTTTACCTGGGGCTGCCCCATCCAGCTCATCAGACAACCTGAGGCCAATAGGGAGTGTTTTGCTACAGAACAAATGAGCAACTGTTCACAAGGAACAAATCTTTTTCCAGCCCACACAGGTACCTCTGGAGTCCCCCAAGGATCTATCCTTGGCCCTTTCCTCTTTCTCATTGACATGCTGTTTTCTGGTGACATCTTTCAAAGACACATGGCAGCTTCCATGTGTAAATTGATGACACCCAGCTCTACCTCTCCACCACCTGTCAATCCCTCCACCATCTCTGTGTTGTCAGACTGTCCGACATCCAGTCTTGGATGAGCTGCAGTTTCCTCTAGTTAAACATTGGGAAGCCTGAAGCCATCACCTTCGGCCCCCACTACAACTTCCCGACCCTTGCCACCAATTCCATCCTCCTCCCCGGTCACTGTCTCAGGTTGAACCAGACTGTTTGCAGCCTCAGCGTGCTATTCGACCTTGAGTTGACCTTCCAACCACATATTCTCTCCATCACAAAGACCGGCTACTTCCAACTGTGTGACATTGCTCGCCTCCGCCCATCTGCTGCTGAATTCTTCATTCATGCCTTTGTCACCTCCAGACTGGACTATTTCAATGCTCTCCTGGCCGGCCTCCCATCCTCCAGCCTCTGTAAACTTCATCTCATCCAAAATTCTGCTGTCCCTATCGTATCCTACACCGAGCCCTGCTTGCTCATTAACTTACATTGACTCCCGTTCCCCCATCGCTATTAATTTAAAATTCTCATCCTCATGTTTAAATCCTTCATGGCCTCATTCTTTCCTATCTCTGTAACCTCCTTCAGTCCTATAACCATCCCCAGAACTCCATGTTCCTCTGACTCTGGCCTCTTGTGCATCTCCCCCTCCTTTCCGCCCACTATCTGTGGCTGTGCCTTCAGGTGTCCAGGCCCCAAGCTCTGGAATTGCTTAAACCCCTCCGCCTCTCTCTCTCCTCCTTTTAAAATGCTCCTTAAGTCCTACCTCTTTTGAGCAAGCTTTTGGTCATCTGTCCTAATGTTTCCTTCTTTGGCTCTGTGTAAATGTTTGGCTGATTGCGCTCCTGTGAAGCGCCTTGGGATGTTTTATTACATTAAAGGCACTATATAAATGCAAGTTGCAGTTGTTAAATGAGCAAAGAGTATTCAGTAAATGTGGTGTTCTGAGTTGGGGAAAGATTTCCTCTGTGTGCAAGGTGTAGCAAGATTGCAAACAGATTCTTTATAAACAGGTTTATGATTTTGCTACAGCTACTGTATAGAGAAAATCTTCCTCCATCCCCAGTTTCTCATCCAGTCTTTTATTAAAAGGTGTTAATTGATACAGCATTAGCGGATTTTGCTGGGTGTCAATACTACATATCCACTACTCTGTGGGAAAGCACACTCTTAGGCCCCAATATTCCTCTCCTACGTACCAGGGAGTGCTCAATTACCAGGTGTAAAGGAGAGCAAAAAGGGGCAAAGAACCAGCACCACCTGTCTCTGTCCCTCTTACATTGCCCTGGGATTTCCAGAGGTTCCCCTGTTGGGTGGAAGGGAGGAGTAGAGTGACTGCACCTACAACATGTAATGATGAGGTGAGAGGGGTCTAATAGGGTCTCCTGCCTCATTTTGCTCCAGGTATGCCAGGCAGGTGCCCAAATGCAGATGTGCCAAAAGGTGGCCATAGGCCTTGCACCTGCTCCCCCTCAGATCAATCAATCCCCTGCAGTGCACAATTACATCATATAGGTCAAAGATACTTTGTTTGCACAATTCATCTATTTGTATATTGAAAACATTCAGCAGCACAATTTAGCCCTGCAAAAGGGGGCAGCCATAGGAGTACAGACCCAATTAGATGCCGAACAAAAGCCAGAACAGATATCTGCATAACTGGTCACACAGCTACAGTGGAAAGACCATCTGTAAAAGATTCCACATTCACTGAATTTCCTGAACGAGCCAATGCACAAAAGTCATCTCCAAATATGGCTCACGCCCTGGAAAATTAACAGTCCCGACCATTACCCTAAATGTTACATCATGACCCATGAATACAACAGGCTTTCTCAGCAACTATTTTCTTATGGGCCATACCAAATGAAGTCTCAGAACACATTAAAGTTCCGATTTGTCCAAATTTAATTGACGTCACATTGTGCGGTATCTTCGGCGCATTTTATCCTGATGTTCCCCTTTTGTGACAGTGTGTTCCTTCTAAGTGTTTTGTCAGTGGGAGGAAGACGCAACATAGATGGCTTGAGGTGTCAGTGTTTGCCTCACTGTAATCCAGTACTTCCTTGTGCAACGTCAGCAGATGGCCCTGCAACGACAGGCAACTATGGGTATTGGAGTGGTGGGTGACTGGATCTGTTCAGCCCTGAAACACAGCACTAGCCACAGTCTGGAAGCAGTGATTAATGCTGCACTCCAATCTGTCCCCAATTGCCTCCGGAGCTGCAGTCTATACTTCCATGAAGGTCTCGACTGGTCCCTGGCTGCCTCTCATCTGGGGCTCTGTTGCAGATGTCAATGTAGCAGCCACTTGCTGCATTGTTGACTGCAAGGAAAACAAACCTTCTGTGATGGTGTGGCAGAGATGTTGGCTCAATGGTCGCAACTGATAATTACCGCACATCCTGTTAGATTGTCTGCAAAGCCTGCATATATATACGATGTTCCCCAAATATCCTTTTTTTGTGCCCATGAGTTCTGAGTCCCATGAGTTTGAGGCCATCCACAGTATATTTGGATTTCCAAAAGGCATTCAATAAGGTGCTACATAAAAGATTACTGTACAAAATAAGAGCTCATGGTGTTGGGAGTAATATACTAGCATGGATAGAGGATTGGCTAACTAACAGAAAACAAAGAGTCGGGATAAAAGGGTCATTTTCAAAATGGCAATCTGTAACTAGTGGGGTGCCGCAGGGATCAGTGCTGGGGCCTCAACTATTTACAATATATATATCAATGACTTGGATGAAGGAACAGGGTGTCTTGTGGCCAAATTTGCTGATGATACAAAGATAGTTGCGATGAGGACACAAAGTGTCTGCAAAGGGATATTGACAGGTTAAGCGAATGGGCAAAAATTTGGCAGATGGAATATAATGTGGGAAAATGTGAAGTCATCCACTTTGGGAGGAAAAATAAAAAAGCAAAATATTATTTGAATAGAGAAATACTACAAAATGCTGCGGTACAGAGGGATCTGGGTGTCCTCGTACATGAAATACAAAAAGTCAACATACAGGTGCAGCAGGTAATCCGGAAGGCAAGCGAAATATTGGCCTTTATTTCTAGGGGGATGGAGTATAAAAGCAGGGAAGTCATGCTACAACTGTACAGGTTGCTGGTGAGACTACATCTGGAGTACTGTATATAGTTCTGGTGCCCTTATTTAAGGAAGGACATACTTGCATTGGAGGCAGTTCAGAGAAGGTTTACTAGGTTGATTCTGCAGGTTGTCTTACGAGGAAAGACTGAATAGGGTCTATACTCATTGGAGTTTAGAAGAATGAGAGGAGATCTTATTGAAACATACAAGATTCTGAGGGGACTTGATAGGGTAGATGTTAAGGGGATGTTACCCCTCATGGGGGGAATCTAAAACTAGGGAACATAGTCTCAGAATAAGGGGTCGCCCGTTTAAGAGGGAAATGAGGAGGAATTTCTTCTCCCAGAGGGTCGTGAATCTTTGGAATTCTTTACCCCAAAAAGCTGTGGAGGCTGAGTCATTGAATACATTCAAGGCTGAGTTGGACAAATTTTTGATCAGCAAGGGAGTCAAAGGATATGGGGAAAGGGCGGGAAAGTGGAGTTGAGGTAAAAATCAGATCAGCCATGATCTCACTAAATGGTGGAGCAGGCTCGAGGGGCCGAATGGCCTACTCCTGCTCCTATCTCTTACGGTCTTATAGCCTTCTCCTTAGCCTCCCCTGGGAAAAGGTAACATCCTCGTCCACCTTCCACATCTCCGGTTCCCCGTGCTGGAAGATTCTGCTGGTGACACTTCCTGAACATCACGATTTCCCTAGGTAGAACTCCTTGGGCTGGTGCCTGGGAGAGAGGCAGCAACTTTTACGGGTGACAAACTGAGGGGGGTGGGGGGGGGGGGGTGGAGTTGGGAATGAGATAGATGGGGTGGTACTGGAATCAGTATGCTGGCTCTGTACCGTGGCCTGTCTTTTTATCTCCTCCTCCAGAACTTCAACTTTCTGCTCCATTCCTGAGGATGACCTGCAGTTCACCTCCTCCTCCTCCTCCTCCTCCTCCTCCTCCTCCTCCTCCTCTCGCTCAGAGGCCTCTAGTGCTATTGGAGGTCTTCGTGGTTGTGGTAGATCTGCAGGGAAGAATGGCAGAAGGTGAGAAGGACTTAATGTGACCTTCTCAGGGTGAAGGAGAGATGGAAAAGGGAGTGGAAGGTTGAGTGTGTGTGGTTATGCTATTGGCTGCCAGGGTGAGAATGTAGGTGATGGGGGACTCATCTGGCACTGGCAATCTTCTGCCTGCAGACGGTGTAGGTGATGGTGTTTTTAGTGACAGCAGGATGAAGATAGACAGAAGTCTGTTGTCACAATGGCTGGATGGGGAACTTAGGAAAAGATATTGTCAATGAAAGTCTGGCATATGGCTCTAGCAGACAGCAGGGAACTTTAGTAGTGGAAACTTCTGCCTCTTCCTTCTTATCTTTGGTTCTTTGCTGTGATAGTGCTGTCATTCTCCTCTGGGAGCCCTATACTTATGTCTCATTGGATTGCAAAGTTGTGTAGCATGTAGCAGATCATGATTATCCTGGAGACTTTTGCCAGGCTATATTGTAGAATGCCTCTGATCTTTCAAGAGATCTAAAGCACTGTTTAAAGATGCTTATGATGTGTTTGATAATGATTCTGGTAATGTATGTGTCTCAAAGTATCTGGCAGCTGTTCACGGCCATCGTAGAGGAATCTTGAGCTAGGTTGAAACAGTGATATCCTTTGTCTCCTAAGAGCCAACCTTGCACTCTTCTTTGTGGCTCAAATAGTGGGGGTGGGGGGGAAGAGGGGGGTGGCCCTTCTTATAGAAGGGAGCTGTTGAATCAGCAAAAGGCCTCAATGTCTTTTGAGAATACGTACAACACTCTAAGGTTTGTCAGAGAGTCTGCAGAAATGCAGCTCTGGAATCACTGCATCAATAAGTAATAAGTGCTCCTTAGTGCTGTGCTCAGTTCCCAGTCAGACTACCCTGTTACTGTTGTTGAAGTTGGCCTCAAGGAGATGGCATAGCTCAGTGACCACCTCCTTTGTGAATCATAGATTCATAAAACGTTATGTGCTCCAGAACTAGCTGCGCCTCTAGCCAAGCTGTTCCAGTACAGCTACAACACTGGCATCTACCTGACAATGTGGAAAATTGCCCAGGTATGTCCTGTCCACAAAATGCAAGACAAATCCAATCCGGCCAATTACCGCCCCATCAGTCTACTCTCAATCATCAGCAAAGTGATGGAAAGTGTCATCGACAGTGCTATCAAGCAGCACTTACTTACCAATAACCTGCTCACCGACGCTCAGTTTGGGTTCCGCCAGGACCACTCGGCTCCAGACCTCATTACAGCCTTGGTCCAAACGTGGACAAGAGCTGAATTCCAGAGGTGAGGTGAGAGTGACTGCCCTTGACATCAAGGCAACATTTGACCGAGTGTGGCACCAAGGAGCCCTAGTAAAATTGAAGTCAATGGGAATCAGGGGGAAAACTCTCCAGTGGCTGAAGTCATACTTAGTACAAAGGAAGATGGTAGCGGTTGTTGGAGGCCAATCATCTCAGCCCCAGGGCATTGCTGCAGGAGTTCCTCAGGGCAGTGTCCTTGGCCCAACCATCTTCAGCTGCTTCATCAATGACCTTCCCTCCATCATAAGGTCAGAAATGGGGATGTTCGCTGATGATTGCACAGTGTTCAGTTCCATTCGCAACCCCTCAGATAATGAAGCAGTCCGAGCCCGCATGCAGCAAGACTTGGACAACATCCAGGCTTGGGCTCATAAGTGGCAAGTAACATTCATGCCAGACAAGTGCCAGGCAATGACCATCTCCAAGAAGAGAGAGTCTAACCACCTCCCCTTGACATTCAACGGCATTACCATCGCCGAATCCCCCACCATCAACATCCTGGGGGTCACCATTGACCAGAAACTTAACTGGACCAGCCATATAAATACTGTGGCTACAAGAGCAGGTCAAAGGCTGGGTATTCTGCAGCAAGTGACTCACCTCCTGACTCCCCAAAGCCTTTCCACCATCTACAAGGCACAAGTCAGGAGTGTGATGGAATACTCTCCACTTGCTTGGATGAGTGCAGCTCCAACAACACTCAAGAAGCTCGACACCATCCAGGACAAAGCAGCCCACTTGATTGGGACCCCATCCACCACCCTAAACATTCACTCCCTTCACCACCAGCGCACAGTGGCTGCAGTGTGTACCATCCACAGGATGCACTGCAGCAACTCGCCAAGGTTTCTTCGACAGCACCTCCCAAACCTGCAACCTCTACCACCTAGAAGGACAAGAGGAGCAGGCACATGGGAACAACACCACCTGCACGTTCCCCTCCAACTCACACACCATCCTGACTTGGAAATATATCGCCGTTCCTTCATCGTCGCTGGGTCAAAATCCTGGAACTCCCTTCCTAACAGCACTGCGGGAGGAACTTCACCACACGGACTGCAGCGGTTCAAGAAGGCGGCTCACCACCACCTTCTCAAGGGCAATTAGGGATGGGCAATAAATGCCGGCCTCGCCAGCAACGCCCACATCCCAAGAACGAATAAAAAAAAATGGAGGCCATTCGGCCCATCGTATCCATGCCCTCTGAAAAGAGCTATCCAGCTTAATCCCACATTCCAGCACTTGCTCCATAGCCCTGTAGGTTACGGCAATTCAAGTACTTTTTAAATGAGGGTTTCTGCCTCTACCACCCTTTCAGCCAGTGAGTTCCAGACACCCACCACTCTCTGGGTGAAAAAATTTCCCCTCAGCTCCCCTCTAATCCTTCTACCAATTACTTTAAATCTATGCCCCCTGGTCACTGACCCCTCTGCTAAGGGAAATACTCCCTATCCATTCTATCTAGTATCGTCATAATTTTATATACCTCAATTAAATCTCCCCTCAGCCTCCTTTGTTCCAAAGAAAACAACCCCAGCCATCCAATCTTTTCTCATACCTAAAATTCTCCAGCCTCGTAAATCTCCTCTGTACCCTCTCTAGTGCAATCACATCGTTCCTGTAATGTGGTGACCAGAACTGTACGTAATACTCAAGCTGTGGCCTAACCAATGTTTAATACAGTTCTTGCATAACCTCCCTGCTCTTATAGTCTATGCCTTGGCTAATAAAGGAAAGTATCCCTTATGCCTTTTTAACCACCTTATCTACCTGTCCTGCTACCTTCGGGGATCTGTGGACATTCATTCCAAGGTCCCTTTGTTCCTCTACACCTCTCAGCATCCACCCATTCTTTGTGTCTTCCCTTGCCTTGTTTGCCCTCCCCAAATGCATTACCTCACACTTCTCTGGATTGAATTCCATTTGCCACTTTTCTGCCCACCTGACCAGTCCATTGATGCCTTCTTGCAGTCTACAGCTTTCCTCCTCACTATCAACAACACAGCCAATTTTTGTATCATCTGCAAACTTCTTGATCAAGCCCACCGCATTCAAATCCAAATCATTAATATATACCACAAAAAGCAAGGGACCTAGTACTGAGCTTTGCAGAATCCCACACGAAAACACCCATCAAACATTACCCTTTGCTTCCTACCACTGAGCCAATTTTGGATCCAACAGGCTTTTACTTTTTTGACCAGTCTGCCATGTGGGACCTTGTCAAAAGCCTTGCTAAAATCATGTATACTACATCAAACACATTACCCTCCTTGTTACCTCCTCAAAAAATTCAATCAAGTTAATCATTCACAACCTTCCCTTAACAAATCCATGCTGTCTGTCCTTGATTAACCCATGCCTTTCTAAATGACGATTATGATAATTTGCCCACCGAGGTTAGACTGACTGGCCTATAATTAGTTGGTCTAATCTCTTTCTCCCTTTTTAAACAACGGTACATTAGCAGTCCAAAAATCCTCCGGTACCAGGGAGGATAGGAAAATGATGGTCAGAGCCTCTGGTATTTCCTCCCTTGCTTTTCAACAGCCTGGGATACATTTCATCCTGGCCTGGCAATTTATCTACTTTCAAAGATGCTAAACCCCTTAATACTTCCTCTCTCACTATGTTTAGTCCTTTTTAACTACAATTTCTGCATCGTCCCCCTCTTTTGTGAAGACAGATGCAAAGTATTCATTAAGAACATCTTCCGCCTCCACACATAGAGATCAAAAAGGTAACCTAATAGGCCCTACTCTTTGCTTAGTTATCCTCTTGCTCTTTATGTATTCATAAAACATTTTTGGGTTTTCTTTAATTTTACTTGCCAGTATTTTTTCATGCCTTCTCTTTGCTTTCCTAATTTGCTTTTTAATTTCACCTCTGCACTTTCTATACTCCTCTAGGCTTTCTGCAGTATTGAGCTCTTGATGTCTGACATAAACTTCCCTTTTTTGCCATATCTTACCCTGTATGCTCCTTGTCATCCAGGGGGCACTAGATTTGGCAGTCCCACCCTTTTTCTTTGAGGGAACATGTTTACTCTGAACCCCTTGAATCTCCCCCTTGAATGCCTCCCACTGGTCTGACATTAATTTACCTTCAAGTAGCTGTTTCCAGTCCACTTTTGCTAAATCACTTCTCAGCTTAGTAAAATTTAGAACTTTTACTCCTGTTCTATCTTTGTCCTTTTCCATAACTATGCTAAATCTAACTGAATTATGATCACTACCATTAAAATGCTCTCCCACTGATGCTCCTTCCACCTGCCCAGCTTCATTCCCTAAAACTAAATCCAGAACTGCCCTCCCTCTTGTTGGGCTTGCTACGTACTGGCTAAAAAAGTTCTCCTGAATGCATGTTAAGAATTCTGCACCCTCTATACTTTTACACTGATTGTATCCCAGTTAATATTCAGGTAGTTGAAATCCCCTACTATTACTGCCCTATTGTTTTTGCACTTCTCAAGAAATTTGCCTACATACTTGCTCTTTTATCTCCCTTTGACTGTTTGGGAGGTATATAGTACACTCCCAGCAGTGTGACTGCCCCTTTTTTGTTCTTTAGCTCAGTGAAGTGTTGATGATTAAGATAAGTCTCATCCGAGATGCCCGTGACAAAAATTAAACATTTTTGTCTAGTTTTAGCTTGGTGGTGGTTCCTGTAATTCAGCTGCAATATATAAAGGCGCCCTGCACTGTCCTGGAAGTCTGCAGAGTGCAGCAGGACTTCTGGCTGCTGAGTGGGAAGGCTATTAACCCAGTCCCAAATACAGGGGACGTGGTCATTTTAATATTTGGGGCCGTGTGTACAAGAGATTTGCTGACTTTGATGCCCAGTGCAATATCTGCTTTGATGAGGGGGGAGGGGGAAATCCAGGGGCCATTATCTAGCTGAAAAGAGCATTAAAAGTGTTTACTTTTTCCCCCCAAAGTGAAACAAGGGTCAGCAATCAGAGGTAATCAATCCCCTCTGGAATTTATTCTCTTAGCTCTGCATGTTCTTTGGATTCCTGGGTAAGGCCCAGTATAGAACCCATGCCCGCTGTCAGCATGCATAGAACTGCTGGGCTTAAGAGTGGCCAGCTGATCAGAATTCCTAGGATAGTTTGGGCATACTGCTCTTCAGGCCCCCACAATGCTGCCAGGACATGGGGGGGGGTAGTAAAAAAATCCAGCTGTCCACCTTCCCCCCCATTGGAATTTTGAAGGAGGTCAAATGGGGCAGAACCCCAGTGGATCCAGACTCCACCCCAAATTCCTGCCCCTTTCGCACAGATGATCGGTCTGTGTTGCGCCTTTGCCCCAGACCAGGAAATTTGGGCCCAAGGAGTTTAAAAAAAGCTATATTTAAGATCATGTTTCCAACCAAACTCAATACAATTATTGCAACATTTGGTTCCGTTGTCTTTGAGGCTGCAGAATGTAGGGAGGAGTCAAGCCACATTCAAACAAAAGAATGTTGTGTAATTTGTTCTGTTATGTGTATTACTGGTAGTTACTTCTGAATTTAACTTATTCAAATCTGTAACTGTTGGGGAAGTATTTATAAGTATGGAATATTCAAATCATTGTCAGTTTGGAACATTTGGAGAGATAGGTCAGGCCAGTTAGTTCTGCAGTTGGTGAGATTGTAAGGGCAACTGGTATATAAAAATGTTAACTATAAAATAATAGTTTAGCTTAGAGAATGCGAACATTTGCTATTTTCTTTTTGCGAAGTACAATGGGGGTGCAGTTCCTCAGGTTTCTCCCGCTTGACTGCTGTGGAAACCCCAGAAACACAGCATCAATGGGGAAGACATGAGAAAGGTTCTGTGGGGGCACAGGATAGATCCAGTAGCCAAAAGAAAATTTCAAAGAAATTTTTTCTGTCTGTTGTCTTGTCCATGCTACCAAAAACTTACCTGAATATCAGGGCCAATGAAGATAGCCTCAAGGCCATGAGGAGTTAAGACCTCACCTCTGAGAGTAATCTAAAATACAGAATCTGAAGCATCTAGGATAGTAAGGGCAGAAAGGACCCTAAAACATAACAATGCCTCTGTAGAACTATCTGAGCCTGTAAACGTGGGTCCTGGGATAAGAGTGGGTGCATATGTAATCCCCGAGGTGTAATTGCACCTGCCTGGTCCTCTCAGAAATACATCATTGTACTCCAAATCTTGAGTTGCCATTGGAACCTTCAGAAGGAATTCCCACCCTGAGCACTTTTTTTGCTGAATATGAAGACTGTTATAAGAAAAAGGAGTGGTAAATAAAAGTCTTTCAATGCAAAAAAACAAAAACAGATGCATACAGTAAAGGAAAGTGAAGAAGATGAAACTAGCCAGCAAATGTAAAAAAAATTAAAGCTTCCAACCAATACTGAAAACTCAAACACACCTTTAGCACAAAACATGTGAAATCTGACATGGGACATATTAGCATAAAATTCAAAGCTTTAACTAAGCTTACCCCAGTCACCAGGCAGCCTCCTGAAAACCTGAAACTGTTTTCTGCTACAAAACTTGGTACTCTGTCACAGCAGTGGCGTTTCGTAAAATTTATTCTTAATTGTAATTCTTACCATGAGAAAATCTGGTGAAGTCCCCAAAGCTGATAACATCACAATCTGTCTTTGTGGGAGAGATACACAGGTGAGCATCAACCTCACTCTCTGGTTTCATTGCTTTGTTCACCAAGGGGGAAGCCAAGGATGTCAACTTGGGGCACACTGGAGATTACCACATGGATACACGAAGGGGAGCCATTGCTGGAGATACATTAGTGCTTTGGGACAGGTTGGGGTGGAACCAGGTGCAGAGAGCACCTTAAGATGGATCACAGAAGAGAGGCAGTGGAAATGGATGACTGTGATTCAGTGATTGGTCTGCACTTAATCTGCTGCTGCCTTGTCATTGGTCTAAACCCAAACTGTTACTTTTTTATTGGGCTACGTCAAACCTAAGTCTAATGTTTCATAGGTCAGAACCAAGGCTCGTTGATTTTCCACTTCAAACACAAGCAGTCACTAGGATCCAAATGTACATATAAAACGTACGTGAATGGTTGGCAAGCAAGGTTTCTGGCGGGGGAAGAAATTAAGGGATAAGGTGGGCCTAATCTATCAAAAAAGGATGACTTGTTATGTCTAATTATTGCTGGAGTCAAAACCAGATAAGTTTGAAAGCCCCACCTTACAGAAAAAGTTCGAGACTTCCATGCCCCAAAGCAAACTGGATAGTCATGAATCACACTGTTACATTCAGGCTGCATTTACACTACAAGTTTCACACTGATGCTAAACTTGTGTCGCATAAATCTGGAGTTAAGGCTCAAACTAACTCTGAAGCAATGAGCTGCTCTCCTCCCAGGGGTCTCACCCTGCTTCACTCTCGTCGCTTAAGTCTTGACTCGAATTTGGGTTGCGTTTACGCTATAACTGTAGCGACAGTGTGAAGCGAGACCACGTTGCCCCGTAATTACAGTTGTAGTATAAATGCATCTTTATTGCTGCATTGGTTGGAAGCAGGTTTGCAATTATGAATTTCACAGAGTAAACGAACTTAACCAAGCTATCGAGGGGAGCACCGAGTCTGTGGAACGTGTTTTTTCCGCAGGGGGACGGGAAAGCAGAAGTTACGGAATTACATTAACAGAGGCCTGGGAGCAGGTTGTTTGCCTGTTCTCTGAGCCTGGGACCGGTGCGTGGCTCATGGGCACGAAAAATGAGATTAACAAAAATTATATGACAGAAAAGGTGGGGCTTGTTGAAGATTTAAATACGCTTGTTATGTTTGATGATTTTATAATTGGAGCTCTCTAAGGGGATGGTTTTGAACAGCACTCGGTCTAAGGCCGGATGTTGACTCAACAAATCGGTTGCATGTTTTCTTTCATAGTAGGAAATGGGGTTGGTTTTTGTGTCTGGATCAGGATTATAAAATCAGATTCGGAATTCCTTAATTCTGGCCCCCATTTTTTTTCCCCCAACAAATTAATAGCATTTGGAGTCAGTTTGCTGCCACTGAAGACTGATAACATGGACAGAGCCCAGCACTTCCAATTAAACACCTGCTCAGCCTCCCGCACAGATCCTGCAAACCCAGCGCCAGCCCGGGGCCCCGCCCTCCTCTCTCCTCGCTCCGCTCTGATTGATCCTCGCGTCTTCTGTTCGGAACGGTAACACACGGTCACCGAGCGGCGATTGGACAGCGCGCCTGTCACTCAGGGCGAGTCAGCGCGTTGCTACAATGGATTGGATACTTGGATTGCCGATGTAAAAAATGTCAATGGGTCTTCTGCCCACCCCCAGCTGTCACGGCAGGGCGACTGAGAGGAAAGGTGATAGTGCTCCGGTCGGAGGGAGACACAGAGTTGGGATACAGGCAGGTACGAAGACTAAGAGGATTGGGTTACATATCAGAGTCAAGTGTTGCAGGCTGACAGCAGTAGTTAACGTGAGCTCGGCGCTGGAGGTGATGAAGGATAACAATACCCGTAGGTGGAGATCACAATATTCATTCTCATCACCCACCAGATTGGCAGCTCCAGATCGAAAACAGTTAAAGATTTCTCTAATGGTGCTTAAAGCCGAGTGCACCGGTTCCAATGGGACGTGTTATTTACGAGGTGGTGTAGGCTCATCTATTGGAAAGAGGTTTCCAGCTAGTGCTATACTAATTCCATAATATTTTTCTTTTTATTAAAAAAAAGCCGGAACGGATCTGAGAGTCTTTGTAAAATCAATAAATAATAAGAAATCAATCTGGAATGAAGTGTGAAACATTGTCACTAGTAAAACAGTTTACGTGGATTGATCTGATGAACAGTTTTTATTATGTGTCATTTTAATTACATTGTTTGTGGAAATCCTTTATTTTTATTTTTTGTGTCGGTCTCGTTGTTTCGATATTGGCAGATAGGAAACAGTGCCCCAGTTTCTGGAATAACAAAGTGCGTGCCATTGGAGGTTGATCATTTGTTATCTCTCTTTTAACGGTCTGAGATAGTCATGTTCCCATTGAAGCGATGTCATGTTACTGCTCGGTGCAACACTGCACTTTATCGTGTACTTTGATTTTTAGCAGGATGAGAGGAGACGATCCGTTTGCTGGCATGAGGAACCTGAAACGCTTTACCGACAGAGTTGCCGCCGGGGATTTTTTCCTTCTTCAGGCTGCAGACAGCGAACAAGACATTCGCGATCCCAATGATCACATCCTCTCACAGGAAGACTTCGATGAGATAACGGATTTCAACGACCTCCCGACCTCACTCTTTGCCTGCAACGTGCATCAGTCTGTTTTTGAAGACGAACAAGGAAGGGTATGTGTGATTATTGGTAACATGGATGCAGTTAGATCTGAAATCGTTAGGCAAGTGGACTAATGTGTCTTGGTGCCGTTTATATAATTGTTTTAAATACGTCAGGTTATCTCAGATAAAACATTCTGTTTAGTAGCAGGGGAGTGGAAATGGTGAAGAGTTGTTAGTAAGTGAAGGGCAGGCATTAGTGATATTGAAAAGTATGTTACAGGTAATAGCCATCATAATACAAAAACGATTTTCGTAGGAAGGAGTTTTGACATAGGCTTTCAGTCTTCCAACAGGACATGGGCATGGTGCCTTACTAGCCTTCTATTAGTGATGATTGCTGCATGCAAGTTGTTGTGGATCTCTTTACCCAGAGAATGGTTAGAATGTGAAACTTGCTACCACGTGGAGTAGTTGAGGCGAATAGTATAGAATCGGGGGAAGCTAGATTAAACACATGAGGGAGAAAGGAACCCAAGGATATGCAGATAGGGTTAGGTGAAGTAGGGTGGGAGGAGGTTTGTGTGGAGAATAAACACCAGCATAGACCAGTTGGGCCGAATGACCTGCTTCTGTGCTGTAAATTCTATGTTTAGCTATTTGAAAGCTTGAATTCTCAGGTTGTGCTCCATCACACCTTTTCCCCTCCTCAAATGGTGTACTGCAAAGAAAAGCACAATGCTGAATATTCCAACCATAATACTGCTGATCAATCGGGGCTGATTTATAGCAATATGTGCAAATGCTAGTGATCCATCTAATCTACTTTTATCAATTCCATAAAGGCAGTAGCTTTAGCATACTCATGAACCAGGCAACACCAGGTTCCATTTCAGTCCTTGCAAATTAAAAGCCAAGTTCATGCTGTTTTTTTTTTAGTACTACAAAAATGATTTATAAAAAAGTAGTGATTTCAGCTGAAAGGAGTTGTTTTCTTTTGAAATCCTATGACTTCCTCATCTTGATGCTTAGCAATTTTGTTTATGGAACCCTGAGATAACAGTCGCAACATGGAGATATGACCCTCCAACTGATATTATAAACTTGTGGCACTATGAGGCAAAGTACAGTACAAAGCACATGAAACATCACACTATTTATAGCAAATTGAAGAAAACTTCTGATCCTGTGTTATTTTTGGATGCGGTGCAAAAACGCTACTGTAGTTCTCCAAGGGTTACTGTCCAACAGCCCTGGCAGCTAGAATCTCTGTGTAGAATTTAATTGAAAATCCCATTTCCTAAAATACAAATATATTGCAATATATAAAAACTTATGCAATCGCACTGCTTGTTTCCCCATGATAATTATATATGCTTAGGTTAGTTCATGATATTTTGTGCATTTTGGTGAGGGGTATGTATATATGGATGGTTAGTTATTGCTGTTCATGGAGTATATATTCTACTGCATATAACATAACTATTTTAAAGTCAATGGCTAACTGTAGTGTGATTGGATTTATTTTCATTTTCTCTTAAATTCTTTGCCATATTGAAATAAATCCCCAAATAAGGATTTAAGTTCTAAATGTGAAGTTCTATTACAGTCCCAAAAATAAAGTAATCTATTTTTGTTCATGGGTCTAGTGAACATTTTTAGCTCCCAAGTGAACATTACTTGAAATATGTAAAAAATTTTGATTCAAAATGAGTTCCAGATTTTGGAGTCCAACGCGGGTCCTGTGAATTCCAGGACCAGTAACATTTACAGTGCTATTTTTACTAGAATTCACAGAAAGTCATAGCAATATTTTTACATTATTGAAGTAGTTCTTAGTGGGATGAGAAGTAAACTGAATTCCTCATCTCAATTAAGTTGTTTCAGGTTAATTTACCTAAACCCTGAGTTTAGGTCAGTTTAGACATGAAAGATTTTACTGGTTCCTTGACTGACAATAAACCCTGTTGTATTTTAGGCCCCTAACACATCTTATAATGAGCCCCTCTAAAATGAAATGAATAATCCCTTCTACAATTAAGTGAAAAGTTTTTTTTAGAATAATTAGGCAATAAGTATCAGGAGTAAAGGGCTCAAATGATGTTCTATACTACACAAGTAAAGCTTGTGCTGTTTACAACTTTCACCTGAATTCCAAGATTGTGGATTCAAAGTTACTCTCTGCAATTATTTGTTGAAATGAAATTTGATTGGGCATTTTAATGTTGTTTTTGGCCACTTTTGTATTGACGTGCTCTCCATGTCCTTGCTGCTTAATGATGCTCATTGGAGAAGATCAGTGATTATTATTGCATCATTATTACAGGTTTAGCAAGAAATAATGGTGGAACATTTTATGTCTAGCAGATAATTTATTATTTTCTCTTTTTATTTTTCTAAACCCACGGTATAAAGAGCAAACTGGATGGATAACAATGTAATATCATTGAGTAGATGTTGTAGAACTATTAACAAATCCATGTCAGAAATATCCTGGTTAAATTATTATCACATACTTGAATACATGAATATTGATCCCACAGTGTCTGTGATTTTCTGAAAACATGCCTCAAGCTGGTTTTGACAGTCAATATGAATGAAGAGAAAATGAGTTAAGGGAACAAGAACATTTCCATTAGCCTATACATAAAAGCTGAAATTTGCACAATAAGTGAGAAGGTTTTGTAATTCATCAATATAGGTCTGTATTTTCTCATGAGTGTGAAATTTACCATTAGTGGTAAATATAGTACTAACCATTTTCCATTTATGATGAAAGCTAAGGTACAATGGCATTTTAAAAGCCTATCTGACCAACTTCTGCAGTGGTCATATCTCACAACCAGCACCAGCAGTATGGAAAAGGTACACCTCCACATCAATTAAGCTGAAATCATACTGAGGAGAAACTTCAGCCATGTCTGATAGGACAGGAGCCATTTATAAAATCAATGTGCAGTAATGCTAATATTTTGAAAAAAAACATAAAATTGTGTGCAAGTACCTATTTTTGTTCCTTTGGTTGGTATCTCCTTTTTCTTGCTTTAAATTAGAAGATAAGGAGTGGGCGGTGAATAATTTTACTTAGTACCAATTTCCAGCCCCAAAATTCATGTAGGGACGCTCATTTGGTGAAGAGTGGCAGAATGAGCCTAAAGTCTACCAGTATGGACAATCCCAGACCCTGAGCAAATCCCAGGGATGGGATCATTTCCATCGCAAGCACTGATTAGGACAAAAGAATTTAATATAGAAATGAGGCCTGCGCTCTTTCAGGCGGCCGCCAGAGCCAACTAAGAAAGAGCCCTAACCAATTTAGCAGTGGCTCAAACTCCCGTGCGCACTTCTAAATTGGTTATCATTGTGCACGTTTGAGGTCCATAAAACAGGCACAGTAATGTTAAATTTGAACCCCTAAGAGTTATGTTATGAGCCTCTTGCACAGGTTACAATTGTTCACTCTAAAATTAAATGTAAAGCCTTTTTTTTAAGAATAGTTAGACTACAATGATTACCTGGATTAAAAGATTTGACAATAATCCTGTTCTGAGTTATAACTAAAAGATAAATGTAAGCCACTGTAATTGTAGATATATTAAATAGTATAACATCCCTGCATTAGTATGTGTACATAATACTTGATTCTGCAAGCTTTTGGTCTGAAGAGCAGAACAATGTTCATGCTCATACCTTTGTTAATCCACAATTTAACAGTCTTCTGTATTACAATCTTGTACATTTCTAGCACCATCTTATTTTTAAAAAAATGACAAATCAAACTGAGTTTCATAGAAGAACTAAGGAGTGAGGGTGAAGATATTAATACTGTCAAACATTCTGCTGTACAAAGATGCTACTCTGCTTAGATTCATTTTCTAATCAATTGCAATGACCATTTTTACTTGAAAAACATTCGGAGTAATTTTAACCTAACCCGCCCAGCGAGAAACAGCAGGTTTGGGTCGGCTATCTGTTTTACACCGTCCATGGAGAATAGAATCGGTCGGTGTATAAAATAGGCGCCTGGCCCGAACCCACCCGTTTCACACACGGCAGGTTAGGTTAAAAATTACCCTGTTTGTATCAAAATTATAGTATAATTTTTCCAAATGTATGAAAAGAGGTCTGATTTCTGTAGTACACTTATAATCTTTGACCACTTTCTTTTAAACTATAAATCATACAGTTAAATTAAAGTTCAAATGTGAAGATGTGGCTTATTGACATTTTTTAAACCTAACTGAAACACTAGTGTCAAAAACAGGTGGTCTCTGATGTAGTTTCAGTATAATAGGCCTATAGGGGTCATGGCTGGAATAGCCTTGGGCACAGGTGCTGACACCCTGTAGGCGCTTGGCAATGGCCCAGATACCTTTAATGGTTTGATGGCAACAATGCTCTTGGCCCACATAGATTTCAATGAGAAAATTCAACACAGATCAGAGCACAGACTGTATTAAGCCCATGAGACTTTACAACCCATAGCCCATTCCCACCAGTGATTGCATGCAGTTCAGGTCACTTTACTCCAGACACAATCTGATTTAGGTACAGTACTAAGCATTCTTAAGGCACTGTCCATGCTTACAGGACCTTTGTCTTGACATGTGTCAGAGAGTCTCGAGTTTCAAGTCTGACGCATGAGCTGTGGTGTACTGATTTAAATCCAATTATATCACATTGGGAAGTGGGAGATTTCACTGCAAACTGGACACTCTGTTGGAGACAGCTAATTTCACCCATAGGGTAATTTTGAATTTGAATTTTGACTTGTAACAGCAGCATGTTATGAGTATACAGGTCTTCTGATGGCCTGCTCCAGGGCAGAATTTGTCACAGTATGGAGCATCCGTTATTTAACATCAAATTACATTTAAAGGGGTAATGCCTTCATTAAAAAAAGTGTTTGGTAAACCTTTTCTTTATTTTCAACCACATGATGCAGTCACTAAATTTGTTGCAAAATGTATATTTGCATTATTTCTGTATAGTGCCATCAAGACAAAAATGATGCATTGCTCTTCTGCTATTAATCCTTAAAACTAAAAAAAAGTCCCTTTAAACACTCTTTCATGAAAATGGTGTTCTTTAAACAAAGGTTTTCAGCGATGGTATAATTGAAAATAATCAGGTTTTACTCACTTGGTACAACTTTTTGGCTCACCTAATAAAGGTAATTTCACTACAGTTGGTGCACAGAAGATATCTCTCCACCTAGTCACTGTCTTTGAATTTCAACGCTGCCTGTCGCTCAAATCTGCCTTTCATTATTGATGGAATTTGAGTTTGGTTGCTTTCCTCATTGCACACATGTTTGTGTTGCGCGATTATGGAGTGGCATTTGTAGTGATTGTGGGAGAGCATGTGGTTGTATCTTCCTCCCCCATGCCTTGGGGTGAAATAATTCCCATCGATAGAAATAAAGAGGGAAAATTTAGAGCTAAATATAAACAAAATCAATGCTCGCACCAACTGACTGCTAAAGGTGACTGATTATTTGATACAAGTGAGTCTTCTACTTTTGCTACAAAATTCTTCAAATTATTTTATCCACTTGTTGTAGGCATTAAGATCCCTAGCTTTTTGAAACATCATGGAGTTCAAAGGTTACAATTCTTAAAGTTATGTAAAACTTGTTAGAACCTACCAAGATGCATTTGGTCTTACCTCTTTTCCCCCCGCCCCCCAATTAGAGGTATGGCTACGTCAATGCCACAAAAACAGTGACAGTGGATGCTAATGTTAGAAAATTCTTTCATCGCCCAGATAGCACCGTAAGGATGTCTGTATACATTCTTTTTTAAAAAAAAATTAAAACATTTTATTTTGCCAGTTTTTGTTTCTCCTCAAGGCATTGGCATCTTCTAAGAGTAAGGTTCCATGACACCGTTGGCTTTCAGTTACTTCACCCAAGTGGCTTTTTTTTAAACGCGTGTGTTTAGACAATGAAGTTTGGCAGATTATGCAGTCATGTGGAGCATTATAGCCTAGCCTGATCTTGTTCTGACCTGATGCCCACAAATGCACACTTTCCAGCACGGGTCACTGGATAGCAGGGATAATGGGACCGAGTCTGATTTTTCCCTCGCTACCCCAAAGGCCAGTTGTAGTGCCTTTACTGCCACCTTGGCTGAGATCAGTTAACACAGGAATCACCTTAGTATGGCTTTGTTACACTTTTCCTTTCCCAACAGAACCATCACAGGAGCTGTGTGAGTTCTAAAAAATTATATACGCTATTAGAAAGAATGGTGGAATCATGTCCTTCCCTCTTGCCTTGTAATTCATTTTTAGAGCACATTTGATTTGTGTCGATTCTCATCTTTTGTGTGAATTTGATGAATTTCTAAGTTGTAATTGATTTCAGCAGCTGCTATTGTGGTTTTAATGTTCAGTTTATTTCTTGTTTCAAAGGAGATTTCCTTTCTACAAGAGACTCTTGAAGGGATGGCGTTCAGCTTATCATTGTTACCTTAACCAAAAAAGAGTATAGAGATCAGTTTTTTATTCAGGAAAGATTTAGTCTATACTGTTGGGATTATTTTAAATGCTGTATGAACTTTGTTGGGTGAGATCTTTAAATTAGCTGAATAAGCTTTATTATTTAATTTCTTGACAAAAGCTAAAACTTAAGCTCATGGAAATAGTTGGACTTTTTAAAAAAAATACTTTTCCTTTCTCTTTAGCAAGAGATGCTATAAAAATAAAACCGGGTTAGACATTTTTTTTACCAGAAATCCTTTGAAGTGAACCATTGAATAAAACAATTAATTTAATTAACCTTCTTCAAAGTCCATGAGAAGTTAACATTCAGGAGTGTTGTGATGAGGCCTTGTCGTTTCTCCCAGTATGATGTGAGACTCAACTAAAGTTCACAATGTTCCCAATGTGTTGGGTCATGCAGTTATTTTTAAAAATGTGGCAGAGGTCCCAATTAGATTAACTCACTGGTACCATTCATTCCCTATGCTTATGTATAGGATATACATTTTCAGATTTTACTTTTAATGAAATTCAGAGGGAGGAGGTAAAACAATTTGTTAATGTTTTTAATCAAAGCCATGGAAAAAAAATCACTTCAATTATATTTTTTAGAATACTTATGGTTTAAAGTTTAAAAAAAAATCTGGAAACTAAAAAGCTAGTTCCAGTAAACATGACCATGATTGTTGTAAAAATTCAACTGGTTCACCAATGTCCTTCAGGAAAGGTAACCTGCTGTCCTTACCCGGCCTGGCCTATATGTCACTCCAGTCCCACAACAACTTAACTGTCCTCTGAATTGGCCTAGTAAGCCACTCAAGGGCAACCAAGGATGGGTAATAAATGCCAGTCTCGCCAGTGATGCCCACATCCTGAGAATGAATTAAAGAAACTTAATTGACATATACCTATAATATATTAAAAATCTTGCATTTGCAGGGACTTCCTTTCTACAAAACCGTACATCCTATTGTCATGTTTTTGTCACACTTTGGTGTTAACTTTTTTCCATTATAAATTTCTATGTCCACATTTCTAATGGAAACAGCCTATAGAAACTTGTTACATTTTAATTACATCCTCTGGCAAATGGTGACATTGTAGTACCTCAGTTTTGTGTCTCCCAGCTCCTCCGCCTTTACTGCAAAGAAGCTGCGATGCTCCAAACAATTCTACTTCTCTGCTTCCCAACTTGCTGTTAGTTTTGCTACTTAATTTTATGTTAAAGTATTTTATTAGTATGTACGTTTTGCATATTTTCTAAGTATGCATGTTGTGCACATGTCTGCCACACTTCAGGTGTCAGACTTCAAAGATAATCAACAGTATTAAGTCTGCAGAGCAGGATGTGTCTGCACAGTTGTCAGAGCAAACAACTGGTGTGTTATATAGAATGTTCAGAGACATTTCTGCCCTATGAGGGTTGGACCCTTTCTTGAAAGCAGTATTCAACCTTTTGCTTTTGGTAACCAAATCTCATCTAAGTTGGAGCAAACAAATGGTGAAGACCAATAGGAGAATAGGAACTCAACAACTTTCTCATCACCACAGTCATCTTCAATGTCCTTCATTCCTCTTCAACTAACATCATCAAAAACCTGAGTAGATACTGGAAAGCTAGCGCCTTGGTATGAGGAAATGGTTTTGTTGGCTGAAACTGAGGTTGAAAGTATTGAGTGTACCACCAATCATCGTCCCTCTTTGGTGACAGGCAATGTTTGTAAAAATGTACATGCAGACAATATTTTAAATTAGTTTATTTATGTGTATTAGTATTTATGTTTGATAACGGTTTAAACAGGAATCCTAGAACACCTCCCCCACAACAATGTTTTTGAATAGAAATCAGTTCTTCATTCCTGATGGATATTTCTACTATAGGCAATCCCCAAAGCCACCAACACAGCCTCACAAGAGCAGCATGTACTTGTTGCAGCCTCACTGAATATTTAAAGTGAACTATGCAGTACTTTTCAGGGAAATTACCACTTTCTCTACAAAGCTTGGATCCCAGATCAGTCAGCATAATAATTATAAAGAACAATGTGACTGACTAGAATATCTTTAATGTTTATAATCCTGAAATGTAAATTGCTCAGTATTACCTACAAGCATGTCATTAAACTGGCAAAAGACAGTTGTATTGGGAAAATGCTTAAGATGTCTGGGCACTGTAAGTTGGAGCTTAAAATAAGAGAGGATATAGGTAAGGGAAAGCAATCAGCGGAGACTCCATCGTTAGAAGGTTAGTATTGAGGAATAAGAGAGGACTTAAAACTGTAATGGGAGTTGTCTACAGGCCTCCTGATAGCAGCAATGAAGTAGCAGAATGTATTAATTCTGAGATTAGAGAGGCTTGCAGCTAAAGCAGAGTTATTTTAATGGGAGACTTTAATTTTCACATAGATTGGGAAGAGCAGAGTGGCTCAAGTCAGAAAGGTAGTGAATTTCATGAGTGAAATAAAGAAAGTTTTCTGGAACAATATGTTACAGAACCAACAAGCGGGCAGGCCATACTAGTTTTAATAATGAGTAAAGAGCCAGACTTAGATAAATGTTCCCTTATGGTTAGATTAACAAAAAGTGATCATAATATGATCGAATTCAATGTTAGGTTTGAAAAGGAGAAACGTAACACAGTTACTAAGATTCACAATTTTGGTAAGGCTAAATTTAACGGGATGAGTCAGAAACTGAAAACAGCAAACTAGTCAAACTGTTATTGGGTAAAACTACAGATGAAGAGTGGGAGGTGTTCAAAAAGTAATTTAGCTTAATACAGAACCAGTATATACCCATAAGGGGCAAGAGTTCTACTTACCAAATAAAACAGACATGGTCAACAAAAGAGGTGAGAGATAACAAAACTAAAGGAAAGAGCATATAAAAGAAAAAAGAATAGTGTAGATCCAGGGGACTGGGTGAGAGATGTAAAGGAGGACAAAAAAACAGTAAGAGCTGCAAAAGGGAAATACGTAAAGAAACTTGCGAGGCATATCAGGATTAAGACAAGAAGTTTTTACAATTATAAATGCAAAAGGGTAGTCAAGGGTAATGTGGGCGTTTTAAAAACAGGTGCGGATAATATTGTAAATGAAAATAAGGAAATGGCAGATGTTGAATAATTGCTGTGTCAGTCTTCACAGTAGAGGAAGAGGATGATATACCTGATATTCCAAGGAAACTAATAATGAATCAAGGACTGGAACTTGCTAAAGTTAAAGTAAGCAAGAAAACAGCGTTAGAAAAAATAATGGCACTAAAGACTGACATATCCCCAGGACCTGATGGTTTCCACCCCAGGGTTTCAAAAGAAGTAGATGAGGAAATTGCAGATGCTTAGCCATAATCTTCCAAAACTCTCTTGATTCAGGGATTGTCTCTTTTTGGATTGGGAAAATTGCAAATGGAGCTCCATTATTTAAGAAAGGTGAGTGAGAGAAACCAGGAAGTTATAGACCTGTTAGTGTAACGTCTGTGGTGGGGATATTATTGGAATCTATAATTAAAGACAGTGTGACTGAGCACTTGGAGAAATTTGAGCTGATCAGAGAGAGCCAACATGGATTTGTAAAGGGTAGGTCATGTCTAACAAACTTAATTGAATTTTTTGAGACAGTAACTAAAGTAGTTGACTGAGGAATGTCTATGGATGTAGTTTATATGGACTTCCAGAAGGCATTTGATAAGGTTCCACATAAGAAACTGTTAGCTAAAATTAAAGTTCATGGAATTGAAGGCAAATTAATGACCTGCTTAGGAGATTGGTTAGGCAGTAGAAGACAGAGAGTAGGGATAATGGGTATGTATTCAAATAGGAAGGAAGTGACTAGTGGTGTCCCTCAAGGATTTGTGCTGGGGCCTGAACTATTCACTATATTTATTAATGACTTAGATAACATAATAGAAAGTCATATTTCCAAGTTTGCCGATGACACAAAGATTGGTGACATAGTAAGTGGTATAGATGGGAGTATAAAATTACACAGAGACATTGATAGATTAAGTGAGTTGGGCACAACTGTAGCAGATGGATTTCAATGCAGGTAAGTGTGAGGTCATTTTGGACCAAAAAAGGGATAGATCAGAGTATTTTTTAATGGTGAAAAGCCAGGAACAGTGGAAGCCCAAAGAGATTTAGGGGTCCATGTACACAGGTCACTAAAATCTAGTGGTCAAGTACAAAAAATAATCAAAAAGGCTAATGGAATGTTAGCTTTTATAACTAGAGGGCTGGAATATAAAGGAAAGGAAGTTTTACTACAGCTACAGTAAGCCCTGGTTAGTCCACATCTGGAGTACTGTGTACAGTTCTGGGCACCGCACCTTAGAAAGGATATATTGGCCTTGGAAGGAGTGCAGTGCAAATTCACCAGAATGTTACCAGGACTTTATGAGGAGAGATTACATAAACTAGGCTTGTATTCCCTGGAATATGGAAATATATGGGGTGATTTGATTGAGGTTTTTAGGAATTTGAAAGGAATTGATAGTGTTGATAGAGAGAAACTTTTTCCACTGGTGGGGAGTTTAGGACAAGGGGATATAACCTTAAAATCGGAGTCAGGCCGTTCAGGAGAGAAGTTAGGGTACACTTCTTCATGCACAGGGTGGTAGAAGTGTGGAATTCTCTCCCATAAATCTGAGATCGATAGATTTTTGCAAGCTAAGGGTATTAAGGGATATGGAGCCAAGGCGGGTAAATGGAGTTAGGATACAGATCAGTCATGATCTCGTTGAATGGTGGAACAGGCTCAAGGAGCTGAGTGACCTGCTCCTGTTCCTATATTTCTGTCGCATTTTCACATAAGTGCCGGCCTTAACTCAAGACATTTTGGGCAAAACATTGTTCTGCTTTAACTTCTCATCTGCTGTTTTTCTTCTTCCTATAGGTCCTTTGACCATAGATTTATACTTGTAATAGTAACAATTTGCAGTTAGAAATTTCTATTTGTGTTGCAGATTTGTTTTTCTTTCCACTTGTTTTGTTCCTCACTCTTATGAACCACGAATTATGACCTCTCATGCAAAATATTGATGCTGGGCTATTTGCATTGAAGTGCTTTAGTTGCAGGTTGCTCCCAGTCCTTAAATTAAAAGAGTAATTAAGAAAAATAAGAATCATATTTGCTTCTGAAATAATTGCAGGTTGTGTATTGCCTTTGGTGAATCAGCCCTATTCTATGTTAAATGTAGTGGATTAATGCTATTCAAGTGTTTCTGGTCTACAATCATATAGTTTTGAGGGTCATGTTTCCAAAATGTGGGTTTGTAATTGTTCTTTTAAAAGAGGGACTGACTTCATAGACAGGAAGGGGGAAGAGCCACATGTTACAACATTTTCACATCATGCCTATTTTTGCGAAGTAACGACATGTCCTATTAATGAGTTTGTATCATCACGTGTCATGTGCATTTGCCAAAGAAGAAAAAAAATGCCAAAAACTTTTTGTTCCCTTTTAAGATAGTTGCAGTTTTGTATCTAACATAAGTAGCACATTCGCTTACAGACTACCAGCTCTGCCAATCGTCGTAGTAAGAATCTTGTGATACTGTTGCTGGCTCTATGATTGACCGAACAACAAAGTAGCTAGCATTGCAGATTGACATTACTGTGATTGGTTGCATTGATCTTGTTCTATAAACAAAGAGCCTGCTGATTGGGGATACAGAAATTAAAATAGCTCAGAAATTTTCGCAGGCCGGAACCTAAGAAAGCTGGCAGCAAAAACAATTACATTTCATAACTAAAGTAACAGAGAGAGAGATGGAAAATGATTGTCTAATTATATGTTGGTCCCTCCCAGAATGCTTTGCTTGGAGAGAGGTTGCCACTCTTCTGTCTAGTTCTATCAAACTTTGCCAAAGCAGGTGTACCCATGAATTGAATTACTTTCACAGTTCATTATTTCAAATTTCATCATCATAGTGATGCAACTGGCTTCCAAAGCCAGCACAGCAACTTGGACTGAGACAGCTTAGAGCAGGGATACTTTGCACACTCCTGGACATTTTAACACCTGATCATCAGCTTTGTTTTCACACCTTGTTCTAATTGAGTACTAGATACGAAAAGCAGACTCTTCTATGAGAGTAAATTTGAATATTATACATGTCCTAGTGTTATACATGAAAATTAACACCTATCTTTTAGTTCCTTTTGGATGAGACGTTAAACTGAGGCTCCGTCTGCCCTTGGGTGAACGTATTGGCACTATTTCAAAGAAGCACAGGGGAGTTCTCCCCAGTTTCCTGGCCAATATTTATTCCTCAACCAACATCACTAAAAAGCAGATGATCTGGTCATTATCACAGTGTTGTTCATGAGACCTTGCTGTGCGCAATTTGGCTGCTATGTTCTCTACATTACAACAGTGCCTACATTTCAAGAGTAGTTCATTGGCTGTAAATAGCTTTGGGATATTCTGAGGTTGTGAAAGACGTTATATAAATGCAAGTTTGTTATTTTCTTTGCCTTTCTAAAGCATTACAAACTGTTAAGAGTTATGTAGTTATAAAGGGGCATTATCACTTTTTTGGGGAGTCTTGAGGTGGACTTACTATCTGGAACAGTCTGTTTGAAAGTTTGTGTGCAGCCGATGGTATACATACCACTGAGCTAACTACTGCAGTTCAGTTTTTTGTTGATCTTTAAACAGTTTAAGACATTTTTAATATCACTCATTTTCTTGAGCATCACCATGATTCATAATGCAATCACTTCATTGTGTATCTGTTTACAAATCTGGTTAAATAACATACAGATTACTTTAGTAGAACAATGGTGTCTTATAAACCCGCAGTGAAACCTGTGCTACACAGCACTTCCTGCAACTGATGATTCTGAGCCTGACAAGTACGGTAGTGTATGTAAGAATCCCTACGTGGTCAGTTTTCGGTAAAATATTAAGATGCCTACGTGGCAAAGAAGCAGAATGCAAAATGGTTAGAAAGGGTTAATTAGTTAGTAACTGAGATTGGTACAGGTGGCCTGGCCTCCTGCTGGGCCATATGTTTGCATAGTCAGCAGGTTTGCATTGTCTTATCAATGTAGAGTCTTTGATGTGATTCAAGGACTGGTCTGAATGTCTCCATGTTTATGGCAGATCAATATAGGTAACGAGCTTAGCCAAAGTTGAAAGACATTCCAGGTTGGGAGATAAGGAACAGGGAAGAACATTCCAGGTTGGAAGGTGAGGAAGTATCCCCTTTGATGTCTAACAGCAGCATGATCAGCACATGGACGATCTATGATTGGCCGGCAATAATGTAACCTCGCATGGCAACCTGTGCCCGGCTTATGATTGGTGTTGACTCTTGTGTTAATGGTGTTCCAACCCCTATCGATCTGTATAAAGGTATGAGTTTTTGTCTTTGGGCTCGAATTTAGCAGGCCTGCGGGTTCCCAGCGGGTGGTCCTCTGGGAGCGTGGTCAACACGCTCGGCGAAATTAGTGGGTTGCCCACGCGATCGTAGCAGGCAACCCACTAATAGGAATCAATTACCTGCTCCTCCGGGGTCCACGGCGCTGGCCTGCGCGTCAGTCGGGCTGCGCATGCGGAGTACGATCTGTCAGCTGGAGGCTCTCTAGTTAAAGGGGCAGTCCTCCACTGACAGATGCTGCAACCAATGGGACAAATTGCAGCATGGAGCAGGCCAGGGGGAAGGCTGCTCCCAGTTTAATGATGCCTCACCCCAGCTATCATCAGATGGGGTGAGGGAGAGGGGGAGGACACAGATCTTCCCCCCGGCGGGCGGGAGGAAGCGGCCTGCCTCTGCCACCAAGAAGGCCTGGCTCGAGGTGGCAGAGGGGGTCACCTGCGCCACCAACATATCGCCCACCTGCATACAGTGCAGGAGGCGCTGCAATGACCGCAGTAGGTCAGCCGCAGTGAGAACACGAAGTCTTTCCCCTACACTCCGTCTGCCACAACACTGCCCCCACCCCACATCTCCTTTGGCACCGCCAACACTATTCTGTCACATCACCCTTCATACCCACTCACACCCCATCCTCATCTTACCTCCACCTACTCACCTCGCCAGTACTCACCCTGCCACTAACACGCAACCCAATCCTCATACAATCTCATTGCTCCATCCCATACTCACCCTCTCGTGCATCTCCCTCACGGCCAGCCTCACTCAACCTGCCACCACCTGTGCTGCAGCCACAGGGCATGCATCACATATGTGCAGTAGGCAGCGTAAGGCAAACGTCTCGTCAGCATGAAGGGGGTGCACAAGGGTGTCTGAGGGTTTGTCATGGGTGTTACCCATATTGAATTTCAGAGCAACAAACAGCACACATTATATTGACACCACCACTGCCATGTCTCCGCGAATCCTGTCCGTTGTGTCCAATAATGCCCGCTCCTGGGTATCACTGAGGACCCACCACTGATGCCACCCATCGTGTTACTGCAGAGTAGGTGCAGGTGTATTTGCAGGGCTCGTCCGCGCAGACGACTGAGAGACATCGGCGGTGTAGCTGGCTGCACCCTGGAAGGATGCGGAGGAGAAGGTGTGGAGGGCAGTGGTGACTTTGCCAGCGACAGGTAAGCAGTTGGTGCTGGGGCCAGCCAGGAGCAGCTCGGCATGAAAGAGGCTGCAGATCTCCACGACTACATGTCGAGCGAATCTGCGCCTCCCTCTGCACTGCTGCTCGGAGAGGTCCGGGGAGCTGCGCCTCGGTCTGTGGACCCTGTGGCGAGGGTAGTGCCCTCTGCGACGCGTCTCTCTCTGCGGTAGCCCTCCCTCCTGCTGTGCAGGTGGGCGTGCAACAACACCGTGTTGGGGGGATCCACGTCTCTGCGGCGGACGGCGTGGACTGCGAGGCTGCTGGTGCTGGTCATGCTCTTCGTCCTCCGAGGGTGTCCACACACCACCCAACTGGCAGGTGTTGGTCTGAGGGGTTGTGCAGGGTAGGTGTGTGGTTCCTCGGACTGGGGCTGTGGTTTCGTGTCGGGCTGTCCTCTGGCTTGGCGGGGGGTGGTGGAGGGCAGGGGTTGCCCTATGTGACGCGGTGGCCTCCTGCGTGGGTGAGGGCTCTCCCCCGTGGAGCGCACCTTGGCACCTACCACAGGCTGCTGGCTGCAACACGCCTGGTTGGAGGGAGACTGTTTCCCCCAGTGTGAGAAACTCACTGCCTTGAACCTAAAATCCCACACTTCCTCTTTTGACAGCTGCTTCAGCTCATTAACTGACCACAACGAGCAAGGTAAGTACTCTCAAGTGGAACCCCGCTGGCTTTAATTGCCTGCGGAATTCCCACCAGCGGGGCTTGCGCGCGCAGCCCCGCACGTCAGCGCGGTACCCGGAAGTGGCCGGGATTTCGTCGCGATCCGGTCACGTGGCCGGATATCGGGATTTTCGGGGCCACCCCGCTGGGAACCCGCCGGAAACGCGATCCTAAAATCGAGCCCTTTGTCTTTGTCTCCTTATTCTGTTAGAATCGTTCGGATTCTCTCAGGAATCTGAATTGAAGCTACAGACTAAGACCTGCTATTAAAGTTGTGATGAACTTTAAAATGTATTCGACTTCAGTTTTTACTGAACCAGACTGAGGGGAAAGAATCCAGATCGTCATATGGAACAAATCAGTATTATTGGAGGCCAATTTATGATGATTGCTTAAATCAAGCAAATATAACTTCAATAAAGCTGGTTCATTTTGCATTCTGTGTTGTAGCTACAGTATACATCTTTATGAAAAAGCAGCAATTGTTTGCTGTAATGCATGGCATCTCCTAGAACTGCTGGGCCTAATTACATTAGAACCCTATACTGAATTCCACAGCAATCGGATGGGGCGGTAAGATTCAGCAGCTTACAATACACTGTTGATTAGTAATCAATAAGGTTTAGAATAGACCGTTTGCATAATTATGCCATGTCACAGGTACATTTTAGACTCCACTATACGGGCAAGTCAAACATTTCACATGGCTACTTCAAGAAATCATTTCTAGAAACACTGAATTATATCTCAGTGCTGGTTGTGTTTCCAGCCAGTTAAATAAAATAACTGCTTCATATAATGGAACGTTCTTTGGCAACAAAATTTGTTTCATATTTCCTAATTTGCCCCTACCTCCACCCGTAAAAAAACTCTGGACCTGCATGGCTAGAATTGTGTCCCAATGTTGATGGGCCATTAAATGATGTAGAGGTGGCCAGGTAAACAGTCCAGCTACTGTTGGAGAGATAATGCCAACTTCTGTCAACAGTAGCAAAGACAACCAAGGAGAAAATTATTAGGTGGTAGTTTATTATTACTGCCATTGTTTTTCTCTCATTTCACCTAGAGACTTGGTGGTAGCTCACCACTGCACTTTTATCACTATCAGTTACTGACTAACATTGTGCATTTGCCAAATGCAGGCTAAAATGATTGAGTAGGATAGAGGAAAACCACCTAATAGAATCACGAATACAGGAAAGCAAATGATACAGAAGCAAGCTCAGAATTGGAGCAAATAATTGACAAAAATCAAATAAGGTGTAGTTGGAGAATTCTGGTCAGCATGCCCTCATTTGTCATAGGTCTCAACTATATGCTAGAGGAATCTATAGATCAAGTGATGGTGATGAAAACCTTGGCTGTAGTGTTAGCCTGGAACACTGCATGAAATCATTGAATTATTGTACTGGAGCAAGTATGGATTAACGAAATATAGCTGTAAATTGTATCATAATATCCACCTGTTCTTTATTATATAAATAAACAAACATATATCACACATTTAACTTTTTAATTTAAAAATGGCTATCCCATGTATTGAGATGATTACAGCTATCAGCCCATTTCTGAATCTTTAGATCATCATAGGAGCCTAATGACCTTTTTATTGCTGCAGCGCTTCAGGAACATTTGCAATTTTGCCTCAGGGTCTCAGTGCTGTCAATTTGTATTGCATGGTACTCCTATCTGGTCTGGCCTACAAATGCCTGCAATCCCACACTATGTAGTTAACTCTTAATGCCCTCTGAGCAACCAGGGATGGGAAATAAATACTGTTGTGCTGTCTACATCACAATAACAAATTTTTAAAATCCTTGTGTGATTACAAACATGCTTTACATACTATTATAGGATAGGTGTGTGTGTGCATATGTGTGTATATATACATTGTAAAAATTTCATTTCGTGAAGTACGATGATTGTGAGCTTGTTCATCTTTCAATAAATTGAACTGATTCTGATTTTGGTAAAATTCATCGCTCTAAAGCGGAATTGAAGGATTTTGTGGTATTTTAAACTGCTTAGTTATGCCTTTTGAGACTAATTTTAAAAATTACATTTCACATGTAACATGCAAGACAAAAGGTAAATGAAAAATCTTGCCTTAATCTTTGGCCCGATTAGCTGGCTGCACTCCCCTTCATTGTGGCATGCTATCACTCCGATTTTCTAATGGTCACACTGAGCGGGTGCTACAGGTTTGGCCACCGATCCCCAATATGTTAATGACCCAGTCCCCAAGATTTGATGTGCGGTCATGGGGAGGCTATGTCACGTGCTGTTTGCCAGCTGCATCATTTCCAAAATAAAGTTCTCTTCAAAAACAATAGCAGGAGGTAATAAACAGCTTTTATTATAAGGTGGTGAAGAATTGGGGAGGATTTTCTGAGTGTTAAGTCTCAAGTTTTCAATGTCTATTATCAATAGGCACCAACTATTTCTAGTAATGCTACAGCATTCGCCCTCTGGGTGCAATCTGTTGTGCCCTCTGCCAAGAGGTGGAAATCTGATGGATCCAGATTCTGCGTCAAAATCTGGTGCCACTGCTGACTGCATTGTTTTACCTTCAATGTTTGGACGACCTGTGCAAAACCACACTAGACCTTGAAGTTCAAACCTAATTTCATCGTGTCCATACCTTTTATATAGCATGTGAGGTGCAGTGGTTCTCCTCAAGCGAAAGAGGGACGAGGGAAATAAACAGCAATCTGTAAAGAATTCAAAGGAATAGTAGTGATGCTTGAAATAACTGGTTCCCTTTTCTTAATGGATGAAACAAAACTATAAATAATACACTAAATCTATCACAGATGTTCCTTCAACAATTTAAAGACGATACTTTGAAGTGACTGGGAAGGGATGCTGCCAGCTGCTGTGCGTAGTTTGGGAGATCCCAGCATTTAACGTGCTGGAGTTACTGATAGACAAAGAAGGAAATCGATTTTGCTAGTAAAATTCCTAAAACGGATTAATTTGATCCTTTTTTATTGGGAATCTCTGAGCAGCATTTCTGCCTATGATTGAATAAGATTTCCAGTCCAGATATTCAAAATCATAAAGGGCCTAGACAGAGTAGATAGAGAGAAACTTCCCGTTGGCAGAAGGGTCAAGAACCAGAGGACACATATTCAAGGTGATTGGCAAAAGAACCAAAGGCGACATGAGGGAAAAACTTTTTTTACGCAGTGAGTGGTTGTAATCTGGAATGCACTGCCTGAGGGGTTGGTGGAGGCAGATTCACTCGTGGCTTTCAAAAGGGAACTGGATAAGTACTTGAAGGGAAAAAATTTGCAGGGCTACAGGGAAAGGGCAGGGGAATGGGACTAGCTGGATTGCTCTTGCAGAGAGCTGGCACGGGCTCGACGGGCTGAATGGCCTCCTTCTGTGCCGTAACCATCCTATGATTCTATGGTAGGTTTGTAAATATAAGGCAGAGAGGCTGAGCCTAATTTGATTCATTAAGCTGTAAGATGAATGAAGCTATGTTCTCACGAATCTGTGCAAAGGTAACCAGTTTTGTTGACCAGCTGTTTATCGGAAGAACTCTTGGAACAGTAAAAAGTGGTGCTTTTTGAGAAGTTATTTGGATTTGGCACCATATGGACAGAACAATTGAGCAAAGTGATTGTGTCCTGCTGGAAATGGCCCAAACATAGCCATAGCTACAGACTTTTGTATAGTTTCCAAGCAGAAATGTGCACGACTGAGATGTGTTTGGATGATATTCCAAATTTCTGATAAATCCACACAAAGCATTAAGCTGCAAATCATCCCCAAAGTCAGTCTATATTCAAAAGGATTTAGACTGCAGCTCCATGTCACTTACAAAGTCAAACCTCTTGCAAAGCTGGTGTCTAGTACGCCACAAAAATCTAGCATTCTTCAATACATAGTGACTGTTAGTGCGTATACATTGTGCTATTGAATGCTATTTGCTTCAGAGGAAAGCTTCTGTGCAATAGCATTCTTTTCCTGATTTTAATCAGGTAATCTTTTGAATCCACACTGCTGGCGGAGAGTCTCACCCGCTGGAGCACGGACTTGTAAAATGACCTCTACTGTGTCCTATCTATCACATACATCTCTTCAGCCACCTCTTCCCTCTGCCTTTGGAGGTGCTATCTGGAGGGCTTTCTGTCCCCCGGTGGGGATCGGGACTTCACTGCTCCTGTCAGCCGTCTGCCTAAAGGCATTGAAGGCAGTATTGGAGAATCTGTGTGTCCTATCTGCAACTCTTGTAGCCATTTTTGCCCATAGAAAACATTCCTTGTTGCTTGCAGCCACAGTGCACCTTCCCTTTAAAGAGGTGCGGACTGACTTTAAGTGGCATTAGTGATGCCCTATTTCCACACCCCGCCCCCCCCACAAACAGGCATGCAGCCATTAAGTAGCGTGGATAGCACTGGCTGCAAGTTTCATGCGGATCGTGTGCCCATTTTTGGGCACCATCAAATTTCTAGGCCTATATCTGTTGTCACATTTTGGAGGTCAAAAATTAGAAATATTTGTTAGGATCAGTGATTGTTCTAGCAACATCATACTATAGAGCTCCTTTCAATATTTCTATCCATAAGAGATTGGCCGCTCTCTCCTCCTTGGGAAGTCTGTACCTTCTGAGTGTTTTGTCTTTCTTCAGTTGTGGCATGAGTTTTGTGATTGAACACAATTTTTCGAATTTTCGGGCAATTTTTTGACCACGTTCCTGGGTGGGCGCCTTCCCCTCCCTCTCCCTCTCCCAGCCCCCCACTACCAGCCCCCCACAATTACTATGATTGTTTAAAATAATGGTGTTCAGTGTATGCCTGAATTTCAGATAAGTGCTGTAAGACCATTTCTGAATCTGGAATGCACATATACACACTCCTCCAGTACATCTATATGTAAGTGAAACATTTCTGATAACGAGAATGATAAAGGAATAGATTGAACACTGCTTGAATAGATAAGATTTTTTTCTTTGCTAACAAGTTCAGAAATGTGAGTTTCCATATTATAATGAGCAGTACAGTGTGCTTGGAAAATATTTTCTTTCAGTTAGCAACACACATGTATCTGAAAACATCCCATGAATGAATGGCAGCCCCACTGCTTGTCAGCAGTAATACTTAGAGAGGAATGAGGTCTGGTATTAACATGTTGAGCTTGGCAAAGTTCATAGAGGGATGATGACAACAAAAAAACAATGATGTTGTGCTTAATGAATAATCTACCCAGTAATCTAAATTTGTATAAACTTTTCCCCCATCCATTTATAGGCCTATGTTAAAAGTGATGCCTAAACAAGGTAAAACAGAGGACAGAGCAAGTTTTAATTTATCTGCCAGTCATGGTACTGTGGACCTCTTGTTTTTTAGGACTCAATGTGATTGTGTTCATGTTTTTTTGTTTTTTTAAATTTAGTGCTGAATTAGTTGGCAATCTGATCATCGTGGGAATTAAAATTTTGTAGGATTTCTTTCACCCATACAACATAAAAACTACTTAAGCTATAGTTCTACTTTTGAAATCAGTACAATATAATTATAGTCTGTAGGTTATAAAATATTATACTGGTAAGTATAATTTGTGGCATATGGCTCAATAAGGTTGAGTACTAAATATGCAGATAGTTGTGGTGGAAGATTAATTTGGAAGCTAATCACTTTGCAATAGTAAAGCCACAAAGTTTACCGTCTGATTCAAATAACCATAGAAATAAATGATCTTGAAATTACTAATACTGTTGCGTCATCAATACTTAGAAACTCTGAATTACTGGTACTTATATAGTCACAATGAACATTCTGGTCTAAAAATAGTTAGGGTGTTTGATGGTGTGCCCTAGGATGATGTAATGCTGCAAGAACTGATGTTGGAATGAATGATGCATTTATGTTCAATATCTTCCTGGTACACTTGACATCGGTCTGTTTGGATATTTGCTTATCTTTGTTTCAAGGATGTTCATTGTGAATATGGCATATTTAGAAATAGAGCTCTTTGAGGTGCAGATCAGATCACAGAATTAGAAATAAAGTTTTTGTAAGTGTAATCCTTTCCAGCTTTGGCTGACCAAGTGTGTGTCTATAATACTCAAAGGGTTCGGATTATATAGAATTACATAGTTTACGTAGAAATGACAACACAGGAACAGCCCGTTTAGCCCAAGCAGTTTGTGGTGTTGTTTATCCTTCACACGAGCAGTAGGCTTAAGCCCATGTGCCCACTCTGTTCCTTATGACATTACAAACCACAAATTGGTTAAATGATTTATGCATGTGACTTTAACCCTGATATTAAATTACAAATTTAAATTCACTCTATCCTCTGTATATTTGATATATATATATATATAATATGGAAAATATTTTTCAGTTTTAAAATAGAATGAAAAATGAATTAAGAACCCAGTATATGCTATAGTTTAATTCCAATAGTGAGTACAGTGAAACCTCCAAAAAAGGGACATTCATTGACTGTCCCAAATAATTTATTGTACATACAATGACCATTTTGAAAATAGAGACATCTGCAAATAAAGGACACCTGATGCAAGACCCTTGGGTGTCCCTAATTTACAGGTTTCACTGTACCTAGCTGAAAACATCTGGAAGAATGTGGTGCTCCACCATTAGCGGTCATGCCTTCAGCTGCCTAGGCCCTAAGCTCTGGAATACCCTCCCTAAACCTCTCTGCCTCTCTCTTCTCCTTTAAGACACACCTTAAAACCAAGCTTTTGGTCACCTGCCTTAATATCTCCTTATGTGGCTCAGTGTCAAATTTTGTTTGATAATGCGCCTTGGGGAGTTTTATGGTAAAGGTGCTATATAAATGCAGGTTGTTGTTTTTGATTCTCAGTTGAAGATATTTGGACAGTGTCATTTAATGGTGTTACATCATACTGGTTTCAACCGCTGATGGGGGGATTGTACCAATATCATAGTATTATTAGTTTTAAAAGTTTGATATCAACAAAAGTATAAAGCTCGAGTAAAATTGTATAAGATGTGGTTGGATGGAATAATGAACTGATTGCGTATCATACCTCAATGACTAATTGTGAGTAGATTGATAAACATGATCTTCATCCATTCCTTCAGTTAGGTATATCCTACGTTTGGCCAAACAGTACTTGCATGGCCATTATAATTATTGTTTAAGTAGTATGACATATAGTGTAAACCAAACTGAGTACAGCGTGATCTAGATGTGTTCAACCTCTTTAATGTAATCAATTGCAATGCCAATTTGTCATAGATGTTTTTGTTTCTCAGCCAGTGGCTGGAAAAGTGAGTAGACGTGTGAATAGATACTGAGGAAGCCCTGTTGTGAGAAAAGCCCTTGGGTAAAAATTAAGAAACAATTAAGTAGTTTGGTTATTATTAATAATTAGGAAAGAAGAGCTTACTATTCAGTCCACATTGTAGTGTCTTTCTCCACATCTCTTTTCACAGCCACTTCCATGGATGAGATGGTATGCTCATGTTAAATTATAAAAAGGTATTCTGAGCATTGTTACTAGTGCATTTCCCTCCTATTTTTGTTTCCAATATGCAGTATATTACATATATCCATATTGAACTCCATTTTACACTGATCAACCCAAGTGCAAATCCTGTTGAAATATTTAAGTAAAATCTTTGTTACCTTCTCTGTGTCCACAGTGCCCCTAGCTTGGTCTCATCTGTGAATTTAACTGTCTAGTACTTGAGGACTTTGTGGGTCAGCTGATTTTGGTGTTAGTTGGTGATGTTCACGCTCTGGAAAATTGGAGAGAGCCACATTCTTAAAAAATATTATTGATGAAAGCTGAAGAATCTTTGCTGTCACTTCCTTCAGGAATCCTAAAGACTCAAATATTTTGGTACAGTGAGTTGGTACAATAGAACAAAATCCTGGGGCAATGTAAAGTATTTAGCCTGAAATTTCCTGAAAACTTGTGCTGAAACAACGGCATAAGTATGGCGTAATGCCAATTTTCGGAGTAAAAGTTTGAAGAAATTTGGGCGCAAGCAATTTTACACTTGTTTTCATGCTATGCCCGAATTTCCTCATTCTACCGAAAACCTTTGCCACTCATTAAAATAGCTCCGCCACTATGCAAAAGTGCAGCTCACGTAAATTTCTTGAATTTATGCCATTTCTGAACAGGCAGTAAATATGCACCTAAAATCTTAGGTGCAAAAGGACCTAAAGACATGTTGCTGGTGTTTTATGGTGATTTTTTAAAAATTCTCCTCATTGAGACCTACAATGTATTCTCTGTATCTTTGAATGCACTTTATGGCATCAGAATGATTTGCATTTAAAAACTGAACAACTTCCACGATTGCATTTTCTTAAACATGCAGTGCCTAATGTGTATCAAAGATGTTTGGATGGTTTCAAATTAATTTTCATGCTTAAAGAGAAACTTAAATAAGGAATATGGCATAAGTTTGGTGCTTTGCTCAGGCTACGATTGTTTATGCTGATTTCCACTTGTTATCTGCCCATTTTTAGATTCCAGCGTATGCTAATAAGATTCTCAGGAAATTTCAAAGTAACTCGCCAATAGGAAGATCAGCATAAATTACGGAGTAACTTAACAGTTACGCTGTTTCAGGAATTTCCGTGATTTATTTTGGCATTGTGAGGTGATTAGTAATTACTGTCACTACTGTTTGTATCGAGTAGTGTTCATTTAATAATGTGAAATATATTTGTCTCTTGGTCTATAATAGAATCATAGAAAGTTACGGTACAGAAGGAGGCCATTCGGCCCATCGTGTCCATGCTGGCCGAAAGAGAGCTATTCAGTTTAATCCCACTTTCCAGCATTTGGTCCGTAACCCTGTAGGTTACGGCATTTCAAGTGCACATCCAAGTACTTTTTAAATGAGTTGAGGGTATAATCTGAGTCTCGGTCTGATGGAGTCCATATTCATTTGTCTAACAAAGGCGAGGAAGTCACATGATGGCATGTGATCTATTCTAGTAAATTGGAACTAGAGTACTCTGTTGAATCCCTGAATCTTGGTACATTTACATAGATATTGGACCAGGGAGACAAGGCCCTCTTGCAGAATGGTTATTGATGCTGAACCCAAGTAGAATATCTAGTATAAAGACCCAAAAATGTAACAGTAGGTATCTGGGAAAAACCTCTACCATCCCTGATTATCAATGTGAGCTTTTCGACTGTTGTCCAATCAATATCAAAATGTCCACATGAGGTAAAAGTTCCTCTGGCCACGGTGTTCAGCGACACTAAATGTGTTAGTAAAGATTTTGTCTGTGTGCTGTTTTTGGTGTAATTACAATCATGCTTCACATTTACAATTGTGCTCAATGTCAAACAGAGGAGCACTCTAGTAACTCACTTGCAGTGTTGCTACAGTGACCAGAGGGACTCTTACCCTACAGTTACTTCAAAGTGGAAAAAATACAAATGCCTGAATTGCTCCTAAAGCTATGACTAAAATGTGGTTTGATAATTAGATTAATAAAGTATATTTATACAGACCTTGCATAAAATTGTGATTTTGTTTTAAAATTATTCAATATATTTGAAGAATATCAACAATTTTAAGATTAACACTTTGTAGAAATATGTCTTGTGGCAACAGTTTTTATTCTGCCTGTCTGAAGTATCTTTTCACTTTTCTCTATGGGAATCTCTCTGTGCCATGCACTTTCCCAGGTCAGAGAACAAACTGAAGAGCTTCTACTTTGAGGTGACTTTCAGTCTCATTTTATAAGCAGATCCTATGAGGATTGCCACAGCAGCCAAGCTGACTCATCACTCGCTTTCTCTTTCTGTAGGGAAGTTCTTGATCTTATCTTGAAATCTCCCTATGGTAGCACAACTGAGATCAGTAATTCACATACAGAACTGCATTCCAGAAAATTTCTTCTGAAAACAAAAGTTGCACTACAATACTAAGTACAAATATTTAATAGAAGAAAATTCCTTACCTGCCAAGAGTATTTATAGTACATCAAGGAATTCTGGGAATTCAATTGCAATTAATTACAATTGACAGGCTCTTCCTCTAGAGTCAAAAATAACTAATAATACAAAGATGTTTGTAGAATTAATTTTTAGTCTCCACATGGACTCGAATGCTCTGACAGCTATTGAATACTTGGGGGAGTAACATTTATCAAGCACTTATTATTTGTAAAGCTGGCATTTAGTGTCAGTTAGCAACATGAAGCATTGTCTAAGGCAAGGAAATTAGTTAGCTTTCTACCAATAAATAGGACTGTTCAATATTAATAAATAATTGCTTGTTCAGTTTTACTTTGCTTGAGCATTGGCACTCTTTTACTTGCATTAATTTGATGTGGCTTATTCAGAGACTGTTATGAACTATGAAATGTTTACTGGTTCCCCGAATTGCTGCTGTTCTGCCTCATAATACCTAGCAGGTCCATCAGATCATTTTTTTGTAGATAGTACCTGTGAAAGTGGATATTTTTTTAAAAGCTGCACAGTGCTCAGTATCCCGAAGATTAAAGGTGCAAGTTTTCTTCTGTGTTGCAATGATAAGTTCTTCCATGGAAAGACATTGACAGGAAGATAAATTACTTTTTAAGAGCAATAATCCCTTCAAATATGCTGCAGAAAAGAAATCTAATATATTGCTATAGCTGATGTACATTGAAGTGAAGAAGAGTTTATAATTACACCTTTTTAAAATTATGTTGGGCTGGTAGAATCTCTCACTTATATATTGCTGAAGCTAACATTGCAGTACATACCAACATAAGCATTTTTGGGAACAGGCAAAGGTCTTTAGATATGAAAAAGCTTGTACATTTTTCATGGATCAACTGCACCTGCTCACTTTCTGCTATATCCCTCAATCTCTTTCTCCCTTCAAAAATTGTCTCTTGAAAACATTCATGCTGTTTGATTCAATGGCCTTTTCTGGTAATTTATTCCACAATTCTACAGTGATTTGAGTGAAAATGTTCTGTCAAACCTTACTTCTTAGTCCTCACTCCCTAATTTTTAATTTGTGTCCCTTGATATTTGAACCGTTTACCATAGTGAACAATTTGCTTAGATCAGTTTAGTCAATTTCCTTCAATAATCTTAAGAACATAAAGTAGATTACCACAAAGTCTCCTCTCTTCGAGAGAAAACAAGCCTCACTTTTTTAATCTATCCTCAAATTAAATTCCTGATACTTGGCATCATCTTTGATGTTTACTTCTGTAACCTCAGGGCCCTTATGTCTGCACACATTTCCTGCCTGCAAACTTTACTTCCGGTTGTCACTCTTTTTTGGTTACATTTTTGTGTCAGCTTTTCCATGAAAATTCCTATGACCACATTTCCCATTTGATTTTCCCTTGTCAGTATTCCACCATTTACGGTTTGTTCATGAATGAATTGAATCATTCAAAATGCTTTTTCAAAAGAATTTTCATTCGCCATTTCTTTCTCAGTAACTGAAATTTCTGTGTCTAAAATGAGATTTTAAACAAAATTTTTAAAAATTGCATTTTTTATGGAGCAGGAGCAGCAGTGGAAGGAAGAGGTTTTCTACTGTTTAAATAATTTCCTGCACAGTATCAGTTGTATTGTTTTGTATCTTTTAGCACCTTCATTAAAAGTTTATTTGAAGCTTCCAGCATCTCCCAAAAACCTGGGCTTGAACTTGTTGGCCTAGTAATTTGTTGACACTGTGCCCAGTTTACAAGCGTAAATTGGGCGGTTAATCGTTCAATATGATGGGTAGGTTGCACGTGCACATTCTGCACTGGAAGTGTGCCGCTCTCTGTATCGGTAAAGGCTGAAGTATAGGTGTTCAGGGCCAATGACTGAAACAACTATTGGCATATGCTACTAGGTGGCCTAACACCTGTTTCAGGACCTCCTCCCCGAAATTGGGTTGCTCTGAACACAGCCAGCGCTGGGTTGGCTATGTTCAGTATAACCAAGTCTACATGCAGCCTAACTGGTCCTTAAAGGGACTGCTAGAGGCCACTACCAGAAATGTAAGCTTTGTAAAAAAAATTACTTACCTTACGCGAAGACGGGAGGAGCGGGAATGCGCCTCCCAGCTCCACAACAGTCCCGAAGATCGTTGCCGGCCCCCTCTCGAGTGGCAAAGATTTGCATCGCACTAGCCCTCAAAATCTGCCATACGGATTCTTTGGTGCAAGACTGGGACTTTGCTTTTCTAGCCTAGTTTGTAGCAGATTCTCGCTGAAGTTATAGCCACAGTATGCCAGAACGGCCATAGATTTTCAGAGCCAATGTTCTCAAGTTATTTGTTGCTCTGCTCAACACTCAAACTCTCCCTCTGGTGCTTTTATGCCAGCTTCAGTTGTGCAAATTTAATGGCAAGTAATTGCTCCTTAACAAGGATTTAACAAGCAAAGAACATCAATTCCAAGTCAGCATTAAGATGGATTAGATCTGATTAATCTCTGGAGCAATTTATGGAAAGTTGGACATGCTAAGATTGATCTCTGAAGCAAGCTACATGATGTGCAAGTCAGGTGTCAAAAGGAAATGCAATTAATAGACAGCCAAGAGGCTGCTGGATCTACCTGGATGGTAACATTTATTAGTAGTATGTTTGCATGCCCAATAAGAAAGGACTACTTTGATCTGTTGTGTTCGTCAAAGAAGTCATCCTCCTCTTCAAAGAAAGCTATGATTGTATCTGTATAGCAATCTTTGAATGTTCAGTTCCCTGTTGTGCTGCTTGTACCTATATTGCGGCAGTGGGGTGGGGGGGCTGCATGAAGCTAAAATGCCCATGTTATGTTCATCAAAAACTTAGTTAAAAGTTTTTAAAATGAACACTAAGACCTATTTTATGAATGTGCATTCCTGGCAGGAGCCTTGCACAGTAGAAGAACATATCAGTAAATTGAGGATGTGCTCCCACAATTTTTCATCTATTAATTTTATTAATTATGGGACAGTTTAAATTATTGTGCATAGTATTGCTAATTATTTATCATAGTCTATTGCTTCTGTCTAATTCCATTAAGTTTTACTAGTCGTTTTAGCCTGAATGATCTCATCTGACAGTGTGATACTTTGCACCTTTTGAAGTCCATGGTGGTCAGTTTATGTAATCTTTGCTACGAAGGGCAATTGTTAATCGTGTGGATATTACTCCCATTGATGATATGCATAGGATTGTATGTTTCAGATCATAGGATACACAGATGTGCTTGTGGAAACTGCCTTTTACAATGAACGTGAATAAAGATAGTTGGGAAAAAGCCTGAAATGTAACATATAGATCTAGCAAATGTCTACCGGGTGAAGATCAGAACAGCCATTCACTGTCACAGTAAAAAAAAGAGTCAAAGGGGCTTCAGTTTTTCTTAGTAACACAATTCATATTTTCAGAGCACAAGACTTGAATTATTGTGAATTTTGGTATGTGTGCTTATACATATTCCAGCTGCTAGTGTATAAGTAGCACTTTTGGTAGTTCTCCTAGTCAGAATAGATCCAGTTTAACTCACGACAATACAAAATTACATGCAAGCAATTTATGGAAGGCATCACTGGTGGCAAACATTAATGCGTTTGTAGATGAAAATCCATAAATTACAGGTCTCCTGTTTACAGTAATCAAAGTGCACTAAATCCACTTTAATGCTATTAGGCTGCAGCTGCTCTTGGATTAATTCCACCATCGATATCATAGCTTGTGGATTAGGAAGAATTTTCCAGAGCTTTAGAAAGTGGTTTGATTTTCAAGGTCAATCTTTGTTGGAAATCCATCAGTGTGCTCTGGGCAGCAATGAAACTCTACCCTCCTTGTAAAGGGCATCTTTCTGATTTGTGGGATGTTAGTGTAAATCTGGTATACAGCTTACATTAAAAGACAATGCCCTGGACTGGTCCTGTAGTATTTAAAGACTGGCAGGGTAAAAGCTCTGTCAAATTCACAAATATAGAAACATGATACAAGTCAATTCCTGGCAGAATCCTGCTATAAGTGAATCTTGACCAAGTCCCAGTTTGTTTCTGATTTAATACTTAATATCGCAATTGACATATATGCCCTATGTCAAATTCTAGCTATAAGATAGCCTTTTGCTTTTCCATCCTGACTCATTGTAAGTACAGTAGGATTCAAGTTTTTAAAAAAAATTGTTCTCTGGAGGTGGTGATGTTGGTATGCCTGCATCGCTACTTGCTCTGAGAAGGTGGTGGTGAGCCTTATCTTTGAACCCCTGTAATCCATATAGTGATGGTGCTCCCATAAAAGGTGTTGGGTAGGATAGTGACCCTGCGATGATGAAGAAATAGTGATGTACATTCAAGTTAGGATGGTGTGTGACTTTGAAGGGAACTAGATGGTGATGGTTTTTCCACAAAAATGCTGCTCATTCTTCCCAGTGAGAGAGGTTGCAGGGGAGGGAGGTGCTGTCGAAGTAAGGTTGGTAAGTTGCTGCAGTGCTTCCTGTAAATAATACATACCGCAGCCACAACCCACCAGTGGTGGAGGGATGGTTATTGAGTCCAGTAGTAGGGGTGCCAATCAAGTGAAATGCTCTGTCTTGGATGGTGTTAATCATCTTGATTATTGTTACAGCTGCACTCCTCCAGGTGAATATTCCATCACTCTCAGATGGTGGAGAGGCTTTGAGGGGTCAGGAGGTGAGCCACTTGTTGCAGAGTACTTGGCCTCTTCCTTGCACTTGTAGTCATGGTATTGATATGGCTGGTCCATTTAAGCTTCTGGTCAATGCTGATCCCTGGATAGGGGATGGGTAGTCTATTGAAGGTCAGTGGAGATGACTGATCTTTCTCTTGTTCAAGATGGTTATTGCCGGGCAGTTAATGTGTTACAAATGTTACCGGCCACTTGTAAACCCAAGCCTAAATGTTGTTTAGGTCCAATTAGGCTGGCAGCTACATTATCAGAGGAGTCGTGATGGAGATGAACATTATGGAATCATCTGCAAGCAGTTCCATTCCTGACCTTATGATGGTAGGAAGATCATTGATGAAACAACTATGGGCCACGACAACATCCCAGCTGTAGTGCTGAGGACTTGTGCTCCAGGACCAGCCGTGTCTCTAGTCAAGCTGATCCAGTACAGCTACCACACTGGCATCTACCCGACAATGTGGAAAATTGCCCAGGTATGTCCTGTCTACAAAAAGCAGGACAAATCCAATCTGGCCAATTACCGCCCCATCAGTCTACTCTCAAACATCAGCAAAGTGATGGAAGGTGTCGTCGACAGTGCTATCAAGTGGCACTTACTCACCAATAACCTGCTCACCAATGCTCAGTTTGGGTCCTGCCAGGACCACTCGGCTCCAGACCTCATTACAGCCTTGGTCCAATCATGGACAAAAGAGCTGAATTCCAGAGGTGAGGTGAGAGTGACTGCCCTTGACATCAAGGCAGCATTTGACTGAGTGTGGCACCGAGGAGCCCTGGTAAAATTGAAGTCAATGGGAATCGGGGAAAACTCTCCAGTGGCTGGAATCATACCTAGCACAAAGGAAGATGTTAGTGGTTGTTGGAGGCCAATCATTTCAGTCCCAGGACATTGCTGCAGGAGTTCCTCAGGGCAGTGTCCTAGGCCCAACCATCTTCAGCTGCTTCATCAATGACCTTCCCTCCATCATAAGGTCAGAAATGGGGATGTTCGCTGACGAATGCAGTGTTCAGTTCCATTCACAACCCCTCAGATAATGAAGCAGTCCGTGCCCGCATGCAGCAAGACCTGGACAACATCCAGGCTTGGGCTGATGAGTGGCAAGTAACATTCGCACCAGGCAATGACCACCTCCCCATGAGATTCAATGGCATTACCATCGCGGAATCCCCCACCATCAACATCCTGAGGGTCACCATTGACCAGAAACTGAACTGGACCAGTCACATAAATACTGTGGCTACAAGAGCAGGTCAGAGGCTGGGTATTCTGCGGCGAGTGACTCACCTCCTGACTCCCCAAAGCCTTTCCACCTTCTACAAGGCACAAGTCAGGAGTGTGATGGAATACTCTCCATTTGCCTGGATGAGTGTAGCTCCAACAACACTCAAGAAACTCAACACCATCCAGGACAAAGCAGCCTGCTTGATTGGCACCCCATCGACCACCCTAAACATTCACTCCCTTCACCACCGGCGCACAGTGGCTGCAGTGTGTACCATCCACAGGATGCACTGCAGCAACTCGCCAAGGCTTCTTCGACAGCACCTTCTAAACCCGCGACCCCTACCACCTAGAAGGAGAAGGGTAGCAGGCACATGGGAACACCACCACCTGCACATTCCCCTCCAACTCACACACCATCCTGACTTGGAAATATATCGCCGTTCCTCCATCGTCGCTGGGTCAAAGTCCTGGAACTCCCTACCTAACAGCACTGTGGGAGAACCTTCGCCACATGGACTGCAGCGATTCAAGAAGGCGGCTCACCACCACCTTCTCAAGGGCAGTTAGGGATGGGCAATAAGTGCTGGCCATGCCAGTGACACCCACATCCCATGAACGAATAAAAAAAAAGCTGAAGTTGGTTGGGCCGAGGATACTTCCCTGAAGAACTCCAGTAGCGATGTCCTGCGATGTCCTGCGATTGGCCTCTGACAACCACAACCATCTTCCTGTTTGTCATGTATGACTCCAGTCACTGGAAAGTTTTTCCTTTGACTCCTGTTATCTTCAGTTTCGATATAAACTAAAGGGTACAATTCTAAAAAGCGAGCAGGAGCAGAGAGATCTGGGTGGCAGGGCAGGTTCAGAAAGTGGTCAAGAAAGCATTTGGTATCCTGGGCTTTATAAATAGAGACATTGGCCCCTATATTACCAGGGAGGCAGGACAGCAGCGGGGGGGCGACTGGGCGCATGGGTAACCCGCCCAGTGAAATTCGTCCGTTCCCCCATGATCGCGGGTAAATTGAAGGCACTTACTGTGGCTTCCGTGTTTCCCGTCGTCAACCTGCGCAGCGGGCGGACTGCTCACCCGCATCACAGGCTGTCAGCTGGAGGAGCTCTATTTAAAGGGTCAGTCCTCCAATGCTGCTCCTGCTGCAAACAACCAAAAGTATAGCATGGAGCAGAATAGGGGAAAGGCTGCTCCCAGATTTAACAATGCCTCACTCCAGGTCCTACTGGATGGGGCGAGGAGGAGGAGGAGGAGGAGGAGGGATATTTTCTACCCAGTGGACAGGAGGAAGTGGCCTGCCTCTGCCACCAAGAAGGCCTGGCTCGAGGTGGCAGAGGAGGTCAACAGCAGCAGCAACATCTCCCGCACATGGATCCAGTGCAGCAAGCATTTCAATGACCTAACTAGGTCAGCCAACGTGAGTACACTCACTCATTCTCCTACACTCCGTCTTCCACATCACCGCCCCCATCCCACAACTCCTTCTGCACTGCCAACACTACTCTATCACATCACTCCTCACATCCACTCAAAACCTCATCCTCAACTTACCTGCACTTACTCACTTCCCCAGTACTCATCCCACAACTACCACTCAACCCAATCCTCATACACGGTCTTTCACGGTCAGCCTCACCCAAACCAATGCATTCAGCGGTTGGCCACGTCACCATCCCTCACTCACACCTCTCTACTTTCTCCCCTTATAGGAGAAGAGAGCCCAGAATGCACCAGAGAGGGCGAGGACCGAAGGGCGGGGGGTGTGGGGTGCCCGCAACATCAGGTCGTCCACACAGACGAGGAGCAGGAGGCTCTTGAACTGAGCCACACCCTCGAGTGCCTGTCAGTCCGGGACGCTGCGACTGCCACCCAACGAACGGCTGGTGATCGAACTTTAACATTCAGCACTCACAATAGCAAATGAGGTTAACATGCCTTGCCATCTTCAGTATCTCAACATCTGTCATCATACTTAATATTGCTTTCCGTTCTCTTACAGGGCCTTCAGCGACCGCCGTGACGGCAGAGGGCGATTCCTCAGAGGATCTGCCGACTTCTGAGGGGGCACTGTCACATCTGAGTGAGCCATCCACCAGCACAGATACTCACACCACGGTGGGTCCCAGTCCGCAGTTAGTTGGGATTGCACATGGTGAGTTACTACACACGTGAGCACAAGCAGACACTGGTGGCAGGGGCAGCTGTGGAGAGTCCGTGTCGGTGGGAGCATTCTTCTCCAGGCTCTGCTCAGCTGGACACAGATGCTGAACCCCTGGGGCCATCCTTGAAAAGGAGAATGATCGAGGGGTAGCAGCAATTTGCGAGGTGCTGGAACAGGTGCGATGCGCACTTTCCACAATCATGCAAAGGATGGAGGAGTCCAATTCCTGAATGAGTGGAATGGTGGCACAGGTACGTGAGGGAATCTCTGAGATACTGTCACGGGTCAGTGCGGGAATGTCTGCGATGGAGGGAAGGCTAGCCTCCATGGAGCTTCAAGCACGGCTCACCAGTGAGGCCCTGACAACAGCCCTTCGGACTCGGTGAGCAACTTTCTGCCTCCTTAAACAGGCAGGCAGATACACCAGCACTGGCCTTACAAGGCTTCACACAAGGCTCCAAATTGTCGTCCAGCAGAGTGGTAGGATTGATGTGGGCCTGGCCCAGGAGAGGGATGATGGCAAAAGGGGACATGGAAATGGGGACGCCACTCTAAGCGCTCCCATTTCTCACCCGTTGCCCCCCTCTCAACCAGTACCCGCAATGCTGCCTCCTCTCCAGGTGGCCAAGTCTACCCCTACACAGGTGCAGGTGGAGCAGTCTTTGGAGGGGCCCTCACTGGCACCAAAACCCAGAGGTCGTTGGCCCAAAGCATCTAATCGGTCAGGGCATGAACAAGAGCAACCTGCCACTACCTCTGCTGCAGCGACAGGGGAAGCACCACGTAGGAGTACTAGTAAGCATAAAGTAAAGGTTTTGTGAGCACAAAGGGGGTGCACAAGGGTGTTTGACGGTTTGTCATGCTTTTTATTTATATTTGATTTTTATTAATGGCACATTAAATATTATTTTCACCACTACTGTCACGTTTTGGCCATCCTTGGCTGGCTTTTATAATAAGTCCCTTTCGTGAGGTTCACCATGAACGCCCACACTTGATGCCACCCATTGGGTCACCCTACAGTGGGTGTACATGTAGTTGCACGACTATTTTGTGCAGGTGCCTGTGGCACAGCACTGTGCTGTGGAGCTCCACGTGGCGGAGGTGGACGGCGTGCCTGGCGAGGCTGGTGATGTTGCTCGTCCGCAGATGAAGTGATGAATGCAGCTGTGGCGCCCCCCCATCCTGTGGTGTAAGTTTGAGGGGGTCCGCAAAGTAGGTAAATGTGTTTGCACAACAGAGTTTAGGGTATAAATTAATAATTTTGAGTGGAAAGACAAAGGTGTTGCAGCCAAAACTTTGTCTGAAGTGACAGAGTGCCCTGCTGCAATAAATGAGGTTTTTCCCCCAACTGTCAAATAATCTTTTGCATCTCCCACTGGCTGCTGGCTTAAACACATCTGCTCCAACAGGGAGTGTTTCCCACAGCACGGGAAACACACAGAGGATCCTTCAAAATTGCACCCCTGCCAAAATCTCCGGTCAATGAGGTCTGTCAAGTACCTCAGTTATCTAAATAACTATCTAAAGCAGCATCCCGCCGACTTTAATTGCTGTGGGAGTCAGGCATGTGGGAGCTGCGCACTCACCTGAACATGTCATTGGGGTACCCAGAAGTGAGCGGGTTGGAGCTGGGCTCCGAACCTGCTCCGGGATTCCGCCATTTTATGAGCCCCCACGCCCCCAACGCACCCGCTCGGCCATCCGAAAATCGGTCCCATTGAGTACAAAAGCAAGGAGGATATGATGAACCTTTATAAAACACTGGTTTGACCACAACTGGAATATTGTGTCCCGTTCTGGGCACCTCACTTTAGGAAGAATGTGAAGGCCATAGAGAGGGTGCAGAAGAGATTTACAAGAATGATTCCAGGGATGAGGGTCTTCAATTACGTGGATAGACTGGAGAAACTTGTTCTCCTTAAAGCAGAGACGGTTGAGAGGAGATTTGATAGAGGTATTCAAAATCGTGAACGGTCTAACAGTTTTATTTGAAAATCACAAGCTTTCGGAGATTATCTCCTTCGTCAGGTGAGTGAGTGAAAGGTTCTCAAATCGCATATCTTATATTATCTTATATAAGATATGCGATTTGAGAACTTTTCACTCACTCACCTGACGAAGGAGATAATCTCCGAAAGCTTGTGATTTTCAAGTAAAACTGTTGGACTATAACCTGGTGTTGTAAGATTCCTTACATTTGTCCACCCCAGTCCATCACCGGCATCTCCACATCATGAACGGTCTAGACAGAGTAGATAGAGAGAAACTGTTCCCATTGGCGGAAGGGTCAAGACCCAGAGGACATAGATTCAAGGTGATTGTTAAAAGAACCAAAGGTGACATGAGGAAAAACTTTTTTACACAGCGAGTGGTTATGATCTGGAATGCACTGCCCGAGGTGGTGGTGGAGGCAGATTCAATCATGGCTTTCAAAAGGGAATTGGATAAGTACTTGAAGGGAAAAAATTTGCAGGGCTACGGGGATAGGGTGGGGGAGTGGGACTAGCTGGATTGCTCTTGCATAAAGCCGGCACGGACTCAACGGGCCGAATAGACTCCTTCCTTGCTGTAACCATTCTATGATTCCATGATAGGGCTCCTTGGTGCCCTACTTGGACGAAAGCTGGTTTGATGCCGTAGGCAGCTACTTCACTTCTGCTCTGGCATTCAGTTCATGTGTCCATTCATCTTAGGATTGCCAACTCTGGTTGGAGGCATTCCTGGAAGCTTGATCACATGACATTCTGACCACGTGATGCCTGATCATGTGACATCTGAGCACTTGACTTCTACAAATGTTATTGCATTTACCGTTTATAAAGGTTGCGTCCCCTGTAGTTGAGTATTTTTGCTCACCACCTTGCTGCTCCTGTATCTGCGGGAAATGCTAGGCCTCATCCCCACCCCATTTCCCAGTCTCCCTCTGTTCCCGCTGCCCCATATCCCAATTCCCCCCCCCACTCTAGAGCCGCCACCCAATTTCAGAGCCCTTCCCCCCCCCCCCCCCCCCCACCCCTCCGATTTCAGAGCCCTTCTCTCCCCCCCACCCCCCCCCCCCCCCCCCCCCCTAATTTCAGAGCCTTCCTTCCGCCTCCCAATTTCAGAGCCCTCTCCCTTCCTATCTTCTCCACCCCCCCCCCCCCCCCCCCCGATTTCGGAGCCCTCCCGATTCCCAACTCTCGCGCCACCTCCCGACTGCACTCCATGTGGTTGCAGATCTTGTTTGTGATAACATGACCAAAATTACCGGAGATTGAGGGGCGCTCACACTGCAGCAGGAAATTTAAATTGTTGATCACCTGGGCTGCTGGAGGCAGGCCTCGGGGGAGGAATGCACAAATCCGGGAACCTCCCGATCATTCTGAGAAGGTTGGGAACCCTAATCCATCTGGATGAAGGTAATGTTGAGGTCTGGAAGCAACAGTTCTGGTAGAATCTGAGGTGATTGTCAGTGACCAGGTTATTTGTGAGCTGGTGTTACTTAATGGCACTATTGTTGACTCCTTCCATCACTTTACTGATGGTTGGGAGGAGGCTGATAGGGTAGTAATTAGCTGGGTTAGAGTTATGATTTTATTTTTGTGAATAGAGCAGTCTTTGGGTAGATGACAGTGTCATAGCTATACTGGAACAGCTTGGCTAGGATAGCGGCTATGTTTGGTGTGCAGGCCTTCAGCACCATCACTAGAATGTTGTGAGGCCCATAGTATTGCAATATTTAGACAACATGGTAGCATAATACATTTCATTGTCTTTAAGTGTGGCATCAGGTGTTGCTTTTCTGACAATTCAAATCTCAACCATACCATCACAGGGGAAGTACTGAGCAAGATGAGGCATTGGCCATAGGGAAAGAAATATGAGAAGGCCATTCCCTGTGTTTAAAATAAATCATTGTGGATCATTTTTACAGAACTTTAATGTGGAGGGATGGAATGGGGCCTGTATGCCTGAAATCCTCCCATCAGCAACATCTACAGAGCTTACACATATGCACCCTCAGACTAATGCCATGTCATTTAAATATTAGTTTTTTTCTTCTTCTCAACAACCAGAGGCTAAATGAGGCCTGTTTGCACGTCACCTTGCATCCATGTTTGTATTTGTGGCCATGAGGGTGAAAGAGCCTAAGTTTTTAAGTTAAGGTTTAGTTTTTACAGCTTCTATAACAGCTACTGCTATGTGTAGATCACATTGCTTGTCTGAATGTTTATTTTAGAGTTCATTTGCATTTTGTTGACACATCAAAATGGGAGAAAGGGCAGAGGTTTCAACTTTTTAGATTCAAGTCAGGGAAAACTGAAATTTTGCCAAATCAAAGGACGTCCTCTGATGACTTTTGGTAAATATGCTGCTCTTTGTGGAACTGAGCCATACAGCCCATCCGCTAGTAGATCACAGCAGGGGTATGACAGGGAGGGCAAAGTTACACATTTTTTTTGCTGTGTTCTCTCCCCACAGTCAGAAAACCCAAATACTCAGTGTTTAGGCTTGTACGCAGAGAATGGCAATTGAGAGAGGTAGTGGAGGGCAATTAGCAGCCATGGAACTAAAACCTGAAGAGTCAGTGGGGCAGATTTCCCCTTTTAATGCTTGGGTGTAAAATACTGCCATAGGTGGAGCTATTACCAGGAAATTGGGCTTTATTTCTATATTGTTGAACATGAGCAGTGAATTGTTACAATCCTGAGGCTCTCTGCTACTTGGATCATCAAATGGACTCATATTAATTCTCCAGTCGAACATTAACAGTGGCCCACTGTTGAGACAGAATCTGTCTTGCTTGTTATTTATGAGCATGTTGGCATATAATTTGTAAACTTATTGGTTTTCTACTAAACTAACAACTTAATCTGAGTCACAATTAGCTTCATCTAGCTGCTGTTTGCCTTTGTTCTGATTTCTGGACTTTGGACACTTGGCTGAGAAATAGTTGCATTCTCTATATGTAATCCACTTCCAACCCCAAGTTGGACAGGTATCTTCTTGACATGACATCTTCCACATTACTTATATATGAACATAAGAAATTGACAGGCATGAAAAGACCAGCTGGTCCATCAAGTCTGCCCTACACTTGTGATGGTCAGAGCATCATGTCTAAACACTTCCTCCCTTTCTCTCCTCTCCAACAGCCCCCCCCCCCACCCACCCCACAGCCATGTAATCACCTGGGAGAGGCAGAAAGAGTTTTCAGTTTACTTCAGGAGCTTTACAAAATTTATTAGACTTCATATTTGGAGTTATATTCTCCATTTTTCTTACTATTTATTAGACTTCTTCCTGACCACTTATTTATTTTCTGTTGATTCACTGGCTTTACATATGTCAATGAAAACTTCCAATGTCAGATTTGGTTCTTTTCCTATTAACATTGCCCTGTACGTTAATAACTATTTATGTCTCTGATTAGACATTCTTCTAGAGCCTCATGGTTACACATTCCAGCAAATGTATGGAGATGCTACAAATGACTCTATTATTTCATTAGGATCTTGGTTTCGATTGTTGAATATATAGCATTCAAAGTTTTACTAATCTGTTCAATGCAAAATTATTGCCTCTTGCTAAGGACAACCTCTACGGACAACCTCTATATCAGTCTTGTCTTCAGCTGTCTCAGACTGAAGACCATCAAGTATTTTCAGTGCTTCTCTGCCAATGTAGGTTATTAAGTGTAGAAGTTCTAACTCCTTAATGAGGCGTGATGCAATCTCATAATTTTCGCATATTCTTTTAAAGTATTTCCAATTGCTGAGCTGATTATCTGTCATCTCTAGTGAGAAGGATATGTTCTGTACAGGTTTGAAGAACTGAATTCCCGGTGCTGAATTCCTGGTGCTTAACATTCCAAATTTTCTTTTTAAAATTACATTTTGGTTGATACAGTCACACAAGATACAGTCACACAAAAATAGCATAGGTTTCTGGATCTCATCAGTTTGGAGTACTTAGCTGAAAGCACATTGCTGTAGGAAGCTGTTTTCCTGGCTTTGACTTTTTCTTCTGTATTGATTTTTAAAATATTCTGATAGATTCAGAGTGAGTTATTTCCAGTTCTGAGGCCATGTGGCATTTGTTATCAAGTTCAGTTAATAGAAAAGATTGCAGAGTTTCAACACGTGGATTATATTCATTAACCATTTTTAGTACACTGTCAATTGTACAAACATTTCCAGGTCAAAGGAAAACGGGCAACTTTCTGTACTTAAAAAAAAATAGATACAAAGTTACACTAATATTGATAGATTCTCTTTGTTTCTTTTGGAGGGAGGTAGGAAAGAAGACTCGGTAAGATCAGTAGCACTACTCTGCCAAGCTGTCTTTCTAGCCTATGGTGGAGTAACATTGACGAGTTCAGGCCAATCCATCCTCCTACCTGAAGCAAGGGTGAAGCATTATGGTAGCAGGAGTACAAAAAGAAAGTACTGGCATTTATATGGCACCTTTCATGTTCTCAGGACGACTCAGTGTTTTACAGCCAATGTAGTACTTTTAAAGTGTAGTCACTGTTGTAATGTAGGCAAACGGCAGAAATGAGGAAATATTTTAATGTTTTTTGGCTAATAAAAAAATATTAAAGGGTACACAGTTGAGTGATCTTCATTTTCTAAAAGAATGATAAATGTTTAGGATAATTTTCCAGGTAGTGTGGAAAGATAAAAGCACTGGGGACATTCAAAATGCAGCTGAATGCTTTTATAGAATACATTTTCACCAGGAATGCTCCATGCTTCATGTGCTAGGAATGCATATTGAGAACGTGCTTGCATTTTCAGCATGATATTGTATCCATTCATTTTAATGGATGGAAAATTGTGGAGAGTGCACACCTAGATTCCTGATATGTGCTCCCAGCTCATGTAGCTTTGCACCAGCTGAAGAAGAACATTGACCCCAATGAGACATTTGGGATACCAGAGGGATGAGCATCACTGGGGCAAATGACCTTTTGTTTTCTTCTTCTGGTGTTATTTTCCTTTATAAATTTGAGGCGCTCTACAATGTAGATTTATTCCTTTTTGACCTCATTTTAAAAAAAATCTGGCATCTTATTACATTTTCTTTCTTCATTCTCATTATCCCTTGCAGACTGTCACTGACTTTCAAAGGCAAAATACAGCCAATGCTGGAAATCTGAAATAAAATCAGAAAATGCTGGAAATACTCAGCAAGTCAGACAGCATCTGTGGAGAAAGAAACAGAGTTAAAATTGATGACGAAGGGTCATCGATTTGAAACGTTAACTCTGTTTCTTTCTCCACAGATGCTGCCTGACTTGCCGAGTATTTCCAGCATTTTCTGATTTTATGTCACTGACTTTCACTGTTCCAGTCTCTTTCATCAAACCTCTTTTACAATGCTTTTTAAATAACATTGTTTTGCATTTGCTATCTGTGAAGAAGTCATTGTTTATCTTAAGATATTTATAGTAACAAAAGGGTGTTTAAAAACATGATATTTTTAATTGTATTAATAGGAAGGCAAACAATCGTTAGTGAGATCATGATGATAAAAATATTGCCGTGTGCAATTTGCTTTCTTTGCCCTGAAGTAATAATTAGAATATTCCAGTTCAAATTCTGTTGTTTGTTGCTCCAATATGACTCAATTTACAGAGGAGTCAAATGAAATACAAATGACTCATCTCTCTCCAGCTGCACTAAAATAACAATAAACCCATTAAGTACAGAGTTGCAGGGCTTAAGAAAATATTAAAAGTCTTGATGCAGTTATATGTGGTTACAAAGCATCCACATTTGTATGTTAAGAGCCAAAAAAAGTGAGCCCATCAAAACTATTAAAACCATTCAAGTTGATAAAAATTAAGATAATGGGCTCGATTTTAGGGTCGGGTTACCTGCGGGTTTCCAGCGGGGGGGCCCCGAAAATCCCGATCTCCGGTCACGTGACCGGATCGCGACGAAATCCTGGCCACTTCCGGGTACCGCGCTGACGTGCGGGGCTGCGCGCGCAAGCCCCGCTGGTGGGAATCCCGCAGGCAATTAAAGCCAGCGGGGTTCCACTTGGGAGTACTTAACTTGCTCGTTGTGGTCAGTTAATGAGCTGAAGCAGCTGTCAAAAGAGGAAGTGTGGGATTTTAGGTTCAAGGCAGTGAGTTTCCCACACTGGGGGAAACAGTCTCCATCCAACCAGGCGTGTTGCAGCCAGCAGCCTGTGGCAGGTGCCAAGGTGCGCTCCACGGGGGAGAGCCCTCACCCACGCAGGAGGCCACCGCGTCACATAGGGCAACCCCTGCCCTCCACCACCCCCCGCCAAGCCAGAGGACAGACCGACACGAGACCGCAGCCCCAGTCCGAGGAACCACACACCTACCCTGCACAACCCCTCAGACCAACACCTGCCAGTTGGGTGGTGTGTGGACACCCTCGGAGGACGAAGAGCATGACCAGCACCAGCAGCCTCGCAGTCCACGCCGTCCGCCGCAGAGACGTGGATCCCCCCAACACGGTGTTGTTGCACGCCCACCTGCACAGCAGGAGGGAGGGCTACCGCAGAGAGAGACGCGTCGCAGAGGGCACTACCCTCGCCACAGGGTCCACAGACCGAGGCGCAGCTCCCCGGACCTCTCCGAGCAGCAGTGCACAGGGAGGCGCAGATTCGCTCGACATGTAGTCGTGGAGATCTGCAGCCTCTTTCATGCCGAGCTGCTCCTGGCTGGCCCCAGCACCAACTGCTTACCTGTCGCTGGCAAAGTCACCACTGCCCTCCACACCTTCTCCTCCGCATCCTTCCAGGGTGCAGCCAGCTACACCGCCGATGTCTCTCAGTCGTCTGCGCGGACGAGCCCTGCAAATACACCTGCACCTACTCTGCAGTAACACGATGGGTGGCATCAGTGGTGGGTCCTCATAGTGATACCCAGGAGCGGGCATTATTGGACACAACGGACAGGATTCGCGGAGACATGGCAGTGGTGGTGTCAATATAATGTGTGCTGTTTGTTGCTCTGAAATTCAATATGGGTAACACCCATGACAAACCCTCAGACACCCTTGTGCACCCGCTTCATGCTGACGAGACGTTTGCCTTACGCTGCCTACTGCACATATGTGATGCATGCCCTGTGGCTGCAGCACAGGTGGTGGCAGGTTGAGTGAGGCTGGCCGTGAGGGAGATGCACGAGAGGGTGAGTATGGGATGGAGCAATGAGATTGTATGAGGAGTGGGTTGCGTGTTAGTGGCAGGGTGAGTACTGGCGAGGTGAGTAGGTGGAGGTAAGATGAGGACGGGGTGTGAGTGGGTATGAAGGGTGATGTGACAGAGTAGTGTTGGTGGTGCCGAAGGAGATGTGGGGTGGGGGCAGTGTTGTGGCAGACGGAGTGTAGGGGAAAGACTTCGTGTTCTCACTGTGGCGGACCTACTGCGGTCATTGCAGCGCCTCCTGCACTGTATGCAGGTGGGCCATATGTTGGTGGCGCAGGTGACCCCCTCTGCCACCTCGAGCCAGGCCTTCTTGGTGGCAGAGGCAGGCCGCTTCCTCCCGCCCGCCGGGGGGAAGATCTGTGTCCTCCCCCTCCTCCTCACCCCATCTGATGATAGCTGGGGTGAGGCATCATTAAACTGGGAGCAGCCTTCCCCCTGGGCTGCTCCATGCTGCAATTTGTCCCATTGGTTGCAGCATCTGTCAGTGGAGGACTGCCCCTTTAACTAGAGAGCCTCCAGCTGACAGATCGTACTCCGCATGCGCAGCCCGACCGACGCGCAGGCCAGCGCCGTGGACCCCGGAGGAGCAGGTAATTGATTCCGATTAGTGTGTTGCCTGCTACGATCGCGTGGGCAACCCACTAATTTCGCCGTCCGCGTTTTCGACGCTCCCGGAGGACCACCCGCTGGGAACCCGCAGACCTGCTAAATTCGAGCCCAATGAATCTATGAACATCCATAAACTGTGCATGTCCAGACAAGTCTTTATTATGACAGTTTTTACTGAATGATGCAGCCAGAAAAATGCAAAACAAATTCAAATTTACTACAAATGCACAGGGTCAGTAATATAATACACACTGACTCGTTGCCATGATAAATACAGATTATGACTATGGTGAGACTTACGATAGGTCCTTCATGTGTGTTGGAGACCCATAACTCACAATCACTGCAGGTATAAATGAGATATGGTTGTTCACGAGCGAAGGAATGGCTGGCACTCCTGTCAGTGTGAAGTCGCACATCGCATTTACTGCAGTTTGTGGTAGGTTATCCCAAGCAGTAAAACAAAGCTTACAGTACAAAACAAAATGCAAAAAATTGCAGATGCTGGAAATCTGCAGTAAAAGCAGAAAATGGTGGAAACACTCAGCAGGTCAGGCAACATCTGGGAGGTAGGGTTCTGACAAAAGGTTATTATTGTAGTAATTGATGTCGCTCTTCATTTTTTCTTTTCCAATATCCCTTAAGTTCCTTTCTCTCTTCCCCCTCTTCTGAAAGCAGTGACTTGGGCTGTAATAAAATTTCATTAGCCAGCAGCTCTCTTTTTGTTTATAGAACCAATCTCTCTCCCAACAGTTTTGCAGGACCTTGTCCCTCATGATCCAGAAACGTTACTTTTTTCCCCCAATAACCTGTACTTTACAGAGTTGTGCGACTCGAGCATTAATGATTATTAGCCTTTCTTGCAGTAATCATCTTACTGGATTAAATGTTGTCTTGTGCATACTCATTTCAGATTGGCAGATATTAAACACAGACCAGAGTTTTCACACACTACAGCCACTAATGTATTTATTTACAATTAAATAGAAATAGGAAGCACAAGGAAAGAGTACAAAATAATACAGAAATTTGAAAAATCTATAATGGATTAGATAGTCTTTGTAAGAAATGTCTTCAGGTTGAAGCAGAAGGTAGCTTGGATTTTCTGATCAATGTTATTTTAACATCAGTGTAACTCATTTAAAATGCCACCAGCATTAAAATAATGGCACTTGAAAAATCTAAGCTAGCATCTTTTAGTTTTTGAAAACAAAGTTCTGGTTTCTGCCAAGGTGATTTCAATCAGTTCTGTTTTTTATATTAATTTCAGTGTAATTTCCCAAAACAGGGAGCTAAATGTAAGCTCTCCACCTGATCTATTATCAGAAGCTGCAGGATTTTCAGAACTTTTTTCAGTATCCTGCTTTTAACCACTTAATTCATTTCAGGTTGCATTAGCAAGCAAACTTAACGATATTATACACAAAGATATAATGCAAAGATCCAAAATTATACATGTTTTGCAAGGCAAGAGCTAAGCAGTATTCATACAATCCAATCAGTGCAAAAGTAACATTTGAGTCTGCATTGAAGCAAACACCTTTTAGTAATTTCCCATCAATCAGTTATTGAAATGTATCACTTGAACTAAAAGATTTTCATAAAGTCAACATTCCAGTTAGAAAATTGCGTGCTGATCTATCATGTTGGACCTCTGCCCATTTTGCCTTCATTCCAATCCTTCAATTGGGTAAAGAGTAGGGTGGATACAATTAAATTAACGTATAATGACATATCACATTAATAATTTTCCATAATTCCCACCCATTTCATGTCATTTCATTTACCTTCCCATATAAACTGGGCATTCAGTTTTGCTAAGCACTGTTCTTCATATGGAAATCAGTTTAAAGAGGTCAGTAATGAGATTGCTGATTTTTCTTGGTTTTATTTTCCTGTTACCATTGAGACTTTGCATCGTTGTGGTGCTGCCTTTTCCCTACTTTTGCTGACATTATGCCACAATAGGTTTCCCACTGGGATTTCCCCTGTATCTGTGCATTTTAGAGGATGAAGATAAGGAACCCAAGAGAGATGCCAGATACATCAAGTTGCACATGAGACACTCCGCACCCATTCGCTGGTACCTGCACCCATCTGCTGGTACCCTCACACTAGAATATATAGGCAGGGTGGCACTTGTCCCAGAAGCAGTTCCTGCAAAGGCTTTGATTCTCCTGGGAAGCCATCATAGAGTTATACCACATGCTGTAACCCAAATTCCACGACAGCTTTGGGACAAACAGTGGCTGTAAAAGTCTCCTCTTTTATGCATTGGTATCATTTTAAGTACCCACAGCAAAAATGAAGCAGTTCTGTCTTATTTTACCTTTTCCATGTTTCCATTAAACATAGAAACATAGAAAATAGGAGCAGGAGTAGGCCATTCGGCCCTTCGAGCCTGCTCCGCCATTCAATATGCTGATCCTCTATCTCAGTACCATATTCCCGCACTCTCCCCATACCCCTTTGATGCCTTTTGTGTCTAGAAATCTATCGATCGCCTTCTTAAATATATTCAGTGACTTGGCCTCCACTACCTTCTATGGTAGAGAATTCCATAGGTTCACCGCCCTCTGAGTGAAGAAATTTCTCCTCATCACAGTCCTAAATGTCCTACCCCGTATCCTGAGACCGTGACCCCTCGTTCTGGACCCCCTCCAGCCGGGGGAAACATTCTCCCTGCATCCAGTCTGTCTAGCCCTGTCAGAATTTTATATGTTTCAATAAGATCCCCTCTCATTCTTCTAAACTCGAGTGAATACAGGCTGAGTCGACCCAATCTCTCCTCTTACAATAGTCCTGCCATCCCAGGAATCAGTCGGGTGAACCTTCGCTGTACTCCCTCTATGGCAAGTATATCCTTTCTTAGGTAAGGAGACCAAAACTGCACACAATACTCCAGGTGTGGTCTCACCAAGGCCCTGTATAACTGCAGTAAGACATCCTTGCTCCTGTACTCAAATCCTCTTGCAATGAAGGCCAACATACCATTTGCCTCCCTAACTGCTTGCTGCACCTGCATGTTTGCTTTCAGTGACTGGTGTACAAGGCCACCCAGGTCTCTTTGTACATCAACATTTCCCAATTTAACACCATTTAATAATACTCTGCCTTTCTGTTTTTCCTTCCGAAGTGGATAACTTCACATTTATCCACATCATACTGCATCTGCCATGTATTTGCTCACTCACTCAACTTGTCTAAATCGTCTTGAAGCCTCTTTGCATCCTCCTTACAACTCAAGATGCCACCTAGTTTTGTGTCATCAGCAAACTTGGAAATATTACATTCAGTTCCCTCATCCAAATCATTGATATATATTGTGAATAGCTGGGGCCCAAGCACTGATCCCTGCGGTACCCCACTAGTCACTGCCTGCCACCCCAAAAAAGACCCATTTATTTCTACTCTCTGTTTCCTGTCTGTTAACCAATTTTCAATCCATGCCAGTATATTACCACCAATCCCACGGATTTAATTTTGCACACTAACCTCTTATGTGAGACTTTATCAAAGGCCTTCTGAAAATCCAAATAAACCACATCCACTGGTTTTCCCTTATTTATTCTACCAGTTACATCCTCAAAAAACTCCAGTAGGTTTGTCAAACATGATTTCCCTTTCATAAATCCATGTTGACTTTATCTAATCCCATTGATATTTTCTAAGTGTCCTGTTATCACATCCTTTATAATAGACTCTAGCATTTTCCCTACTACTGATGTTAGGCTAACCGGTCTGTAGTTCCCTGTTTTCTCTCCCTCCTTTTTTAAATAGTGGGGTTACATTTGCCACCCTCCAATCAGCAGGAACTGTTCCATAATCTATAGAATTTTGGAAGATGACAACTAATGCATCCACTATTTCCATAGCTACCTCTTTTAGTACTCTAGGATGCAGGTTATCAGGCCCTGGGGATTTATCGGCTTTCAGTCCCATTAATTTCTCCAGCACTTTTTTTTTTACTAATACTAATTTCCTTTAATTCCTTCTTCTCACTAGTCCCTTGGTTCCCTAGCATTTCTTAGTCATAAGGAGATTAAAATAAAACTGGATACAACTAGAATCTTGTCCCAAACTAATGTTATAAGTTTTGTCAGTTGTCTGCAGTGCTTGAGAGAGAGCCAAGCTACTTTTGAACAAATACAGACTGTGATTTGTTCAGTAATGCGTAGGACACCCAGTTATCTTCGAATGTGGTGGACTGTTGATCATTGGAATGAAACCATCCGGCATGATATTGAACATGTGAATAGTGGACTTCTCCAACCAAACTGCCAGCTGCTTGGTCTGGACCCCAGTGCCTATACCGAGCATTGATGCTCAGAAAGCATGTCTTTTTTAAAAGCAGGATCCATGAGATCGAGATCCCAAAGCTCATCGGCAAGGCAGCGTGCATGGTGTCCCTGCAGACAGCAGGTTCCTCTTCCTTTGGCAGCACCAGCTGCTCCTTCAGGCTCTTTTCCCAGACACATCTGGACAAAGAAAAAGAGGAAGATGGGTTATATTGTCATCCAGATAAGCAGACTTCCCATCTAACTTAAGGAATAAATGGAATGACATAGCTCAAGGCTTGATGAGATGTTCTGCTGACAGTTAATGAGGGATACAGTGGGTAAGAAGTTCCTCATGAACTCCACCTCTCCTTCCCCAAGAGGAAAATGTGAGGTTATGCACTTTGGCAGGAAAAATCGGAGAGCAAGTTATTATCTTAATGGCGAGAAACTGGAAAGCACTGCAGTACAAAGGGATCTGGGGGTCCTAGTGCAAGAAAATCAAAAAGTTAGTTTGCAGGTGCAGCAGGTGATCAAGAAGGCCAACGGAATGTTGGCTTTTATTGCTAGGGGGATAGAATATAAAAACAGGGAGGTATTGCTGCAGTTATATAAGGTATTGGTGAGACCGCACCTGGAATACTGCATACAGTTTTGGTCTCCATACTTAAGAAAAGACGTACTTGCTCTCGAGGCAGTACAAAGAAGGTTCACTCGGTTAATCCCGGGGATGAGGGGGCGGACATATGAGGAGAGGTTGAGTAGATTGGGACTCTACTCATTGGAGTTCAGAAGAATGAGAGGCGATCTTATTGAAACATATAAGATTGTGAAGGGGCTTGATCGGGTGGATGCGGTAAGGATGTTCCCAAGGATGGGTGAAACTAGAACGAGGGGGCATAATCTTAGAATAAGGGGCTGCTCTTTCAAAACTGAGATGAGGAGAAACTTCTTCACTCAGAGGGTAGTAGGTCTGTGGAATTTGCTGCCCCAGGAAGCTGTGGAAGCTACATCATTAAATAAATTTAAAACAGAAATAGACAGTTTCCTAGAAGTAAAGGGAATTAGGGGTTACGGGGAGCGGGCAGGAAATTGGACATGAATTTAGATTTGAGGTTAGGATCAGATCAGCCATGATCTTATTGAATGGCGGAGCAGGCTCGAGGGGCCGATTGGCCTACTCCTGCTCCTATTTCTTATGTTCTTGTGTAGTCCCAGTGCCCCTTCCTCAAAGGAGATAAAAGATTGCTGGTTTGCAGGGCCATCACCTATAAGCTGCTCTCTCAGTTATTAAAGGCTGTCGTCTTATTCAAAAAGTGAGAAGTAACAATTGCAATCATAAAGGCCCCGATATTAGCGGGGAGGAGGGATGGCAGCGGGGGTGGGGGCGCGATTGGGCACGTGGGTAACTCGGCCAATAAAATTTGTCCATTTCCCACGCGATCGCGGGTCAATTGGAGCCACTTAACATGGCTTCCGGGTTTGCCATCCTAAAGCTGCGCAGCAGATGGACTGTGCACCCGCATCACAGGCTGTCAGCTGGAGGAGCTCTATTTAAAGGGGCAGTCCTCCAATGGCTGCTCCGGGAGCAAACGCCACACACCACAATGGAGCAGCCCAGGGGAAAGGCTGCTCCTGGATTTAGTGATGCCTCACTCCAGGTGCAACTGGATGGGGTGAGGAGGAAGAGGGATGTCTTCTAACCAGCGGACGGGAGGAAGTGGCCTCCCTCTGCCACCAAGAAGGCCTCACTCGAGGTGGCAGAGGAGGTCATCAGCAGCAGCAACATCTCCCGCACCTGGATCCAGTGCAGGAAGCGTTTCAATGACCAAAATAGGTCGGCCAAAGTGAGTACACTTACTCATTCTCCTACATTCTGTCTTCCACATCACCGCCCCCACCCCACAACTCCTTCTGCACTGCCAACACTACTCTATCACATCACTCCTCACACCCACTCAAAGCTCATCCTCAACTCACCTGCTCTTCCTCAGCACTTCCTCAGCTCCTCATTAGTCACCCCACCACTACCACTCACCCCAATCCTCATACAATGTGATGTCTCTGTCTCATACTCACCCTCTGATACATCTCTTTCACGGACAGCTGCACCCAAACCAATGCATTCATCGGTTGGCCACGTCACCATCACTCACTCACGGGTCTGTACTTCCTCCCCTTATAGGAGAAGAGAGCCCAGAATGCACGGGAGAGGGCAAAGACCGGAGGGGAGGCCGCAACAAACGCAGAGCAGGAGGCACTGGAGCTGAGCCACACGCTCGAGTGCCTGTCCGTCGGGGACGCCGAGACTGGCACCCAACAAATGTCTGGTGACAGAACTTTAACATTCAGCACACACAATATGAATTGATGATTACATGCCTTGCCATTTTCAGCACCTCCACATCTGTCATCATGCTTAATATTGCCTTCTGTTCTTTTACAGGGCCTTCAGCGACCGCTGTGACGGCAGAGGACAATTCCTCAGAGGACCTGCTGGCTTCTGAGGGTGCACCATCACATCTGAGCCAGCCATCCACCAGCGCAGATACACACACCTCGGTGGGTCCCAGTCCACAGTTAGTTGGGTTGGCACATGGTGAGTTACTACACACGTGAGCACGAGCAGACACTGGTGGCAGGGGCAGCTGTGGAGAGTCCGCGTCGGTGGGAGTACTCCTCTCCAGGCTCTGCTCAGCTGGACGCAGATGTTGAACCCTGGGGGCCAGCCATGAAAAGGAGAATGATTGCGGGGTAGCAGCACATTTGCGAGGTACTGGAACAGGTGCCACGCGCACTCTCCACAATAGCGCAGAGGATGGAGGAGTCCAATTCCTGCATGAATGGAATAGTGGCACAGGTACATGAGGGAATCTCTGAGATAGTGTCACAGGGACATGAGGGAATCTCTGAGATACTGTTGCGGGTAAGTGCGGGAATGTCTGCGATGGAGGGAAGGCTAGCCTCCATGGAACTTCAAGCACGGCTCACAAATGAGTCCATTCAGGTCCTGACAACGGCTGTTCGGACTCAGGATGAAGAACATTTTGCCGCCTTAAACAGGCAGGCCGATACACCAGCACTGGCCTTACAAGGCTTCACACATGTCCTCCAAACTGTCTAGCAGGGTGGTAGGAATGGTGTAGGCCTGAACCAGGGGAGGGATGCTGGTGATAGAGGACATGGAAGTGGCGACGCCACTCAAAACACTCCCACGTCTCACCCGTTGCCCCCCTCTCAACCAGTACCCGCAATGCTGCCTACTTTCCGGTTGGCCGAGTCTACCCCTGCACAGGTGCAGGTGGAGCAGTCTTTGGAGAGGCCCTCACGAGCACCAAAACCCAGAGGGCGTCGGCCCAAAGCATCTAATCGGTCAGGGCATGAACATGAGCAACCTGCCACTACCTCTGCTGCAGCCACAGGGATGCACCACATAGATGTAGTCGGAAGCGTACGGTGAAGGTTTTGTAAGTACAAAGGGGATGCACAAGAGAGTTTGATGGTTGGTCATGTTTTTTATTTATATTTGCTTTTTGTTAAACTCACATTAAATATTATTATTGTCACCACTACTGCCACGTCTTGGCCATTCTTGAATGGCTTCTGTAATAAGGCCCTTTCATGAGGTTCACCATGAATGCCAACACTTGATGCCACCCATTGGGTCACTCTACAGTGGGTGTATGTGCAGTTGCTGGACTGTTTTGTGCAGGGAGTGGGGGCGGGGCCTGGTGTGGGCGCTGCTTCATCCAGGTGGTGTGAGGACTGGAATCTTCACACTTTCTGATGTCAGGAGAACCGTTCACATATCGGTGACTCCCTGGCCTCACGAGCAGTCAGGTGAGCTGCTGTTCTTCCCACGGGTTGCTCCTGCTCCTCCTCCTCCTCCTCAGTATGGGTGGCAGATGTGGATGGGGCCTCCTCAAATGGCACCCCTCTCTGTTATGCCATGTTGTGCAGGGCACAACACACGACTATAATGCATCCCACTCTGTCTGGTGCGTACTGAAGCACTCCCCCAGAACGATCAAGGTACCTAAATCGCATCTTGTGCAGCCCTCTATCATGCTCAATTGTAGACCTGGTAGTGATGTGGCTGTCGTTATATCAATGCTGTTGCTCGATGATGGGGTTCCTCAGAGGTGTCATGAGCCACGTGTGCAGGGGATATGCCTTGTCCCCAAGGAGGCAGCCCTTACGGGTGTTCGGTACGTGGAAGAGAGGTGGGATGTTGGATTCCCAGAGGTTGAAGGAATCATGGCAGCTGCCAGTGTATCTGGCGCAATGTGAAGGAATCTCTTGCGGTGGTCACAAATGAGCTGAGTGTTGATGGAGTGATAGCCCTTCCTGTTGATGAACAGTCCTGGCTCGTGTGGAGGTGCCCGTATTGCTATATGGTGCAATCGATTGCACCCTGCACCCATGGGAAGCCAGCCACAGCATGGAATCCCACTGCCCTCTCCGTCTGTTTGAAGTCGTCCATGGGGAAGTTGACGTAGTGCGAGGCCCTGCGAAACAAGCCATTGGTGACCTGCCTTATGCACTTTTGTGCAGACGACTGAGAGACCCCGGCGATGTTCCCGGTGGCACCCTGGAATGATGGAGGCGAAGAAGTTGAGGGCAGTGGTGACTTTGATAGGGACAGATAAGGAGATGCTGCTCGGCCCAGCCGGGAGCAGCTCGGCATGAAGGAGGCTGCAGATGTCTGCGACTACTTGGCAACTGACTCTGAGCCTCCGTATGCACTGTTCCTCAGAGAGGTCCAGAAGCTGAGCCTCGATCTGTCGACCCTGTTGCGAGGGTAGTGCCTCCTGCGTGGTTGCTCTCTCTGTTGTTGCCCTATGTGCTCTTGTGCAGGTGCCTGTGGCGCAGCACTGTGTTGTGGAGCTCCATGTGGCGGAGGTGGACGCTGTGCTTGGCGAGACTGGTGATGTTCCTCGACCTCGGATGAAGTGATGAATGCAGCCATGGCGCCCCCCCATCCTGATGGTGTGAGTTTGAGGGGGTCTGTAAAGTAGTTAAATATGTTTGCACTGCAGAGTTTTGGGTGGAAAGTGAAAATTTTGAGTGAAAAGACAAAGGTGTTGCAGCCAAAACTTTGTCTGAAGTGACAGAGTGCCCTGCTGCAATAAATTATGTTTTCTCCCCACCTGTCAAATAATTATTTGCATCTCCCACTGATTGCTGGCTGAAACACTTCTGTTGCAACAGGGAGTGTTTCCCACAGCATGGGAAACACGCTGAGGATGCTTCAAAATCACACCCCAGCCAAAATGTCGAGTCAATCAAGTACTTCAATTATCTGACAAACTATGCAAATTATCATCCCGCCGGCTTTAATTGCCGGTGGGACTTCCGCATTTGGGAGGCGCGCGTGCACCCGGACGCGTCACTGAGGAACCCGGAAGTTGGCAGGTCGGAGCAGGGCTCCAAACCTGCTCAGGGTTTCAGCGATTTTTGGAGCCCCAACGCACCTGCTCCTTCACCCGAAAATCGAGCCCAAAGGGTAGTAATACCCAAGTTTAAGCATGCAGGCTCCAATGCAATTGGTCGCAAGCAACAGGCAGCTACATTACATGGGAGGCTTCTTGTGTGCTGCTGAATGCATATAAGGATGTGATTGACGGAACAGTTACAGGTAAAGGCTAGGGTGGGTATAAAGGGCACACTGCTGCCTCATGTGCATTTATGATAGGTATTTAAAGCACTTTAAGAGAATGTGAATGGGAGGTAATTGTAAGTGGTAGACATGCTGAGTTGAGTGCATTAGTGGAAGTTCTAGGTGGCTTCTCCTACCTTGGCTGACCTTGTAAGATCATTAAACTTTTTGCCATGTTGCCATGTGTATGGAGTGGACGAGGTGATGGTGAAGGATGTGGTGACCTGTTTCTGTTCTCATGGGCAGCTGTCCATTGGCGGGGAGTCAGTCTGTGCCTGCCATTCTCAAGATGTCCCCTCCCCACCCCCACTTCTCTGCCTTACTGCTTCTAGCAAGACAGTAGGATTTATGAAATGATAGGAACCCTATCAGTAAACCTGGCCACTCTCTGGCCTCTTGCTCTCTGACCTGGCATGTTATCTTCCCTAAATGCTGCTTAGCTACCATTTTGAAGTAATATGACGCCAGGAATTTAAATCCTACATTATAAGGTGTTATAATGCAAGTTGCATTAGTTAGACTTAGGATGTATTGTATACATTCATTAATCACTGCATAATGATCATGAGTAGGTAATATCTACTCATGTATGCCTTTTAAACCATTCTCATTCATTATGTAGCTCTTTGACATTTAGATCATGGGAGGAGAGTTTGTGAGTCGCTAAAATTGTTCATTCAAAACCACCACTTTTTTCCATTGTGGAGAACAATTGACATCCCTCTGGACCACTGAAGTCGGAGGAAGCTAATTACATCTCCAGCAGAGGATCACTGATGCACTTCTATTTGCACTCCAAGGATTAAGTTGCCAATAAAGGTTTTTTGCACTTAATAATGGTATTGAGGCTGTAGTGCCGAAAACCTGCACACCACAACAGCCATCCCCTGGCCAAGCTATTGCAGTGCAGCTTTAACACTGGTCTCTACCTGACAATGTAGAAAATTGCCCTGATACGTCCTAGCCACAAAAAAGAGGACATATTTAACCCGGCCAGTTACCACCCTATCAGCCTGCTTCCAATCATCAGCAAAGTGATAGAAGTATTCAATAGTGCTAGCACGTGACACCTTGTCACTAATACCCTAGTTAGCTGTGGCTCAGTGGCAACACTCTTGCCTCTGTGTTAAAAGGTTGTGGGTTCAAGTCCCACTTCATAGACTTAAGCACTAAATCTAGGCTGAGACTCCAGGGCATTACTGAGGCAATGCTGCACTGTCGGAGGTGCTGTCGTTCAGATGAGACATTAAACTGAGGCCCTGTCTGCCCTCAGGTGGAAGTAACAGATCCCATGGCACTATTTCGAAGAAGAGCAGCAGGGTTCTCCCCAGTGTCCTGGCCAATATTTATCCCTCAACCAACATCACTAAAGAAAAACAGATTGTCTAGTCATTATCACATTGATGTTTGTGGGATCTTGCTGTGTGTAAATTGACTGCCGCGTTTCCCACATTACAACAGTGACACTTCAAAGAGTACTTCATTGGGTGTAAAGCACTTTGAAACATCCTGAGGTTGTGAAAGGCGCTATATAAATGCAAGTCTTTTTTTAAAAAAAAATTCCCAGCTAACACCATCTTGGGGGCACTATCACTACAAGGATTACTGTAGTTCAAAATGAAGGAACATTGCCACCTTCTCAGCTGAACTAAGGACAGGCAATCAATGCAGTCTTGCCAGCATCGCTCATATCTGTGAACAATTTTTTTAAAAAGGCGCCTAACATTTTTTGTACATAACTGAATGTTTTTTGTTCAGTTACTTAACTCGATCACTCGACACTGTTAATATGAAGTCATTTGTTGTCCACATCTGCTCCATATAGGGTTGCCAACCCTCCCGGATTACTGGCACTCTTCCGGAATGGGAGATTTATCTCCCAGGCACTGCTGCTAGCAGCCAGGGAGAAAAGTACTTTGTATTTGCAGTTCGAGCCACAGCTGCTTGCGTGAAACCCTTCCCACTAATCGCCCCTCCCGTCATACCTGCCTCCCGCACTTCTGGCAAAGTTATCACAGCAGACCGAGTGGGACCAGCCACCAGGAAATTCCAGGCCTGTAAGAATTTCACCCGTGTTCATAAACTTAGAAAGTACCACCTGCCTGTCACTGGTAACTGAAATCACGATACTAAGTTAAAACCTGTGTGGACTCAGGATAACCGTCTACATGTGGGTTACCCCTTCCTTGGAAAGTTGGGAAAATTGTCCCTTTGCTTTATTCCCAACTGTTTCTTCTGCTGGCTTTTTTCAGGAGCACTATTTGCCTGGCTGATCACTGAGCCTGCCAGTCATTTTGGAGGTGAGCTCGCTCCGCTGCACCTCTGGTTGGTTGGATTGCCATCTCCCATCGGGGCTTGGTGAGCCCTTGTCACAAAATAGAGTAACCTCGGGTTCACCTTGAACGACACCACAGGAGATCCACTGGTAGTTTGTGGAGAGATAAGATATAAGCAACACGCAAGAGTGTGTTCCGAAGCTGAACAGCAGTCAAGAAGTTTTATTAAGTCAAACTGTGAGAATGGGGTCTGAACGACTTATGATGGCCAAAGCTGTGTGTTACAACCTCTAACACATGGCCAGCTGCTTTTATTACTTAAATAAATACATCATCACAGTCATCCAGGGGAAGGAGAAGAGGAAGGGCAGGTTATTTGATTTTTCTAATTTAAGTTTTGGTATTGAAATTTGTGCATTATTAATGCCAATTTTTCCATCAAATAACTTTTGGTGTCAGTTTTTTTTGTCTGGCTTATCACATGACGAACACTTTTACTCATAAATAATATGCAGACTCACAGCAAGACAGAAAACACCAGCATTATTGAAAAATAATACATAATTTTATAATGAAATGTTCTTTGTCCCTGTACATATCAAAGCTGATGGCAAATTAATAAGTGAGAGGCAAATGTACTAAGATCTCACTTTTTACGCAGAAATGAAAAAAGAATATTAACTCAAACTGTCAAACACATCTTTAAGTTAACCTAATTTCAAACATACTTAGTAATGGTGAGTGACCCCCAAAACATACAGCAAATGGAATTCGTGAGATCCCTGTTAGCACAACAGGTCGATATGATTTGGGATTCAATACTGCCAAGGACCAACACTCAGGTATACAATTTTAAAAAGGCCAAATAGCAGGGTGTGAGGGAAGAGCTAAAATAGATTGCCTGGGGGAATCATTTGTTAACCTCATAGTACAGATCTAATGGAATATCTTCAAAGATATACATTAGAACACACAGGATGAATGCTTCATTAAATTAGAATGGGTAGAGTCAAAAAAATGGCCCTAAATGAATCAACGAGAAATTGTAAAATGAGAAAGAAAAAGGAGCATCGCAAAAGGTTGATTGGGAAGAATACAGGAAACTTCAGGGGCATGTTAAAAGGGTGATCAGATGAACATGGGAGAAATGGAAATAAGTGTAGCTGCACACAAGAGCAAGAATTTCTTCCACTGCCATTAAGCAAGAGAACAATTAGAGAAGAAGTGAGTCTAAAAGAGAATGCCAATGGGGTTGGAATGGAGGATGAGGAGAAAATATTTAATATATATGCAGTGAATACTCTTTTGAAGTATTTATTATTTCATGTAATCAAACTTCCAGGAATATGTCCAACCAGAGTTGCCAACCCTAGCTCTATAAATCCAATGCTGACATCTATGTGGCACCAGGGCTAATGGCTTGCTGTCAGCTTGACTTGGTTGTTAGCACTTTATCCCGAATTAGAAGGTTGTAGGTTCAAGCCTCACTGGGCCAGAAATCAAACAGGCCCTATCTGCCTGTCCCGATGCCCATGACACTAGTCAAAGAAGAGCAGGGAGATGGCCGGGCCAGCATCCCTCCCTCAACCGACTACATCAAAAACAGATTCATGGTTCACTTATCTCATTGGCGTTTGTGGGATTTTGTTGTATGCAAAATAGCTGCTGTGTTTGCCTACCTAACAACAGTTACTGTACTTCAAGGTAATAATTGCATATAAATTGCATTGAGATGTTTCTGACAGATGTGATAATGTGGAATATAAATGCAAATCTTTTTGTTTATAATGGGAATGATGTCAAGTGACATCTTTAGTAGTGAATGAGCGACCTTATTTGAGTGAAAATGTTTTTTGCTCGATTGTTTTCCCTCTTTTCCCCTTTCTGTGATAGGTGTAGGACGAAGATATCAGCATAAATGACAACCATCAGCATTTTAGGTTGATAGTCAGTGCTTCAGCCCACTTATTGGCTTGTTTGCACTTCTCAACTTTTTCACTGGGATTGGTGGATGTCAGTATTAAACAATTAGATTAGCTGGGACTGGAAGCTACCAGATTGGTTGGAGGGCAGGACTAGGTCTATTAGAACTAATCAATCAGATGTCAATTTCTCAAGCTTTTGGATGCATGCAAACTTGGTGCAAAAAAAAATTATGAGTTGATAGTCACGGGGAAATGTGAGGAGTGATGTTAATAATCAACGAGATTACAATCGAAAGCAAATCCCAGGCTGGAGGCTGTCAAATCCCAGCATGTCTGTGAGATGGCACAGTGGGACAAGAAACAGTCTTTTTACACATCCACTTGAATTTGAAGCTCTATAGCTTTGTGAGACTTTTATAATTATAAAATTGAAGACTTGATTTGTTCATGAGTTAAGAACAAGCTTTTCTTACTTTAGCTCTGTCATATTTATAATAGCAAAAAAGAAACCAAGCCTGTCGATAATGCAACAGCACCTTGCAGTCGTACCGCATTCTTTACATGCAGGAAGACGTCTTAGAGCACTGATCCGGATAAATCTACAAAGGCTGGAAATCTGGAAAAAAAAGACAAAATGCTGGAAACACATAGCAGGTCCTTCAACATTTGAAAAGAGAAAAGACAGATTAACCTTTCGGGTAGAGACACTTTGACAGAACTGACAGTTCTAGTGCGGACAAAGTGTCTACGCTGGAAATGTTAACCTATCTTCTCTCTTCAAATACTTATGCCCTCTTGTCCATTTCCAGAATGATCTGCTTTTATGTTGACAATCTATGCGTCCTTTACAATTATAAACCAACCAAAATGTTTGGATTCAAAATGTTATCTTGGTTATTGCAAATCTTCTCTGAGAGAGATTTCATCCTTGGGCTCATTCAGATGCAGACAGTGTTCTGATGGGATATTTATGCAGGTAGATTTTACTATAGTATTCTCACCATTTCTGCCCTCTCATTGTCAGAGTGCCCTTGCAGTCAAAGTTTTCCCTGTATCTACTGGCCACTGGTAACCTTCTATCCTTTTGGTACTGGTACATTTAAATTTTTTTTTTGAAATCTCGCTGGTGCACGTTGATATTTTTCTCACATTTTTGTACGTGCTTTGTTTTGCTTTTCATTTTAATGCAAAAACAGCAGAAGAAACAGAGCCAATATGTAAGGTGATGATTGCTTGTGAGAGGAAGGGAACATGCCTCGTCATTTTCTTAAGAAGGCATTTCTTAAGAATACCGATTCAAGGCTGTTGTGTAAACAAGGATAGTATTAAATACCACCAGTGCTGGAAATGCACAGCAGGATAGACATGATCCAAAAGGGAAAGACAGGGCAGAGGTCAGGTAAAGTCCTTCATCGGAATGCAGTTTAGATGAAGAATTTCACCCGTTGTGCTTTTTCAGAAGTTGACTGAACTACAGTGCATTTCCAGAGTTTTCTGTCTCGACTGCAGATTTCTAGGTTTCACACTCTTTTCCTTTTATCACTACCAGATAGTATGAATCCATCTGTCCTCTTTTTCATTTGGGTGGAGAAAATCTAATTTGTTCCCTGCTGTCAGAAAAATGCCGGAATTAAATTTTCATTGAATTTCTCAATGACCAAGAGCAAATTATGATCTAGACTGACCATTTTTAATTACAGCGATCTGTTCCATTAGAATGGGGCAAACAGATGGGATCAACAGCTGAACATTTGTTCTTTTCCATATCCTGATGTGAACAGCACAGACTGAACAACTTTGAATATTACTCATGGGGAAATCAATTATTTTACTTTATCATGTTTACCATTAGAACAATTCAGTCTATACTTTCTGTGAATGACCTAGAAAAGTTTCATAGTGGTCAGCTCCCCTGATGGCTCAGCAAGTTTATCCAGTGAGTGGCTAAACCATACAGACTGGGAAGGCCCCAGCTTCAATCCCTGGTTTGTGCTGAATTATCTGATCTCGGTTGGAGTGGCCTGAAATGTTTTAATTAATTCTCAGAATGTGGGGGCGTCGCCGGCAAAGCCGGCATTTATTGCCCATCCCTAGTTAGAATCATAGAATGGTTACAGCACAGAAGGAGGCCATTCGGCCCGTTGAGTCCATGCCGGCTCTATGCAAGAGCAATCCAGCTAGTCCTACTCCCCTGCTCTTTCCACGTAGCCCTGCAAATTTTTTTCCTTCAAGTACTTATCCAATTCCCTCTTGAAAGCCATGATTGAATCTGCCTCCACCACCCCCTCAGGCAGTGCATTCCAGATTATAACCACTCACTGCGTAAAAAAGTGTTTCCTCATGTCGCCTTTGGTTCTTTTGCCAATCACCTTAAATCTCTGTCCTCTGGTTCTCGACCCTTCCGCCAATGGGAACAGTTTCTTTCTATCCACTCTGTTTAGACCCTTCATGATTTTGAACACCTCTATCAAATCTCCTCTCAACCTTCTCTGCTGTAAGGAGAAAAACCCCAGCTTCTCCAGTCTATCCCGTCACTGAAGTCCCTCATCCTTGGAACCATACTAGTAAAACTTTTCTGCATCCTCTCTCAGGCCTTCACATTCTTCCTAAATTATGGTGCCCAGAATTGGACACAATATTCCAGTTGTGGCTGAACCAGTGTTTTATAAAAGTTCATTATAACCTCCTTGCTTTTGTACTTTATGCCTCTATTTATAAAGCCCAGGATCCTGTATGCTTTTTTAACTGCTTTCTCAATCTGTCCTGCCACCTTCAACGACCTGTGCACATATACCCCCACGTCTCTCTGTTCCTGCACCCCCAGTTGCCCTGAGAAGGTGGGCCTTCTTGAACTGCTTGGAGTGGTTTTAATACAACTGAGTGTGTTGTGAGGTCACTTCAGAGGGCAGTTAAGAGTCAACCACATTGGTGTGGAACTGGAGTCACGTATTGGCCAGGTTGGTAAGGACAGTAAGTTTCCTTCACGAAAGGGCATTAGGGAACCAGATGAGCTTTTATGATGATACTATGGCTTTGTGGTCACTTTTACTGATCACAGCTTTTAATTTTCAAAATTTTTTTTTACTGAATTTAAATTTTCAAACTGCCATGTTCTCTGGATTATTAGTCCAGGTTTCTGGATTACTAGTCCAGTAACAAAACCATTACACTACCATACCCTTACAGAGTTATAGAGGGAGAAAAAATTAGCCAAAGTTCCTGCTCTTGATGACCATCCAACAACCTCTACTAGATGTTTGAGGGTTGAGTGAGACCAGATTGGGCTTGACTATAATAAGAACATTGGAACAGGAGTCGGCCATTCAGCTCCTTGAGGCTGTTCTGCCATTCAGTGCGATCATGGCTGATCTGTATCCTAACACCATTTTACCCACTTGGCTCCATATCCCTTGTTATCCTTGGCTAGCAAAATTCTATTGATCTCAGATTTAAAATTATTAATTGAGCTCGTATCTACTGCTGTTTGTGGGAGAGAGTTCCACACTTCTACCCCTTTTGTGTGAAGAAGTGTTTCCAAACTTCTCTCATGAATGGCCTGGCTCTGATTTTAAGGTGACTTCCCCTTGTACTAGATTCCCCCGCCAGCGGAAAAAGTTTCTCTCTATCTACCCTATCGATTTCTTTCAAAATCTTAAAAACCTGAATCAAATCACCCCTTAACTTTCTATATTCCAGGGAAATAAGTCTAGTTTATGTAATCTCTCCTCCATAATTTAACTCATGGAGCCCTGGTAACATTCTGATGAATTTGCGCTGCACTCCTTCCAAGGCCAATATATCCTTTCTAAGTTGTGGTGCCCAGAACTGTACACAGTACTCCAGACTCCAGGGCTTACTATAGCTGTAGCAAATCTTCCTCCCCTTTCTATTCCAGCCCTCTAGATATAAAGGCTAACATTCCATTAGCCTTTTTGATTATTTTTTGTACCTGACCACTGCATTTCAGTGATCTGTGTACATGGACCCCTAAATCTCTTTGGACCTCCACTGTTCCTAGCTTTTCACCATTAAAAAATACTCTGATCTATCCTTTTTTGGTCCAAAATGGATGACCTCACACTTATCTGTGTTGAATCCATCTGCTACAGTTTTGCCCACTGTTTAATCTATCAATGTCTCTTATTGTAATTTTATGCTCCTGTATACAATACTTACCATGCCACCTATCTTTGTGTTATTGGCAAACTTGGAAATATGAATGTATGTGTTATCTAAGTCATTAATAAATATAGTGAATAGTTGAGGCCCCAGCACAAATCGTTGTGGGACACACTTTAAATTTGAACACATACCCATTATCCCTACTCTGTCTTCTACCACCTAACCAATATCCTAACCAGGTCAATAATTTGCCTTCAATTCCATGAGCTTCAATTTTAGCTGACAGTTTCTTTTGTGAAACCATATTGTTTGCCTTCTGGAAGTCCATATAAGCTACATCCATAGACATTCCTCTCTCTACTAGTTCAGTTACTTCCTCAAAAAATTCAATTAAGTTTGTTAGACATGACCTACACTTTACAAATCCATGTTGGCTCTCTCTAATTACCTCAAATTTCTCTAAGTGCTCAGTCACTTTGTCCTTACTTGTAGATTCCAATAACTTCCCCACCACAGATGTTACTTAAACAGGTCTATAATTTCCTGGTTTCTCTCTCTCATCTTTCTTAAATAATAGTTACATTTGCAATTTTCCAATCTAAAGGGGACAATTCCTGAATCAAGAGAGCTTTGGAAGATTATGGCTAAAGCACCTGCATTTTTCTCACCTACTTCCTTTAAAGCCCTGGGGTGGAAACTATTTGGTCCTGGGGATATGTCAGTCTTCAGTGCCATTTTTTCTAACGTTGTTTTCTTGTTTACTTTAACTTTAGTGAATTCCAGTCCTTGATTCATTATTAGTTTCCCTGGAATATCAGGTATATCATCCTCTTCCTCTATCGCGAAGACTGACACACAGCAATTATTCAACATCTGCATTTAGCTTATTTTCATTTACAGTATTATCCGCATCTGTTTTTAAAGGCTCACATTACCCTTGACGACCCTTTTTCTTATAGTATAATTGTAAAATCTTTTTGTGTTAATCTTGATATCCCTAGCAAGTTTCTTATCGTATTCCCTTTTTGCAGCTCGTACCATTTTTTTTGTCTTCCTTTGCTGTTCTTTATATCTTTCCTAGTCCCCTGGATCTACACTATTCTTTGCACTTTTATATGCTCTTTCCTTTAGTTTTATGTTATCTCTCACCTCTTTGGTCGACCATGGCTATTTTATTTGTAAGTAGAGCTCTTGCCACAGGGGTATATGCTGGTCCTGTATAAGATAAATTATTTTTTGAACATCTCCCACTGTTCATCTGTAGTTTTACTCGATAACAGTTTTGACCAATTTGCTGTCATCAGTCCCTGTCTCATCCCTTTAAAGTTAGCCGTACCAAAATCTAGAACCCTTTTCAAACCTAACACTGAATTTGATCATGTTATGATCACTGTTAAAAAAATGTTTCCTTACTGCTAAATCTGGCTCATTAGTCATTATTAAATCTAGTAAGGCCTGCCCCCTTGTTGGTTCTGTAACACATTGCTCCAGAAAACTATCTTGAATTCACTGAAGAAATTCACTATCTTTCTGACTTGAGCTACTCTGCTCTTCTCAATCTATATGAAAATTAAAGTCTCTCATTAAAACAACTCTGCTTTTACCATAAGTCTCTCTAATGTCTGAATTAATACATGATGCCCATTATGATTAAATAAGGTGCCACCAACCCTCACTGTCAAGGCTCACATGGTCATTTGAGTGAGGTTAGATACTGGAGGGCAACATGTGGCTGTGGAACTGTACCACAGCAAAGGGTCAATGCTTTCAGGAAGGAGAGGAAATTGATGAGACAAAAACAATTATTTTTAGTTTAGTACGCTTCAGCTCCCAATCACCCCTTTAAGAAAATATTGTCTCACATTTTGAAATTTAGTATCATGATCGTTACATCATGGCTTTCAATCACTTGGTGAGCCTTGTAATCCTGTGTCCAATTCAATAAAAACAATAGTTTCATGGTATTAGTTTGTGAAGTATAAAGACTCAAATAAAATGAATCCCAGATTGTAGCAAATGACAAAGATTAAATTACTGGCAAATTAGAGCTGTAGTTCCCACTAATTTAATTTCTGATTTAAACGCAATCAGTGAATGCATTATTCTACAAATTCCTTCCTAGATAAAACTTTTGTTTTATAAATGATTCCCTTTTAAGTCTTTGGGGTTGAAATTCCTCTCAAACGAAACAGGTTAACAATTTTGTTAGTATTAATGCACAGAGGAATTTCTAACCCATATGCTTTTTACAGCAAGCCACAGAAGTACATTATACTCCGATAGTTAACATTGTTTGTGTAGCACCGATTACAATATACTGAAATGAACAGAACAGATGAATGAGATGACTAACCTTGGAGATGAAACTGGTACCTTCAAGATAGAATTTACCTGGGCCAATCCGAAAGATGAAAGTACTTTAAATTCAGCAAATGACCTGACTGACCTATGTCATAATTTGCAGAGTGATTTAAAACTGAATGCAGTTGTTATCACTGCAATGCCAGTTGAGATGATTGCAGCCATCAACTTTTCTGCTATTGGCCCCTTCTAGGCCTTTCATAGTTATTACATACTCAGCAGTTAGTCCATCGTGTTTAAAGGCATCACAACGACATTGGTCAAGAGCACACATTGACTATTAAAACAAAATGCAAAATGCTGCAGACGCTAGGAATCTGAAATAAAAACAGAAAATACTGAAAAAACTCAGCAGATAAGGCAGTATCTGTGGAGGGAACAGATAAGTTAATGTTTCAGGTATGGACTGAGGGGGAGAGAAATTAGCCAAGGTTCCTGCCCTTGATCACCATCCAACAACCTCTGCTGAATGTGCGAGTGTTGAGTGAGGGCAGAATTGGGCTCTGTTGGAATGCCCACCAGGATCAAAAAGGACCCAACCCTCGCTGTCAAGGCTCACTTCTGAATAATGGTCATTTAAGTGAGATGGGGTACTGAAGGACATAGGTCAGTCAGGTCATTTTCTAAACAAAGTGCTTTTACCTTTCAATTTGTCCCAGGTAAATTCTATTTGGAAGATTTTTCTCCTGGGTTAGTCCTCTGATTAATTTCTTCTGTTCATTTTAGTATATTTTAGCAACCACGGCAAGACTTTTTAATCCATGGCTGGATTTCCAAGACTCCTGGGCACTCATGTATGGACATGCATACCCTGCAGCTAAATTTAAAAGGATTTCATTCAATGATTATGCAGGTGCTTTGTGATGCCACAAGTGTTAAAACTTGGGTGTTTTCAAAATATTCAGGGTACACTCATGGTTCCTTCAACAACAATGTGCATTTATATAGCGCCTTTAATGTAGTAAAACAACCCAAGGCGCTTCACATGAGCGTAATCAGACAAAAAATTACACCGAGCCAAAGAAGGAGACATTAGGGCAGGTGGCCAAAAGCCTGGGAAGAAGGTTTTAAGGAGCGTATTAAAGGAGGAGAGAGGTGGAGAACCAGAGAGGTATAAGGAGGGAATGAAGAAAGATGACAAATTTCAGGATTGGATTCTGTCAACAGTAGCTTTGTCCCCCAAGAGGTGGTTGATTCCCTCTACCTGGTGAGTGGTTTCTGCTTTTTTTTCCAACAAGTGGTCATGGTCGTGGATTAGGACAATCCAGAGGTGGCAAATACCTGATCATCACTTGGGAACACCACCATGAGAAAGAAACACTACCATCTGCTAAAAAAAAATGTCCCCTATCAGGAGGAGGGATCAGCTGTGTTACAAGATCTTTAACTGAAGTCTGTCATCTAACTCAAACATTTTCTAAAGGGAGTGAGATGAGACAAAGGAGTCATGAATGAACCTCAACTAATTGGAAAGCATGTGAGTGATTACATTCTTTGGCCTCATGGCCTCATGAAACCACCTGACTATGCAACCAGTTGTTGAAGAGGTAAAATTGATTAAAGTGTTAAAAATAGTGAAGGAAATTGACAGTATAGATAGGGAACAACTCTTCCCTCTAATAGGGGAATGCACAACAATGGAACATAATCTTAAAATTGGAACTAAACCAGTTAAAAATAAATCTGCAAATTTTTTCCACACACGAGGCTCTGAGAAATTTGAATGCATTGCCCCAGTAGGCCATGGATTCAAAGTTAATTGAGATAGATAGTTATTTGGTAAGTAAGGGTATTAAGGGATATGAGCAATAAGGATTAAAAAGAAAAAGAGCTGCCATAGTAACAGAATGGCGGAGCAGGCTCAATGAGCCAAATGACATACTCCTGTTGTAACTCCGGGCAATATTTGAACAGGTGGGTAGCATTGTGTGTTAGAAACTCACCTGCTGCTCCAGAAATGAGGCCCAGGGTATTGTATCTGAGCCACATTTAAATCCTGCCGGCTGACTTCTCAACTGTTGCCAGCAGAAAGTGACGGAAAATCATGCGGCTTGGAGGCTGCTCTCTGACATCAAGTAGGTTGTGGGATCAGCTGCCAGAGCCGTTTAGAGGGACCTTACGACTGGAAAGGGGAGGGGAGAGTCCATGGCAGGGGAGGCCTAAGCATTCCTTGTGGGGCCCGGAGGAGCAAGAGCGCTCCTCTGGGCCCCACAAAGAAAGTAAGAAGACTTACCTGTTTTGGCCTCTTCCGACCAGATCCTCCTCCCCAGTGTCTTCACCTGGTGAGAGAGTTACTGTGGCTTCCAGCTCAGGATGCTGAGTTAAAATTGCAGTCAGGTTCCGATGACATAATCTCTCGTCACTGTCACCTCTAGGCAGCTCCAGAGCAGCAATTTGGGCAATTTTAATTGCACACCCACCTGGTTTCGGGCATGGGGTCAGGGTTAAAATTGCCCCATGTTTCTAACTGTTGTCAAGCAGAAGGCTCACTGAAGTGGGTATTTTTTTCACTTTGCCGACTTTTTACATCATGGAGCATGTTCTGCATTTGTTGATGTTAGTGAAAAAAATCCACTAGAATATAAAGCATACACCCAATTTAATTGTTTCTAAAATTCCCCTCCATCTCTTTTTTTTGTTTATGTCCATGCGATTATAATAGAGAATGTATCCTTTGTTTTGAAATTTCTTTCACAGTTACAGTTAGTTATCACAGATACAGAAAGTGGTTGTAACAGAAAATTCTAGGTTCTAATTACTTCACCACATTAAGAAACCTTTCTCCATATTCCATTATCGATGGAAATGAGATTAATATTTTTTCTAAAGACACTGCAGAGACACGGAGCATGTTTCCAGAAAACCAAAAGATGTTTAAAGATCTCATTAGCCAATATCTTGGCATTTACTCACCAATAACCTGCTCACCGATGCTCAGTTTGGGTTCCGCCAGGACCACTCGGCTCCAGGCCTCATTACAGCCTTGGTCCAAACATGGACAAAAGAGCTGAATTCCAGAGGTGAGGTGAGAGTGACTGCCCTTGACATCAAGGCAGCATTTGACTAAGTGTGGCACCAAGGAGCCCTAGTAAAATTGAAGTCAATGGGAATCATGGGGAAAACTCTCCAGTGGTTGGAGTCATACCTGGCACAAAGGAAGATGGTAGTGGTTGTTGGAGGCCAGTCATCTCAGCCCCAGGGCATTGCTGCAGGAGTTCCTCAGGGCAGTGTCCTAGGCCCAACCATCTTCAGCTGCTTCATCAATGACCTTCCCTCCATCATAAGGTCAGAAATGGGGATGTTCGCTGATGACTGCACAGTGTTTAGTTCCATTCGCAACCCCTCAGATAATGAAGCAGTCCGAGCCTGCATGCAGCAAGACCTGGACAACATCCAGGCTTGGGCTGATAAGTGGCAAGTAACATTCGCGCCAGATAAGTGCCAGGCAATGACCATCTCCAACAAGAGAGAGTCTAACCACCTCCCCTTGACATTCAACGGCATTACCATCGCCGAATCCCCCACCATCAACATCCTGGGGGTCACCATTGACCAGAAACTTAACTGGACCAGCCATATAAATACTGTGGCTACGAGAGCAGGTCAGAGGCTGGGTATTCTGCGGCGAGTGACTCACCTCCTGACTCCCCAAAGCCTTTCCACTATCTACAAGGCACAAGTCAGGAGTGTGATGGAATACTCTCCACTTGCCTGGATGAGTGCAGCTCCAACAACACTCAAGAAGCTCGACACCATCCAAGATAAAGCAGCCCGCTTGATTGGCACCCCATCCACCACCCTAAGCATTCACTCCCTTCACCACCGGCGCACTGTGGCTGCAGTGTGCACCATCCACAGGATGCACTGCAGCAACTCGCCAAGGCTTCTTCGACAGCACCTCCCAAACCCGCGACCTCTACCACCTAGAAGGACAAGGGCAGCAGGCGCATGGGAACAACACCACCTGCACATTCCCCTCCAAGTCACACACCATCCCGACTTGGAAATATATTGCCGTTCCTTCATTGTCGCTGGGTCAAAATCCTGGAACTCCCTTCCTAACAGCATTGTGGGAGAACCGTCACCACACGGACTGCAGCGGTTCAAGAAGGCGGCTCACCACCACCTTCTCGAGGGCAATTAGGGATGGGCAATAAATGCCGGCCTTGCCAGCGACGCCCACATCCCGTGAACGAATAAAAAAAAAAAATAGCATTCCCATCCGCCCAAGTGTTTTCCACTGCTATTCTGCTTGTTGCTGGGAGAAATGCTCCAGCATTTGCTAAAAATTCGAAATGCTAATTTTTGGCTGATGTAATTAATTGGTTACGACCAGAATTTGCTTTGACGCAGACTATACCATGGCACAAAATAACATGGTATTGAAATAATACCATTTTTAACTTCTTTACCCAGAGAGTGGTTGGAATGTGGAACTCACTACCACAAGGAGTAGTTGAGGTGACTAGCATAGATGCATTTAAGGGGAAGCTAGATAAACACGAGGGAGAAAGGAATAGGAGGATATGCTGATAAGGAGGGAGGAGTCTCGTGTGCAGCATTAACACTGGCATGGACTTGTTGGGCCGAATGCCTTATTTCTGTGCTGTACGTTCTATGTAATAATCATTCAGTGGATTTACTGGCTCATGGCCTCTCACAATATCTTCCCCAAGTGGAAAATTGAGCCCACTATTCTTTGTTAATAGCCATTTAATACATATGACAAAGCTATGAACATTTCTGCAATCACTTGGCAGGTCTTTTGAAGCATTTAGGAAGCTGTGCATACCACAACCACTCGTAGAAGCATTTCAGAAACAATGCACATAGTTTGATGAAAGGGAATCAATCTGCAGATGGATCGATTTTGAAGTGATTCCTTAGCTAGCACGGTAATGTGAGAAGTGATTCTAAACCAACAATCACAGATTTTAAAAAAACAAACACATGGCAAGCACATTTCCAATAACATAAAAACGATTCACTTACGAATCATTGGTGGTAATTTTCAACTTTGCCTCCTGGGTTAGGGATAAGGAATCGCCTGCCGGTTGAAATCAATGGGGTGGGATCTACAATAGGCAGGTGATTCACTCCGTCAGGTTACAGCCCAGGCGGTGGTTAATAATTATCCCCATAGTGCTCTGTCAGTGATACGGCTAATCAAATATCTTGAATAGTTTTGTTATTGTAATGTTGACCATAAAGTAATGATGAGCACTAAACTTCGCAATTTTAATTTAATAATTCTACTCCCCTTGTTGTCTCTCTTGTCTTTTCTTTCCCACTCCCTGTCCGCCCCCGTTTGTTTATTTTTTTTGTTTTCATTTTATATTTTTTTCTCCCTATCCAACTATCCTATCTTAATTTAAAAACTTTCATTTATATGAAAATGCACCAATTAAACTATATATAAAAAAACAACTTTTTCTGGAACAAGAAATAAAATACTGCAGATGCTGGAAATCTGTACCAAAAATAGAAAAAACTGGACACACTCAGCAATTCAGGCAGCATCTGTAAAGAAAGGAAACATGCTGATATTTCAGGCATAGCCATTCATCAGTCTGGGTTCATGCCCATTCCTAGAAAATTTTGATTCATGGCACTTTATTTGGTGCATTTTCCAGCATTTTGAAGTCTATTGTGATTCTCCATTAAACTAAAAAAAAATTTACGCTAAAAAGGTTACAGATATTTTAAATATGAAAATACACAGCAGATCCATTAGAATTTGAAGAGAGTAAAGATGGATACACTTTGTTAGTTCGTCAGATGGGAAACGGTAGTTTTCATTGGTGCCTCCAATCTGGGCGAGTTATCCTGCTGCATGAGCTGTCGAATGGGCCAAAAGATAGTACAGTTGAATCCGCCTAATGTTATACTCTGTCAGACTGGACAAAATTATAACATTATATGTACTATAGTAATAGGGGAACATTTCCAGGAAGGTATTTACAATTTTAAGGATCAGGAAAGAAAACATGAAAAATCCATTATTTTCCTTGAATTTCACTATAATGAGGGTTATTTTTAACAAAATTATTTTGGACTGTTCTATCAAATTGATTCACGAGTGATTGCTGCTTCAATTTTTGCCAATGTTTTTGAGTCAGACAAGTTGCTAGATGAGCACTGCATATACTACCGAATGTCAGAGAGCATCTTGAGACCAGCTGCTGGAGTTGGAGAATCAGTAGCACCATCACCATCTTCAAAATTCTTGCTGACCTCACTAATTGCATCATTTATTTCTGTGTCAGGTCGGCTGAAAGCTTCGTCAACTGCAATATAGTCCGACCGAGAAACATCAGCAAGGACCAGTCCTGCTGGCTGACGTCACTCCCAAACGCTCTGCAGCTCAGGATTGGATTCAATGTCTTCAAGCTCCACCTAATTCTCCGCCTCTTTACTGATCAAACCTGCATGGCGAAAGCAATGTCGCTGAGTCACAAGACCCCAACTTCCAGTAATGAAATTCATGGCAATCCATAATTGAGAATTCAGTCATGGCTTCATAAGCAACTAGTCTTTCTCTAATCAGAAGCATTCAATAGTGAGCCTTGAAAAGATTGACAACTCCAGCGTCCATTGTCTAAAGCTTAGAAGTGGTATTCTTTAGTAGACGAACAAGTTCCACAAGGCCAGAAATTTCAGGGTGCGCAGGGCACAGTGTTAGTCATAATGATTAACACGTTTCTACCCTGAGTTCAAAATTTTCTGTTCAGCAATTGAATGTACTCCTCAAAAATCATAGAAGTCATCCAAGATCGCCGATTGAAATGGCAAATGATGCCTCCAGGAAATGTCGATCATTTTGGCTCCTCGCGTTTACCGATGAATAGAAGAGGAAACTTCTGAGATCCGTCTATATTGGCGCCTCAAAAAAGAGGCACCCATTCCTTGCTCCATTTCCCACCAATGCACTTCCTGCCGCGAAAGGTGCCTCTGGCTGAAGCTTCCCGAAAAGTCCAGCTTCAGCAAGGCCGGCACTTTTGAAGTAATGCATGCAGAATTGATGAAAGCTATTCGTTTGTCATTTCAGGGGTCACTTCATTGACTTCTCCGACCATTTTCTTATGAGTTATGGCATGAACTTGTTTCCATCTCTTGATCCATCCCAACTTAACTTCAGGGAGATCGCTAAACTTAATTCTCCTTGATTTTGATGGCTTTTTCCAATAAAATTGATTCTGAAATTCCAAGGAGATTTTTATCACATGCTGCCTTGAACCGTTCAAGAAGTTCTGCTCCAGCGTCATCGAGTTTAGAAGTGTGGAACAATTTCACGTCACTTCTGAAATTTCCACTTCTGACCCATTTCAAGACAGAATCCTGTTGTTCTTTGTAAATTTTGCTGATGGCTGCTTGAGTGACACCATATTCTTTTGCCAATTCAGTCTGTGAGTTTTTGTGCACAGCAATGATAATTTCATATTTGTGGCTCAAATTCAGATCTGTGCACATTCTTTTTTAATTTGATTCCATTTTCACAAAAATAACAATTGCTACGGGTGCTAAAATACTGGACTGTAACAGCCTCTCCTAAATAACCTCCGCACGTAGGAAGCCCTGCCATTGTGAGAAGATGGAGTAATTATAAGCAAACAATCTGTGGTCATTAAAATTTTCACACACAATGAAAACATCGTAGGATTGAAATATGGTATAAACTTATTTGATCTTTTGTTAGTTGGGACTGCAAATTTCGATAACATTAAATGAATTATATCGTTAGACGGTTATAACAGTACACAAACTCAACTAGATACAAAACACACCGTGTACAGCCGGGACCGGCAGCTAGTATAACATTATGCGGATTATAACAACAACTTGCATTTATATAGCGCCTTTAAACGTATGGAAAAAATCACAAGGCACTTCACAGAAAACGTAATCAGACAAAAATTGACATCGAGCCAAAGAAGGAGATATTAGGAGGGCTGGCTAAAAGTTTGGTCAAAGAAGTAGATTTTAAGGAGCGCCTTAAAGGAGGAGAGGGAGGCGGAGAGGTTTAGGGGTGGAATTCCAGAGCTTAGAGCCTGGTGGGGAGAAAAGAATGGGAGATTATAACAGGCCAGAGTAGGAGGTATGCAAAGTTCTTGGAGGGTTGTACGGCTGGATTAGGTTACGGAGATAGGGAGAGGCGAAGTCATGAAAGAATTTTAATACTAGGATGAGAATTTTAAAATGGAGGTGTTGGGGGACCAGGAGCCAATTTAGGTCAGCGAGCATAGGTGTGATGGGTTTACGGGTTTTAGTGCGGGTTAGGATATGGGCATGGAATAGTCAAGTTTGGAAGTAACAAAAGTATGGATGAGGGTTTCAGCCGCAGATGGGCTGATGCAGGGGCGGAGTTGGGCGATGTTATGGAGGTGGCAATAGGCGGTCTTTGTGATGGAGAGGATACGGGGTTGGAAGTTCAGTTCGGGGTCAAATAGGATGCCGAGGTCGCGAAGTCAACTTCAATCTGAGATTGTGATTGGGGAGAGAGATGCAATCGGAGGTAAGGGTTTGGAGGTTGTGGTGGGGGCCGCAGACCGTGGCTTTGGTCTTCCCAATGTTTAAGTGCAGGAAACTGTGGCTTATCCAGGACCGGATGTTGGACAAGCTGACAATGGAGGTGTTGAGAGAGGTGGTGATGGGGTAGAGCTGGGTGCGTGTAGAACCTGACCCCATGCCTTCGGATGATAGGAGGGAGCCAGCGGTGGGAAGAGAAACCATTGCTGTAGATTCTCTGGCTAAGATTGGATAGGTAAGGGTGGAAGCAAGCGAGGACAGTCCCACTCAGCTGGACGATGGAAGAGAGGGTTGGAGGAGAATGGGGAGGTTGACTGTGTCAGAGGCCGTAGAGAGGGTGAGAAGGAGGAGGCGGGATAGTGCACCACAGTCCTTGTTATAGAGGATGTCATTTGTGACTTTGGTTAGGACCCTTTTCAGTGCTGTGTCGGGGGGGAAGCTTGATTGGAGAGATTCAAACATAGTGGCGCAGGAAAAATGGGCACAACAGGTGATTTAACATCATGCAAACTCAACTGTAGTTAGAACTGGGGAAAAGTGGTAGATGCTGTGAGAAAAGGCGAGTGGAAAGTGAGTAAAGGGAGCTGCATGAAAGTGGCAGAAACCTGAACTTAAATGATGTGAGAAATTGGCAAGAGCAGGCAGAGAGAATATTTTTTTGATGTGAGATCAGGTGCTGTGGTCACATGATGCGTTATCTGGTCAGTGGTTCAGGCACCACTGAATTGAGTTATACACAATGTTGATGGTTCTATATGAGGCAGCATTCATCTCAAAAAGGGGCAATAGCCGTTGCCATCTTGCTTTTCTCTGGTCCAGTGTTTTTATAATGCTCGTTTCATGAATAACACTTGTTGCGGTGGAGAAAGCACTTAACTGTAGTGCAAGGTATTAATGAAATGGCTTTATTGCCACACAATTATTATTCCTTTTATAATCACACAGTATTCTGTTTGCTTTGTTGTACTGGGAAATGTGCCAGATCTGCAATCATTCCACTGGTTTTCTATAGAAGATCATCTGTTATCTAAACATAAGGTAATATACAAATAAATCAAAGTAAAACTGTAATCTCAAATGATTTAAAGTAAAGTACTCACAAACAGAACTCTAAACCAATTAAGTAGAAATCAGGATTCCTATCTCATTTATTTAGTGAATCGCATGTCTTTGTTACAGTTATGGGGTTAGAACAATCGGGCACAAAGATAATGCTGCTTCACTTGTGCCGGTCAGGTTATACTCCCACAGTCAATGACACTGGTTCCTTCCAAAACTCAGAGAGACATTGAGCATGTATTAGCATTAAGGTTGCCAACCCTCCAGGATCACAGAATCATAGAAAATTTATGGCACAGAAGGAGGCCATTTGGCCCATCATGTCCGCGCCGGCCGAAAATGAGCCTCCCAGCCTAATCCCACTTTCCAGCACTTGGTCTGTAGCCTTGTAGGTCACGGCACTTCAGATCCACATCCAGGTACTTTTTAAATGAGTTGATTGTCCCGTGGTCTCTAGGAATGAAAGATTAATTTCCTGGTCACTGCTGCGAGCAACCCAGGAGAAAAATCATTGGCACTGTTTTTTTTAAAATGTTTTTTTTCCCTTTTCTTTGAACACTTCAATTTGTAACTTATAACAATATTGGAGATGGGAAAAGAGGCTCTTTGACTGAGTGGGACAATTGGAGGCAGGAGGTCATGTGATGAAACCTCCAAGAATACGTCCAACCAGAGTCGGCAATCCTAATTAGCGTGCACTACATCATGTGCAGTGCGTACATGACTGCAGTGTGTTCCAAGTTTCAGAAGAAGCAGTAGCACCTTAAGTGTGCAGTCTATTTCACTAGAACTGACATACTGAAACACCAGCACTGGGCCATTGACTTGGATGGGACAGAGTAGTAAAATGTTACTGCAATTCAATCATCCTATATTAGGTTGGCTGTGCTAAATTTGCAATGCTATAGACAAAGGAGTTTTAGGGAAAGACAAGATTCGTAAGCCTCCAAAGCAAAACTCTGCCCCCAGTCCAACAGGACTCCCTGACAAAGGCTGGGTTGCCCACCTACAATATGGAAATGACCCTGAGGCTGGAAGAGAAGCCAGGTTTGGGAGCGTATATGTAGCAGGTGCCTCGCCAGAGATGTGCCCCAATTTTGCAGAAGCAGAGTATATAGGCCATATATTATGTTGCATTCTAATCATTTAATCAGTTGATTTTTTGATCAGTGTTAATCTATTTGTTAAAAATAATGTCAATCAGAAAATGTAGACTTGGAAATCCATTATAAGACATTGCTAGAGTTATGAGCTTTCTTATTAAACATATATGCTGATGTAACTTGTAGTTAAATTCAAAAGAGCTTTTATTGCCACCTAGTGATTGTAGGTGAAAAATCTAGACGTTAAGTTTCAAAGAATTAGCAAGCAATTCTGCAGGGATATTTGCATAGTTTACTTTGGCAAATAGAATTTGAAAAGGCTTTTCAGTGCTGAGATATTTTCAAGCGTTGCGACTATATATATATGTCTATGAGGAACTTATTGTTTATATTTGACAAGGGAATGGAGTGATGTGAAGTGGGCCTATTTTTAAAGCACTTCTATCCTGCTGGTTCTGATTAATTTTTAAAAACTGCCAAAGTATTACAATGAAGTTACTTTTCCTTGTCCATTATATCCATTTTATATGGAAAAAAAATCTAATTTCAGTTTGTTACCCAATTCCTCTTAGTAGTTCAATGGCCTGTTAAGGGTAGCTTTTTCAGGCACTATGGAATGAGAAACTTTTTTTTTATTATTCGTTCACGGGATGTGGGCGTCGCTGGCAAGGCCGGCATTTATTGCCCATCCCTAGTGTGTGCATATCAGAGTTTTTACCAAAGTAGTGATGAGACAAGGGCAACATTTGGACACCTTTTCATTCCTCACCATTCAATCTAGTGGAACTTAATGTAATTATGCAAATCATACATGGAATTTAAGTTATGCTAGTAGATTTTAAGGCGATTAAATTACTCTATTAATGAAAATCTGGGCAATGCCCGTTCTTCTCTAATTAGCAATCTACTAATAAAGTTGCAGGAACGTGTGGCTTTCAAACATGAGATTGCTAAGATTGTGATTTAAGAAAGTTGCCTACCAGTATAGAACTTCCTGGAAGTCTGAACTGATGTCACCTTCTTTTGTATTATTAGCATACATTACCTCACTAAGGCAGTAAATTCAATAAAGGCAATTACCGTCAGATTGGGCGCTTTAAGCTGTTATTATAGTGCTGCATGTTTAGGTTGGATTTGTGAGCCAGCATAAATCTGGCGCTCTTATCTCAGCAGCAGAATCATAAACCCACGATCAACTGGGCCTACGATTCTGATGCTGGGATTAATGGGGCCTGATTTATTAATGTAAATGGGAGCTGGTACACAGATGTAGGTCTCCCAGACTCCAACCTAAATCACCACCAGTGTGAAAAGTAGCTTGAATGTCAGTGATTTGATAGAACTGGAGCTTGCCCATTTATTTAAGAGACTGCCAGGACTCTATCCAAAGTTGGTTTAAGGCATACAAATCTAATTTTCAATCCTTCCTTCTCATCTCCCCAAACTCTTCCCCATTTCAGGCTTGGATGCACCCCCCCCCCCACCCCATTGTGGATTTTTGGCCCTGTCTTTCGGAATTGTTAAATTGTAAATTGGCACCAAATGCGCACACAGCAAACCCCCTTGTGCTTTGTAAAATAAGATGTACCAAATGGGCTTGCTTCCAATGTCTTTGGGCAAAGGCCCTGAGCAGAGTTTGGTGTTTCCAGGAAGGATGGGGAATTTACATTTTGTGCCTCATCTATTTGATGAAGCAAAAATGGCACTAGCAGAGACATGGGGCGGGTTGCCTGCTTCTTATTTGCCGTCTTGGCAGACTGATATCTAATGAAATAAGATGTGCTCTTCTGATGTCAGTGCCTGATCTCATGAGGAAGAGTATCCATGGGATGAGGAGAAGGGGCATAATATTCATTTCTACATGTTGTTTGGAGCCAAATGGTGCCAAGTGTTAGCACTGGAAAATTTGTTATGTACTCGGGTTTGGTGAAAGCAGGTGAGGATATAAAAAGGAGGGGGAGGAGAAAAATATTTTTTTTTAAAAAGGGAGAAAAATGCATCTTACAAAGAAGCCCTTTTGTTACTGTGCATCAACCAGAAAGGCAGCCCACACTGTTCATACTAGAATGGTCATCATTTATGGGAACCTGTGAGGAATGATGTTAATAATCAATAACCATATAATAGATTGCAAACTCCAGACTGGAGGCTGTCATTCAGGCCCACCTGAAGGCGCAAAATCAGTTCCCTCTGCCTCTTTCTACAAACCTGCGTTTTCATACAATTCATTTCATTTTTTTTAATGATTGCAGCATGTTATTTTCTGTACAAGAAACTAAACCTTTTTGACAGGGTCATAAGAAGAATATCGGTTTGATGTTGATGCTAATGGTGGACAAACGTTTAATGCTTCCGTATGATGGTTTTCAGTCTGCTGTTTTAACGGAGGTGTTAACCATTAAGCATTCATCTGCTATTATCAGCAACAGTAACTTCTAGCCTAGGGTTTTAAGGTTTTAAAAACAGAAAATGTTTGAAATGCACAGCAGATTGATGCACAGGAGAAATTATTTTTGACTTAAAAGTCAGAATTACAGTAGGCTCCAAAATGTTGGGAAACACATCAAATAAAGTGTGATCTGGGGGAGCATGCTCGCAGACCAAATGGAAAACAAACCTTATACCTTCAGCACTTGCACCCAGTTTCAATAATTTATAAGTTCACAAATGTGAAGCTGTGCTTTCTTTTTCTTGCTTTCATGAATCATAAGACCTATAGTCAGGGCCATTTCTGAGCTTAGGGCCTTATTTTCCTCTGCCTAATGCCACATGAGTACCTGGCCCTGGGGTGCTGAGCAGAATAAATTGAAGCGGGCACTTGTTCTCCTGAGCTCCAACCCCTCTTTGCATTGTCCTGGATTTCCTGGAGCTATAACCGTGTGCATTTAAATTTTATGTTAATGATGTGGACGTGACGTCAAAACACCTCCTGCATCATTTCCCTCAGTTTCTGCCCAGTGGATGCACCAAAAACAGAATTGCCCGCAGAAAGTAAATGTTGGAGGTTGCAGCCAGCACCTGCTGATTGGAGGATCTGAACACTGTCTGCCAGCCACCTCTTCAGACCTTCATTTATGCCAGTAAGGAGGATTACTGGGGTTGAAGGTCATCTGGCTGCTGTTTTTGACAGCAGCAAGAAGTCCCAGAAGCCAGCAGTAATTCATACTTTTGCAGGTCCTTCATTCCACATTCACAGGAGGTATTCTCATCCGGGTGAAAGTCGGATCATGCAAATGAACTGAATCCATGAATATATCTCGGTTGAGTTATGTCCCAGTTGGGTGGTTAGAATCATAGGTTACAACACGGAAGGAGGCTATTCGGCCCATTGAGTCATAGAATCATACAAAATAGGAGCAAGAGTAGGCCATTCGGCCCTTCGGGCCTGCTCCGCCATTCAAAATGATCATGGCTGATTGTCTAACTCAGTACCCTATTCCTGCTTTTTCCCCATATCCCTTGATCCCTTTAGCATTAAGAAATATATCTATCTCCTTGAATATATTTAATGACTTGGCCTCCACTGCCTTCTGTGCTAGAGAATTCCACAGGTTCACCACCCTCTGAGTGAAGAAATTTCTCCTCATCTCGGTTCTAAATGTCATACCCCATATCCTGAGACTGTGACCCCTGGTTATGGATTCCCCATCCATCGGGAACATCCTCCCTGCATCTAGTCTGTCTAGTCCTGTTAGAATTTTAATTGTTTCGATGAGATCACCTCTGATTCTTCTAAACTCTAGTGAATATAGGCCTAGTTGACCCAATCTCTCCTCATACGTCAGTCCTGCCATCCCAGGAATCAGTCTGGTAAACTTTTGTTGCACTCCCTCCATGGCAAGGACATCCTTCCTCAGATAAGGAGACCAAAACTGCACACAATACTCAAGATGTGGTCTCACCAAGACCCTGTACAACTGCAGTAAGACATCCCTGTTCCTGTACTCAAATCCTCTTGCAATAAACGCCAACATACCATTCGCCTTCCTAACTGCTTGCTGCACCTGAATGCTCGCTTTCAGCGACTGGTGTACAAGGACACCCAGGTCTCGTTGCACCTCCCCTTTTCCCAGTCTATCACCATTCAAATAATAATCTGTCTCTCTGTTTTTACAACCAGTGTGGATAACCTCACATTTATCCACATTATACTGCATCTGCCATGTTCTTGCCCACTCAACCAACTTGTCTAAATCACATTGGAACCTCTGCATCCTCCTCACAGCTCACATTCCACCCCAGCTTTGTGTCTTCTGCAAACTTGGAAATGTTACATTCAGTTCCCTCATCCAAATCATTGGTATATATTGTGAATAGCTGGGGCCCAAGCACTGATCCCTGCGGTACCCCACTAGTCACTGCCTGCCACCCGGAAAAAGACCCGTTTATTCCTACTCTCTCTTTCCTCAATGTCAACCAATTCTCAATCTGTGCCAGTATATTCCCCCCAATCCCATGTGCTTTAATTTTGCACACTAACCTCTTGTGTGGGACCTTATCAAAAGCCTTCTGAAAATCCAAGTACACCACATCCACTGGTTCTCCCCTATCTTTTCTGCTAGTTACCTCCTCAAAAAACTCCAGTATATTTGTTAAGCATGATTTCCCTTTCATAAACCCACGCTGACTTTGTCCAATCCCGTTAATGCTTTCCAAGTATTCTGTTATCACATCCTTTACAATGGACTCTAGCATTTTCCCCACTACTGATGTTAGGCTAACTGGCCCGTAATTCCCTGTTTTTTCTCTCCCTCCTTTTTTAAATAGTGGGGTTACATTTGCCACCCTCCAATCCGTAGGAACTGTTCCAGAGTCGATAGAATTTTGGAGTCCGCGCTGGCTCTATGTAAGAGCAATCCAGCTAGTCCCACTCCCCCGCCCTTTCCCTGTAGCCCTGCAAATTTTTTACTTTCAAGTATTTATCCAGTTCCCTTTTTGAAGGCCATGATTGAATCTGCCTCCACCACCCACTCAGGCAGTGCATTCCAGATCCCAACCTCTTGCTGTGTAAAATTGTTTTTCTCATGTCTCCTTTGGTTCTTTTGCCAATCACCTTAAATCTCTGCCCTCTGATTCTTGACCCTTACGCCAATGGGAACAGTTTCTCTCTATCTACTCTGTCTAGACCCTTCATGATTTTTAACACCTCCATCAAATCTCCTCTCAACCTTCTCTGTTCCAACGAGAACAACCCCAGCTTCTCCAGTCTATCCATGTAACTAAAGCCCCTCATCCCTGGAATTATTCTAGTACATCGTTTCTGCACCCTTTCTAAGGCCTTCACATCTTTCCTAAAGTGCGGTGCCCAGAACTGGACACAATACTCCGGTTGTGGCCGAACCAGTGTTTTATAAAGGTTCATCATGACTTCCTTACTTTTGTACTCTATACCTCTATTTATAAAGCCCAGGATCATGTATGCTTTTTTAACCACTTTCTCAACCTGCCCTGCCACCTTCAACGATTTGTGCACATATGCCCCCAGATCTCTCTGTCCCTGAACCCCTTTTAGAGTTGTGCCCTCTAGTTTATTTGCCTCTCCTCGTTCTTCCTACTGAAATGTATCACTTCGCATTTTTCTGCGTTAAATTTCATCTGCCACGTGTCCACCCATGCCACCTGTCTATGTCCTCTTGACGTCTATCACTGTCCTCCTCACTGTTTACTACCCTTCCAAGTTTTGTGTCATCTGCAAATTTTGAAACTGTGCCCTGTACACCCAAGTCCAAATCATTAATCTATATATATCAGTGGTCCCAGCACCGACCCCTGGGGAACACCACTGTACACCTCCCTCCAGAAAAACAACCGTTCACCACTACACTCTGCTTCCTGTCACTTAGCCAATTCTGTATCCATGTTGCTACTGCCCTCTTTATTCCATGGGCCGCAATCTTGATGACAAGCCTACCATGTCGTACTTTATCAAACGCCTTTTGAATAAGTCCATATACACCACATCAACTGCATCGCCTTCATCTACCCTCTCTGTTACCTCAACAAAAAACTCTATCAGGTTAGTTAAACATAATTTGCGTTTAACAAATCCATGCTGGCTTTCCTTAATCAATCCACACTTGTCCAAGTGACTGTTAATTTTGTTCCGGATTATCGTTTCTAAAAGTTTCCCCACCACTGAGGTTAAACTGACTGGCACATAATTGCTGGGTTTATCCTTACACCCTTTTTTGAACAAGGGTGTAACATTTGCAATTTTCCAGTCCTTTGGCACCACTTCCGTATCTAAGGATGTTTAGAAGATTATGGCCATTTCCTCCGCAATTTCCACCCTTATTTCCCTCAGCAACCTAGGGTGTATCCCATCCGGACCGCGTGACTTATCTACTTTAAGTACAGCTAGCCTTTCTAGTACCTCTTCTTTATCAATATTTAGCCCATTCAGTATCTCAACTATATCTTCCTTTACGGAGACTCTGGCAGCATCTTCTTCCAGATGCAAAGTACTCATTTAGTATCTCGGCCATCCCCTCTGCCTCCATGAGTAGATCTCCTTTATGGTTCCTAATCGGCCCCACCCCTCCTCTTACTACCCGTTTACTGTTTACATGCCTGTTGAAGACTTTTGGATTCCCTTTTATGTTTGCCGCCAGTCTATTCTCATACTCTCTCTTTGCCCCTCTTATTTCCTTTTTCACTTCCTCTCTGAACTTTCTATATTCTGCCTGGTTCTCATTTGTATTATCAACCTGACATCTGTCGTACGCCCCTTTTTTCCATTTCATCTTACTCACTATCTTTTTTGTCATCCAGGGAGCTCTGGCTTTAGTTGTCCTAGGTTTACCTGTCTAATGCTAGTATGAAGTGGGGGGAGGGAAATCACCTCCTAAAAGTTTTTTTGGGACTATGTTAACCTTTTAAAAGCTGTCTGTCAGCTTTTGCTAGTTTTCTCGGTTGGTGTGAGTGCCATGTTGTTTATGGGATGCTACTGATGCTGATTGGCTGCTCTGTATGCCTCCATAAGAACAATTACTTCAAAGAAGTAATTCACTGAATAAAGTGTTTTGAAATGTCTTGATGTGAAAGGCGCTGTTAACTGTTTTACAGAACATTGCCACTAGGTGGCATCACTTAAATGCATAATCATCACACTTCTGACTTAGTAACATCAATATCTTCAAAAGCCTAGTTCCTTTAATTAAAGCATTTTGGTACAAATATAACTGTTAATAAACATATCACTACTATTTATATATTGTTTTTCTGCCCGTTTTAACCGTGTCCGACCACTTTAAGGAACAGCCCCTGTCAATACACTGAGCCCCCATGACTACCAGCTCACTTCACTTATCAGTACTTGAACATCAATAAAGGAGAAACCCTGTTTTTGAAAAGATGGTCAATGGTGACAAACTTGGTAAAATAATGAGTCAGCTTTAACAATTTTTAATTGGTTACCTGCTAATTATATCATAGAATGTTGTAGAAATATCAATAAACAGTTCCCTGGTTTTATGAGTTATGTTAGTTACGTTTATAAGGTACACTACATGCTACACATATTCCCCAGCTCAATGTTTACTATACCAGAATTATCAGAATCATGTAAAATGAAATTGTATTCTGTTATTGGACATTGGTATATTTTAGCTGCTTTTAACAAATCCTCTCTCCTCCTTAAAACCTAACTCTTTGTCCAAGCTTTTGGCCATCTGTCCTAATACCTCCTTATGTGGCTTGGTGTGAAATTTTGTTTGATAACACTCCTGTGAAGTGCCTTGGGACGTTTTACTACGTTAAAGGCGCTATATAAGTGCAAGTTGTTGTTGTTTATAAGCTTATGTGGAACTTTCTGTTACGTTTCAAATATACACTTAACGCTCTGTTTTTTACCTCACCGTGCGTAAGCTGCATGCTGTTGGCCATATTTTGCAAATGTATTTTTGAGTGTGGTTACAAGTACCTAAAGTTTGTGCCCCTTTTAGAATGAAGATGCAGATTGTGATACTATTGATGATGTAAGCATATGGGCATACAATACAAATGTGCTTTGTTGTGTGCACATGTGGGCAAAGGGAAAATAGTAAGTAGAGGTGGAAAATGGTAGAATACAGCCTGAACAGAGTGGTTCAATAATGACATAGAATGGTTGGTTGTTCAGACATGGAAATGTTGGAGGTGAATCTTTGGCACCAGAAAAAAAAGAGACCCTTTTTAAGAGATTGTTTTAATATGCTGAATTTTTAAAAGATGCTGGCAAGTGGGACGCTTTTCCATTTCAGGCACCAGTCTCAGCTTTAAGTAGTCCCAGGTAAGGCATACAGCGCAGTTAAAGCTTCTTCTGTTCTTCTCAGGAATACCCTTTATTGCACTATTGTGACATTGTTCTGATTTCTTACACCACCCATCCTGCAGTCTCTCTGAGAGGGTCAAATTAACTTTAGTGCAAAAATAATGGGAGTTCATCTTTTACTCTTTTTTAACTTTATTGTGCAACTTTCAGTGAGATTGTGTGCATTACAACTAAAGCTCAATTGAGGAACCAATCAAAGCCCATCAGTAATACTGCTGAATGTCTTTTTAATCTACTGACCATCCACTTACTGGGCGACAACCTCCAATGGTTGGCTATTTCTGATATTATTGCACAACTCCAGTGCTTCCTGTCTTGACTGACTCAGGTAAATGTGTGAGGAACTGTTAGAAGGAAGAACTTGCATTTATATAGCGCCTTTCATGACCTCAGGATGTCCCAAAGCTCTTTACAGCCAATGAAGTACTGTTGTAATGTAGGGAAATGTGACAGCCATTTTGCACACAGCAAGGACCCAGAAACAGCAAAAAGATAAATGACCAGATAATCTGTTCTCTGTTGGTTGAGGGATAAATATTGGTCCGGTCACTGGGAGAACTCACTCTTCTTCAAAAAGTGCCATAGGATCTTTTCCGTCCACCTGAGAGGGCAGATTTGGTTTAATGGCTCATCTGACAGGCAGCACCTCTGACGATGAAGTACACCCTCAGTATTCTACAGAAGTATCAACCTTATATTCTGTGCTTAAGTCCGAGAATGTTTTATAAGCTCAGGTACACAATCTTCCCACTCCGAGGCAAGAGTGCTACCACTGAGCTAAGGCTGACAGTTCTGATGTACTCAGAAGCTCCTGCATTTGTGCATGCCCATGATGGTAACCATTTTGGCTTTTACATGAAAAATGGTAACCTTTGATTGAATAATTATTTGCAGGACAACTTTTTTTTTCAGTACAGGACAACTCCTTGTTGACCTTTTCATCTGGCTAAGTCAGAAGGTCATGGGTTCAAACTCCACTCCAGGACTTGAGCACATAATCTAGAGATACTCTGAAGTGTAGTTCTGAGGGAGTGCTATGATGTTGGAGGTGCCGTCTTTCATATGGCTTATCACCAGGTGCGATATAAATGTGCTTCAACTCTTGGAACTGGTAAATTGTTTTTCAAAACTGTGTTGATGAAACTATATAACATGTCTCAAGAGGTGGTATGTGTAAGGGGTGTAAAATGTTACACTGTCACACATGGGATAAGCAATCAAATAGTGTCTGCCATGTTGGGAATATTTTATAAGCTCAGGTACATAATCATAAGCTTCTTAAACTTATTATTCTGCCATATAAGCAATACAAAAGTGCGCAAGTATTTCTGGATTTTCAGTATATTATTTTGACACCTCACAACAAAGTAAATTTAATACATAGGCATCCTATTTGTGTCCTTGATTTGAATTTCTGTATTGTATGGCAAATTTAAATTCATTCATGCCGTGCTGTTATCAGGTTGAATCTCAGCAGGTGGACGAAATTTCAGTAGTCTTGTTACGTTCATGCAGATTCCATGTATATAATTATTCATGGGTAACATTTCAACATAAATTTGTGCTATTACTCTTCAACTGTGCCTTCTTAAATGCAGACAAACTGTTCTGTAGAAACATAACTGGCCTTGAATTAGGTAGTAACATATCCTCTAGGCACCCACATGGGTTGTTTGCAGTGCACGATGCACTTTCTCATCTGGACTGCATGTGGTTTTCTGCAGGCTCCTTGACCCTCTGTGCTTTTTTGCAGCTTCCCCATTGTCCCATATTGTGCTTCTATCTGTCTCTGGTCACCTTATGCATCTTTTTGTTCTTTCTACTATTCAAACTTCAGCTCTTGCCTAGCATCATAAATGACCTTACCATTAAAGTCAGATCTTAGTTAGAAATCCTTTAATTGATCCTTAACCAGCAAAAACACTATGGAATAGAATCCCCGCGGGAGTTATCCCCAACTCTTACCGTAACTTTGTCGGAAGACTGGCAGAAACCCTGGAGGAATGGCGTTTGAGCCGTTTCTCTGGGGCTTCTGCCAAAGTTATGACCAGCGATCGGGAGAACTCCCATGGAAATTCTAAGTTACTGATGCAGGGCCAATGTGACTGTTTACTGCCAGGACCATGGGAAAAATTAGTAACTGCTTTGTAAACACATAGAATTACTACACTTTATTGCTTGTAAAATTTTATGGATGTAAATTTAAAAGGAGCAGAGAAACAGAGACATTAAGGGTTCACATACACCAATCAACAAAGTGGACAAGTTGATGATGTTGTAAACAAAACATATGGGATCCTGGGTTTTATAAATAGGAGCATTGAATACAAAAACAAAGAGGTAATGAATTAGTTAGACTGCAGTTAGAATATGACAGTCCCACTACAGCACAGGCCACATTTTCCTCCCCCTCACAGTGGCAGGCTTCCACTGGAAACCCTGCTCGCATAGATAATGAGCCCTGACCCAGGAAGATGGGGCAGGATCAGAATGGCGGGTGGAGGGAAATCCACCCCTTTAAACGTTGGTATGCTACCGGCTGACAGCATAACTTACGGCTCAGTTGTTTACTGAATCAACACAATGTGGCCCAAATCCTATTATGTACAGATGGATATTGAACAAAATCATTTTGTGTACAGCTCAGTATTATTACACAAATAGGCTTAACAGAACCTGGGAATTTGGGTCACATCCTCTTGCCTTCAATCAGTGAAATTTTTTGGACAAATCTTGCATACAGATGAGAGCTGTGCTTTATCCCAACTCATTTATATTGTCAAATGACTGTGGCGGTTATCCACGCTCCTTAGCTTAGGTTAAACCCCTTTAAAAAGGCAATTTTCATCTAAGCAAAAGAGCTTGAATAAGCACTCGTAGTTTTTTATTTGTAAATTTACATTTAACTGCAATGTTCAAATCTTATGGGCAAATTGATATTGCACTACCAATGGACTTGAATTTACTTCAGATTTTTCAGATACTTTTGTCAAGTTGTTTAATTTGATAATCCTTCTATCATGAATTGGTGGGTAAATGCACTGAGTCTGTATGGCTTGGTATCGTACCATAAAGTTCCATGCTTGACTTTGCTGTGTATTGATCTCAGTTGAGGCAACAGTGGGCATTACAGTTGGCCTCAGCATCCTTGAGTGAGGGAAGAAGTTTCCACAACTCCCACAGTTGTTATTGAGGAACCTCTGTTTAGAGTGTGGACATGAGCAAGCATCAAAAGAAAAGCAACTGTGATGCCTCCCATTTTCAAGTATTCCATTCGGGCAGAAAATCTGTAGCTGTTCCGGTGTACAGTTATAAATGAGTTGGGATAAAGCACAGCTCTCATTTGTATGCAAGATTTGTACTCCCAGTCCTGGCCTCTGCCCCCAATGTGCACTCCCAGTCCTAGTCTCTTATCTCAATGTTTTTTTTATTATTCGTTCATTGGATGTGGGCGTTGCTGGCGAGGCTGGCATTTATTGCCCATCCTGAATTGCCCTTGAGAAGGTGGTGGTGAGCCGCCTTCTTGAAGCGCTGCAGTCCGTGAGGTGAAGGTTCTCCCACAGTGCTGTTAGGAAGGGAGTTCCAGGATTTTGACCCAGCGACGATGAAGGAACGGCGATATATTTCCAAATCGGGATGGTGTGTGACTTGGAGGGGAATGTGCAGATGGTGTTGTTCCCATGTACCTGCTGCTCTTGTCCTTCTAGGTGGTAGAGGTCGCGGGTTTGGGAGGTGCTGTCGAAGAAGCCTTGGCGAGTTGCTGCAGTGCATCCTGTGGATGGTACACACTGCAGCCACTGTGCGCCGGTGGTGAAAGGAGTGAATGTTTAGGGTGGTGGATGGGGTGCCAATCAAGCGGGCTGCTTTGTCCTGGATGGTGTCGAGCTTCTTGAGTGTTGTTGGAGCTTCACTCATCCAGGCAAGTGGAGAGTATTCCATCACACTCCTGACTTGTGCCTTGTAGATGGTGGAAAGGCTTTGGGGAGTCAGGAGGTGAGTCACTCGCTGCAGAATACCCAGCCTCTGACCTGCTCTTGTGCCAATGTGCACTCCCAGTTCTGACCTCTGCCTTCAATGTGCATGCCCAGTCCTGGTCTCTGCCCCCTCAATGTGTACTCCCAGTCCTGGTTTCACACCCCAATGTGAACTCCCAGTCCTGGTCTCTGCCTCCCCAATGTGTACTCCCAGTCCTGGTTTCACAACCCAATGTGTACTCCCAGTCCTGGTCTCTGCCCCCAGTGTGCACTCCCAGTCCTGGTCTCTGCCTCCCCAATGTGTACTCCCAGTCCTGGTCTCTGCCCCCAGTGTGCACTCCCAGTCGTGGTCTCTGCCCCCTCAATGTGTACTCCCAGTCCTGGTCTCTGCCCCCAGTGTGCACTCCCAGTCCTGGTCTCTGCCTCCCCAATGTGTACTCCCAGTCCTGGTCTCTCACCCCAATGTGTACTCCCAGTCCTGGTCTCTGCCCCCTCAATGTGTACTCCCAGTCCTGGTTTCTCAACCCAATGTGTACTCTCAGTCCTGGTCTCTGCCTCCCCAATGTGTACTCCCAGTCCTGGTCTCTGCCCCCTCAATGTGTACTCCCAGTCCTGGTCTCTGCCCCCTCAATGTGTACTCCCAGTCCTGGTCTCTGCCCCCAGTGTGCACTCCCAGTCCTGGTCTCTGCCTCCCCAATGTGTACTCCCAGTCCTGGTCTCTCACCCCAATGTGTACTCCCAGTCCTGGTCTCTGCCCCCTCAATGTGTACTCCCAGTCCTGGTTTCTCAACCCAATGTGTATTCTCAGTCCTGGTCTCTGCCTCCCCAATGTGTACTCCCAGTCCTGGTCTCTGCCCCCCTCAATGTATACTCCCAGTCCTGGTCTCTGCCCCCTCAATGTGTACTCCCAGTCCTGTTCTCTGCACCCATTGTGCACTCCCAGTCCTGGTCTCTCACCCCAATGTGTACTCCCAGTCCTGGTCTCTCACCCCAATGTGCACTCCCAGTCCTGGCCTCTGCCCCCTCAATGTGTACTCCCATTCCTGGTCTCTGCACCCAGTGTGCACTCCATTCCTGGTCTCTCACCCCAATGTGCACTCCCAGTCCTGGTGTCTCACCCCAATGTGCACTCCCAGTCCTGGTCTCTGCCTTCCCAATGTGCACTCCCAATCCTGGTCTCTGCCTCCCCAGTGTGTACTCCCAGTCCTGGTCTCTGCCTTCCCAGTGTGTACTCCCAGTCCTGGTCTCTGCCTCTCCAATGTGTACTCCCAGTCCTGGTCTCTGTCTCCCCAATGTGCATTCTCAGTCCTGGTCTCTGCCTCTCCAATGTGTACTCCCAGTCCTGGCCTCTGCCTCCCCAATGTGTACTCCCAGTCCTGGTCTCTCACCCCAATGTGTACTCCCAGTCCTGGTCTCTCACCCCAATGTGTACTCCCAGTCCTGGTCTCTCACCCCAATGTGCATTCCCAGTCCTGGTCTCTGTCTCCCCATTGTGCATTCCCAGTCCTGGTGTCTCACCCCAATGTATACTCCCAGTCCTGGTCTCTGTCTCCCCAATCTGCACTCCCAGTCTTGGTCTCTGGACCATGCTGGACCCAGCATATCTGGGTCCTGGCCAAGTTCGTGACCATTCAGTGAGACACAGCCAGATGGTATAACAGTAACCTGGTTTCCTAAGAAAAGCATTCTTATAATAGAAAAACACGTACAACAATGATCGTTGAAATCAAACTTTAGTTGAGAATTTGACAAACAACCTGAGTAGCAATGTTGTGGTATCAATTGACTTCTAGGCATTACGTCATGCTCCATCTATAACATTATTCATGGTCTGGCCAGGCAGCAAGGTAACAATTTTTGCAAACCTGCGTCTGAATTTACTTGGAAAATAGCATCCAACCAGAAAATGTTGGCATTATTCAAATTTACCACTTCACTGAAGCAGTTTATTGATAATGTATGTTAATGATGCTAAAAAATGCAAATATGCATATCATGTGCTGCTGGCAGTAAAGGTGGAAAATGGAGTCTAGATGGAGACAATAACTGCATGCTTCTCCGAGCCGGAATTATTTATTTTGCAAATACAACTCTATCTATATATGGCTTGCTCTTTTTCTGCACGATTTTTTATACAATCTTATTCTTGTTCGACTCTGAAATTGAGAGACGTTGTTGCAGCTACTTACCTGTTTTATTTGTGGTTTAATGACCGGTCAGTTTATTCCAGGCTGTCTTCAGCTGGAGTCTCGGTGAATAGGAATTGAAAGGTCGTGGAGAGACTTTGACATCAACCGGGACTGGGAGACACCTGCCCTGTTGCAATTTTGTGATCAGAATCAGATGTTGACATGAGTGGTAGCTATGTTATCTCTCTGGATTGTGTCCTGCATTGAGGAGAGCAGGAAACACATCCAGACAATGTTTTTGCCAGATGATGCATGCAGCTGGCATTTGGGCGTAAGGCTTCACTGTTTGACTTTGCTGTGAAATGAAGAGCAGCCAAGTAGGAGAGTCAGAATATGAGGCAATGCGGATCGCACCTACCACCGTCAGTGTTCAGGGTACTGGTTAGCAGTCGCTGCTGAGGGACAGACTGCACTGGTCCTGGCTTCTCCCCCTCCCTCAATCCCTGTGAATCACGGCTGCATTGTGCAACCATTCCACTGGGCACTCTTAACTATTACCTCAGCCTCAGGAAATGCTACCTGGAACTGAGAGTTTAACATTCCTGGTTACAAAATTCAGGAAAAATAGAGTAGGGAAAATGGGAGAAGAGGGGTCAGTGTTAATCAAAGATTTCATTACAGCACTAGAACATAGGGATGATACTGAGGATGGTGCAAAAGCTGAATCTATTGTTTAGAATTAAGGAATCAGAAGCAAATTGTTAAACTGTTGGCAGAGTAGACTTCTGAACAGTGGAAAGGAAATAGAGGAAAAGAAATATAGAAAAATTAGGGAACAACAGCACCATAATTATGGGTGACTTTAATTATTCAACATTAATGGAGTAAGAGTTATGGAAGTAGCAAAGTGTGGGAGGGGTTCCTACAATGTGTCCAGTACTGTTTCTAGATCATAGAATCATAACAGCACGGAAGGAGGCCATTTGGATCATCAAGCCCGTGCAAGCTCTTTGCAAGAGCAATCCAGCTAGTCCTACTCCCCCGCCCTTTCCCGAAGCCCTGCAAATTTTTTCCCTTCAAGTACTTCCAATTCCCTTTTGAAAGCCACGATTGAATCTGCCTCCACCACCCCCTCGGGCAGTCCATTCCAGATCATAACCACTCGCTGTGTAAAAAAGTTTTTCCTCATGTCGCCTTTGGTTCTTTTGCCAATCACCTAAAATCTATGTCCTCTGGTCCTCGACCCTTCCACCAATCGGAACAGTTTCTCTCTATCTACTCTGTCTAGACCTTTCATGATTTTGAATACCTCTATCAAATCTCCTCTCAACCTTCTCTGCTTTAAGGAGAACAACCCCAGCTTCTCCAGCCTATCCACGTAACTGAAGTCCTTCATCCCTGGAACCATTCTAGTAAATCTCTTCTGCACCCTCTCTAAGGCCTTCACATCCTTCTGAAAGTGCGGTGCCCAGAACTGGACACAATACTCCAGTTGTGGCCGAACCAGTGTTTTATAAAAGTTCATCATGACTTCTTTGCTTTTGTACTCTATACCTCTATTTATAAAGCCCAGGATCCCGTATGCTTTTTTAACCGCTTTCTCAACCTGCCCTGCCACCTTCAACGATTTGTGCACATATGCCCCCAGATCTCTCTGTTCCTGAACCCCTTTTAGAATTGAGCCCTTTAGTTTATATTGCCTCTCCTCATTCTTTCTGCCAAAATGTATCTCTTTGTACTTTTCTGCGTTAAATTTCATCTGCCACGTGTCTGCCTATTCCACCAGCCTGTCTATATCCTCTTAAAGTCTATCACTATCCTCCTCACTGTTCACTACCCTTCCAAGTTTTGTGTCATCTGCAAATTTTGAAATTGTGCCGTGTACAACCAAGTCCAAGTCATTAATGTATAACAAAAAAAGCTGTGGTCCTAGTACCAACCCCTGGGGAATACCACTGTACACCTCCCTTCAGACTGAAAAACAACCGTTCACCACTGCTCTCTGTTTCCTGTCACTTAGCCAATTTCGCATCCATGCTGCCATTGGGCTTCAACTTTGATGACAAGCCTATGATGTGGCACTTTATCAAACGCCTTTTGAAAGTCCATATACACCACATCAACCACATTACCCTCATCAACCCTCTTTGTTACCTCATTAAAAAACTCAATCAAGTTAGACAGACACGATTTGTGCAGGCTTTCCTTAATTAATCCCCACTTATCAAATGACTGTTAATTTTGTCCCGGATTATCGTTTCTAAAAGTTTCCCCACCACCGAGGTTAAAATGACTGGCCTGTAGTTGCTGGGTTTATCGTTACAACCTTTTTTGAACAACAGTGTAATATTTGCAATTCTCCAGTCCTCTGGCACCACCCCCAAGATTGGAAGATTATGGCCAGTACCTCCGTAATTTCCACCCTTGCTTCCCTCAGCAACCTAGGATGCATCCCTTCTGGACCGGGTGATTTATCTACTTTAAGTACAGTTAGCCTTTCTAATACCTCCTCTTTTTCAATTTTTAGTACATCCAGTATCTCAACTACCTCTTCTGTTACTGTGACTTTGGCAGCATCTTCTTCCTTGGTAAAGACAGATGCAAAGTACTCATTTAGTATCTCAGCCATGCCCTTTGCCTCCATGCGTAGATCGCCTTTTTGATCCCTAATCAGCCTCACCCCTCCTCTTACTACCCGTTTACTATTTATATTCCTATAGAAGACTTTTGGATTCCCTTTTATGTTAGCCGCCAGTCTATTCTCATACTCTCTCTCTGTCCCTCTCATTTCCTTTTTCACTTTCCCTCTGAACTTTCTATATTCAGCCTGATCAGTGAGGTCTCCCAGTGCTGGGGGCTCACAAGACCTAGCTCTCCAGGGACCCTCGGCGTCATCAGCAGTGACATGAAACTTGCAAATGTAGTAAATAATGTGGAGGATAGTAACAGACTGCAGGAGAACAGAGACAGGCTGGTGAAATAGGCAGACACATGGCAGATGAAATTTAACGCAGAGAAGTGTGAAGTGCTGCATTTTGGTAGGAAGAATGAGGAGAGGCAATATAAACTAAATGGTACAATTTTAAATGGGGTCCAGGAACAGTGAGACCTTGGGGTGCACATAAACAAATCTTTGAAGGTGGCAGGATAAGTTGAGAAGGCTGTTAAAAAAACATATGAGTTCTTGGGCTTTATTAACAGAGGCATAGAGTACAAAAGCAAGGAAGTTATGCTAAACCTTTATAAAACACTGGTTAGGCCTCAGCTGAAGTAGCTAGGGGGCCAGGCAGGGATCATAACTTCGATCCCTGAAGAAAAGTTGAATTATTAGTATCAAAGTAAGTACAGCACAGGAGAAGGCCATTCGGCCCATCGCGCCTGTGCCAGCTCTTTGAAAGAGCTATCCATTTAGTCCCATTCTCCTGCTGTTTCCCCATAACCTTGTACATTTTTTCCCTTCATGTATTTATCCAATTCCCTTTTGAAAATTACTATTGAATCTACTTCCACCACCCTTTCAGGGGCAGTGCAGTCTAGATCAATACAACTTGCTGCGTAAAAAAAAATGTTTCCTCATGTCGCCTCTGGCTCTTTTCCTGATCACCTTAAATCTGTGTCCTCTGGTTACCGACCCATCTGCCACTGGAAACAGTTTCTCCTTATTTACCCTGTCAAAACCTTCATGATTTTGAACACCTCTATCAAATCTCCCGTTAACCTTCTCTATTCTAAGGAGAACAACTCTAGCTTCTCCAGTCTCTCCACATAACTGAAGTCCCTCATCCCTGGCACCATTCTAGTAAATCTCTTCTGCATTCTCTCTAAGGCCTTAGCATCCTTCCTAAAGTGTGGTGCCCAGAATTGAACACAATACTCCAACTGAGGCCTAACCAGTGTTTTATAAAGGTTTAGCATAACTTCCTTGCTTTTGTACTCTATGGGCTCAATTTTACCACCCGCTATCGGGTGCGTTTCCCGCGGGGGGGGCTCCGAAAATCGGAGAATCCCGGCGCGGTAGCGGAGCCCGCCCCGAACCCGCGCGCTTCCGGGTTCCCCGCTGACGCGCCGGCGTGCGCACGCAGCCCCCGCTGGTGGGAATCCTGCAGGCAATTAAAGCCAGCGGGATGCCACTTGACAATATTTAGTTAGGTATTTCAGGTCATTAACTGACCTGTTTAAGGGACTATGTGGGATTTTGGACCAAAATGGGACTGTTTCCCACACTGGGGGAAACACTCCCAGGCCGAATGGACGTGTTGCAGCTGTCAGCCTGTGGCAGCTGCAAAGGTCCATTTGACAGGTGGTGGGGGGAGACCCTCACCCATTACAGGAGGCCACTCTGTCACTTGGGACAAAGTTTGGCCTCCACCACCCTCCACCTGACAGTCAAAGTCACCAACCTGCACACTTACCCCGGGGTCCGGAGACACGTATCTACCTTGCGGACCCCCTCAGATGTACATCTTGCGGATGGGGGCCGCCGTAGCTGCAGTCATGACCCCCTCGGAGGGCGAACAGCCTCACCATCCACGCCGTCCACCTCTGACACGTGGAGCTCCACAACAGAGTGCCGTGACACATCCACCTGTACAGCAGGAGGGAGGGCTACCGCAGAGAGAGATGCGTCTACCCTGTGGCGAGGGCACTACCCTCGCCACAGGGTCCACAGACCGAGGCTCAGCCTCCCGGACCTCTCTGAGCAGCAGTGCACACGGCGGCTCAGAGTCACTCGACATGTAGCCGTGGACATCTGCAGCCACTTTCATGCCGAGCACTATCTTCTTACCTGTCGCTGTCAAAGTCACCACTGCCCTCCACAACTTCTCCTCTGCATCCTTCCAGGGTGCAAGCGGGGACATCGCCGATGCCTCTCAGTTGTCTGCGCAGAAGAGCCCTGCAAATACACCTACACCCACTCTGCAGTGACACAATGGGTGGCATCAGTGGTGGGTCCTCATGGTGATACCCAGGAGCGGGCATTATTGCACAAACCAGACAGGATTCGCGAAGACATGGCAGTAGTGGTGCCAATATAATGTGTGATGTTTGTTGCTCTGAAATTCAATATAAGTAACACCCATGACAAACCCTCAAACACCCTTGTGCATCCCCTTCATGCTCACGACACGTTTGCCTTACGCTGCCTACTGCACATATGTGATGCATGCCCTGTGGCTGCAGCACAGGTAGTGGCAGGTTGAGTGAGGCTGGCCGTGAGAGAGATGCACGAGAGGGTGAGTATGGGATAGAGCCATGAGATTGTATGAGGATTGGGTTGCGTGGTAGTGGCGGGGTGAGTACTGGCGAGGTGAGTAGGTGCAGGTCAGATGAGGATGAGGTTTGAGTGGGTGTGAGGGGTGATGTGACAGAGTAGTGTTGGCAGTGCCGAAGGAGATGTGGGGTGGGGGCGGTGATGTGGCAGACGGAGTGTAGGGGAAAGACTACGTGTACTCACTGTGGCTGACCTACTGAGGTCATTGGAGCGCCTCCTGCACTGTATGCAAGTGGGCGATACGTTGGTGGCGCAGGTGACCCCCTCTGCCACCTCGAGCCAGGCCTTCCTGGTGGCAGAGGCGGGCCACCTCCTCCCGCCCGCCGGCTGGAAGATCTCTGTCCTCCCCCTCCTCCTCACCCCATGTATTGATACCTGGGGTGAGGCATCATTACACTGGGAGCAGCCTTCCCCCTGGGCTGCTCCATGCAGTCATCTTTGCTATTGGTTGCAGCATCTGTCAGTGGAGGACTGCCCCTTTAAATAGAGCGCCTCCAGCTGACAGATCTTACTGCGCATGCGCAGCCCGCCCGATGCGCAGATCAGCAGCGGGGAACCCGGAGGAGCAGGTAAGTGGCTCCAATTAGTGGTTTGCCTGCTACGATCGCGGGGGAAACCCACCAATTTCACTGGGCGCGTTACCCACACGCCCGAAAGCCCACCCGCCGAGAACCCGCAGCCCTGCTAACATCGGGCCCTATGCCTCTGTTAATAAAGCCCAGGATCCCGTATGTATTTTAACAGCCTTCTCAACTTATCCTGCCACCTTCAAAGATTTGTTTATGTGCACCCCAAGGTCTCACTGTTCCTGGACCCCATTTAAAATTGTACCATTTAGTTTATATTGCCTCTCCTCATTCTTCCTACCAAAATGCAGCACTTCACACTTCTCTGCGTTAAATTTCATCTGCCATGTGTCTGCCCATTTCACTAGTCTGTCTCTGTCCTCCTGCAGTCTGTTACTATCCTCCACATTGTTTACTACATTTGCAAGTTTCATGTCATTTGCAAACTTTGAAATTATACCCTCTATACCCAAGTCCAAGTCATTATTCTGACCATCATTTTCCAATCCTCTCTGGATACAGGCATGGTGCCGGAGGATTGGAGGACTGCTAACGTACCATTGTTTAAAAAGGGACCAAGTAATTACAGGCCAGTCAGTCTAACCTTGGTGGTGGGCAAATTATTGGAATCAATTCTGAGGGACAGGATAAACCGTCACTTAGAAAGGCATGTAGTAATCAAGGACAGTCAGCATGGATTTGTTAAGGGAAGGTCGTGTCTGACTAACTTGATTGAATTTTTTGAAAAGGTAACAAGGAGGGTCGATGAAGGTAGAGCATTTGACGTAGTCTGCATGGATTTTAGTAAGGCTTTTGACAAGGTCCCACATGGCAGACTGGTCAAAAAAGTACAAGCCTATGGGATCCAAGGGAGAGTGGCAAGTTGGATCCAAAATTTGCTCAGTGGCAGGAAGCAAATGGTAATGGTCGACGGGTGTTTTTGTGACTGGAAGGCTGTTTCCAGTGGGGTTCCGCAGGGCTCAGGACTAGGTCTCTTGCTTTTTGTGATATATATTAATGATTTGGACTTAAATGTAGGGGGCATGATTAAGAAGTTTGCAGATGATACAAAAATTGGTTGATAGTGAGGAGGAAAGCTGTAGACTGCAGGAAGATATTAATGGACTGGTCGGGTGGGCAGAAAAGTGGCAAACGGAATTCAATCCAGAGAAGTGTGAAGTAATGAATTTGGGGACAGCAAACAAGACAAGGGAGTACACAATAAATGAGAGGATACTGAAAGGTGTAGAGGAAGTAAGGGACCTTGGAGTGCATGTCCACAGATCCCTGAAAGTAGAAGGACAGGTAGATAAGGTGGTTAAGAAGGCATATGGAATACTTTCCTTTATTAACCGAGGCATAGAATATAAGAGCAGGGAGGTTATGCTGGAACTGTATATAACACTGGTTATGCCACAGCTTGAGTATTGTGTACAGTTCTGGTCACCACATTGCAGGATGGATGTAATTGCACTAGAGAGGGTACAGAGGAGATTTATGAGGATGTTGCCAGGACTGGAGAATTTTAACTATGAGGAAAGATAGGAGGTTGGGGTTGTTCTCTTTGGAACAGAGGAGGCTGAGGGGTGATTTAATTTAGGCATACAAAATTATGAGGGGCCTAGATAGAGTGGATGGGAAGGACCTATTTCCCTTAGCAGAGGGGTCAGTAACCTGGGGGCATAGATTTAAAGTAATTGGTAGAAGGATTAGAGGAGAACTGAGGAAAATTTTTTTCACCCTGAGTGTGGTGGAGGTCTGGAATTCACTGCCTGAAAGAATGGTAGAAGCAGAAACCCTCAACTCATTTAAAAAATACCTGGATGTGCACCTGAACTGCTGTGACCTACAAGGCTATGGACCAAGTGCTGTAAAGTGGGATTAGGCTGGATGGCTTATTTTCGGCCGGCACAGACACGATGGGCCGAATGGCCTCCTTCTGTGCTGTAAATTTTCTATGATTCTATGATTATTCAAAATGAGCAGTGGTCCTAACACTGACCCCTGGGGAACACCACTGTGTACATCCCTCCAGTCAGAAAAACAACTGTTCACCACTACTCTCTGCTTTCTGTCCCCTAGCCAATTTTGCATCCATGCTGCCACTGTCTCTTTAATCCAATGGGCTTTCATTTTGCTAACAAGTCCATTTCAAAGATTCACAGCTCTTTCCAGAGAGGATATAGGCATACAGGGACGATACACAGAGGGAAATTGGTTGCGTGATTTTAAAGTAGTTGTGAAGCGATGCCTATTTGAGTTTAAAATGTTTGCTGTGGAAGGACAAATTAAGTGGCCTTGAAATGAACACTTTACAGTGTTCAGGCAGACTGTAATTATATTTTCAGTGACTAACACTGCTGTAAATTGGAAATAATGATACACAGTTTCATGCTCCGGAAATTCTCAGAGAATAGTATTTTGAGCATTCAAAAATACTCTCTTCATTTGCCACTTACTCACACTTACATAAGTTATTCAAATTTTTTATGTTTTATTGAATAAAACTCATGTATCAACGGTGTTCTTGACAGTGACCTGCACAATGCACGCTGAATTAACGTGCTGATGGGGAGGAAAGAAAAATCTTAGAATTCACTTGTGGTTGTCTCTCATAAGTTGTCAGGTCTTCTTCACATGGAAATAAGTTCTATATGCAGCAATTCTCCACTTGAGTTTACTGTAGCATGGAAGTCCTGTTTATAATGATAGTATCTGGAATGGTAATTGCCAACACAAGTGAACATTGAGATTACAAACAAAACTGCCTCAGGCATGCGTCCACTTCTTATTACAGCCTCAGACTTCCGGAAATGGCAGTTAATGCTAGCTCAATTGTTAATTTTAAATTTGAGATTTATAGATTTTTGTTAACCAAAGATATTAAGGTGTATGGGGCTAAGACGGGTATATGGAGCTATAGAATCATAGAAAGGTTACAGCGCGGAAGGAGGCCATTCGGCCCATCGAGTCCACGCTGGCTCTATGTAAGAGCAATCCTGCCAGTCCCATTCCCCCACCCTTTCCCCATAGCCCTGCAAATTTTTTCCTTTCAAGTACTTATCCAGTTCCCATTTGAAGGCCATGATTGAATCTGCCTCCATCACACCCTCGAGCAGGGCATTCCAGATCATAACCACTCGCTGTGTAAAAAAGGTTTTCCTCATGTCGCCTTTGGTTCTTTTGCTGATCACCTTAAATCTATGTCCCCTGGTTCTTGACCCTTCTGCCAATGGGAACGGCTTCTCTCTATCTACTCTGTCTGGACACTTCATGGTTTTGAATACCTCTATCAAATCTCCTAGCAGTTGTCTCTGTTCCAAGGAGAACAACCCCAGCTTCTCCAGTCTATCCCATAACTAAAGTACCTCATTCCTGAAATCATTCTAGTAAATCTCTTCTGCACCCTTTTTAAGGCTTTCACATCTTTCCTAAAGTGCGGTGCCCAGAACTGGACACAATACTCCAGTTGTGGCCGAACCAGTGTTTTATAAAGGTTTATCATGACTTTCGTACGTTTGTACTCTATTCCTCTATTTATAAAGCCCAGGGTCCCATATGCTTTTTTAACCGCTTTCTCAACCTGCCCTGCCACCTTCAGCGATTTGTGTACATATACCCCCAGATCTCTCTGTTCCTGAACCCCTTTTAGAGTTGTGCCCTCTAGTTTATATTGCTTCTCCTCGTTCTTCCGACCGAAATGTATCACTTTGCATTTTTCTGTGTTAAATTTCATCTGCCATGGCCGCCCATTCCACCAGCCTGTCTATATCCTCTTGAAGTCTATCACTATCCTCCTCACTGTTTACTACCCTTCCAAGTTTTGTGTCATCTTGAGTTAGGTCACAGATCAGCCATGATCTCATTGAATGGCGGAACAGGCTCGAGGGGCTAAATGGCCTACTCCTGTTCCTATGTCCTGAATAACATGATTGACCCAAATGCCATCTTTTAAACTGCCCGATGGTGCATTCCATTGAATCCTACACATTTCCCTTTTGGACTGTGTTTTCTTTAAACATCAGAGCACTAGTTTTTGTGTTGAATGGCATCAATAATAACCAATAGGGATGAGCATTCAGATGAATTCAGACTTTGTATTCTCTGTCCCTTCCCCCCCAACAAAAATCAGATTATCCAAATCTAAACAATAAAAAAAAATCAATGGGTGTTGGAAAATGAGGCTACCTAAACTCCCTTGGACAAATATAGGCTCACAAGGCCCATCATGAAACTGAAATAATCAGATTATGGTCCTCTCTGATTGCCAAAAGTGTAGATCACCACACAAATAGTATGGATGGCCACCCCCTGCCTCATATATCCCAGTGAGCAGCATAGACTTACTAGTCTACCAGAGGCGCATCTTGCATTCACACTTGGACCACTGCAAAAGTCTCGGGCATATAAGCCCCGAATTTAGTTGGAGGCTCTGCCAGACTCCCGCTGTACCTCCAGTGGGAGATCAGCAGAACCGTGGAAATGGCAGAGATCCCGGTCTATCGTTTCCAGGATATTCCAGCTTGCCTTGTAAGAGGTGGAACATCCACAGGGGAAACGTTTTTGGGGTGAATCTGGCGCTGGATTTTCTGGCTGCACAGGCCAGGCAGGTTCTAGAGATGTAGCTGCAGTGGCACAGCTGTCTGCATGTTCCACGCAAAATGGGTGCCCTCCCACTGATCTGCCCACTCCAGTGGGATCAGTGCTTGGAGGCTTCACTGGGATCGAAACCTGCGGATTTTTAGGGCCATAGCCCCGAAACCATTGCAGAAGTCTTGGGCAATTCGTCATTCGACCAACATAGAAGCCTTAATTGCTTTAGCACTAGAACATCATAGAGCCAACAAATGAAGAGCCATTAGACAGACATCCTGGCCACATAACCACTGAATCACCACAGAGACCTCAGATACACGGGAGCCGATTTTCCTCATTATTGCCTGCTTCCAGGATTTCTGATCAGGAAAAATGAACAAAGATCTATAACATCAGATCTCCACTCCAGTAACGCAACTAGGTATGTGCGGGGGGTGGAAGCTCTCATTTGAACCAAACAGAAACTTCATTTTACTGTTTAAATGATGCAGGGGCATCATTATGAGGCCTGCACATTTATCTGATTTAATGCTATGTCTAAAGCCTTTGAAATCAACGTCCATTATAACTGGGCACTAAGATTCTTAATATAACTGGGCATCCAGGCGTTCAGCAGTACAGATAAGTAAATTTAAAGGGTCACAGAAAAAAGTTCTTTGTGCTTTACTGAGGCCATTTCTGGCCTGTTTCTCTTATATGTTTTCGTGTTTTCTTCCTGGCACATAAGTCCTCGAGCTTTTGTGCCAATTATTTTTCTCCCGTTGCACCAGTGCAGCCATCAATGGGTTTTCCAATGGGAATTCCCTAGCGTGAGGTGCTGAGGAGAGGGAATGGCAGGTGCATATCAATGCACAAGAGGTGCTCTGTGTCTAACCACTGGCATTCGCACATTGCAGTTGCAGACAGAGGTGACCCAACCACCCTTTGGCAGACATTTAGTGCAAATGGAGACTCCGGGTGGGGGGGGGGGAATTTTACCCCCAAGAATGAGTGGGTTGGGGGCAAGTGGATAGCCGGCTCCAATGCGCCCACTTCTAGGTTTAACTCAGGCGCTTTTGGATGTGTATGAGTAACCTACTCGTCGCTGACAGGACCTTAATTAGTTCATGTGGGCGGGTATTTATCGCATCAATTAATGTCCTTGTGAGACATTAAGTAAGTCTTTTTAAATTGAATTTGACTTAACTTTAAATTTAACGCCTCTAGCATGGGTTTGCCGGGGCTCGTGAATCTCATCAGTGAAAAGAAGGCGAGAAGGGCCGGATCATGAAGTAAGTGCTTTTATTGCTTGTGGGCCAGGAGGAGCAGGAGTGTTTCCTCCAGGCCCAGCAAGCTTACCTGCTGTGATAGGACCCCCCGCGATCGTCTGAGACTCCTGCGTTCGACCGAGATCCACCCTCCTCCGGTGTCCGAGGACCCCCCCCCCCCCCGGTGCCTCCTGAGACCGAGTTCTCACCTTCCCCTACACCTTGCAATCGCCCCCCCCGCCCCCCCCAATCCAACCCCCAAAGTTCCCGATCTCTCCCTGACCTCCCTCATACAAACCTTGAGGACTCTGATCTCACTCCGGCTGCTTTCCCACCTGACACGTAGCCAGCCTCTCAATCAGGTTGGCTGCTGGGCGTGAAACCCGGAAGTAAAATTTTCATCCTTCAGTTGAGTTGGGATCCCAGATTCCGACCCGCCAACTTCACTTCCGGGTTTCACGTCCAATAAACTTCCCTCCCGTTCTCTTCCCAGCTCCAAGTCAAAATCCAGGCCCAGCTCTCAAGGTCAGTTGTGACCGCAAGCATGATGGCACATATATGTGTGATGGCCTGACTAACTATTATGCTGGAAGGTTCTTCAGAAGCATGTCAATCACAGCATGTCTTACTTTACTTGGTACTTCAAAACAGAATGATGTCAAGGTGATCCATCAGCCTGATTCGCTGTGCCTGCCAAGATGCCACCAGCCATACTTGCAAGCATTGTCTCACCCACAAATGGCTGTGTGTAAATGTCTTCACACAGTCTGGGTCAGCAGAACCAGAAGCAGAACTGTGTCATTTGCTATAAGGACACCTGCTGTTAACATGCACCATAGGGCTGAAACAGCCAGTGACCAAACCGGATAGACGTGGCTGTAAGTCTGCACATGGAACTTCCTTTCCCTTCATTTTTGTCTATCACTTCTTAATCCCTGGCCCCTTCAGCTTTAGCAAAGGCAGCTCATGGGCTGATTTGTCTTCTGAGCCTTTCTAAAGGCTGACAGAATTTTGTCCCCTCAGTATGATACTTGCTTTTAATTGTCCCATACATTTAAATTACACTCAGAAGCAACTTTCTGCTCCCAGTAGTAGTGTGCTCCCTACACTTGATCTGTTCTGCACCTGTGAATAATGATGCAATGAGCCAACTCATGAAACAAAAAAGCATTGGTTCAACCACAACTGGAGTATTGTGTCCAGATCTGAGCACCGCACTTTAGGAAAGATGTGCAGGCCTTAGAGAGGGTGCAGAAGAGATTTGCTAGAATGATTCCAGGGATGAGGGACTTTAGTTACGTGGATAGACTGGAGAAGCTGGTTGTTCTCCTTGGAACAGAGAAGGTTGAGAGGAGATTTGATAGAGGTATTCAAAATTACGAAGGGTCTAGACAGAGTAGCTAAAGAGAAACTGTTCCCATTGGTGGAAGGATCAAGAACCAGAGGACATAGATTTAAGATGATTGGCAAAAGGTGACATGAGGAAAAACTTTTTTGCACAGCGAGCGGTTAGGATCTGAAATGCACTGCCTGAGGGTTGGTGGAGGCAGATTCAATCATGGCTTTCAAAAGGGAACTGGATAAGTACTTGAAAGGAAAAAAATTGCAGAGCTAAGGGCATAGGGCGGGGGAGTGGGACTAGCTGGATTGCTCTTGCATAGAGCCGACACAGACTCGATGGGCCGAATGGCCTTCTTCCGTGCTGTAACCTTTCTATGATTCTATGAAATTTGAGTGCTAGTGCAAATTTGAATGCATTACTATTCAGGCTGATTTAATGCCATTTCTTACCTTGCACCAGATGAGGAAAATCAGCCCCATCGTCATTAGAGCCTTGAGATTGCTGTTGGCAGTAGTGGTAGGTGAATGCTTAACTCATTCCTCTATTTACTATTTAAACAAAAGAGTTAAAGTACTTGTAAAGTGTTCATACATTAATATTGCCAACATTAATTGCCAACAGGCCTTGAAGGCATAGCCACTGGACAGAAGCCTTTTGATCAACATAGTCACTGGGTAGAACACCACATGCCATTATGCCACCACAGATTTCTGGTTGCACAACCAACTTGGAAATTGGATCAGATGGACTCCAAAATAAATACAACACTGACCTTTATACCTCTAGCTACTGCCGTGAAAGCCCTGAAGGCCTGGCAACATGTAAATCTGTTACACTATTAAACAAAATGGTGCTGCATTTGCACAAAATACATTAAAAGAAAGCGAACTGTTCCACTGCATGAACAGCACTGTTCTCTTAAAAAGGATGTACAACAAACTGGATCCAAATCTGAAAATTTTGAATGAGTCCAAATTGGCCTCATTAAGGTGTTCTCCATTTCCAAAGTTGATTTGCATCTCCTCACTAATGACTAGACAATTGGCTGTGCCTCCCCAGGGTCCGTTAAACGGTCACAGGTTTACATCTGTGCCCCTCTGCAAATGAAGCACTTATCAACTGGATAAAATTCAACAGGTAATTTCAAAAAACGAGTGAAGCAAAGCTCAATCGGAGACAAGTAAAACGAACTATAAATTTAAGTTAACAGTGACTGACAGGTGTGTAAAATACAGCAGCAGTTTCCCCATGCAGCACAGTGCACAAGGCAAGAGATTAACAAATTGAGAAAAATCAGTTGTAAACCTCAGGAGCTATTCCGACTGATTCTTTTCAGAACACAGTCAAGTGCTTTCTAATGATATCAGTAATGTCCTCAGGTAATTTATAAATTTAATGCATGCCAAAATCTGTTTGTTTGTGCTTGGTTGCCCACACATTTTCACTTAATTCCCTCAGTTGTTAGGAGGCCTTGGTATTCACCTTTGCTCTAATTTTATACCCTTCCTTTTGTGGACTATGATGCTCATAAAATGATATCACATTCATTTCTTTCAGTCAATGATCAGAGTGAAAGATGAGTAATAGTACAGATCTGCATTAGTCCTAATGCTTTATATTGGGGAAAAAAAATTGTGTTACCAACAACAGAAGGAAGTCTGCAGCGAGAAAAGGCCTATCAAGCTAACTCCATCTAGAGTCCAAGTATTCTACCTAGGACTTCTCACCACCATCTGTTGATCTCCTACTTTAAGAAAAGCTAGTTTCCTTCTCCAAGCAATTCTGAAAAAAATCAAGCAGGTCTGCTAATATTTCCATAACTCTCGACACATAGTAATTTTTCTCTTTTTTAATGCTCTAAAATCACATGAAAACAGATGGTTTTGCAAAGGAAAATCCAGCCCCGTGGCTCTAGAGAAGGTACAGAGAAGAGTAACTAAATGATCCCCGGCCTGAGTGCGTTGAGCTACGGAGGTAGACCTCGTTCCTTGGGTCTGGAATTGCTAGAGAGGCAGAGACTTAGAGGGGATCTAATTCAGCTATTTATGATTATTTAAAAGTATTGATCAAATACACGTAGATAGATTGTTTGAGATGATAAGGTTAAGTAGATCTAAGGGCCACCCATTTCAATTGAGAAAGCAGCGAGTGAAGTTGGATGTGTGGGTGTTTTATTTTTCTCAAAGGGTAGCTACTCAGACGGGCAAAAGGTGGGAAGTGGTGTTCCACAGGAATTGGTGCTGGGACCACTGTTGTTCTCAAGTTAATTGTAAACAATTTTACAACACCAAGTTATAGTCCAACAATTTTATTTTAAATTCACAAGCTTTCGGAGGCTACCTCCTTCCTCAGGTGAACGATGTGAACATTTCCACATCGTTCACCTGAGGAAGGAGGTAGCCTCCGAAAGCTTGTGAATTTAAAATAAAATTGCTGGACTATAACTTGGTGTTGTAAAATTGTTTACAATTGTCAACCCCAGTCCATCACCGGCATCGCCACATCGTTCTCAAGTTACATCAACAATTTGGACTCGGGAATCGGAAGTACAATTTCAAAATTTGCAGACGACACAAAATTGGGGGGTGTAGTTAATACAAAGTAAGAATGAGTCAAAATGCTAGAAGACATTAATAAACTTGCAGAATGGCTGTGTAATTGGCAAATGAATTTCAACATAGATAAGTGTGAGGTGGTGCATTTTGGTAGGAAGAATAAGGAGGCCACATACTGCTTGGATAATAAGAGTCTAAATGGGATAGAAAAGCAAAGGGATCACGGGGTACAGATACACAAATCACTAAAAGTAGCAACGCAGGTTAATAGGGTCATAAAAAAGGCAAATAATTTCTAAGATGACTAGCAATCTTAAAAAGACAAGTCTAAAGGCATTGTGTCTTAATGCACAGAGCATTCGTAATAAGCTAGATGAATTAACAGCGCAGATAGATATTAACGGTTATGATATAGTTGCGATTACGGAGACATGGCTGCAGGGTGACCAAGGATGGGAACTGAACATCCAGGGGTATTCAATATTTAGGAAGGACAGGCAAAAAGGGAAAGGAGGTGGGGTAGCGTTGTTAGTAAAGGAGGAAATCAATGCAATAGTGAGGAAGGATATTGGCTCGGAAAATCACGATGTGGAATCTGTATGGGTGGAGCTAAGAAACACCAAGGGGCAGAAAACGTTGGTGGGGGTTGTCTATAGGCCCCCAAACAGTAGTGGAGATGTAGGGGAGGGCATTAAACAGGAAATTAGAGACGCATGCAAGAAGGGTACACCTATAATCATGGGTGACTTTAATTTACATATAGATTGGTCAAACCAAATTAGCAATAATTTTGTGGGGGAGGAATTCCTGGAGTGTGTACGTGATGGATTTCTAAACCAATACGTTGAGGAACCAACTAGAGAACAGGCAATCCTAGACTGGGTATTGTGCAATGAGAAAGGATTAATTAACAATCTTGTTGTGCGGGGTGCCTTAGGAAAGAGCGACCATAACATGATAGAATTCCTAATTAAGATGGAGAGTGAAGTAGTTGAATCCGAAACTAGAGTCCTGAATCGAAATAATGGAAATTACGAAAGTATGAGGTGCGAGCTGGCGAGGATAGATTGGGGAACTTTACTAAAAGGGATGACGGTGGATAGGCAATGGCTAATATTTAAAGAACGTGTGCAGGAATTACAACAATTATTCATTCCTGTCTGGTGCAAAAATAAAACAGGAAAGGTGGCTCAACCATGGCTTACAAAAGAAATTAGGGATAGTATTAGACCCAAAGAGAAGACATATAAAATTGCCAGAAAACGTGACAAGCCTGAGGATTGGGAGCAGTTCAGAATTCAACAAAGGAGATCAAAGAGATTGATTAAGAGGGGAAAAATAAAGTATGAGAGTAAACTAGCAGGGAACATAAAAACTGACTGTAAAAGCTTCTATAAATATGTCAAGAGAAAAAGATTAGTGAAGACAAATGTTGGTCCCTTACAGTCAGAAATGGGGGAAATTATAATGGGGAACAAAGAAATGGCAGAACAATTAAACACATACTTTGGTTCTGTCTTCACAAAGGAGGACACAAATAACCTCCCAGAAATGTTAGGGAACTAAGGGTCTAGTGAGAGGGAGGAACTGAAGGAAACCAGTATTAGTAAAAAAATAGTGCTCGGGAAATTAATGGGGCAAAAGGCTGACAAATCCCCAGGGCCTGATCATCTACATCCCAGAGTATTAAAGGAAGTGGCCCTGGAAATAGTGGATGCATTGGTGATCATCTTCCAAACTTCGATAGACTCTGGAACAGTTCCTACAGATTGGAGGGTGGCAAATGTAACCCCACTATTTTGAAAAAGGAGGGAGAGAAAAAACAGGGAATTACAGACCAGTTAGCCTAACATCAGTAGTGGGGAAAATGCTAGAGTCTATTATAAAGGATGTGATAACAGAACTCTTGGAAAGCATTAACGGGATTGGACAAAGTCAGCGTGGGTTTATGAAAGGGAAATCATGCTTAACAAATCTACTGGAGTTTTTTGAGGATGTAACTAGTAGAATATATAGGGGAGAACCAGTGGATGTGGTATATTTGGATTTTCAGAAGGCTTTTGATAAGGTCCCACACAAGAGGTTAGTGTGCAAAATTAAAGCACATGGGATTGGGGGGAATATACTGACATGGATTGAGAATTGGTTGACAGACAGGAAACAGAGAGTAGGAATAAACGAGTCTTTTTCCGGGTGGCAGGCAGTGACTAGTGGGGTACCGTAGGGATCAGTGCTTGGGCCCCAGCTATTCACAATTTATATCAATGATTTGGATGAGGGAACTGAATGTAACATTTCCAAGTTTGCAGACGACACAAAGCTGGGGTGGAATGTGAGCTGTGAGGAGGATGCAAAGAGACTCCAATGTGATTTAGACAAGTTGGGTGAGTGGGCAAGAACATGGCAGATGCAATATAATGTGGATAAATGTGAGGTTATCCACTTTGGTTGTAAAAACAGAAAGGCAGATTATTGTCTGAATGTTGACAGATTGGGAAAAGGGGAGGTGCAAGAGACCTGGGTGTCCTTGTACACCAGTCGCTGAAAGCGAGCATTCAGGTGCAGCAAGCAGTTAGGAAGGTGAACGGTATGTTGGCGTTCATTGCAAGAGGATTTGAGTACAGGAACAGGGATGTCTTACTGCAGTTGTACAGGGCCTTGGTGAGACCACATCTGGAGTATTGTGTGCAGTTTTGTTCTCCTTATCTGAGGAAGGATGTCCTTGCCGTGGAGGAAGTGCAACAAAGTTTTACCAGACTGATTCCTGGGATGGCAGGACTGACGTATGAGGAGAGATTGGGTCGACTAGGCCTATATTCAGCAGAGTTTAGAAGAATGAGATGTGATCTCTTTGAAACATATAAAATTCTAACAGGACTAGACAGACTAGATGCAGGGAGGATGTTCCCGATGGCTGGGGAGTCCAGAACCAGGGGTCATAGTCTCAGGATACGGGGTATGCCATTTAGAACCGAGATGAGGAGAAATTTCTTCACTCAGAGGGTGGTGAACCTGTGGAATTCTCTAGCACAGAAGGCAGTGGAGGCCAAGTCATTAAATATATTCAAGAAGGAGATAGATATATTTCTTAATGCTAAAGGGATCAAGGGATATGGGGAAAAAGCGGGAACATGGTAGTGAGTTAGATGATCATCCATGATCATTTTGAATGGCAGAGCAGGCCCGAAGGGCCGAATGGCCTACTCTTGCTCCTATTTTCTATGATTCTAGAGGGATAGACTTGAAAAACAGAGAAGTAACGTTAAACTTATATAGAATCTTGGTTAGATGACACTTGGAGTACTGTGCACAGTTCTGGGTCTCCATAATATAAAAAGGATATAGAGGCATTCGAAAAGATGCAAAAAAGATTCACAAGGATGATACTAGAACTGAGAGGATATACTGAAATAAAAACAGAAATTGCTGGAAAAGCTCAGCAAGTGAGGCAGCATCTGCGGAGAAAGAAACAGAGTTAATGCTTCAGGGCAAAGATCTTTCGTCCAGATTTCTAGCATCCATAGTATTTTGTTTTTGGGAGGATATACTTATCAGTAAAGACTAGTCGCTAATAAATCCAATAGGGAATTCATAAGAACATAAAAACATAAGAAATAGGAGCAGGAGTAGGCCATACGGCTCCGCCATTCAATAAGATCATGGCTGATCTTCTACCGCAACTCCACGTTCTCATCCTATCCCCATATCCCTTGATTCCCTTAGTGTCCAAAAATCTATCAATCTCAGTCTTGAATATACTCAACGACTGAGCATCCACAGCCCTCTGGGGTAGAGAATTCCAAAGATTCGCGACCCTCTGAGTGAAGAAATATTTCTTCAACTCAGCCCTAAATGGCCGACCCCTTATCTTGAGACTATGACCCCTAGTTCTAGACTCTCCAGCCAGGGGAAACAGCCTCTCAGCATCTACCCTGTCGAGCCCTCTAAGAATTTTATACATTTCAATGAGATCACCTCTCATTCTTCTAAACTCCAGAGAATATAGGCCCATTCTACTCAATCTCTCCTCATAGGACAACCTTCTCATCCCAGGAATCAATCTAGTGAACCTTCGTTGCACCCCCTCTACGGCAAGTATATCCTTCCTTGGGTAAGGAGGTCAAAAATATACACAGTACTCCATGTGTGGTCTCACCAGAGCCCTTTATAATTGCAGCAAGACCTCATTATTCTTATACTCTAACCCCCATGCAATAAAAACTAACATACCATTTGCCTTCCTAATTGCTTGCTGTACCTGCATGTTAACTTTCTGTGATTCATGTAGAACGATGCCTAAATCCATCTGACTAACAACGTTTCTGAACCTCTCACCTTTTAAAAAAATATTCTGCTTTTCTATTCTTCCTACCAAAGTGGATAATTTCACATTTCCCAACTTTATATTCCATCTGCCACCTTCTTGCCCATTCGCTTAACCTGTCTATGTCCCTTTGCAGCCTCTTTGTGTCCTCCTCACAGCTTACTTTCCCATCTAGCTTTGTATCGTCAGCAAACTTGGATACATTACACTCGGTCCCCTCATCTATGTCATTGATATGTATTGTAAATAGCTGAGGCTGAAGCACTGATTCTTGCGACACCCCACTCGTTACAACTTGCCAATCCGAAAATGATCTGTTTATTCCTACCCTCTGTTTTCTGTCCGTTAACTCATCCTCTATCCATGCTAATATATCACCCCCAATCCCATGAGCCCTAATCTTATGTAACAACCTCTTGTGTGGCACCTTATCGAATGTCTTTTGAAAATCCAAATATACTACTTCCATTGGTTCTCCCTTATCTACTCTACTAATTACATTCTCAAAAAAATTCTAATGGATTTGTCAAACATGATTTCGCTTTCATAAAACCGTGTTGACTCTGCCTAATCATATTATGATTTTCTAAGTGCCGTGTTACTATGTCCTTAATAATAGATTCTAGCATTTTCCCTACTACTGATGTCAGGCTAACTGGCCTATAGTTCCGTGTTTTCTCTCTCCCTCCTTTCTTGAATAGCAGGGTTACATTTGCCACATTCCAATCCACGGGGACCGTTCTAGAATCTAGGGAATTCTGGAAGATCAAAACCAACGCATCCACTATCTGCAGCCACCTCTTTTATAATGCTAGGATATAGGTCATTAGGTCCAGGGGATTTGTCTGCTTTTAGTTCCATTAATTTCTCCAGTACTTTTTCTTTACTATCTTAATTACTTTAAGTCTTTACTAATCTTAATTACTTTAATTGAGGAGAAACTTCTTTATCCAAAGAGTGGTAAGAATGTGGAATGTGCTACCACAAGAAGTAGTTGAGATGTATATCATAGATGCACTAAAGGGGAAGCTAGATGAGCACATGAAGGAGAAAGGAATAGAAGGATATGCTGATATGGGTAGGTGAAGGAGGGAGGGAGGAGGCTCATGTGGAGCATAAACGCCGGCATAGACCAGTTGGGCTGAATGGCCTATTTCTGTGCTGTAGACTCAATGTAACCTGTGCAAATGGATTCCAGAGCTGGTAGTGAGGATTGATTCCCTGCAATCCTTCAAGAAGATGATAATGCATTTTTGGAAAACTATGAGATAAAGGCAGAAAAGTAAGAGTCTGGGTAATAGCTAATGAGTTTGGGGCCTCCTGGGGATTGACTAATTGCCTTTGAGGGACTGGAAAGGAAATTTTCAGAGATTTCTTGAATTGGCTAGAGGTGGAGGGAGGGGTCAAGGAAGTGTAGTGATGTGAGATTGAGTCCAGGAGGAAATACGGTGAGCGTATATGGGCCTGATGGCCTTTTCTTATCTTACATACATAACATATGTGCCTTATTATTTAAAAGACTTGTATCATAACTCCTTTTAGTTGTCTTTTCTCCAGCAAAAATAAGTTCAGTTGCAGAAAAATGCGAAGTGATACATTTCGGTAGGAAGAACGAGGAGAGGCAATATAAACTAGAGGGCACAACTCTAAAAGGGGTACAGGAACAACAAGATCTCGGGGTATATGTGCACAAGTCGTTGAAAGTGGCAGGGCAGGTTGAGAAAGCAGTTAAAAAAGCATATGGGATCCTGGGCTTTATAAACAAAGGCATCGAAAACAAAAGCAAGGAAGTCATGATGAACCTTTATAAAACACTGGTTCGACCACAACTGGAGTATTATTTCCAGTTCTGGGCACCGCACTTTAGGAAAGATGTGAAGTCCTTTGAGAGGGTGCAGAAAAGATTTACTAGAATGATTCCAGGGATGAGGGACTTTAGTTACGTGAATTGACTGGAGAAGCTGGGGTTGTTCTCGTTGGAACAGAGAAGGTTGAGAGCAGATTTGAAAGAGGTATTTAAAATTATGAAGGGTCTAGACAGAATAGATAGAGAGAAACTGTTCCCATTGGCGGAAGGGTCAAGAACCAGAGGATATAGATTTAAGGGGGTCGATTTTGCAATCATGGTGGGTTGGCAGTGGGGGTGTGAAGGTGCGCGTGGCAAACCTGCATAAACAAAACTTACTGTTTCTGACGCGATCGCATGTTGATTGCTGATGATTAATGTCCTCTCCAGGTTTTGCATCAGGAGCTGCAACGCTGGGGTGGGGGCGGGGGGCGCGGGCGAGAAAGGGAGAGAGCGAGATGTCATCCGGCACTGGGCTAGAAGACTGAGGGTGGGGGGGGGGGGGAGATGGGGACACCGGGAGAAGATCGGGGGGTGAAGAGTGGGACATCGGGGGGGTGGGGGGTGAAGAATAGGACATCGGGAAGGGGTGAAGGGGGGACATTGGGAGAAGATCGGGGGGGGTGAAGAGTGGGACATTGGGTTGACATTGGGGGGGTGAAGAGTGGGACATCGGGAGGACGTTGGGGGGGATGAAGAGTGCGACATCGGAGAGGGAGACATCGGACCTCGAAACAGGGTGCAAAGGTAGGTTCATTTTGTGTTTTCACTTACCTCTATGGTTTTTTATTTAATTTATTTAGTTTCTTGTTCCCTGATCTGGCCCTTCACGCCAGGTGTGAATCAGAAGCAGTAGTCAAGCTGCCCAGGTAAGTTAAAAATCGTCCTAATCACTTACTCTGTCACAGGTAAAGTGCCTTAAGTACCTCAATGAGGTACATTTGGATCGTTAATTGTCATCCCGCCGGCTTCAATTACTGGCGGGACTTCCGTTTTTGGGTCGCCTGCGTGCACACAGGTGGGTCCCTGGGAAACTCGGAAGTCGGCAGGTTGGGGCCAGCTTCCGAACCCGAACGGGATTTCCGCGATTTTCGGAGACCACCCACCCCAACGCACCCGCAATTGCCTCCTAAAATTGAGCCCAAGGTGATTGGCAAAAGAACCAAAGGTGACATGAGGAAAAGCTTTTTTACGCAGCAAGTGGTTAGGATCTGGAATGCACTGCCAGAGGGGTTGGTGGAGGCAGATTCAATTGTGGCTTTTAAAAGGGAACTGGATAAGTATTTGAAAGGAAAAAAATTGGAAGGCTACGGGGAAAGGGAGGGGGAGTGGGATTAGCTGGATTGCTCTTGCATAGAGCCGGCACGGTCTCGATGGGCCGAATGGCCTCCTTCCGTGCTGTAATCTTTCGATGTGGCTTTCTTCATAACCTAGGCATCTAAGGCCCAAAATCATCCTTGTCACTCTTTAAACCCGAATATGTCTATTCTTTTTGAGATAGGGTGACCAAACTCACGTGGCATATTCCAGGATTGACCTCCATTAATTCAGAATCAATAGCACAGAAGGAGGACATTCAATCCATCGTCTCTGTGTGGCTTTTTGGTAGAGCAATCCAAAACTAATCCCATTGTCATGCTGTCTGCCCATAGCCCTGTAACTTCGTCTGCATCAAATATCATTTTTTTTCTTTAAAAGATGCAGCCATCTCTGCCTCAACCACTCCCTGTGGCCAAGCATTCCGTGTTCCAGCAATCCACTGCGTAAAGCAATTTCTCCTAATCTCTCCTCACTCTCTTAGGGATAATTGTAAATTGACAACTCATCATAATCAATCTATCAAAACTCATAATTTTAAAAACCTCTATTAAAGGAATTGTTCTGGGACTCTACTACAAATACCCTGTTCTATATTATTCACAAATATTGTGCACAGTAGAGTTCCAGAACAAGTCCTTGTGAAGCACCAATAGTTACTTTTACCCAGCAGAACTTTTTCCATTATTGTTTTTTCTGACTTTTGTTGTTAACCTAAGTCTTTAAGGATCTAGCAATGTATTGGGCCAGACTTCGCTGTGAGCAGCGAACGAACGGCATAGATTTTCTATTGGGTTTTGCATGGCAAGTTGCTGTCAGCCAAACATCCAAACAGCGCAGCGCCCTGTACAGGGCACCTGGGACCTGTGTGAATAGGACAAGGAACTGTGTGTCTCCTTAATCAATCAGATTGAAGAATCATTAACAACAGCGCAGAGTCAGAACCAGGAAGTGTAAGTGAATTCAATTTCAACTCAGGTCAGAAAACAAAATGTGGAGAGGTAAAGAAAGATTGGATTAAGAGAGAGAGATAAAAGGCAGAAAGAAAAAGTAAAAAAAAGTTTATTTAATCTTTTTGCTTAAATCTCCAACAATAATTAAAAGTTAATTTTCAGTGCCAGAGAGGTAGTTTGGCAGTAATTAAGACTTACCACACCGTTAAAAGGTTACTTAGACTAGAATGGACCAGCCGTAACTTTTTGTGGTGAGTTTAGTCCGTATTTCCGACGTCAGTACAGGAACTTCACACCGTTCAATACAATTCAACGGTGAGTCAGACAGCGAAATGCCGTTTTCGCGCAGCGCATCTCGGACAGCAACTTCTGGATTTTCACGTTTAACTGCTCATGTGTGCTCGCCGGAAGTTGCTATCTGATTTGCACATAAATACCGGTGAGCGCTGTTTTCACAGCAAAATCCAGCCCGTTATCTATTACATGAGCCTGAACCTGTCCCTCACATGAGTAGCTTCATTATAAACCTTTTGAAAGCCCAAGCAAATTACATCTATTGGATGATTCTTGTCCACTATCTTGGTTACCTCCTCAAAGAATTCAAATAGGTTTGTAGGACATGACCCATTGGGGTAGATTTTCAACTTGCTGCCCAGGCATAAAATTGCTGTTGTGGATCAGCCGCCTGTTATAGAACCTGCCTGATTTTAATTTCCTCTAAAGTCAGTGGAAATAAAAATTGGGTAGTTTCCATAACAGTGGCTGATCCGCAAAACCAGTGTTATGCTTGGGTAGCAAATTGAAAATCTAACCCCTTATTTCTAAAATCCAACTGCTGCCTATAATACCTGTGCTCTTTACGTGTTCATTTAAAGCAAACTATAGAATGTGCTCAAGCATTTTCCCCACTATGGATGTTAGACTAACTGGCCTGTAATCTCTACATTTATATCTTACTTGTCTTTTTCTTATTGGAATTGCATTTATTAATACAGTGAGATTATTTTCTATTAGTTTAATTTTTTGTTGTATATTGTAATTAAATGAGTAAAATGGTGAAAGTACAATATTGCCAGACTACACCACCAGGTGATGATGTTGTTCTTCAGTTTAAATGTCCTTTACCCATGTTATATCCTCGCACCTACATCATTGCAGTACATTTCACATCTTTGCAAAATCATCAATAAAACTTAGTATTGATGCTTTTTCCCTTTTACTTTCTCAAGAGCTACTTTGTTTCTGCTCTTTCAAGCCCTGAGAATCCAGTGGGAGTTTGCAGTGCAATGTTGATGCCCTGTCCTGTTGCTGAGTGCTACAGCAAATTAGTGTGCCCTGTGCTTTGATTTTTAAAAAATAATCCCTATATCATATATAAAAAAAAATCAAGTTTTGGCATCTGTGGTCACCCATATGTTATTTTCAATGAAGGTTTGATCAGCCAAATGTTATTTTCAATGAAGGTTGAGTGCTGAAAGACCAGAAGCAATATATGGCTCAACCACTATGCTCCCGGGTGCCCAGCTCTTGAGCTGAGCCTGTGTGTCAGTGGCTGAAGTGTTGTTTTCCTCAGCAAGAACATCACTGTCAAAGAGACAGCTGAGGCACTTGATGAAAGGAGCTAGGGAAACAAAAACCAAACGCTTGTGTATTTAATCAACAAGGAAACGTTAATGACTTATGTTGGTGCCTTACAAAGCTCACCTGTTTAATTAGAGGTGCAGTTGTATTACACCCCTATTAATTAGTGACATCACTGTAGCCAGTGTGACAAAGAAAAGCACTACACTGGAAGCAATACTGCAATTTTCTCTAAAGGAAGCTGCACAAACCATTACTTATCAAATTATGCTCATCTGAATATTTCCACAGAAACAAATAGCACAATCGCAGGCCCCTAACAAAATAGACTGCCCTCTAAGATGGATACGTATTATCCACCATGTGAAATCTAAGAACGTTTAAGATATGGTTTTGTGCAGGCACAAACAGATACGGGCATAATTGAGATATCAGCGGCTTTGTTGTTGTCGCTGCTTTCTGCACTAGGGAGTCAACATACCCACAGCATGGAAATGGGTGGCCATATATTCAAATCAAAAATAAACACAGGGAGGGAATCTTACTCTTGCTATGCATGTGCGAATAGGCATAATAAACTGAGCTTGTCTTCCTCTGCTAAATTGTGAGATTGCTGCTTATTATTTCCATCAAACATCCATGGCTGGAGTTTTGAAAAAAACAAGGGCACGGCATATTTTTATTTCTTATTTATCAATAATGTGTAATAATACTACAAATAAATAGAAACATCAGGTCAAAAAGTCCTGATTTCCATAATTTTTTGGGTATACAAGGAATATTTCTGGTGGTTGAAAAAAAACAGCAAATGCTAAAAATCTGAAATAAAAACAGAAAATACACAGCAGTCACATCACTATCAGAAAGAGAAAGATAGGTGACAGTTCAGAGCTAACTCTTCATCAGAAAAGGGATATGGGATACTTTTCAATACTGAGAGGGTGGCATGATTCTTATGGCTACATTTTAATTTCTATTTTATTCCATGGAACTATAATGGAGTGACTGGTACGCTGGCGTGACTTTTACTACAGTCTGTAGTGCGACACGTTCTCGTGTAAGTCGGTCCACTGTTTCCTCCAATTCCAGCACATTTGCAGCTCTGTGTCGGGAAGGAGTTAAGAAAGAAGCAGCAAAGGAGGAAGCAGCAGCAAGTATATGTGCACTAACTGTGATGACTGACTGTAAAGCAAAGAGAGATATCAGAGAGAAAGAAAAACACATCGACAAACTGAAAATCAAAGGTAGTTGTGATCTGACACACAAACATCAGGGATCTTTTCTGTGTTTTTCCAAACCAATCTACATTTCCAGTCCTTTTTGTGTGTTCTCACTCGGTAGAGTGATTATGGGTCTATACGTTGTAACTGGAAATGGTATTACGATCCCTGTGCCTGCAGAACTGCAATTTTGGCACCAATTCTTTTGGCAAAAACCATTTATTGTTAGGGGAAGGAGAAGACAGTATTAATGACAATGTGACACATAAGTGACACATTAGGATCGTCATGCCATTCAGCAGGACGATGTGATGTATAAGTGATACAATGGAGCTGATATCTGGCCTGTGGCACCCAAAGTGCTGTGGGATTTGGGTGCTGGGACCCTGGATTAGGTGTTGAGACCTGATAACGTACTCTGTTCCCAGTGCGCTGAGTGCAGGACAATGCAGACAGAAAGCACTTAGGGCACTCGAAGCTTGTGCATCAACTGTGTGTAAAACTTATCAAGTCACCATTTGCATACAAATGAGGCCTGCTCCCCATAATCTGGCTGATAAGGCTGAGAAACAGAATAGTCGCTCAGCGCCAATTGCAAATACATGTGCACGGGAGGACTGCAGGAAGATTAATTACTTTCCTGAGTGGCTCTGATGTTACACTAGGGCCACCCAGTTTATCTGCACCTGGACTGTTTTGCTTGGCTGCCACCCCTCTCCCAGAAGAAAATGGTTCCTTTTGCTGTGTATGAGTCACTAACTGGTTATATGCTATTGATGCAGCACAACGGGAAAACTCAACACCTACGGAGCAGTGGCCCCGGTTGGCCTGAATATTGTTTCAAGGCAATTTGCACCATTGCATTGCGTTTTTGGTAAACAAAAGTATTCCAAACATGCTCTTTGCTCTTTAGCCAAAATAGCAACTGTTAAAGATGTAAATAAGTTGCTTGTTTATTTTTAACAGCTGGTACATAAACATAAAAAATGAATGAAGTTACAAACCTTAGTGGAGATGTGCATAAGTCTATTTTAAAGGAAATTAAGTTCATAATGGTTCCCCAGACATTGTATTGATTTGAATGCAAAACCTGAGCACAATTCAAAAGTGTTGCTCATGGTGGAGCAACAATTGTATGTTCGTAACAAAAAATCCAGAGTACCTCAACCTAACGTTAGCTGGTCTGAAATTTAGAATGTTACAGCAGGGCGGGCAACAGCATGCCTAATGTCATCATGTTGATGCAGTGTTGACACAGAGCTCAAAGGAGTGTGTGATTGTGTTTCAGCTCCTATGAGAGTTAGGGGAAGGAAATCATGGTCAATATGGGCGAATCATGAATTATTTATCATTGTGAAAGTTTGATATTTTTTTCAAAAAGGTTTACAGAAAACAGGAAATTAATGCAATTCTTCATCGAGGGTTAGTTGCAGATACTAGCAACTTGGGAATAGTGTGCAATATTTATCAAATGTGTTTTACTGGAGTTGAGAAGCAATATTCTTTTAAAGAAAAACTCAAATGTATTTATTATGGTTAAGCAGAAGGATATCTGTAGGCATTTACTCTTATGTTCAACTCCATTTATGCCCAGCTGCCGGTAGCAGAAATTGCAAACAGATCACTTGGGTTATAAGGATTAAGATGCTTCTTTCATTTTCTGCTCAGCACAATCCTACACAAAATATCCTTAGTTGAACAGTTTTTTTGCTTCCCATCTCTCTTGAAAGTGCTGACTTGTGTGAGGTACAGTCCATGGGTAGACAATACATTCTAATCCTCAATAAACTGAGTGAGCTTTGTGCAATGTCTGTCACTAGCAGCCCAATTCTATCTTCACCTGACAACCACACACTTTCCATTTGAAAATATTCGGAGAATGTTGGAGTTTAGCCTGGTTTCTCTAATAATAACTATTAATAAACTAAAACTGAAGATCATTGGTAGAACTTGGGGGCTTTACAGCTGTGCCAGAAATGTCCTGAATGCCAGTACTTGCGTCTTATTTGACCCCAAGGTGAGCTTCAAACTCCATATCCTCTCCAACATAATGACGACTTAATTCCACCTCTGGAACAGCACTGGTCTTCACCCCGCCCCAGCCCATCTGCTGCTGGAACTCTCATCCATGCCTTTTTCACCTCCAGACTGAACTATTCCAATGCGCTCATAGCTGGACTCCCATGCTCCAGCGTCTGTAAACTTCAGCTCATCCAAAACTCTACTACCTATATCCTATCCTGCATCAAATCCCGCTCACCAATTCTTCCTGACCTTGCTGTCCTACAATGGCTCCCAGTCCCTCAACACTTCCGATTTAAAATTCCCATCCTTGTGTTTAAATTTTTTATTGGCCATGCTCCTCCCTATCTCTAACCTCCTCTGGCCCTAAAACCTTTCCCCCACAGGACTCTCCACTCTGTGCATCCTCCACTCCTTTTGTTCCACTATTGACGACTGTGCCTTCTACCGCCTGGGCCCTAAGCTCTAGAATTCCCTCCCTAAACCAGTCCGCCTCTCCACCTCACTCCTTTTTTAGGACCCTCCTTAAAACCCACCTCTTTGATGATGTTTTCTGAGATTAGACTTCATTTTGATGCGTTGGAAGCGATCAACATCACTCAAAGACTTCATCGTGTCTCTCAAGAATCATAGAAGCTGAAAGCACTTCATGTTGCTGTGTGCATTTCCTATCCTCAGGCTGGCCAAACAAAACTGTGGTAAGAGTGCCTGCAGTGAGATTTGTGCAGACTTAAAATCATATAGTTGAACGTTACTTAAAATAGAAACTTGGTGGTACAGTGGCTTAGCACACTGTCCTTTCACCGTGCGGCCTGTGTTCGAACCCAGTTCATGCTGTTGGGATGAAAGTTGCCCCTTCTCTTTGCCGGATGTAAGAATCCTATGTGAGATAGTTTTGGACAGTCTCGACCTAGTTACTACTGGATGTCAGCCCATAGCACAAACTGCCTTTAATTTAACACCAATTGGTTATCTCACTTAAATAAGAATAGCTGGTATATGAATTTGAAAACTTCACACTGATGCAGCAGATGTGCTCTTCTGAGGCTGTGGCTGAAGCATGTTGTTGGGTTGGTACATTTAATTGTGCTATGTATCTAACCTGGGAATGTTTGATGCAGATGCTGTGTGAAAAACGATTCCCTTTCCCGGCACTGACGTCCGTCACCTTGGTAACCAAAAAACGTACCCAAAACATGAAATTAAAAATAAGGAAGCAGAGCTCTTTAGTGCTCTATGCAATCATCATCAGCAGTTCCACAGCACAGCTAGAAACAAATACCCAGCAGAGCTGGGCAGGGGAGGAAAGGGCACCCAATGTCATTCCAGGTCACCCAGTACTGCAGTCAGAATTTAAAGTTTTTGCTGTAATTTCAATGTATTCTATATACCCTGACCTTGCTGCTTTGGGGGGGTTTCTTTCCCAACTTTGTTATGATAAATAAGGTTACTTTACACCTAATAATGTAATTTTACATACTCTCGTGACATTAATTAAGATAAGATGCATTTGCTGCCTTTGACATTTTCCTTTTAGGTAGATAAGACTCTGGAGGAGCCAAACAACTCATTTTAAAAATTATTACAAATAAATTGCCAGTGGCAGTGGAATTAAAATAGCAACAGTGACCTTTTGGAGGTCTGTAACGAGTAAAATTACCACTGATTGTACAAGGTTAAATTCCACTGTATATACAGAATTTGAAAGGTGGTCCTTTCACTGGTTAAATTACAAGCTGTGTGTGATAGAAGTAGCAATCTGCATTTCATTTAGGCCTTCGGTTGTTTTGCTAATTTTTTGAGTGTAAAACTGTTCTAAAAATAAGATAATAATTTTATTAAAAAAAACCTCAAAACCGTCATTGACACATTTTATGTTGGAAAAGTAATGGCAGAAAAGCCCTAAGCATTGGTCTAACAAATATTGTGGTAGATTTTCATCTTCACCACCTAGGCAGTAATCTGGCAGAGCTGATCGCCTGCCAGTTATAGAACCCGTCAGTCTACTCTCAATAATTACCAAAGTGATGGAAGAAGCGTCAACAGTTCCAGCAAACGGCACTTACTCACCAATAACTTGCTCGCCGATGCTCAGTTTGGGTTCTGCCAGGACCACTTGGCTCCAGACCTGATTATAACTTTGGTCCAAACATGGACACAAGCTGAATTCCAGAGGTGAGGTGAGAGTGACGGTCCTTGACATCACGGCAGCCTTCGACTGAGTGTGGCACCAAGGAGCCCTGGTCAAATTAAAGTCAGTAGAGATCAGGGGGAAAACATTGGTGCTGGACCTTGTTCTTGAACCACTGCAGTCCATATTGCAACAGTTCAAGAAGAAGACCCAGCACCGCCACCTTCTAGATAGAAATTGTGGTGTGCTGAAATGTACAAATACTAGGATATCCCTTTAGGTTCAAAGGGCAACTCGGGATGGGTAATAAAATGTCGGCCTTGCCAGTGAAGCACATACCCTGAGAATGAAAAAAACCCAAGATACCCACTGTTGCTTTGGCTTATGACTCCTCTGTGGCATCCCCGCACAGAAACCGAGCACAAGTACAGAGGCGCTGCCTCTGCCAGATCAGTTATCGAGCACACCATCGACATGCTGAAGTAGCGCTTCTGGTGCCTTGATAGGTCTTGGGCCATCCTTCAGTACAACCCAGCCAAAAATTCCTGGATCATCTTGGTCAGCTGCTTTCTCCATAATCTCGTAATTCAAGGAGACATCTACATGGAGCAGGTGGAGCAAGAGCCCTATGAAGAGCAACTGGAGGATGTTACTGATGAGCCTGAGGAACCAGAGGAAGCAGCAGCACACGCACCTTCTTCAGCAGCTGCAAGGGCCATTCAGCTAACCTTGAACAAGGACGCTTTCTCCAAGGGACCCGAAGAACCCTAACTATTACCAGTCCTCCCAGCATCTTTCCTATTTCCTGCAATAAATCAACGTCTGTAACATTTTCATGCCAATCCTACTCATCTGCCAGCCAGACCATACCTCTTCACTGCACATTTGTTACCTCAGCCTCACAAAGCAAACTTGTCTTCTTACCAGTTGTGTGTGTTGTGCTCATCTACCTAATTTTGTACTTCTACTTAGTGCCAGCCCTGTGATAGGAGAATGCACAGCTGTAGCTAATGCACATCGGTGAGAGGCCACTGGGACTGAGATAACTCTTAATCTTTGTGAGCATGGCACCAAGATGGGTCTTCTTGAGGCTGCTGCACTTCAGGTGTGAGGACAGCCTGCCTCTGCCCATTTTCTGGAAACTGTAAAGTCATTGGAAGTGGGTGGCAGACTGGTGTGGATATGTTGCCATTGGGAGTCACAGCAGCACCAGTTAGCCCCTCTCTCCTTTCGATCAGTGTGCCTTTTCAAGGAGGGGGCGACCTTGCAGTCCAAGACCTGTTTGGCAGCAGTCTGAGTATGATGGCCTCTTCCATGAAGGGCTGTTCTGCAGGTAGTCCCTGGAGCTGCCACTTGTTCCAAATCTGTCTGCATGCTTTAGATGCTGTGCAAGGCATGAGAACTTGATACGTGCAGTTTGTGGAATCCCCTGTGCTGCCTGCAACTTGTTGCAAGATCCTAGATACGTCCCCAATAACTCCAACAATGTCTCTTGTTCAGATAGCGTTCTTTTCTTAAAGGCAGGGCCCAGAGATCAGAATTCCTGCCCTCCTCAGCTGTGGATGAAGCTAAATGTCACTCTATGGCCAGTTGCTTCCTTCTGTTCATGGACCACCTCCACCTGTTCCCGCTAACTTGTGCTCTGTGGATCACCCAGTGTGCTGTCTTCAAACTGAGTGACTAAATCCACTGGGGTGGATAGATCGGTGATGTGCAGAGTAGGGTTAAATAACGGAATGCCAGGTGAGATGCTTGGAGAGTCCAGGTGCGATGGCCCTCAGCCAGCTTCTTCTGCCATACCTGGATGTATAGAAAGAGGAAAAGTATTAGGGGTATATCAGAGGGATGATTGCATGGCTCAAAGATTGGTGTTGGAGAAGTGGGTTTCGATTCGTGGGGCACTGGCACGAGTACTGGGGAAAGAGAGTGCTGTTCTGTTGGGACGGACTACACCTGAACCATGTTGGGACCAGAGTTCTAGTGAATCGAATAACTAGGAAGGTAGATTGGGCATTAAACCAAATAAGGGGGTGGGGGGGGGGAGGGTCCTGGTGGAGAGAAATCTAGAATGCTAAAGAGAAAAGACAAAGAAACAGTGCAGGAAAGTGATTGGGGTAAGGATAACCAGATTGTGTCAGGAAGGGACATAGCGTACAAACAAAAGAGTGCGCTAACAAATAGGGTCTGGGTAAGAAAAAATGGTAATAAGACAAATAGGGCCATAGTAAAAAAAAATGTTAAGATGTCTAAAATTGTTAAAAGGACAAATCTAAAGGCATTGTATCTGAATGCACGAAGCATTCGTAATAAGGTAGATGAATTAACAGCGCAAATAGATGTAAACAGATATGATATAATTGCGATTACGCAGACATGGCTGCAGGGTGATCAAGGCTGGGAACTGAATATCCAAGGGTATTCAATACTTAGGAAGGACAGGCAAAAAGGAAAAGGAGATGGGGTGGCATTGTTAGTAAAGGATGAAATCAGAGCAATAGTGAGAAAGGATATTGGCTCAGAAAATCAAGATGTAAAATCAGTCTGGGTGCAGTTATGAAGCACCAAGGGGCAGAAAACACTGGTGGGAGTTGTCTATAGGCCTCCAAACAGTAATGGTAATTTAGGGGACGGCATCAAACAGGAAATTAGAGATGCATGTAACAAGAGTACTACAGTAATCATGGGTGACTTTAATCTACATATAGACTGGCCAAACCAAATTAGCAATAATACTGTGGAGGATGAATTCCCGGAGTGTGAACGAGATGGTTTTTTTAGACCAGTACATCGAGGAGCCAACCAGGGAACAGGCTATCCTAGATTGGGTATTGTGCAATGAGAAGGGGTTAATTAATAATCTTGTTGTGTGGGATCCTTTAGGGAAGAGTGATCATAACATGATAGAATTTTTCATTAAGATGGAAAGTGAAGTAGTCCAATCCAAAACTAGGGTGCTAAATCTAAACAAAGGAAACTACGAAGGTATGAGGAGTGAATTGGCCATGATAGATTGGGAAGCTTCATTAAAAGGCATGACGGTGGATAGGCAATGGCTAACATTTAAGGAACGAATGCATGAATTGCAACAATTATACATTCCTTTCTGGTGCAAAAACACAAAAGTAAAAGCGGCCCAACCATGGCTAACAAAAGAAATTAAGGATAGTATTAGATCCAAAGAGGAGTCATAGAAAGTTGCCAGAAAAAGTAGCAAGCCTGAGGATTGGGAGCAGTTTAGAATTCAGCGAAAAAGGACCAAGAGATTGACAGAGGGGAAAAATAGAGTATGAGAGTAAACTTGCAAGGAACATAAAAGTGGACTGTAAAAGCTTCTACAAGTATGTAAAAAGAAAAAGATTAGTGAAGACAAATGTGGGTCCCTTACAGTCAGAAACTGAAGAATTTATAATGGGGAACAGGGAAATGGCAGAGCAATTAAACAAATACTTTGGTTCTGTCTTCACGGAAAAGGACACAGATAACTTCCCAGAAATTCTAGGGAACCAAGGGACTAGTGAAAAGGAGGAATTAAAGGCAATTAGTATTAGTAAAAAAATAGTGCTGGAGAAATTAATGGGACTGAAAACCGATAAATCCCCAGGGCCTGATAATCTTCATCCCAGAGTACTACAAGAGGTAGCCATGGAAATAGTGGATGCATTAGTTGTCATCATCCAAAATTCTATAGATTATGCAACAGTTCCTACAGATTGGAGGGTGGCAAATGTAACCCCACTATTTAAAAAAGGAGAGAGAGAGAAAACAGGGAACTATAGATCGGTTAGCCTAACATCAGTAGTAGGGAAAATGCTAGAGTATATTATAAAGGATGTGATAACGGGACACTTAGAAAATATCAATGGGAATAGACAAAGTCAACATGGATTTATGAAAGGGAAATCATGCTTGACAAACCTACTGGAGTTTTTTGAGGATGTAACTGGTGGAATAGATAAGGGAGAACCAGTGGACATGGTATATTTGGATTTTCAGAAGGCCTTTGATAAAGTCCCACATAAGAGGTTAGTGTGCAAAATTAAAGCACATGGGATTGGGGGTAATATACTGGCATGGATTGAAAATTGGTTAACAGACAGGAAACAGAGAGTAGGAATAAATGGATCTTTTTTGGGGTGGCAGGCGGTGACTAGTGGGGTACCGCAGGGATCAGTGCTTGGGCCCCAGCTATCCAAATGTAATATTTCCAAGTTTGCTGACAACACAAAGCTAGGTGGAATCGTGATTTGTGAGGAGGATGCAAAGAGGCTTCAATGCGATTTAGACAAGTCGAGTGAGTGGGCAAATACATGGCAGATGCAGTATAATGTGGATAAATGTGAAGTCATACACTTCGGAAGGAAAAACAGAAAGGCAGAGTATTATTTAAATGGTGATGGATTGGGAAATGTTGATGTACAAAGGGACCTGGGTGTCCTTGTACACCAGTCACTAAAAGCAAACATGCAGGTGCAGCAAGCAGTTAGGAAGGCAAATAGTATGTTGGCCTTCATTGCAAGAGGATTTGAGTACAGGAGCAAGGATGTCTTACTGCAGTTATACAGGGCCTTGGTGAGACCACACCTGGAGTATTGTGTGCAGTTTTGGTCTCCTTACCTAAGAAAGGATATACTTGACATAGAGGGAGTGCAGCGAAGATTCACCAGACTAATTCCTGGGATGGCGGGATTGTCGTATGAGGAAAGATTGGATCGACCCGGCCTGTATTCACTCGAGTTTAGAAGAATGAGAGGCGATCTCGTTGAAACATATAAAATTCTGACAGGGCTAGACAGACTGAATGCAGGGAGGATGTTTCCCCTGACTGGGGGGGTTCAGAGCAAGGGGTCACAGTCTCAGGATACGGGGTAGGACATTTAGGACTGAGATGAGGAGAAATTTCTTCACTCGAGGGTGGTGAACCTGTGGAATTCTCTACCACAGAAGGTTGTGGAGGCCAAGTCACTGAATATATTTAAGAAGGAGATCGATAGATTTCTAGACACAAAAGGCATCAAGGGGTATGGGGAGAGAGCAGGAATATGAGGTGGAGGATCAGCCATGATCATATTGAATGGCGGAGCAGGCTCAAGGGGCCGAATGGCCTACTCCTACTCCTATTTTCCACGTTTCTATCCTCATAACAACTTACCGACAAGCAGCCTTCACCAACTATCATGGAACTGCTGATGTATGCAAGCTTGTGTGTCAGTAATTATATGACTGAATAGGATGGAGACTACTACCCTGAGCTGGGGCCATGCCTCTTGCTTCACCATCTCTTGCCTCCTCCTGCAAGCTCTGTCCGTGGATTTGGAGGGCTTGTTCCTTGAATAGGGTCAGACGATGCAAGGAGGTGCAACAGTGTGGTGAAGGTCACTTAAACCCAAGTACAAAAATGAGAAATTTAAGATTACATTGTTCCAGCACACACTACCTTTGTTAAAGGAAGGCTGCCCAAGACAAACTATTGTTCTCAAGGTACAGCAACACCAGAGCACCGAAAAGTCAGAGTATAATGGTCTCAGACTTAATACTCAGCTGATTCAGCAATATAGCTCAGCAGTCTGTTGCACATGATGGGCCAAATCTTCCTGGAAAAATAACATTGTGTTATCGACATAAGCCATTATTAATGCGTAAATTGGCCAGCAAGTTCGGGGGATGAAGAGATACACAGTGAGTTGTGAATCTCCAGAACTTGCTGCTCAATTTTACGCTGCTCTGCCATTTGCTTCGCACAAATGGCATCTCGACCTTAGTCTCCCCATCATTGTTAAGAACTTGCTGCATTTATACATTAAGTGCCCATTAAACATGCTGCAGCAAGTTAGGGCTCCTAATTAATAGTGTAAGTATCCTTTTAATGACGTGATAATTGTTAATGCAATGTCAATCAATCTCTCTGGCCCAGAAAGGGAACAATTTAAACTATTCAGTCTCATTCTGCATGTAGTCAATTGATTTTAAAAATATCAAATTTTAAATTTTACATTATTTTTCTTACTTTTCCTTCCTGTCTCTCTTTTTTTTCTCTCTCTCTCAATCCAATCTTTCTTTCACTCTCTTTATTTCTCTTTCTGTACCTGATTCGACTCTAATTCACCCTATTTCCTTCTCTGTCCTTCCTCTGTTTCAATTTCAATCCTTAAATCTCATTGGTTAAGGAGATAGACTGTTGGTCCCGTTGTTCACTAAAATCCCGGATGCCCGGTTACGATGCAAACACTTTTTGAGTTGAAGGGTGCAGGAAAAAGTCTAATTAACGGTGCATGCTCAGATATGCCCTGCTTCAGCAAGATTTGGCCCATTATAAATAGAAACACAATTTACCGCTAATTTAAAATCAAATTTCTAAAATGTCTGAAAATACAAAGCAGTGTAAACACGACCCATATGACTATCTGGAGACATTTCCCACATGGCAATAAGTTGAAGTAATTAGCCAGTATGTGCAAAACCACTCTGATGTATTCATGTGTGAAATAAAAGTCAAGGTCTGTAGACTATTGTAAATATAGCTGCTGAATTTTCCTGCATAAATTATAAAAAACCTGCACTTGAACAGAACAGTAAAAGCTGCTTGCATAAACACGTGGTTATCATTCAGTTTATTTGCACATGTATTCTTTTATTTCCATTCAGGTGGGAGCGAAAAGGCAGGAGTGGTACCTAGTTTTCTGATACCATAGCAAAATGAAATGAGGGAATTTGAAATCGAAAACTTTCCCATTATAATGTTCCTCCAGTGTGTTCTCCACTGACATAATTGACGTCATTCAGGCAGCTGCAAGATGGAGAGCCAAAGCATTCACTTAACATCAATTGTAAAAGATGAAATTTGAATTTCTTGAATGAAATGATAAATTAATATAATTTACTCGTTAATGGGACTAAAAGTGTGATTATTTACAATGGTAATTATGTGCTGTTCCCAGTACTTACAAAGAGGGCAACAGATAATGCCAGTTGGCAGGATTTCATACTTTCTCAGGCTGAGTGCCAGCGTCTCTGTCCAAGAACTTTTCAATGTTCCAGAGAGGTGGTGTTGACAATATTGTATTACAATATGTGTTGTATTGTGCAGTTGGTGTAGATGCTGCTTTCAGTCACTGTCACTCCTTTCTGGAGGCCTGAATTTGAATCCAGTTCCAAAACAAAAGAGCATGAAAGTTTTATTTCAGGAATAGTTATACAACTTTGTCTAGGCCAGTAGAGTGATAATGGACATAAGCCCAGTGTCAGCAGAACAAATACTAGTCCCTCCCACTTTTCCCCCAACACCCAATGGAGGACATTCACTAATACATGAATAGCAGCCTGTTCAAGCTAAAAGTGCATGCAGTTAATGTTAAATAACAGTTTGTTCTCACTGTCAATGAGGCAGGTGATATCCTATAGTGTCCACTGATCACAAGGCTTCTAGCAAACTGCTGCACACTGCATGTTTGTGTTTCATGGTTATGCGGGCACGTACTAGGGATTGGAATACCAGCAGGCAGTCAGAGAGATCCTTCCTGGCAATCCTACGAATCCTGGACCTGTGGACGCTGATCAACAATACAGCGTCAATATTTCAGAGCTAGATCAATGTACGTGAGCCACCTGCAGGTGGCAGTGTGTCAAGAAAATTTATTTTGCGTCATGAAGTCAGCCTGTGCAGAGCACTTACCTATTTCTGGGATGGGAAATTATTTGCTGTTTAGAGGCTTATTTCCATGTTCTGGGAGATACAGAGCTTGCACAGGACATGGGAAAGTAGTGTTCAAATAGGGAAACTGCAAACTTCAGGGGACTTTGCCTACCTGGGTTTCTTATGATATAGAGGAAGGGTTGATTGATATCACAACTTTTCATGGTTTACAAACACGTGAGGAAAGAACAACTTGAGCATAGGCTGAGTAAACTGGAGGCGGATAATATCCATTTGATGTCCTTTGGGATAATCTGTTTTCGGAATTGCTGCTTGCCTACAGCATGTATGATACTGATGACTTGCTCGGTTCATTTCAGTAATTGGTGCCTCAGTGCTTGTAAAATGCAAGTTCTTTCTCACTCCCATGTGTACAGGTTGGAGGAAAAATAATAATGGTCTTGCCTTGAGAGACAGAGATAAATAAGCTGTTTATTCCCCATTCTGAACTGAAACTCAGGGACTTGAATAGAGAGCTAATGTCCTCTGAATATGTTATTTAATTTGGCAATTTTTACCTTTCTATACTCTTGGATTACAAAATGGTAACGCTTATTGGTGAAGCATGTGGAGTATTGCTCTTCTGTAAATGGAATTTAGGTTGAACATAAGAAATAGGAGCAGGAGTAGGCCACACGGCCCCCCCAAGCCTGCTCCACCAATCAACAAGATCATGGCTGATCTTTGACCTCAACTCCACTTTCCCACCCGATCCCCATATCCCTTGATTCCCCGAGAATCCAAAAATCTATCTATCTCAGCCTTGAATATATTCAATGACTGAGCATCCACAGCCCTCTGGAGTAGAGAATTCCAAAGATTCACATCCCTCAAAGTGAAGAAATTCCTTCTCATCTCAGTTTATGTCCCCTAGTTCTAAACTCTTCAGCCAGGAGAAACAACCTCTCAGCATCTACCCTGTCAAGCCCCCTCAGAATCTTATATGTTTCAATGAGATCATCTCTCATTCTTCTAAACTCCAGAGAGTATAGGCCCATTCTACTTAATCTCTCCTCATAGGACAACCCTCTCATCCCAGGAATCAATCTAGTGAACCTTCATTGCACTGCCTCCAAGGCAAGTATGTTCTTCCTTAGATAAGGAGACCAAAACTGTACTCCAGGTGTGGTCTCACCAGAGCCCTACACAGTTGTAGCAAGACTTCATTACTCTTCTACTCCAACCCCCTTGCAATAAAGGCCAACATGCCATTTGCCTTCCTAGTTGCTTGCTGTGTTTCATGTATGAGGATACCCAGATCTCTCTGAGCATCAACATTTAATAGTTTCTGACCACTTAAAAAATATTCTGCTTTTCTATTCTTCCTACCAAAGTGTGGAGATGCCGGTGATGGACTGGGGTTGACAAATGTACAGAATCTTACAACACCAGGTTATAGTCCAACAATTGTTGGACTATAACCTGGTGTTGTAAGATTCTGGACATTTGCCCTACCAAAGTGAATAACCTCTCATTTCCCCACATTATACTCCATCTGCCACCTTCTTGCCCACCCACTTAACCTGTTTCTATCCCTTTGTAGACTCTTTGTGTCCTCCTCACAGCTTACTTTCCCACCTACCTTTTGTATTGTCAGCAAACTTGGATACATTACATTGGATGAATTGTTGATAGCTGCGTTGTATGGGCCTTGCATTTGCCTCACAACAGAAATTGGTCTCATATGTTAGAATTGGAGCTAACCATCAAAAATATTGAGGACCCTCATATTGTCCTCTTTACGTAATCTACGGCATTGGCTCAGAACATTGTCTATACCGCACATGCTAATATTTCTATTTTTCCTACTTGATCCTCTCAAAGAACATAATGCTAGAAGAGATTGCAGATTTGGTCAGCTTTGTGTGGTGAAATTATGTGGATTACCTTGAGCTGTGGTAAAAGAATGGCCTTTTCCTATTCTATGCTTTCTCGTGTTCTTATATAGCCTTTTCATTTGTGACGATTAATAACTATTTCAGTAACTAAAATGCAGCTTTCGTATTATATGTGTAGTGCAGCAATGCACGTAAATTAGGTTTGAGTTTATTATGCTTTTCATCTGGGAGTACTGTTTATATTTTATCCTTTTCTGTGTGCTATATTCACTTCCAGTTTTGTTCTGAGCCAAAGGCCCAATCCAGCAAGGAGACAGCAGTTATAGCAGGGATCATTTGTGTATTGAATTGGGTTGGTTTGAAGGATGTGACTATCTTTTTCTAGAAAGCTGTGCTACACATGTTCAGTGGTACAATTTAATAGGTTTGGTCTCTTCTGTGCCTGTACAATGCTATTTTCTGTCACATCAACAGTTTGTTTTATATCACCAGCAAACCAGGTGCTAACAATTGGAAAGGACTGCAAGGGTCGGTTTGCCTTTTTCATTTTCAGATATTGGGACTGATTTTCCTGGCCCTGGCACTGAACAGCACCCATCCAGGCCTCAGAGCATCAGATTTCCTGTCATGTGCCGTTAATATGGCCTGAGGGCACTGCCGATGCAGACCCACCTCTGTCTGGGTCTTGAATCGGAAAGCATGGCAGGAAACAGGAGAATAGCCACAGCTGCATTCCTGGCTTTTGGCATTGGAGCCTTCTGCTGTTGGTCCCAAGACCCAAAGATCATCCAAGGCAGTGGCAGGGATGGAGCTCTTACCTACAGTGCCCATCTGTCTTCGGGCTGCCCCTGGAATTCTCATAGATCCTCTAGTCCGTGGTGGTCCCAGAACTAGGCCTTACACCTTTGGGAGCTTGTAGAAATTGTCACCAATGGACGGGCTGGGAATTCTCTCTCTCATCTCATTTCCATGGGACCTTAGGACATATGCCTACTGCAGGTGCAGGTTAGCTCTGCGCACCCCTCCCCCACCCAGGGGAGCCCTGGAAATCCCAGGCCTGAGTAAAAGGGTTGTAGATGTGACAGACTTCGCCTCTTTTTCCTGACATTTGCTCCAGGGGACTGAACACTTGCCAGAGCCAGAGGTGAGGAAAATTATTATTGTCCTTAGGTTTTCTTCTTAGTTTAATGATGGATTTTCATCAGCTATTTGTGGTGGTTTAATGCCTGTGTGACAAAAATGAAACATTTTTGTCCAAAATTTCACTTGGTATTGGCTTCTGTAATTCTGTCAAAAAACCAGCTTCAATCACAGAAATTATTTTCCAGTTTAACTCGATCCATTATTGTGATGATTAATCGGTATATTCATGAGCATTTACTACAGGGAGGAATCAAGACACCCAATTCAAAACAGCGGGCCATGTGATTTGTTCAGATCTCTGTCTGATTGATAGCTTTTTGAATTTAACTGATCAATTCTGTTTGGCTCCGAATTCCTACCGTTTCAGAGGAATTTATTATCGGCCTAATTTTTTCAAATCAGTCTGGGGCTTTTGAAGAGGCAAGAGGTTGTCTCAGGTCTTCACAGCCTGAACCTTGTGAAGAGCGTTAACTAAATCAGAGACTTCCATAGTTGGGAGAAATTAAAGGAAAAGTATAACTGCATATAAAAATTAATTCTGATATATGGCTTCGTTATTATTTTCCATCACCATAGGGAGCTAGCTAATCTTAACAATTGCTGTGAAATGTATGTTGTTTTACTGCGACTATTCATTTGTCTTGTTACTGTTTGATAAATTGGCAATTAAATCCTAAAAACAAGATCTATTGTAGTGTTATTCTGTTGTATTTTAAAGACAAGGAGCATCCTGTGGAGGCACGGGATTGAAGTAGTAAGCTGAAGTAATCTAAAATGGATTTTTTGTTTGGTATCCTAGACACACTAAAAAAAAACTTACTTAGTTATCAGGGCAAGTGTAAACACCCTCATGGATGTAGCGAGCTAGGGCTTACCTATGAGAATAGCCTGAAACGTGAAAGCCAAAAATTTTTTTTTTATTCGTTCATGGGATGTGGACATCACTGGCGAGGCCAGCATTTATTGCCCATCCCTAATTGCCCTTGAGAAGGTGGTGGTGAGCCGCCTTCTTGAACCGCTGCAGTCCGTGTAGTGAAGGTTCTCCCACAATGCTGTTAGGAAGGGAGTTCCAGGATTTTGACCCAGTGACGATGTCAGGATGGTGTGTGACTTGGAGGGAAAGTGCAGGTGGTGTTGTTCCCATGTGCCTGCTGCTCTTGTCCTTCTAGGTGGTAGAGGTCGCGGGTTTGGGAGGTGCTGTCGAAGAAGCCTTGGCCAAAAATATCTGGAGTAGAAAGGGTAGAAGAAACCCCAAAACAACAGTCTGCTTCTCCAGTACTTTCACAGTACATTTATGTCTGAGCTCTCTGTGGTCCTGGACACCTCAAAGGACACATGATATAGGGTGAGAGATTACATTTCCCTGATGATTTGTGGGGGAGAGGAGAAAACTACAATTCCTAGACAGTCAATCAGGCATACATCAGACTTCCCTAATGGTCCACTGAGGAAACACCTTCGCTGATGGTCTAGTGGGAGATGCCTGATGATGTAGCAAGGGTTACATCGAGAGTTCCCTGGTGATTCATTTTGAGTGGGAGGGTGGAAAATCAAAATTTCTAGACAGTCAACATCCGATGCGTCAGATTTTCCTGATAATTCATGGGAAGGGGGTGGAGTGTCATAGTTCCTTAAGTGTCAGTGATGGTGCATTAGAGTTCCCTGTTGATTTAGTGAGGTGATGCAGCAGAGGTTGGTGGTGGTATATAGGGATACCTTCATTTCTTGGAATTCACGGGAACATCTGTCAGAGTTCCTTGGTCACACAGGAAGGTTGCACTCGTTCCATAATCTTGGTTTGCAGATCTGTTCAGAAAATTCAAAATGTGGACCCCCCCACCCCCCCAAAATGTCAAATCGGAAATTTCTCTCTTAATCAGAGGATAATTTTGGATGAGGAAGGCCATTCGGCCCATCTTAGTTCATCCATCCAGAAAGTTAATAACAACCCCTCCTTGCCCATGTGGCATCCGATTGTTTCTTAAATGATTCCAGGGTTTTGACTTCACTATTCTATCTGGAAGTTTGTTCTACACATTGATCATTCTTTATGTGAGAATTAAAGTCCTAAAGTTACTTTTTACTAGTTTAAATCTGTGTCCCCTGATTCTACTTCCACAGTTTAATTTGAAGTGATATTCCAGGTTAACTTTTTCTATACCCTTAACCATCGTAACCATTAACAAACTTGTATACCCCTATAAGATCACCTCTCAGATATTTACTTTCCATGCTGAAAAGCCTAAGTTTCTCCAGTCTTTCCTCACAACTCAGGCCCCTGACATTGGGGATCAGCCTCATGGCTCTCCTCTGCACTGCCTCCAGTGCTTGAATGTCTCTCTTGTTTCTTGGTGAACTGGGTACAGTATTCAAGGTGCAGTCTGACCAGATCACTTTAAAGTTTGGCCGCTACATCCTCTGACTTATATTCCTACTGTTTTATCCGTGTAGTTCAACATCCTACTGGCTTCACTAATAGTTGCTCAGTATTGGTTGGACCTGTTTAATGTTGAATCTACTAAGACTCTTAGGACTCCTTGAGCTTCTTCCTTACCTATTTCAATACCATTCATGAAATATGTGTGTCATCTATTTTTCCTTCCTGTGTGTAATATTTTACACCTGTCTGCATTAAATTTCATCTGCCATTGTTCTGACCACTTAGATATTTTGTCCAACTCATGCTGTAATTTCTGGGCTGCCTCCTCCAGTTTTACAGCCCCTCCTAGTTTGGTATCATCTGCAAATCTGACCGATTTACATTGAGTTTCTGAATCTAGGTAATGTATGTAAATTAGAAACAGTAGTGGTCTCAGCACCAATCCCTAAGGCACCCCACTCAGTACAACCTCCACTCTGACATAACTCCTCTAACGAGAACTCATTGTTTCCAACCCTTCTTATTCATTCCCAGGGTTTACTCTGAATCCCCAAAGGTTTGAGATTAATTAATAGCCTGTCATGTGGAACTTTATCAAAGGCCTTTTGGAAATCACATTTCATAGGGTTAATCACTTTCTCAAAGAAGTCAAGGAAGTTGGTCAGGCAGGAACTTCACCTTCTGAATGCATGTTGATTGCCGTTAACTAGATTATTATTGTACAGATGACCCTCAAGTTTGCTTCTGATCAATTCTATTATTTTATATGGAATTGAAGAAACACTAATGGGTTTGTATTTGCTTGTGTCTGTTTCATCACCTTTTTGAATATGGGCACCTCTGCATTGTCCACTAACTTCTTTTTAATAATTGTCAGTTCTTCCCCGTTTACAGAAGTTGAAATAGAGCCGAACATCAAATGAAATGTACCCATAAGTGAACTATTTATAATTTTGCTATTAAAGTTTGCTATTACTAAATACCTGAAATGTTTGTCTTCAAATGGAATATTGTTTTATGATCAATTATATAACTTTTCATGTATGGACTGAATTAAGATTGAAAATTGAATGAATGAACAGGTTTTGCAAAAGATTGTTTCTTTCTAGCTATGGTGGTTCCCTGTCACTCCACCGTGCTCTAATACCAAAGAGTCCACTGTAGGAATCTCGGGGTATGGATACACACATCACTAAAAGTAGCGATGCAGGTTAATAGGGCCATTAAAAAGGCAAACCAAGCACTGTGGTTCATTTCTAGGGGTATAGAAATTAAAAGCAGGGAAGTTATGATAAACTTGTATAGAACCTTGGTTACACCGCACTTGGAGTACTGTGCACTGTTCTGGTCTCCATATTATAAAAAGGATGTAGAGACATTAGAGAAGGTGCAAAAAAGATTCACAAGAATGATACCAGAACTGAGAGGATATACTTATCAGGAAAGGTTGAACAGGCTGGGGCTCTTTTCTCTAGAAAAGAGAAGGCTAAGGGGTGACCTGATAGAGGTCTTTAAGATAATGAAAGGATTTGATGGGGTAGATGCAGAGAAAATATTTCCGCTTGTGGGGGAGTCCAAAACTAGAGGTGAAAAATATAAGATAATCAGTAAGATAGGCTACGGGGAAAGGGTGGGGAAATGGGACTAGTTGGATTGCTCTTGCATAGAGCCGGCACGGGCTTGACGGGCCGAATGGCCTCCTTCTGTGCTGTAACCATTCTATGATTCGTAGATCTCGTCCCGAGTCCCTCTCAGCACTTTAGGGTAAATACCATCTAACCCTGGGGATTATTCATTTTAAGCCCAATTTCACCCCAGAAAATCAGAGTTAAGGGCAGTTTTTCAGAGTGGTTGGAAGTGGGTAGAGCTGTCCCACAGGGTTCAGTTTTGGGACCACATTTGTTCACTGTGCATATCAATGATTAGGATATGGCCCTAGAGGGAGTAGTGTTGAAATTTGCAGATGGTACCAAAAGAGGAGGTATAGTTAATGATTTAGAAGACCAAAGGAAGCTGTGAAGGGATATTGATAAGATGGGGGAATGGGCTAAAAAATTGCCTACAGCATTCAATGTCGCTAAGTGCGAGGTGATGGAGGAGAGCAGAGGGATTTGGGGTACAGGTTCACAGGACATTAAAGGTGGCACCTCAGGTTGAAAAGGCAAAAAGGATTTTGAGGCTTGATAGGGAGTAGAACAGGTAGATTGATGATCGAGAGTAGACTGATGGGGCGGTAATTGGCCGGATTGGATTTGTCCTGCTTTTTGTGGACAGGACATACCTGGGCAATTTTCAACATTGTCGGGTAGATGCCAGTGTTGTAGCTGTACTGGAACAGCTTGGCTAGAGGCGCAGCTAGTTCTGGAGCACAAGTCTTCAGCACTACAGCTGGGATGTTGTCGGGGCCCATAGCCTTTGCTGTATCCAGTGCACTCAGCCGTTTCTTGATATCACGTGGAGTGAATCGATTTGGCTGAAGACTGGCTTCTGTGGTGGTGGGGATATCGGGAGGCGGCCGAGATGGATCATCCACTCGGCACTTCTGGCTGAAGATGGTTGCAAACGCTTCAGCCTTGTCTTTTGCACTCACGTGCTGGACTCCGCCATCATTGAGGATGGGGATGTTTGCAGAACCTCCTCCTCCCGTTAGTTGTTTAATTGTCCACCACCATTCACGACTGGATGTGGCAGGACTGCAGAGCTTTGATCTGATCCGTTGTTTGTGGAATCGCTTAGCTCTGTCTATAGCATGTTGCTTTCGCTGTTTAGCATGCATGTAGTCCTCACCAGGTTGGCACCTCATTTTTAGGTACGTCTGGTGCTGCTCCTGGCATGCTCTTCTACACTCCTCATTGAACCAGGGTTGATCCCCTGGCTTGTTGGTAATGGTAGAGTGAGGAATATGCCGGGCCATGAGGTTACAGATTGTGCTGGAATACAATTCTGCTGCTGCTGATGGCCCACAGCGCCTCATGGATGTCCAGTTTTGAGCTGCTAGATCTGTTCTGAATCTATCCCATTTAGCACGGTGATAGTGCCACACAACACATTGGATGGTGTCAGTGTGAAGACGGGACTTCATCTCCACGAGAACTGTGCGGTGGTCACTCATACCAATACTGTCATGGACAGATGCATCTGCGACAGGTAGATTGGTGAGGACGAGGTCAAGTAAGTTTTTCCCTCGTGTTGGTTCGCTCACCACCTGCCGCAGGCCCAGTCTGGCAGCTATGTCCTTCAGGACTCGGCCAACTCGGTCAGTAGTGGTGCTGGAAGGTGTCGTCGACAGTGCTATCAAGCAGCACTTACTCACCAATAACCTGCTCACCGATGCTCAGTTTGGGTTCCGCCAGGACCACTCGGCTCCAGACCTCATTACAACCTTGGTCCAAACATGGATAAAAGAGCTGAATTCCAGAAGTGAGGTGAGAGTGACTGCCCTTGACATCAAGGCAGCATTTGACCGAGTGTGGCACCAAGGAGCCCTAGTAAAATTGAAGTCAATGGGAATCAGGAGGAAAACTCTCCAGTGGCTGGAGTCATACCTAGCACAAAGGAAGATGGTAGTGGTTGTTGGTGGTGGCCAACCATCTCAGCCCGAGGACATTGCTGCAGGAGTTCCTCAGGGCAGTGTCCTTGGCCCAACCATCTTCAGCTGCTTCATCAATGACCTTCCCTCCATCATAAGGTCAGAAATGGGGATGTTCGCTGATGACTGCACAGTGTTCAGTTGCATTCAACCCCTCAGATAATGAAGCAGTGCGAGCCCGCATGCAGCAAGACCTGGACAACATCCAGGCTTGCGCTCATAAGTGGCAAGTAACATTCGCGCCTGAAAAGTGCCAGGCAATGACCATCTCCAACAAGAGAGAGTCTAACCACCTCCCCTTGACATTCAACGGCATTACGATTGCCGAATCCCCCACCATCAACATCCTGGGGGTCACCATTGACCAGAAGCTTAACTGGACCAGCCGTATTAATACTGTGGCTATACGAGCAGGCCAGAGGCTGGGTATTCTGCAGCAAGTGACTCACCTCCTGACTCCCCAAAGCCTTTCCACCATCTACAAGGCACAAGTCAGGAGTGTGAAGGAATACTCTCCACTTGCCTGGATTAGTGCAGCTCCAACAACACTCAAGAAGCTTGACACCATCCAGGACAAAGCAGCCCGCTCGATTGGCACCCCATCCACCACCCTAAACATTCACTCCCTTCACCACCAGCGCACGGTGGCTGCAGTGTGTACTATCCACAGGATGCACTGCAGCAACTCGCCAAGGCTTCTTCGACAGCACCTCCCAAACCCGCGACCTCTACCACCTAGAAGGACAAGAGCAGGAGGTACATGGGAACAACACCACCTGCACGTTCCCCTACAAGTCACACATCATCCCAACTTGGAAATATATTGCCGTTCCTTCATTGTCGCTGGGTCAAAATCCTGGAGCTCCCTTCCTAACAGCACTGTGGGAGAACCTTCACCACACGGACTGCAGCGGTTCAAGAAAGCGGCTCACCACCATCTTCTCAAGGACAATTAGGGATGGGCAATAAATGCCGGCCTCGCCAGCAACGCCCACATCCCATGAACGAATCAAAAAAAAATTCACTAGGATGCTGCCTGGTGTGAGGAAATACAAATACAAAGAATGATTTGAAAAATTGTTTTTTTCCCCGTTAGAACAATGCAGATTATGGGGCAATAGAATAAAAGTGTTTAAAACACTGTTTCCAGTAGATGAAGGATCAAGAATGAGGGACCATAGGTACAAGATTAAATGTAAAAGATTTAGAGCAGGGAGTAGGAAAAACGTCTTTGGACAGAGTTATGATGATGTGGAATTAACGTCTAGGGTTAATGGTTGAGTCAGAAACTATGTCAACATTCAAGATCAGGTTGGATAAGTGGATGAAGGAAATGGGATTGAAGGGATACAGAACAGGGTGAGTAAATGTGATTAGAACTATTTCCTCGCATGGAAGGTAAAAGCCGACGAGGACTGGTTGGGCTGAATAGCCTGTTTCTGTAGTGTAACTTCGATGTATTTTTATTTACATGGTGGGCTAACTAAGTAAATAGATGTAAGAATTCCTTTGGTCAGCATAGATAGTAACATGGTAATTGAGTAAGATTTCCTCTGTTCGCTGGCCTGAAAATGTGTGGGCCTTCCAGCCTGTGAATTAGGCCAGAACCTAGATGTGCCAGGTCCCAGCTTGTGCTGAGCATATTGTTTGGGATAGAACAGTCTCTGCCCCAAATATGGTTCCCCTACCTGGCCACTGAGAGTTTCCTCAGCCGTGGGTTGGGATGTGTATTTCGTATGCCAAATCAAATGGGGCATACTGGCCTCCCAGTCAGCAAAAGTGAGGCCCACCTGGGGGGAGGGGGTGGTGGTGGTGTCCAGGCCTGCAATGAGGATTGGACCTCCAAAGATTTTGATCAATTTTTTAAAAATTATTTTCTCCATTATAAAGAGCTGCTTACTACATGTGTTGGACAACTGGGCCTTCGAGCAGCTGACCAACACTACTGGCACCTGCCAGAAAAAGGCAAATTAGGGAACCTCCCCTTTAAGTCTGGCAGGGTTAGCGACAGAGGTTCCCAATGGTCATATCCTGGCACTTATGCCAGGATGTGGATCCGTGCATATTTGGCCCCACTGTTTCTAGTGAAATTGTAAACACGTTCTTAAAAAAAAGTTCAAAAAAACACATTTGAGATTTCACTAGAAATATTGAGCAGAGGAAATCTTCACAAATGTATTTACAATGAATGTTGCTATACATAGTGTTCCAAACAATTCTTATCCCAGAATGGGATGTAGATGAAAAGGTACTAAATATAATGATGTTTAAGAGTTGAAGATACAAGACATCACATAACTAGTAGTATAATCATTTCTATTTTATAGCAGAGTATAGGAAAATGTACCACATTTTAAATATTATATCTCTTCAATATCTAAACTGTTTTATGTTTATGTTCGACTCTGGCAATTTGTTGCCATTAAATGCAATCAAACAAGGCTGGCAGTTATTGTGTTCATTTTAACTGATCACTAAAGGGATATTATCTTCCAGAAAAGGTATTCAGCAAATCCTTTGTCATTTTTTTGCAAGCACCTGACATGATGACATAACTAGTCATTAAATTACATAATTGCATCACTGCACATGACAAAATTTATACTTTGCTTTTCAGACTCTTTTCCCTCTACAAACAAAAAAGGTTTGCCGAAGACTTTTTATGTAAATACTTTCCCTTTAACTAGCTGCGAATCTGAGGTCCATACAAAGTCATTTTCAGATAACAGATGGTTTCAACAGAATGCAGAGCTGTCACAGAATAGAATAGTAAACAGATTACTGCTAGCATAAATACTGCCCAGGTGCCTTACCAAACATTCTGCTTATTGAGAGGGCTGGATTGTTGTTGATGTGCATTTTGCCTCATGCACCCTTGGGGTCACAGGGCAAAGTCCCAATGTTAGCTGATATGTCAGTCTGTCCAGCCACAACTGTGGTTTTGCACAGTTCTCAGCCTGTCCAATAAACGCAAGTGGATCATTTCACCATAGGACATCATTCAACTTTCCGCATGATGAGCATGGCTTCAGAACACAGAACCGCATTGGCATCTGTGGCCATGGAAATGGACATGACCCCATCTGTGCTTTCTCACAATGGACATGGAGAGGCAAGTGGCCCCCAAGAGCAAGAAAAACAGGACATCAGGAAAAAAGTTAAATCAAACTGACATATTGTGTAATTTTCATGGTGTAACACTTAAGATGGTCACTTTCTGCTGTTGTGGTTGTCGGTTTGAATTTGGTGCAAATTATATAGCAGCATGAACAACGTTTTGTCAGTGTGCTAAATCCGTATTTGATTTGGTAAAAAAATGGTGACTCCAGTTGGTATCCAAGGGCACGCAGGATCTGTTAGTGCAAATTCCTACTGACTGGCCTCGTGGCTAAAATCAGCAGATCACACTTCAGGACATTTGACTAATTTGAAAAGTTCACCTTGAGTGTGGGACACGACTTTACACAATGGGTGGAGATTTTTCTAAAAATAAACTCTCCATGGGTGACAGACAGAGGAAATGTAATTTATATTAAAAGCACTTTCTGTATAGTCCCCTTCCCCTTGAAGTACATTTATTAGAATAATTAAATTTATTTACAAATGACGATATTTGCAGTAAAAACAGAAAATGCTGGAAATACGCAGCAGGACAGTCAGCATGGGAAATAGAGAGGTTAATGTTTTGGGTGTGAGCCTTTATCAGTGCCTACCCCTAATTATCAGGCAATGTAAATGTTCCTTATTAAAATCAGATGCGATTTTAATTTCGGAAATGTATGATATTTCTATTGCTATAAACCTGGAAATTATCATGAACAATGTCCTTGTACAAATGCTTAATGTGTTTGTGTAAAATATATCATCTCCATTGTTTTAATAAAGCTTTAATGCATTTAAAATAAACAGGTTAACAGCTTTGTTAAAATAGTCAAGAGAAGAGTATGATATGTGCATATTAAATGTTTGTTCAATATTATTGTTCATAGTAATTTTCAGGCTAAACACACAAAAGTATTATTGGTCCTTTCAGTCAGTTTGTGAATGAATCCCTCAGCTTCTGGTGAAATTGTTATTTGAAATAATGATTGTTGTGAATTAACTTGTATAACTGTACAATAAGGAAGGAATATGCTCGATGGGAGAAATGACCGTTCCTTGTTACGCACTTTTTTGCTCTTTGGGTAGATCTTGACGTTGTGCGATAGAGTAAAAATGAAGATAATGAGTCGGCAGCCCGTTTTACATCCCTCCCGATTGTTATTTCCGTTTTACATCTCTCCCGATTGTTATTTCCGTTTTACATCCCTCCCGATTGTTATTTCCGTTTTACATCTCTCCCGATTGTTATTTCCGTTTTACATCTCTCCCGATTGTTATTTCCGTTTTACATCCCTCCCGATTGTTATTTCCGTTTTACATCCCTCCCGATTGTTATTTCCGTTTTACATCCCTCCCGATTGTTATTTCCGTTTTACATCTCTCCCGATTGTTATTTCCGTTTTACATCCCTCCCGATTGTTATTTCCGTTTTACATCTCTCCCGATTGTTATTTCCGTTTTACATCCCTCCCGATTGTTATTTCCGTTTTACATCCCTCCCGATTGTTATTTCCGTTTTACATCTCTCCCGATTGTTATTTCCGTTTTACATCCCTCCCGATTGTTATTTCCGTTTTACATCCCTCCCGATTGTTATTTCCGTTTTACATCCCTCCCGATTGTTATTTCCGTTTTACATCTCTCCCGATTGTTATTTCCGTTTTACATCTCTCCCGATTGTTATTTCCGTTTTACATCCCTCCCGATTGTTATTTCCGTTTTACATCCCTCCCGATTGTTATTTCCGTTTTACATCCCTCCCGATTGTTATTTCCGTTTTACATCTCTCCCGATTGTTATTTCCGTTTTACATCTCTCCCGATTGTTATTTCCATTGACTTCAATGCCGACTCACTATCACCCATTTAATATTGTCGCATGAAGTCAAAATCTACCCCCTTGTCTCTGCAGAGGCTAAATAAGTTGGGTCATGTCTAAAATTGGACAAAATATACATGGTCTGTGGAAGGACTGCCAATGGCAGGTGGAATGGACTTTTTGGTTCTCTACTTTTTTTTAATGTTCTTGTTTTTCCTTTCCTGTGTGACAGGCTGGCCACAAATAAGCAGATCTAAACAAACACAATACCAAAAAAAGCCAAGAAATCTTGGAGTAAGTAAAGGCCATTCTGATGTTGAACTCATTCTTTCCACAGACTTTGTATAATTTACCCTATGAAGAACTCTACCTAATTTGTGTAATCTCTTGAAGGGAACTCATGCAAAATTTCTCTCTGACCCCCAAAGCTAATAAAGTTATAATGGATGCGGGCAGAACAATCCTACGCAATTCTCTAATTAAAATGGTAACAGACTTCTTTACATTCAGGGTGGCTGAGCATCTAATAATGGCAGTATGTATTTTTGGATTGTTTTGGTGATTTGCTTTAAATGTGTGAAACGTTTGAATATTTGAAAGGGAATCGGAGCTGCGATAATGCAGAGATTATATAAAGACTTCTGCTATTGAGAACTGGTGAGCTTTGCATCTCCTGGTGGACTGTATTAAACAGAAGCGGCATTCGAACTGAAATGGAAAGCAGCAGCATAATGTTAGCTGGACTCTTTTTAAGGGCTGACCTAGTTTTCTTTCAGTAACTAATTTACAGTTTCAGGTCGCAAGAGATCAAAAGAACAGTAGCTAATGCAGAATATAAAAGTAAATTAAATTAGGACGCAGAAACTATTACTCAATACGACCTCATAAATTGTGTAATCTGTTATCAATATTAAAGAAATATTTCTGGTTACTCTTTTCCAGCTCCTTTTAGCTATAGTCAGGATCTCGACTTTAGAGCAGAGGGAGTGAAAAGGTGTTATTTGCGCAGGACCGTAGAAATCTAATAAAAGTATAATTAGTTGTATATTGTAATTGCTCAATAAGCTAGTACACAATACCTGGAGAATGGTGTTTGTTTATAATTCGCAAGGTTCTCAGAGTGATAAATTTCAGGAGTATTCAAATGTAAAATACTACTTTGAGGGATTGGGAAAATGTTGTTAACCCTCATCAGTACATTCAGGATATGAAGAAAACAGTCAAATATTGTCATCTGAGTTGTCGTCTTCCAGTAACAACACCTACCAGTATAAAGGAATCATTTAGAAGTGGAACACAAGGTAGACCACATGCTTCACAGAAGGCACAGCAGGGCATCATGATAAACACATTAACTGAATCCCATATTACAAAAATAAATGGTATCTGTATCATTGAGATGTTCATTTCTTTGCTTCACCATTGGCGGCTGTGCCATCAGCTGCCTAGGCCTTATGCTCTGGAATTCCCTGCCTAAACCTCTCTACCTCTCTCTCTCCTTGTTTAAGACGCTTCTTAAAAACTCCCTCCTTGACCAAGCTTTTGGTCACTTGTCCTAATATCTCTTTACATGGCTCAGTGTCATATTTTTTCTGATTACGCTCCTGGGATGTTTTACTATATTAAAGGCGCTATATAAATGCAAGTTGTTGTTGTTATATACCTCCTTATTTGCATATGGTAATTTTTAGGCCATATGCAATGTACCAAATGTGCATTGTAGACAGTGTGGGCGCTAAATTGGCCCGTTGTTTCGGCGCTACACGGCCCCTCCGACATCCAAGATGGCGCCTTGGATGCGCACACACGTTTTCGGCGTGACGTGCGCCAGACGCCATCTTGGTATAGGAGTTAGTGCATGCGCTAATCCCGACTGCTGGAAACATGTAAAGTAGGGAGAAAATGGCTGCAATCAGTGTGCAATGCTGATTTAAAGTGATACACACAATTTTGGACCTTAACGCTCAACTCAATGCACAGTCTTATCCTCGACCATCTAAATGTTTCTTACAGTGCCTGAAGGACCCCCCCCACCAGCGCTATTTAAAGGGCCATGCAGGTGTTGCAGGTTAGTTGCTGGACTATTGCTTCTGGCTGCTGGAGGAGTAGGAAGTGTTTTTTAAAGCTCCCTATTCTTATTGAGAGTTCCTACACTACTTTTGAGAATGCTTTGGCAAGTATTGCCTAACGAGTCGGAAAGTTACAACCCTGGTGGAACAACATTCCTGCCAACCATGGGCGGTCTGCTAGGGCTCCCGCTGGGCATTGAGCATGACTGGGAGCATGCAGAGAGGCCACGCCCAGCAGGTAAAGCTGCGAGGAGAGGGAGGACGAGGAGGTGCAGGGCACTGAGCAGGAGGCCCTACCCAATGAGGGCCTTCCGGGATCAATTCTCTTACCTCAACATGACCGACGAGGATTGCATCCGACGCCTGAGATTCACCATGGAAGCCGTCACTGAGATCTGTCAACTGGTGCAGCCACAACTGCAGCCTTAGAGCAGGGCGAGGACAGCATTGCCTGTGGCTGTGAATGTCACCATGGCACTGGATTTCTACGGCTCAGGAGCATTTCAGGCCTCTGCTGGCGAGATGTGCAACATCTCGCAGTATGTAGTGCACTGCTGCATAAGGGAGGTCACAGCTGCACTGTATCACATGAGGAACAGCTTCATCACCTTCCCTCTCAAAAGAGAAAATCAGAACGAGCAAGCACGAGGGTTTGCCGGCATTGCTGGCTTCCCCATGGTGCAGGGTACCATGGACTGTACACATATTGCCCTGCATGCCCCGCATATCAACTCGGCCGTCTTCGTTAACCGAACGGGCTTCCACTCCCTCAACGTGCAGCTGATGTGCGACCACACGCTTCGCATCTTGGAGGTCGATGCCCGCTACCCTGGGAGCAGTCACAACGCCTTCACATGCGGCAGTCCAACGTGCCAGCTATTTTCCATCCGACTCGGCAGGTCAAAGGCTGGCTACTGAGCGACAAGGGCTATCCCCTTACGACATGGCTCATGACACCGGTCAGGAATCCACCACACGTGTACAGCAGGCCTATAATGAGAGCCAGGCTGCTACACGCAACATCGTGGAGCACACCATAGGCCTCCTCAAACAACACTTCCACTGCCTGGACCGGTCTGGAGGAGCCCTGCAGTACTCCCCTGAGTGGGTGGGCAGATTCGTGGTAGTCCGCTGCATGCTGCACAATCTCGCCATCATGATGGACCAGCCTTTGCCACCAATGATTGCAGAAGATCCTGAGCCAGAGGTGGAGGAGGAGGCTGAGGAGGAAGAGACGGAGGAGTAGGAGGAGGAAGAGACGGAGGAGTAGGAGGAGGAAGAGGCTGAGGACGAGCAGGAGGAGGGGGTGAAGCCGGAAGAGGAAGAGGAGGAAGACGCAAGGTTGCAGCAGGAACCATGCGCCTTGTCTGTAAGAGCTGTGCGTGCTCACCTGATCCATGCCCGCTATCAATAATTTGAACAATTGTAAACAATTTTACAACACCAAGTTATAGTCCAGCAATTTTATTTTAAATTCACAAGCTTTCGGAGGCTTCCTCCTTCGTCAGGTGAACGATGTGAAAATAATTTGAACTACATCCCCCAACTCACCAACAGCCCTACATTCCCCACCTTTCCCCTCCCACAAGACAATCAAATCGCCCTCCACCAGATTACACGTTGGTGTCCCTCCCAGCTCATTGCATGAATAAAAACCACCATCAAATGCCAAATCAAACTCTCATTCATGGATTAATAAATGAAAATATGCAAACATAACAGAACTATTCACCCTTGTGCATTCCCTTAGTGCCTGTTGTCTGTGTGCCTTTACCTATCCTAGTGCTCCTACGAGATGCTTCCCCAGTGGATGGAGCATGGGTGGTGGAAAGCTGCTGGCTTTCAATGGAGGAACGTGCAGATGGCCTTCGAGGACGACCTCGAGCAGCTCTGGGCCTGGAGGGCCCGGCTTCAGACTGCACCATCTCAGCATGGGCTGCAGCAGTCTGGCCTGGCTGGCCGACAAGCAACAACTGTGGCACTGGCGGAGTGGCAGGGGTGGGAGCAGCAATGCTGTCGTCCTGAGAGAGGACAGCAGGTCCGACTGCCATGGTGCCACTGCCACTCTCCCGGGGCGGCGCCTCAGCAATCCTGGTGATTGGCTGGAGAACAGATTGCTGGAGTGCTGTGATGCTGTATCATGGTGGGTTCCACAGGTATGCTGATGGAGGTGACCACCCGTTCCATGTTGGAAAGGATGGGCTCCAGGTTCTGCGCAAAGCCCTGCGCCAAGTTGGAGCTGGACTCCTCCGTGCCCCTTCTCATTATGCGCAGGCTTTCTGGCAGGCTTTCCAGTGGCCCAAGAATTTGTTGGTGTACGCCCATCAGCCGTCTTCTGTGGCCTGGCCCATTGAAGTCCTCATCTGACTCCTCTGCAGCAGAACTAGTGAGCGACCTTGCCCTCCGGCAAGTTGACTTGTGTGGTATCTGTTCCCTCTGCCCCAGCTCCTGCGCACTTGTGCTCGGTGTCTCATCATGTGCAGATCCCTCCTCTAACCTAAACTCTAAAGGACACGCAGTGTCAGTCTCTAAGCTGGTGGAAGCAAGTGTCAGATTGAGTGATGGTGTGGCTTCAGTGTCCTCCTTCTCCTCCTTGGGTGCCGCCAAGTGTTCTTGGGTATCTGCAATGACAAAGGGAAACAGGTTGAGTTGTGGAGTGGGGAGAGGAGCAAGTAAGAGGTGCGTGCTGGCAGTGTGTGCACTGTGTGAGTCAGAAATGATTATGGGAGGAGGGAGATGTGGAAAAGGAGAAGGATTATTAGATATGCAGAGACCCCCTTGACCGGGACCTCCAGCGCGGCATGTTATAACGGCTGCAGCGATGGCCCGCCCAATAATCCGCAGCACTGTCTCCTCTAGGGGGGGGAGGACGTGTAGATGTGCCCATCCAGCCTCAGGTTCCTCCTGCTGGCGGGTGTTATACGTCACCTTCTCCTGCAAGACGGAGAACAGTGTGTCAGTGAGTGTCCTGCAAGGTGTGTGGGTGATGTGGCTGTCATGGTAGAATAGCTGCCAGTTTTTGTGACTTGAGTGATGGTTGTGTGGCCTGCAAGTGTGATACTTTGTACGGGTGAGATGCAGCATTGCGTATGGATGGCAGTGTTTGTTGGTGGATGGGTGGGTGATGGGAGGTGTCGTGCATGGAATATTGGTGCAGTTGTTAGGATGTGCCACTTGACACTTGTATTCACTCACCTTGACCACTCGTGTCAAATCATTAAATTTCTTGCGGCACTTTTTTTTTATTCGTTCATGGGATGTGGACGTCGCTGGCAAGGCCAGCATTTATTGCCCATCCCCAATTGCCCTTGAGGAGGTGGTGGTGAGCCGCCTTCTTGAACCACTGCAGTCCGTCTGGTGAAGGTTCTCCCACAGTGCTGTTAGGTAGGGAGTTCCAGGATTTTGACGATGAAGGAACAGCGATATATTTCCAAGTCGCGATGGTGTGTGACTTGGAGGGGAACGTGCAGATGGTGGTGTACCCATGTGCCTGCTGCTCTTGTCCTTCTAGGTGGTAGAGGTCGCGGGTTTGGGAGGTGCTGTCGAAGAAGCCTTGACGAGTTGCTGCAGTGCATCTTGTGGATGGTACACACTGCAGCCACAGTGTGCCGGTGGTGAAGGGAGTGAATGTTTAGGGTGGTGGATGGGGTGCCAATCAAGCGGGCTGCTTTGTCCTGGATGGTCGAGCTTCTTGAGTGTTGTTGGAGTTGCACTCATCCAGGCAAGGGGAGAGTATTCCATCACACTCCTGATTTGTGCCTTGTAGATGGTGGAAAGGCTTTGGGGAGTCAGGAGGTGAGTCACTCGCTGCAGAATACCCAGCCTCTGACCTGCTCTTGTAGCTACAGTATTTTTATGGCTGGTCCTGTTAAGTTTCTGGTCAATAGTGACCCACAGGATATTGATGGTGGGGGATTCAGCGATGGTAATGCCATTGAATGTCAAGGGGGGGTGGTTAGACTCTCTCTTGTTGGAGATGGTCATTGCCTGGCACTTATCTGGCGCGAATGTTACTTGCCACTTATCAGCCCAAGTCTGGATGTTGTCCAGGTCTTGCTGCATGCGGGCTCGGACTGCTTCATTAGTTGAGGGGTTGCGAATGGAACTGAACACTGTGCAGTCATCAGCAACAATCCCCATTTCTGACCTTATGATGGAGGGAAGGTCATTGATGAAGCAGCTGAAGATGGTTGGGCTTAGGACACTGCCCTGAGGAACTCCTGCAGCAATATATTGCAGTGCTCCTCGCATTCACCTCCTGTGCCATGGCCTGCCAATGCCTACGCAGCTGTAGTCTAGACGGTCTCCGGTACATGGCTGCCCTCCTCTGGTCCACACCTTCCACCAGGGCCTCCAGAGCATCGTCGGAGAATCTTGGTGTCCGCTGTCTTGCTGGTGCAGCTACTCGTGTTGCCATTCTCCCTTCTCCTCCTTGGCTGTGTATCTGCCATGGGAAATGTGCCTGCACCTTTAAGTAGTGCAGGCAGCTGATGACTTGCGCTGGCCACACCCCATTTCCAACTTCCTCATTCTCCCTGCAGCCTCTCAGTAGCGAGGGCTGCGCTTGCTGCACGGAGTTTTCAGGGTAAGTAGCAGACAGCACGAAGTTCACATGCTGCCTGCGTAGGGTCCGTTGGGCGCGGGGTGGCCATCGCCCAGAACGGACCCTTATCCAATTTTTCCCCCTGCAACTTTTAAAGACTAAACATTGGTTGGGTGCTAACTGGGCAAACATGATGGAGTCAGGCATGTGATTAAACCATCCGGGGCTAGGAAAGAATAGCTATAGCCATCAAAAAACCTGTGGTGAGGAGATTAAACAGTCTTAATGGTCTTCTTCCATGAAATATTTATCTTCGAGAAATTGTTATAAGCTTAATGTGGAATTGGGTTTGAATATTAGGAAGATAATTGAAATGTAATGGGGAAGGCATTTAGTCCCCAATTTTCATCCCTATTTTTGGGTGGGGAGGGGCGGTAACATCTCAAAATCAGAAAGAACTTACTGCCTCATTCCTGCCATCGTTCCTTCCACCACCATTTTGATTGGAGCTTTCGGATAGATGGCCAAGGCTCCCAATGGAAACAGATGGGACCCTCATTATACAAAGCAGTAATGATGTCAATAGGACTTCAATGCAATTTTCAAGTACCAATGGGTGGAGCAGCGCTGCTCCTGACCCTACAAAAATCGACCTGTCTGATGCCTAACCCTCTATGATCCTCTCCTATGAAAATGTTCTCTCACTCTGCACCAGAACCGCTGGATTTCTCTTCCTCCCCATATCAGCGAGCTGCTTGTCAGCGCCCTGAATGCGTGGGCAGCTCACCGTGAATATTAAAGTGAGGCCCGACCATGAAAATCATTCAGGCCTCTGTATGTGCCATCAGGCAGGCATCCTGATCGTTCCACCCATCCACCCATCTGATGTGCATCACACTTGAAAATGTTCCCATACTGTGTATAATATACATCACTGATAAGGACAGCTGTGCCCTGTTACTTCTCAGTTGTGTTGCATTATACAGGCATCTTGGCTGAAATATTAAACTGAGGCCCCATTTGCTGTTCAGCTAGAAGAAAGGACTCCATGGCACAATTGGAAGAACAGCAGGGCGTTCTCTCAAACCACCAACATTATCAAAGCAGATTAACTGGTCAACTTGCTGTTTGTGGGATCTTGCTGCTCCATTTGACTAAATAGCAACAGTAACTACACTTTAAAATGTTGATTAAATGCTTGTGACATCCTGAGGACATGAAAGGAGATGTATAAATGCAAGTTTTTCCTCTTTTTTTCACGTGTGTCTAGCTTCAGATATGTTGCCTCAGCATGGCAAATGCCTCTCTATTTTACAATGTTGTGCAACAATTTCATGCCATAATCTTTCCAACATGGTCGAAGATTATTGTCCAGTGCCTCAGACTGTCCCAGGCAGCAGAAGCATTACTTGCGGAAAGTCTGCTTCATGGACTATCCTCACTCTGGTGTGTATCTCGTTGCACCAGTTCTGCACCTCAATGATGATAGCACAGCATAACACTTGTCACCCAGAAGACATTCTTCCATCTGCATTGAAAGGAAGGAGCACACAAGATTGTTATAAAATGAGGATTCAGATATCAAAATGGATTTAAATTAGGTTTATCTTTTACTGCAAATTAAAAATGGTGCCTATTTAAGTGAAATCAGAAGTAATTTGAATGCATTGGGAGAGATGAAAGAATTGTTGAAGTAAACAACTGTAAGAGAGCAATGAGTGGATCATGTAACAAACCTTTCAACCAAGCACACTGACTGATGTTACAAAATTAGCCCAAATTTTCCACTATATACATATCCCTGTTTAGCTGCATGCACCATCTGTCACATCTGAAGAATGACACTGTACATTTCAAATAAGCCACTCAGTGTTTTCAGTAAACATTTTGGGTGCAATTTATTGAGAATCCATTAAGATAAAAGCAGTGTTGTGCTCAATTGCTTCTTCTGAAGTGTTTTTACAGACTGCATGGAAACAATAGGCAAATTTGTGGTGGTGTGAGATGACAGCTAAGTTAGAGTCAAACTGATGGTAATTATACTTTTCTTGCTTTTTCACTTAGTTGTCTTCTAAGATCCCATTTGGAGAATTAAATGATGTTTAAATCCTTTTAGAAAAGCATTTTTAAGTAAAGTGAATTAATTTCAAATCGCTTAAAGATGGTAGTACTGTACTTACAGACCACATTTGAAATTATAATTCAACTAGTCTGCATATGATTGCTTTTTTTAAAACTAGCGTCCATTTTATTTAAGGATTGTGATAGCCCAGCAAGTTAACCCTTTGCGAACTAAATATCCCCAGCACTGCACACAACAGGAATTTCTGCTCATTAAGATAAAGGATATGAGCGCTGGGAAGTGGACGGTTTTCCCACTCTGTTCACCGAGTGCCAGTATCAAACACTCCTGGTTCAGTATCAACACAGCCAGAATTAGAATAAACCTCCTTTTTACATCCCCCCTCAGAAGAGCACCAAAGAAAACACCAGTGTACTATTTTCCACTGTTTGCACTCGCTATCCTTGTGTCCTCTCCAGATGAGCCCACAAGGATTTAGCTCAAAGTATGGGCAGTTTTGTACTTGGGCCCAAACCATTTCAGTTTGGCTGGATTCAAACTTCCGTTCCAGAGGTGAAATCACAGAGGTCCCACAGCTAATAAATCAAGTATCTTACAAACAGATTTGGTTGCAAGGATGAATCTTAGAAAGGAGTTGAAAAATGACAAAAAATGTTTATTTAGATAAGGGGGTAAATTCAAAGCGTCTGATATTCTGTGGTGCTTGAGAAAGGCCTCGATAGCAATTAATAGTTTGGTTAACAATGAGGCGTTCATCACCAATTTAATGCAGGAAAAAAATTGCTTTTGTTGCCACAGCAGTATACTCTTGGTCTAAATATACAGAAACTACAAAAATTACTGACAAATAATAATGAAAATCTGAGTACTAATCTTCAATTCATTACCTCATGAGATAACTAAATTTAGGTGTTATCATTGGCTCAATTGTAGCTCTTGCCAGAGTCAGAAGGTTGCGAGTGGGTAACACGCCTAGTGAATGCGGAGTGCTTCGCACGTGATCGCAGCCTAATTGAAGGCACTTACCTTGGCTTCCGGGTTTTGCGCTGGAAAGCTACGCAGCGGGTGGACTGCGCACCAGCATCATAGGCTGTCAGCTGGAGGAGCCCTATTTAAAGGGGCAGTCCTCCACTGACTGATGCTGCAGAAAGGAGCCAAAATTACAGCATAGAGCAGCCCGGGGGGAAGGCTGCTCCCAGGTTTAATGATGTCTCACTCCAGGTCCTACTGGATGGGGTGAGGAGGAGGAGGACGGAGATCTTCTCCCCGGCGGACGGGAGGAAGTGGCCTACCTCTGCCACCACGAAGGCCTGGCTCGAGGTGGCAGAGGAGGTCACCTGCACCACCAACATATCACGCACCTGCATACAGTGCAGGAGGCGCTTCAATGACCTAAGTAGGTCAGCCGAAGTGAGTACACTTACTCATTCCCCTACACTCCGTCTGCCACATCACCGCCCCCACCCCACATCTCCTTCTGCACTGCCAACACCACTCTATCACATCACTCCTCAAACCCACTCAAAGTTCATCCTCATCTTACCTGCTCTCACTCACCTCGCCAGTACTCATCCCACCACTACCACTCAACCCAATTCTCATATAATCTCATGGCTCTATCTCATACTCACCCTCTCATGCATCTCTTTCACGGTCAGCCTCACCCAACCTGCCACTACCTGTGCTGCAGCCACAGGGCATGCATCACATATGTGTAGTAGCAAGCATAAGGCAAACGTGTCGTGAGCATGAAGGGGATGCACAAGGGTGTTTGAGGGTTTGTCATGGTTTTTACTTATATTTGATTTCTGATCAACTCACATTACATATTATATTGTCACCACTACTGCCACGTCTTTGCAAATCTTGTCTGGTTTGTGCAATAATGCCCTTTCCTGAGGATCACCATGAAGACCCACACCTGATGCCACTCATTCTGTCACTGCAGAGTGAGTGTAGGTGTATTTGCAGGGCTGTTTTGTGCAGACGACTGAGAGACGTTGGCAATGTCCCCGGTGGCACCCTGGAAGGATGCGGAGGAGAAGTTGTTGAGGGCAGTGGTGACTTTGACAGCAACAGATGATAAGATGGTGCTCGGGCCAGTGGGGAGCAGCTTGGCATGAAGGAGGCTGCAGATGTCCATGACTACATGTCGAGTGATTCTGAGCCTCCGTGTGCACTGCTGCTCAGAGAGGTCCAGGAAGCTGAGCCTCGGTCTGTAGACCCTGTGGCGAGGGTAGTGCCCTCTGCGATGCATCTCTCTCTGCGGTTGCCCTCCCTCCTGTGCAGGTGGATGTGTCACAGAACTGTGTTGTGGAGCTCCACGTGTCAGAGGTGGACGGCGAGGTTGGTGATGCTGAACGTCCTCCGAGGAGGTCATGACTGCAGCTGTGGGGGATCCCATCCGGAAGATGTATGTTTGAGGGGGTCCGCAAGGTAGGTACATGTCTCTGGACCCTGGGGTAAGTGTGCAAGTTTGTGCATTTTATTGTTAGGAGAAGGATGGTTGAGGCCAAACTTTGTCCAAAGTGACAGAGTGGCCTCCTGCAATGAGTGAGGGTCTCGCCCCCCTCACCTGTCAAATAGACCTTTGCAGCTGCCACAGGCTGTTGGCTGCAACATGTCCATTTCAACCGGGAGTGCTTCCCCCAGTATGGGAAACAGTCTCAGTTGAGTTGAAAATCCCACCCCTCCTAAAATATCCTGCAAATCAGGTCTGCAAACGACCTGAACTATCTACTTAATTGGTTTAAATGGGATCCCGCCGGCTTTAATTGCCGGCGGGAGTCCCGCATGCAGGGGCTGCGCGCGCATCTAAGCGCGTCACTGGGGAACCCGGAAGTGGACGGGTTGGAACCAGACTCCGGACCCGCCCCGGGAATCCCCAATTTTCAGAGCCTCCCCGCGACGAACCTGCCGTCTCGGACGTCCAAAAATCGAGCCCATAATCTAGGCTGACACTTCAGTGCAGTACTGAGGGAGTGCTGCACTGCCGGACTATCATTTGAAAGCAATGTTAAACCAGGTCCTCTCACCTGGACTTAAAAGACCGCATGGCACTATTTGAAGAAGAGCAGAGGAGTTCTCCCAGTGTTCTGGTCAACATTTAATCTTCAACCAACACCACCGATAACAGATCATCTGGTCATTCAAGGTGTACCATCCACAGGATGCACTGCAGCAACTCGCCAAGACTTCTTCGACAGCACCTCCCAAACCCGCGACCCCTACCACCTAGAAGGACAAGGGCATCAGGCACATGGGAACAACACCACCTGCACGTTCCCCTCCAAGTCACACACCATCCTGACTTGCAAATATATCGCCATTCCTTCATCATCGCTGGGTCAAAATCCTGGAACTCCCTACCTAACAGCACTATGGGAGAATCTTCATCACACGGACTGCAGCGGTTCAAGAAGGCGGCTCACCACCACCTTCTCAAGGGCAATTAGGGATGGGCAATAAATGCTGGCCTTGTCAGCAATGCCCACAGCCCATGAACGAATGAAAAAAATTATCTCATTACTATTTGTGGGACTTTACTGTGTGGAAATTGGCTCCACAATTTCTCTGTTACAATAGTGATTACATTTGAAAAAGTACTTCATTGGCTGTAAAGTACTTTGAGATGTCCTGAGGTTGGCAAAGGTGCTATATAAATATAAGTTCTTTCTTTTAATCTTATTAGTTAGTTTAATAGGATAATTCTGCTACTTTTAAATATTTATTTTTCGGCTAATTGGTAATTTAAACTTATGTTGTTTTGTGACAATTTTTTAAATTTTTTCTCCTCCAGTTTTCCCTCTCTAGCCCTCGTAATCTGAAAGCAGTGACTCATGTGGTATGATTACATGAGTGTGTGATAACTTAACCAATTGGCCATTCTTCATGTGTGAGATCATAAGATTTTGGCATGTTATTTGACCATTGGGACCATCATATTCAAGCCTAATCCTGCCCTTGATGTTTACACAAATTGGGATAGATTTTAACTCACTCCGCCTGGTGGGAACAGAGCGGTAGCGGAGTTAAAATGGAGGTGGTAGACTTATTGTCCTGTTAGAGCCATAGAACCATAGAAAAGATACAGCACAGAAGGGGGCCATTCGGCCCATCGTGTCCGCGCCGGCTCGAAGAACAACCAGGTGCCCATTCTAATCCCACCTTCCAGCACCTGGTCCGTCGCCCTGCAGCTTACAGCACTTTAGGTGCAGGTCCAGGTACTTTTTAAAAGAGTTGAGGGTCCCTGCCTCTACCACCAATTTGGGCAGCGAATTCCATACACCCACCACTCTCTGGGTAAAAAAGTTTTTCCTCATATCCCCTCTAATCCTTCAGCCAATCAGCTTAAATCTATGTCCTCTAGTTCTTGAACTCTCCGCTAGGGGAAACAGGTACTTCCTGTCTACTCTATCTAGGCCCCTCATAATTTTGTACACCTCAATCAAGTCTCCCCTCAGCCTCCTCTGCTCCAAGGAAAACAACCCCAGCCTATCCAATCTCTCCTCGTAGCTGCAATTTTCAAGCCCTGGCAACATTCTTGTAAATCTTCTCTGCACTCTGTCCAGAGCAATTACGTCCTTCCTGTAATGTGGTGACCAGAACTGCGCACAATACTCCAGCTGTGGCCTTACCAGCGTTTTATACAGCTCCATCATTACATTCCTGCTTTTGTATTCTATACCTCGGCTAATAACGGAGAGCATTCCATATGCCTTCTTCACAATCTTATCTACCTGTACTGCCACCTTCAGGAACCTGTGCACATGCACTCCAAAGTCTCTCACTTCCTCCACCCCTCTCAATATATTCCCGTTTACTGTGTATTTCCTTTTACTGTTTGCCCTCCTTAAGTGCATTACCTCACACTTCTCTGGGTTGAACTCCATTTGCCACTTTTCCGCTCACTCCACCAACCCATTGATATCTTCTTGGAGTCCACAGCTATCCTCTTCACTATCAACTACACGGCCAATTTTTGTGTCGTCTGCAAATTTGCCAATCGTGCCCCCTTCATTCAAGTCCAAATCATTAATATATACCACAAACAGCAAGGGACCCAACACTGAGCCCTGTGGCACACCACTGGAAACAGATTCACATTCGCAAAGACATCCATCGACTTTTACCCTTTGTTTCCTGTTACTGAGCTAATTTTGGATTCAATTCGCCACATTTCCCTGTATCCCATGGGCTTTTACCTTTCTGACCAGTCTGCCATGTGGGACCTTGTCAAATGCCTTACTAAAATCCATGTAGACAACATCCACTGCACTACCCTCATCAATCCTCCTTGTCACTTCCTCAAAGAATTCAATCAGATTTGTAAGGCATGACCTTCCCTGAACGAATCCATGCTGACTATCCCTGATTAAACCCTACCTTTCCAAGTGACAGTTTATCCTATCTCTCAGTATTGATTCTAATAGTTTGCCCACCACCGAGGTAAGACTGACCGGCCTATAATTGTTCGGCCTGTCCCTCATTCCCTTTTTAAACAATGGTACTATGTTTGCAGTCTTCCAGTCCTCTGGTACCTCCCCTGTATCTAGTGAGGATTGGAAAATGATCCTCAGAGCATCCGCTATTTCTTCCCTGGCTTCCTTCAATAGCCTAGGAAACCATCCATCCGGCCCTGGTGACTTATCAACTTTTAAGGATTCTAGTTCTTCCAGTACTTCCTCTCTTGTTACGTTTACCTTATCAATATTTCACACCTCTCCTCTTTAACTATTACATCCGGATCATCCCTTTCCTTTGTGAATACGGAGACAAAATATTCATTCAAAACCCTACCCACATCCTCTGCTTCTACACACAAGTTACCCTTACCATCCCTGATAGGTCCCACCTTTTCCTTAGCTATCCTCTTGTTCTTAATGTACTGATAAAACATCTTTGGGTTTTCTTTAATCTTACTAGCTAATATTTTTTCATGCCCTCTCTTTGCTTTCCTTATTTCCTTTTTTATGTCATCCTCTACTTTCTATACTCCTCTAGGCTTTCTGCAGTATTTCCTTTTCTGTGACAGTCATAAGCTTTCTTTTTCTGCTTTATCTTGCCCTGTATACTTCGAGACAACCAGGGGGCTCTAAATTTGACAGTTCTCGCTCCGCCGCCATTTTTCCCGGGGCCTTTCACTGGGTGTCTGAGGTGCCTGCCTGACTCAGTTATCAACCCCATTGATAATAAATTCAATTTATTGGTAGATACTACAGTCAATTATTTCTAAATCAATACCTGTTTAAATTTTGTTAGTTTAACATCTTTCTCAAAAAGGAACAATATTCTACACCTAAGCCTAAGTTTGGCTTTTTTAAGATGTGATTTTTTTCCTTTATTTGGAAAACTGTATACTGTTTTGAACACCGTTCTTTCATAATCGTAGTAGTATCATAGTGTGTTACAGCAAAAGAGGAGGCCCTTCAGCCCATCGTGCCTGTGCCAGCTCTTTGAAAGAGCTGTCCAATTAGCCCCATTCTCCTGCTCTTTTCCCCATAGCCCTGTAAATTTTTTCCCTTCAAGTATTTATCCAATCCCCCTTTGAAAATGATTATTGAATGTGCTTCCATCACCCTTTCAGACAGTGCATTCCAGATCATAACAACTCCCTGCGTTAAAGAAAAATTCCTCATGTCGCCTCTCGTTCTTTTGCCAATCACCTTAAATCTGTGCCCTCTGGTTACGGGCCCTTCTGCCACTGGAAACAATTGCTTCATATTTACTCTTTCAAAACCCTTCATGATTTTGAACACCTCTATCAAATCTCCTCTTAACCTCCTCTGCTATAAGGAGAACAACCCCAGCTTCTCCCGTCTCTCCACATAACTGAATTCGGTCCTCCCTGGTACCATTCTAGTAAATCTCTTCTGCATCCTCTCTAAGCCTTGACATGCTTTCAAAAGTGTGGTGCGCAGTATTGGACAGTACTCCAGCTAGGGCCTAACCAGTGTTTTATAAAGATTTAGCATGACTGCCTCGCTTTTGTACTCTATTCCTCTATTAATAAAGCCCAGGATCCCATATGCTTTTTGAACAGCCTTCTCAACTTGTCCTGCCACCATCAAAGATTTGTGTACATCCACCCCCAGGCCTCTCTGTTGCTGGATCCTGTTTAAAATTGTACCATTTAGTTTATATTGTCTCTCCTCAGTCTGTCTACTAAAATGTATCACTTCACACCTCTCTGTGTTAAATTTTATCTGCCATGTCTCAGCCCATTTTACCAGTCTGTCTGTGTCCTCCTGAAGTCTGTTACTATCCTCCACATTGTTTACTACATTTCTGAGTTTTGCGTCATCTGCAAACTTTGTAATTATTCCCTGTATGCCCAAGTCCCGGTCGTTAATGTATATCAAAAAGAGCAAAGATCCTAATACTTCCCTCCAGTCTGAAAAACAAGCGTTCACCACTTTGCTTGCTGTCCTTTAGCCAATTCCGTATCCACGCTGCCACTGTCTCTTCAATCCCATGGGATTTAATTTTGCTAACAAGTCTATTATGTGGTACTTTATCAAATGCCTTCTGAAAGTCCATATACACATCAACCGCATTACCCTCATCAACCCATCCGTTACTTCATCAAAGAACTCAATCAGATTAGTCAAACATGATTTTCCTTTAACAAATTCGTGTTGACTTTCATTTATTAACGCATACTTTTCCAAGTGCCAATTAATTTTGTCCCGGATTATTGTCTCTGAAAATTTCCCCACTGCCGACGTTAGGCTGACTGGCCTGTAATTGCCGGGTTTATCCCTCTCCCCTTTTTTGAACAGGGATGTTACATTTGCAATCCTCCAGTCCTCTGGCACTGCCCCCATATCTAAGGAGAATTGGAAGATTGTGGGGAGTGCCTCTGCAATTTCCACCCTTACTTCCCTCAGCAACCTAGGATGCATCCAATCTGGACTGGGTGACTTTTCTACTTTGCTATTACCTCCTCCTTTACTGCTACACTGGCAGCATCCTCTTCTCTAGTGAAGACTGATGTGAAGTATTCATTTAGTCCTTCAGTCATACCCTCTGCCTGCATAAGAATATCTCCCCTTTTGTCCCTAATTGGCCCCACCCTTCCTTTGAGTACCCTTTTACTATTTATATGTTTATAAAAGACTTTTGGGGTCCCTTTTATGTTAGCCGCTAATCTATTCTTATACTCTTTCTTTGCCCCTCTTATTCCCTTTTTTAGATCTCCTCTGTACTTCCTGTATTTAACTTTGTTCTCTACTGTATTATGAACCTCACACTTGTCATAAGCCTCCTTTTTCTGTTTAATTTTAATCTCTATATCTTTGGTCTTCCAGGGAGCTCTAGCTTTGAAAGTCCTTCCTTTCCCCCTCGTGTCTACTACGTCTACTCTGTACCCTAACCATCTCCTCCTTGTTCGGTTACTGTTTTGCCTACCAGTATTTGATTCCAATCCACCAGGGCAAGATCCCTTTTTAACTCACTGAAATTAGCTTGCCACCAGTTAAGTATTTTTACACTTGATTGCTCCTTGTCCTTTTCCATAACTATTCTAAACCTAATGAGATTATGATGACTATTCCCCAAATGCTCCCCCACTGAAACATGCTCCACTTCATTCTCCAGAACTAGATCCAGCATTGCTTCCTTCCTCGTTAAGTTAGAAACACACTGGTCAAGAAAGTTCTCTTGTATACATTTCAGGAATTCCTCCTCTTTGCCCTTTACACTGTTACTATCCCAGTCTATATTGGTATAATTGAAGTCCCCCATTATCACTACTTTATAGTTCTTGTATCTTTCTGTAATTTGCCTGCAAATTTTCTCCTCTATCTCCTTCCCACTATTTGGTGGTCTATAGTATACACCCAGTAGTGTAATAGCTCCTCTATTGTTCCTTCTCTATAAGGACTTTGATACATTGGTAAAGCAAAAGAGAAGAGACAAGGATGATTCTGAGATATAGAGCTCTAAGTTAAGAGATTCACATTCATTAGAAAAAAGATTTAGAGGAGACAAAATTAACAAGCCTCAAACATGACTTAAGTTTAGAAGGACTTTTTCCCACAGAGTAATAAATGTGTGTCAGGTTGTCTCATTTGATAGTATTCCCAGAAGGTCATAGACTCAAGCTCCATTCCAGGACTTGAGTACATAACATCTAGGCTGATACTTCAATGCAATACTGAAACAGTGCTCCATTGTTGAAGGTGCTGTTTTTCAGATGAGATGTTAAACCAAGGCCAAGTCTGCCCATTTGACAAAAAATATCCTATGGCACTATTCAAAGAAGAGCAGGGAGTGGTGCCAGTGTCCTGGCCAACATTCCTCCCTCAACTAACATCATCAAAAACATAGTGGGGTCGATCTTAACTTGAATTGTGGGTGCGGGGGCCAAAGTGGGTGGCGATTCTAACTCCTGGGCCTCATCTGAATGCCCCGATACTGACTCCCGCCCAAAGCCAGCAGGAATGAGATCAACACCGGTAGGCGGGGGTGGAAAGTCACGGGGGGCTCAGGCCGACACCGGGGACCCACGGAAATGGTCCCCGGCAAGATATGTGAGGAAGGAGCACACCTGCTCCTCGTGGCCTACAAGTCCACATAAAAGTTATTTCTTCAAACTAACCTTGGCCTCTTCTGGCCACTCCACAGACTTCCACCATGGTTGAAGTGTCAGGGTTGGCCCCGAGTGTACCACCCGAATGTGCAAGTTAAAATGTCGGGGTGGTGCCAATGATTTCTTCAGGCTGCGACTTTTAGATTCAAATCAGATCCCCACCTACCGGCAGCGGGTTCCTCGTTGAAGATAAACTATCGCCTGGCGGAAACGGTGATTTTAACCCTCCGGTTCGGCGGGAAAGGTGCGGCCTTGGATTGGTAAGTGGACTTGGACGATTTTAACCTCCCACACACCGTTCCCGCCAAGCGGGGGGTTAAAATCAACCCCAGTCATTCATCTCATTTGCTATTTGTGGGACTCAGCTGTACACAATTGGCTGCCGTGTTTGCCTACCTAACAACAGTGAATGTACTTCAAGGGTAAATTAATTGGTTGTAAAGTGTTTTGAGATGATCTGAGAATGTGATAGGACACTATATAAATTATAGGCTCCCAACTAAAGCATAATGCTGTGTTAACGAATACCTTTCAAAAAGACAGTGAAGAGCATGTTTAAGAACAGGATTGAGAGTTATAGAGATAATAAAATATTGTATGCATTATGGTTTCTTAGAAGCTGGGGCCATAGAAATATTATGCAATATTGTAATGTATCAGTTAAAACTAAATAGGTACTCTGGAATGTGCTATCTTTGGGGGCGGGGCCAGGAATAAAGTTTGGAAAACTTTTTTGGGGGAAATTAAATTGGACACCATGATTGTATATGAAACAAAAAACAGAAAAAGCTGGAAAGTCAGCATTTGTAAAGAGAAGAAACAAGTTGATGTATTGGATATATGCCCTTCATCGGGACGATATAATCCATGATAATAGGGTAGATAATATATGGTCTGTAGAAGGAGGAGCTTGACATGCCAAATGCGTTTCCTCATTTCCTCATTCCATATTCTTTTACTATAACAACGAAAGATGTTTTTTTCAAAATGATTATGCTTACATGTCCTTAGTGCAAGAATACATGTTTTAAGTCTGTTGCTAGCAGCTGTTGATTTTATTTGTTCTGGTACACAAAATTAAATTGGCTGCCTGCAGCCTCTGAAATTAATCTACACAGAAGCCTGGAAACCAAAATTTCCAGCTGTTTGAAGGAATGCAATAAATATGCAGTGATGCATTCATCAAGGCTGAACAGAACAATTAAAATGGCAGTCCTGGGAAACTCATTGAGAAATCAGTAGCCACATTTCTTGGAATTTATTTTTGTTGTTCTGCATTTATTAACTCATAACTTCTCACTAAATTGCTCAAAGTTCCAATATTGTTCGGAATGATTCCAGTTTCACTAACTGAGTGTTTACTGTCTAATTTAACAGTTATAGTCACCAGTGTTCTATGTTGCTGCTGTAAATATCTTTTGACTTCATTTCAAAAGCTAACAGATCAAAAAAACACAAATAACAGCATAAATTAATTTATGTTGCAAGATATGAGTTGACCCTATTGTAAACAATATTCATGTTCATTTAGAAATTAAAGAAATATATATTTCAGTTGATGTTTTCAAAGATATTTTTAGATTTGTCTGATATTATAGACATAGTAAATGACTTAAACATACAAATGTACAAAAAATAAGTACACTGCAATGTTTGGAAGGACAGGAATATATGATTATGTAACTTTGATTGGAATGTAATATAGATTTGCGAGCTTGCCTCTGGTTTAACAACAGATCCTGAATTACCAATATGAATAAATTATTAAGCTTCAATCCCTTTTACTTAGTATGCAGAATATTAACTTTTTGTCATTCTTGCCTGATTGGCAAGCTCCCATGCCATGGTGATTGTTTTCTTCACCATAAATAATTCATAGCACATCCAGAAATGCAAGCAATTTTCCCTCTGCTTTAGAGAATGACGTCAAGTGCAGGGCAGTTGATATGTACTGAAGATGGAAAGGTGGTGCTCAGCTGTGATTACTGCATTAAACTGCCACTCAAAAGGCTGCAAGTGAATTCACCCTCATTGCATCTTTTCATACAGATAACAAATTTCTACGGCACTAGATCTGTCCAAAATGTAAAATGATAAACATGATAGATTATACAGCTGTGACAAATTATAGATATTTTTGGTAATATGTAATTTCAGATGATTTTTATTCAGAACCATAACAAATCTCAAGGTTAAAGTCAATGCCCAGCTTCTCACTTAATTAAGTAAGATGATTGGTAATATTTTGTAATCAGTGCCTTTATCTACCAGAAAATGACAAGGGTAGTTTCAATAAGGCCCTGAGCTTTCAGCATCATCATGAATTTATTTTCTAATCTCTGAATTGTTTGGTGCTTGAGGGTGCAGTTTGACGTAGTTTATGAATGAAAAAATTCTTCCATTTTGCAAGTTGTGGCAGCTTTTTTTTTCCTATTTTAATTCTTTGGTAAAATTTGCCCTTGTAGAGAAATATATAGATGACAAACGGATGCCCCATACAGAGACTGATTACATGAGCTTACCTTTTTATTTGCTGTAGGACATTTGTTAGCTGTGACCTTAAAAGGGTGTAAATTGTAATAGCTCCCTCCTATAATATTGCTACAACATCCTAGTTTGTTGCTATGGCAGCAATGTTATTGTTACATTATGTAATATTACATCACTATTATTATAGTACCTGATACCGTGCTATAATACATATTGTATCGCATATTTATCAATTCAACGTAGCTAGCTGACAACTTTGTTGTCCCTTTAAGAACATGTTAATTTTTCAGGTATCCTTGTAGTCTTTCTATTAGTGACTTGTATGTAAACAGTAAATCTCAAACCCTATTACCTTTACAAATTTAATTTAGCTGGATGGCGGACTTGATTTTTACTGACTGTTCCATAACTTCTGGGCCTGGATTTTTTTCCACTATTCTGTCCCAAATTACGTGGGTTGGGGCGGAAACAATGGGGAAAATCGTGCAGCAAGGCCTTTTTTTAAATTCGTTCATTGGATGTGGGCATCACTGGCGAGGCCAGCATTTATTGCCCATCCCTAATTGCCCTTGAGAAGGTGGTGGTGAGCCGCCTTCTTGAACCGCTGCAGTCCGTGTGGTGAAAGTTCTCCCACAGTGCTGTTAAGAAGGGAGTTCCAGGACTTTGACCCAGCGACGATGAAGGAACGGCGATATATTTCCAAGTCGGGATGGTGTGTGACTTGGAGGGGAACGTGCAGGTGGTGTTGTTCCCATGTGACTGCTGCCCTTGTCCTTCTAGGTGGTAGAGGTCGCGGGTTTGGGAGGTGCTGTCGAAGAAGCCTTGGCGAGTTGCTGCAGTGCATCCTGTGGATGGTACACACTGCAGCCAGGGTGGTGGATGGGATGCCATTAAAGTGAGCTGCTTTGTCCTGGATGCTGTCGTGCTTCTTGAGTGTTGATGGAGCTGCACTCATCCAGGCAAGTGGGGAGTATTCCATCACACTCCTGACTTGTCCCTTATAGATGGTGGAAAGGCTTTGGGGAGTCAAGAGGTGAGTCACTCGCCACAGAATACCCAACCTCTGACCCGCTCTTGTAGCCACAGTATTTATGTGGCTGGCCTGGTTAAGTTTCTGGTCAATGGTGACCCCCAGGATGTTGATGGTGGGGGATTCGGTAATGGTAATGCCATTGAATGTCATGGGGAGGTGGTTAGACTCTCTTGTTGGAGATGGTTATTTCCTGGCACTTGTGTGGTGCGAATGTTACTTGCCACTTATGAGCCCAAGCCTGGATGTTGTCCAGGTCTTGCTGCATGCGGGCTCGGACTGCTTCATTATATGAGGGGTTGCGAATGGAACTGAACACTGTGCAATCATCAGCGAACATCCCCATTTCTGACCTTATGATGGAGGGAAGGTCATTGATGAAGCAGCTGAAGATGGTTGGGCCTAGGACACTGCCCTGAGGAACTCCTGCAGCAATGTCCTGGGCTGAGATGATTGGCCTCCAACAACCACTACCATCTTCCTTTGTGCTAGGTACAACTCCAGCCACTGGAGAGTTCTCCTCCTGATTCCCATTGACTTCAATTTTACTAGGGCTCCTTGGTGCCACACTCAGTCAAATGCTGCCTTGATATCAAGGGCAATCACTCTCACCTAATCTCTGGAATTCAGCTCTTTTGTCCATGTTTGGACCAAGGCTATAATGAGGTCTGGAGCCGAATGGTCCTGGCGGAACCCAAACTGAGCATCGGTGAGCAGGTTATTGGTGAGTAAGTGCCGCTTGATAGCACTGTCGACGACACCTTCCATCACTTTGCTGATGATTGGGAGTAGACTGATGGGGCAGTAATTGGCCGGATTGGATTTGTCCTACTGCTGCCTCCCCACCTGACCTTAATTTCCTATGTCTGTTCCCCACCCGCTGCTGCAAATGCAGGAGGTGGGGAACGTGTTTGTTGACTATTTCTCTCTCATCAACCCCTCTTATTGTCATTCTCTGGGCCCATGAAGTGAAGCTGGTGGTGGTCACTGGATTAACGGTGAGAAGACCCCGAAGTCCCTTAATGGAGCGAGAGGACCTTTCAGCTTTTACCTGCTGTGGACCTCGGTCTCAGCTGAGGCCTTCAATAAAAAAATTGCCGAATTCTACGGGGCTTTTCTTCCTCTCTAATTGGCCTCGAGCTGCAGCATTTCCCTTGTTGGCAGCAGTGGGCTCCCCCTTGGTGGCAGGGATCTCACGTTGCATACTAAATAAACCCTGACCCAGGAAAAGGAGTCCCACCCAGACCTGTTAGGGGCAGGATTAGGAAAATCGCTCCTTTTTCAGCTGGCAAAATACAGGATACTCAGAAGAGTGTTTCACTACTTCACCAGTGTGACACTTTCTTCCACACAAGCTATTTTGTGGCCTCCCCGAGTGAGATTGCAAATTTGGTAGTAAATTAGAGACGGTTTTGTGCTATTGGCCCAGCATCACTTGCAACAGGGTTGAGGCTGCCCAATCCCATTTTGCAGAGGTTCCTCATAGCTGGTAAACGGAGGAGATTCTCATCCTGTCAGTCTGAGGTGACAGGCCCCGCTTCTAATCCAAGGTACCAGTCAGTCCACTCTCAGACACTTTATATGGTAGCCATGATGTGGAGATGCCGGTGATGGACTGGGGTTGACAATTGTAAACAATTTTACAACACCAAGTTATAGTCCAACAAATTTATTTTAAATTCCACAAGCTTTCGGAGGCTTCCTCCTTCCTCAGGTGGTTTTCCACAGCACCTGAGGAAGGAGGAAGCCTCCGAAAGCTTGTGGAATTTAAAATAAATTTGTTGGACTATAACTTGATGTTGTAAAATTGTTTACAACTTTATATGGTGACAGTATTAACAGAAAACTGAACTGTAATGAAAATCATGTGTGAGAGAATGTAATTCTCAATAGAGTACTGGACTTCTATTGAGAGTGTCTGAGTTTGAATTGCAGTCGTTTTGAATTCGAAGCAACAATACAACATCATGGAAGAACTAGTGTTACAAACAGAAAAATAATACACGTTTTAGTTGTGTTGCTCCAACCATTGTATCAAACAGTCTGGGTCTCGTCTGGGTCAGTTTCCCATGGTTGGAAAAATCAAGCAGACATACTGCCTACCGAGCAGGAATTTGTCACCAAATCCTTTACCGTGTGGATCCCTGCAGTGGGTTATTGGAGGGTATATGACCATATCAATGGCAAAGTAAAATCTGGACAACAAGGTGGCTTTGGACTTTCCTCAATTAACTCTGTATTTGGGAAAGTCCCAGATTCTTCTACTGACTGCAGAAGGGTTTGTAAGAATTTCTGTGGCTTGGATATGTACATTACAGGGACGGTCTCTATCCCAAGTCTTACGAACCCTGCCATTGTGCCAGAGCCATCAATTCCCACATATCCCCTAGTATGATCTGGTGGAGGCTCTAGTAAGAGCATAAATAGCACAGAGGACAAATGACAGCCCAATCTGTACCTCTGCCAAAGAAAAGGAGAGAGAGGTGATCCTTCCAGTTTTGACAGCCCTTTGCAGATAGCTTGAACCCATCCTAAGTATGTTCCCAAATGAAAACATTTCGGGGCTGCTGGAGGATATATCCACACTTCCTGGTTGAAAATTTTCATGACATCAAACAAGAACTGTTGTGGGCTCTTGAGACTTTCCCACACCCGGTGAGGATGATTGCAATATTGCTAAGAAGGTTCATTGGGAAGACATGTTCCCCATCTAGATGCTAAAAATCTTGGTTCTGGACTTTGGAATTGAAAGTTCATATTTTTCATTTATTTCTTATTTCACAATGCTAGAGTGACATACACCTCAGATCACTTGTCTCCTTGTTGGCCTCATTTTTTCAAATGGGATGGTGGCTTCTTTTTCAATAACGGGCCCTTATGAAGACCTCTATGAAATTTCCGCTCTTTCCACAGCTTTCCATGTTCTAACAACCTTCTGTGTAAAAGAAAATTTTAAACTTTTCCTTCGTTTTTTCAGTGATGATCTTAAATTCATGTCCTCTAGTTACCAATTCACTGAGCAGTAGAAATATTTTTTTCCGATTTACTTTATCAAAACCTTTCATACTTTTGAAACCTCTGTCAGATTTCCTCTTAACCTTCTTTATTCTAATGAAAAGAGCTCCAGTTTCTCCAGTCTCTCTTCCTAACTAAAGCCTCTGATCCCTGGTATCAGCTTACTGAATCTCTTCTCCACTCTCTCCATGGCCTTAGGATTCTTCCTAAAGTATGGCACCCAGAACTGGACACAATATTCTAACCCCAGCCTAACCAATAATTTAGCATTACCTCTGCTTTTGTATTCTGTGTCCCCACCTATAAAACCTAGGATCCCATATGCTTTTTTAACTTGCTCATACCCTTTAAAAAAAATGTCTGTATCTGTACTCCTCTATCCACTGTACAAATCTGTTAATGAGTGGTAGGTGTTCAAAGAAGAATTTAACCTGATACAGAACCAATTTATACCCCTAAGGAGCTCTACTTGCCAAAAAAAAGCCATGGATGACAAAAGAGGTAAGGGACCACAAAAAACTAAAAGAAAAAGCATACAAAAATGCCAAAAATAGCACAGATCCTGGCATCTGGGAGAGATACAAAGAACAGTAACTAATGACAAAACAGATAGTAAGAGCTACAAAAAGGGAGTATGAAAAGAAACTTGCAAGGGATATCAAAATCAACACAAAATGTTTTTTCAACTATATTAGGAAAAAGAGAGTGGTCAAGATCACTGTGGGCCCATTAAAAACTGATAAAGGTGATATTGTAAATGAAAATAAGGAAATGGCGGACATGTTAAATGATTACTTTGTGATAGCATTTACAGTAGAGGAAAAGGATAGCATGCTGGACACCCCAAGAACACTAATTTTGAATCAGGGACAGGGACTCACCGTAATTAACGTAAGCGAATTAACAGTAATGAAGAAAATAAAGGCACTAAAGAGTGATAAATCCTCAGGACCAGATGGTTTCCATCCTAGGGTTTTAAAGGGAGTAGGTCAGAACATTGCAGATACCCTAACTATGTTCTTCCAAAGTTATCTCAATTCAGGAACCGTTCTTTTAAATTGGAAAATTGCACCTCACTGCGCTATTTAAGGAAGATGAGACGAAAACCAGGGAATAATAGACCAGTTAACCTAACATCTGTTGTCGGGAAATTATTAGAGTCCATAATTGAGGATAGAGTGACTGAACACCTTGAACATTTTCAGCTGATCAGATAGAGCCAGCATGGATTTGTAAAGGGTAGGTCATGCTTGATGAACCTGATTGAATTTTTTGAAGAGGTGACTAAAGTAGTGGACAGAGGAATGTCTATGGGTTTATATGAACTTCCAGAAGGCATTTGTTAAAGTCCCTCGTAAGAAACTGTTAGCATAATTGAAGTTCATGGAATTGAGGGCAAATTATTGACCTGGTTAGGAAATTGGCTGAGTGGCAGGAGACAGAGAGTAGGGAAAATGGGCAGGTACTCAAATTGGCAGGGTGTGACTAGTGGTGTCCTACAGGGATCTATGTTGGGGCCTCAACTATTCACTGTATTTATTAACGACTTAGATGATGGGATAGACAGCCACATATCCAAGTTGGCCGACGACACTAAGATAGGCAACATTGTAAGCAGTGTAGGTGGAAGCATAAAATTACAGTGCGGTATTAATAGATTGTAGGCAAGTGTGAGGTCAACCACTTTGGACCTAAATAGGATAGATCAGGGTACTTTCTAAATGGTGAAAAGCTCGAAACAGTGGAGGTCCAAAGAGACTTAGGGGTCCATGTACACAGATCATTAAAATGTCATGGACAGGTAGAGAAAATAATCAAAAAGGCTAAAGGAATGCTGGCCTTTATAGCTAGAGGACTAGAATAAAAGGGGGTAGAAGTTATGCTACAGCTATACAAAGCTTAGGCAACACCTGGAGTGCTGTGTTCAGTTCTAGGCACCGCACCTTCGGAAGGATATATTGGCCTGGGAGGGAGTGCAGCGTAGATTTACTAGAATGATATCTAGACTCCAAGGGTTAAATTATGAGGAGAGATTACACAAACTAGGATTGTATTCGCTATAATTTCAGAAAATTAAGGGGTGATTTGATCGAAGTTTTCAAGATATTAAGGAGAACTGATAGGGTAGATAGAGAGAAACTATTTCCGGGGAGTCTAGGACTAAGGGACATAGCCTAAAAATTAGAGCCAGGACTTTCAGGAGTGAAGTAAGGAAACATTTCTACACGCAAGGGGTGGTAGAAGTTTGGAACTCCCTTCCGCAACGGCAGTTGATGCTAGCTCAATTGTTAATTTTAAATCTGAGATTCAAAGATTTTTATTAACCAAAGGTATTAAGGAATAAGGGGCTAAGGCAAGTATATGGAGTTAGGTCAAAGATCAGCCATGATCTCATTGAATAGCAGAACAGGCTCAAGGGGCTAAATGGCCTACTCCTGTTCCTATGTTCCCTAGGTCTTTTTGCTGCTCTACTCCTTCTAAAGTTTTGTCATTTAGTGTATGGGGCAGATTTTCCTGTATCTGTGCCTGCGGCTATTGAATTGCTTGAGTGCAGTGAACACAGGAAAATTGGCTGGACCCCCTTAAAGCTGTGTACTCCTCCCCCTCCCCTCCGTTTTTGCGGTATTTGCTGTGCTCAGGTAATCTTATGGGCCCAGTTGCAGGAACGGGAAAGTCTGCCCTTATATGTCCTCTCCTGCTTCCCCCTCCCAAACTGTATCACCTCACATTTCTCCACTTTAAGATTCATCTGACCTCTATCTACCAACCTGCCTATATTCTCTTGAAGTCACTTAGTCAACTTAACGCTGCTCCCTACTTTTTGTAATGCCTTCAAATTTTGATATTGTGCCCACTATACCCAAATCAAGATCATTGATATATTTTGCGATGGATAATATACATGTCCCAACACTGACACCTGGCAATCACCACTATTGATATCCTTCCAGTTAGAAAATGATCATGAACACTTCTCTTCTGTTTTCTGTCCTTTAACCAAGGAGCACTCCTGCTCCTCCTGGCTCCACAAGAAGTTATTTGTAAAAATTGGCTTTAAAAAGACTTACTTTTAGCTGGTGGCCGATGAAGAATCCTAAGCGGGGCAGACCCAATGCTCAGCTCGCTCAGCGCTGCCCAATTCAAAAGAGGGGGCCTAAAACAGGCATTTCCCTCAGTTACATATGTAATGGTTGTAACGACTGTTTTAGATGACTGCCAGGGCCACCATGAAAAATTGTCTGACCCAATTTCAGGTCAGGCATCTTTCAGGTGCCCTCGGGCCGTTGGTCCCTGAAATTGGGCCGTGTAAAATGGGCGTAATGATGGCCAATTTCAGGGACCAACATCCTGCGCCCCAAGGACACCTGAAAGACGCTCAACCTGAAATTGGGTCAGACGATTTTTCAGGCCCCCCCCCCCCGCCCCCGGTGGTTACCTAAAGCAGGTGTTGGGCCCCTTATATATGTAAATGACGTTCCTAACGCCTGTTTTAGGATCCCTCTGCCAAATTGGCCAGCACTGAGCCTGCTCCCCTGAGGATTTTTCAGCGGTCTAGGATGGTGTGTGACACGGAGGGGAACTTGGAGGTGATGATAGTCCAATGATGTTGCTGCTCTTAGGGAGATTAGATACTGAGATGAAGCAGTTTTACAGACTATAATAACTATGTTGTGATGAGGTCGTGTTTTAGAGACACACAGCAATATGCTGAGATACTGTGCAGTAATTAGTATGGCGCTGAAGGAGTTCTTGGAGAAACAGTATGTGCTGAGACAAAATGGTTTTTAGACACTTGGTGCACACTAAAAGCAATCTAGTTTTTAGATGTTGAAGTAGCAGTGATGTGTGAGGAAGTTGATTCCTTGAGAGTGTGTTGAGAGGAGATTGTTTAGAGAAATTAGCAATACTATAGTGAGAGATTTCCGTCCGGCATCCGCAGTATTTTGCTTTTGTTGTTATGCTGAGAGATTATTGTTTACTGCTGCAGAGTTAACTGGGAATAGTTTTTTTAATTGCTGAGACAATAAAAGATTAAAACATTGGCCTGGAAATTCCTCGGAGCTGCTCCCATTCCCCAGCTAGAGGAGTAGCAGGAACCCCGTTTAGCGTATAAATGAGGTTCCCGCCGCACTTTCAGCAAAGTTATGGTGATGGTGGTGGAGTGGGAGCAGCTCCAAGGAATTTCCTGGCCATTATTTACTGTAGAGAGTTCTTCATTTCTCACTATACAAGATATTGAGGGGCAGCATGGCTGCAAAATCTTCCTGGACTTGGATATGCCAGTAACTTTTCAAAAATCTTTTTTTAGAGAAGGCCCCTTGGCACAGTGTCATGTTTCGGTTGGGGGGGCGGGGAGTGGGCGGGAGCAGGCAGGGTGACTCAACACCCTCCTCCCCCTCCCTCCCTTCCCTCCCTTCCCCCCGGCCCAGCCAGAAATGTTGCATTTTAAGTCCTTGTGGAGCAGATGAACACCCGCTGGCCCCATACTAATTAGATGCCCTCCCCATGATCCCCATACTTCAGCAGGGTCAGAGCGGAAGGGCTAGTGGGCATAATTTCATTGTAAGTGCCCAGATTGTGGCGATCAGAATTTCAGCTCCCTAGTTACATCTGATTATTGTGCAAAAGTAAAGTTATCTCTGCAACTAAAGAGGAAAATACTATAAAAAAGGTTCAAGCATTTCAACTTTTTTGTAGTAACAAAAGAACCATCTGTAAAGAAGTTCCACGCTACTATTGTTTTCCCTTTCCCAATAATTAGGGGATTTGCAGAGCATCGGTTTTCATTAGCATTCCACATTAGAGTCACGCAAATGGAACAAGCTTTTAATCCTGTAGTCTGATTAGCATGGTGCCTATTTATTACAAATTGCTTTTAGGCTTTGTTGCTATCTGATACAGTTGCAACATTACATATAAATACTGATACAATAACAGTCGTGTAATAGCCCTGTGGTTTGATTTATAGCTGATTGGGAGAAGTATCATATAAATGTGAAAAAGAAAGACTTATATTTACATAATGACTAATGGCTGTCAGAAACATGTCAACACTTCAAATACAACGTATATAGGTTCATGTAGTTTTCTTGTGCATAGTAAGGTTCCATAACAAACAAAAGACTGTTACTTCTATTGACTAAATTACATCTGGAGAGAATAATTCATCGTCGCTGGGTCAAAATCCAGGAACTCCCTACCTAACAGCACTGTGGGTGAACCTTCACCACACGGACTGCAGCGGTTCAAGAAGGCGGCTCACCACCACCTTCTCAAGGGCATTTAGGGATGGGCAATAAATGCTGGCCTTGCCAGTGACACCCACATCCCATGTAAGAATAAAAAAATTAAAAGCTAAATATTAAATCTGTATAACTTCTCAGTTTTGTTGACTCCAGTGTAACAAATAATACAACTCCAAACCATAAAATAATTTACTAGTTGTTCTTATCCAGTTACAACAATTAAATGCATAATCCTGTTCAAACATAAAAATGGCCTCAATTATTCAGGCTTCCGATGCTCTGCACAATGAATCGTTCAGACTTTCCAGTTCTTCTGCTCTATGCATACGATGCATCCATATTTGTTACAGTAGTTCTGCTGTTGCTATGTGATTTTCCTTTGGTGATGCCTTTGGGACTTTTGGAATTTTCACCTCGTTCCCTCCATTGTTTCCTCCGAACCTTTTTTCCCCTGTTATTTCCATTGCTTACTGTAGAGCTTTGTTTCCTTTGTTTCCCATTAACTTCCCTGTAGAGTGTTTTTTTCCTTTAGTTGCCCATTGTTCCCTGTGGAGTTCTACCTTAGTTCTATTTTCCTCAGTGGTTTTATTACTCCCCATGGAATTCACCCCCCACTTCCCCTGATTTGTTAACAGTTGTAATATTTTCTCTCATTGGCAGCTGTGACAGTGTCAATACTGTTAGGATCGGTTTGCTCATGTAACGGGAAATTTTAGTCATGTCACGGTGGCATGAAACTATTAGAAAGCATGGGCTGATTGCACTGAGCATGGAAGGAAGAGACTCCTGATATATTGCAAGGTCCTCTCATTTTAATAATAGTGATACATTCCCCGCATAGATCAGGCACTGAGCAGGGAACTTGTTTGCAGTGCTGCTGTGAGTTAAAGGAGAGATGACCAATTTTTAACTGCTTGAAGACTTTTGCTGGAAAACATTTCACAGCAAATACAGAGATGGCTGAAGGAAATGGTGGCACCCAGGCCTGAGGGAGGACTGCTCTATTCACTGAGAGAACCCTGGAGATGATGCTAAGGGAGATTCTGCAAAGGAGGGTGCCATTTTTTGGTCTGAGGGGCACCCTCCTCAAAGGACTTTCGCGAGCAATGCATAAGAACCACTGCAGTATACAATAGCTACTGTGGAGGAGCTGCATCTGTGCAGTGGTTTGATTGCTTTGCAAAACTGTGGGCCACCATAGAGCTGTCCAGGAGCTGAGACCACATTATAGGCCTTAAATGGTCTATGGCTGGGATTCAGGGGAGCCTATAGAGTGAATGGGGGAATCTCAATCGATGTGTCTTGTAGCCATGAGGGCAACTTGGTGAAGGCTAGGAAGAAGGGTGTTTTTGTTGGAAACAAATAGTCATTAGGTTAATTCTGATTCTGAACTTCCAGGAGAAAAGCCATGTTGGAAGGGATTGCAGGTTGGAGATAGGACTACATCAATGTAGTCCTGATTCTCCAACCTACACTCCCAATGAGAGCACAGGATTGCAAAATTAGCACCACTGTCCCACTGGTATTTACCAAAGATCCCTGATCATACATTTTCCATGAAATGTTTCCCCCATATACATAAGAAACATGTCATATCTCAAATCATATGCCGGTCCCCTTTATCCACTTCACTCACCTCATACAACATACGTCATAGATTTTTACATAGAGATTACACGTCAATCAATTAACTGCTTCATGACATGTTTGAAACTCTTTAGTGGCATTTCAGGCAAATTAATCTATCTGTTGTGAACATTTCTTTAACTTTGTCTCTAGTGACGCCAAGACATTCCTTTTTGGCGCAAAAACACAAAAGGAAAAGCGGCCCAACCATGGCTAACAAAAGAAATTAAGGACAGCATTAGATCCAAAGAGGAGTCATATAAAGTTGCCAGAAAAAGTAGCAAGCCTGAGGATTGGGAGCAGTTTAGAATTCAGCAAAAAAGGACCAAGAGATTGATTGAGAGTAAACTTGCAAGGAACATAAAAGTGGACTGTAAAAGCTTCGACAAGTATGTAAAAAGAAAAAGATTAGTGAAGACAAATGTAGGTCCCTTAGTCAGAAACGGGAGAATTTAAATGGAAATGGCAGAGCAATTAAACAAATACTTTGGTTCTGTCTTCACGGAAGAGAACAAAAATAACTTCCCAGAAATGCTAGGGAACCAAGGGACTAGAGAGAAGGAGGAATTAAAGGCAATTAGTATTAGTAAAAAAAATAGTGCTGGTGAAATTAATGGGACTGAAAGCCGATAAATCCCCAGGGCCTGATAATCTGCATCCCAGAGTACTAAAAGAGGTAGCCATGGAAATAGTGGATGCATTGGTTATCATCTTCCAAAATTCCAGTTCCTGCAGATTGGAGGGTGGCAAATGTAACCCCACTATTTAAAAAAGGGGGGAGAGAGAAAAGAAGAAATTATAGACCGGTTAGTCCAATATCAGTAGTAGGGAAAATGCTAGAGTCTATTATAAAGGATGTGATAACAGGGCACTTAGAAAATATCAACGGGATTAGACAAAGTCAACATGGATTTATGAAAGGGAAATCATGTTTGAAAAAACCTACTGGAGTTTTTTGAGGATGTAACTGGTATAATAGATAAGGGAGAACCAGTGGATGTGGTTTATTTGGATTTTCAGAAGGCCTTTTGATAAAGTCCCACGAGAGGTTAGTGTGCAAAATTAAAGCACATGGGATTGGGGGTAATATACTGGCATGGATTGAAAATTGGTTAACAGACAGGAAACAGAGATTAGGAATAAATGGGTCTTTTTCGGGGTGGCAGGCGGTGACTAGTGGGGTACCGTAGGGATCAGTGCTTGGGCCCCAGCTATTCACAATATATATCAATGATTTGGATGAGGGAACCAAATGTAATATTTCCAAGTTTGCTGACAACACAAAACTAGGTGGGATCGTAAGTTGTGAGGAGGATGCAAAGAGGCTTCAAGGTAATTTAGACAAATTGAGTGAGTGAGCAAATACATGGCAGATGCAGTATAATGTGGATAAATGTGAAGTTATCCACTTTGGAAGGAAAAACAGAAAGGCATAGTATAATTTAAATGGTGATAAATTGGGAAATGTTGATGTACAAAGGGACACCAGTCACTGAAAGCAAACATGCAGGTGCAGCAAGCAGTTAGCAAGGCAAATGGTATGTTGGCCTTCATTGCAAGAGGAGCAAGGATGTCTTACTGCAGTTATACAGGGCCTTGGAGAGACCACATCTGGAGTATTGTGTGTAGTTTTGTTCTCCTTACCTAAGAAAGGATATACTTGCCATAGAGGGAGTGCAGCGAAGGTTCACCAGACTGATTCTTGGGATGGCAGGACTGTCGTATGAGGAGAGATTGGGTCAAACCGGCCTGTATTCACTCGAGTTTAGAAGAATGAGAGGTCATCTCATTGAAACATATAAAATTCTGACAGGGCTAGACAGACTGGATTGCAGGGAGGATGTTTCCCATGGCTGGGGGGTCCAGAACAAGGGGTCACAGTCTCAGGATACGGGGTAGGACATTTAGGACTGAGATGAGGAGAAATTTCTTCACTCAGAGGGTGGTGAACCTGTGGAATTCTCTACCATTGGGTGCTGTGGAGGCTAAGTCACTGAGTATATTTAAGAAGGAGATCGATAGATTTCTAGACACAAAAGGCATCAAAGGGGTATGGGGAGAGAGCGGCAATATGGTATTGAGATAGAGGATCAGCTATGATCATACTGAATGGTGGAGCAGGCTCGAAGGGCCGAATGGCCTACTCCTGCTCCTATTTTCTATGTTTCTATGTTTTCCTCATCCAAATGACTGTATACTTGTAGTTATATGTATTTTGTGTGTGTGTACAAGCATTAGCATATATGAATCTATCTAAGAGAGTTTGTGGAATACACTGTATAACAGCTAAACTGATGAAAGTTCTGGGAATGCCCAAAATCAAACTTCAACATTCTACAAAAGTATTACTGCAAGGTGCTTCAACTCTAGACTAGTGAGTACCAACCTCAGTATAATGCAACTTGGAGATACGGCTCAGCACTGCAAAGTAGTGCACTATACTACACCATGCCATGGATTTCAGTTCTCATTCACAAGTGGGGCGGCCTGGCAAAGACAATTGAGAATCTTTCTCAATGGGAGACATGGAAAATCAAAGGACAACGCAAACCGGGCAGCTCAGTTAATGAGCAGCATGAGCAGAGGTCTCGTCTCATTGAGTGCATGGTGGGTCAGCAATGAAGTACTGGATGGATCTTCAATAAATTGGAATGTAATTAGCCTGGATTAAATCAATCTAAATTATTCTAGATTAGTAATACACTTTTAGGAATATTTGAGAATATTGGATGCAAAGTTTGATTTGAGTTTGGTGGACATTTGGCATATTGCAATTTACTATCTCAAGTTTCAAATGTAAACAATGACAGAATGGAGAATTGATGGTTCCCAGACAAAATCAACTATGTGTCTGTTTATTACAATGCTGATAAACAAAACAGACTTTCAGCTCCTTCCTCTTGTGCTTCTTAAAGCCTGCCATTTTCAAATTTTACAGATTTTACCATAGTTTTGACCAAAAGCATAACAATTAACAAAAATTAGAATTATATAGTCGAACCAAAACTTACCAAGATAATGTGATTGACTGCATTGTTCTTTCAAAATAGCAATACAGTTTATTTCAGGCACTGGTGTATTTGATTGATTGTTGCTAATTGTGGGGTTATGACATCACAGCATGCTCATAAGCATCAACCTGCTTGAAACATTGGGATCAGGACTGAGGTGGACTGTATAAATGCAGTCAGATCTGCTGACCTCAACAGCCAGGCCTGGATTGCATGCACATTACTTTGTGCTAGTTTGCATCATATATATTTGCTGTAAGTTAATTTAACAAGTGCTGTATAAACAGAAAGTCTAAACTTGCATGAAAATCCATTACTTTGGCTTTTAGAGAGTAAAGATTGCTCTATTTAATACTTACATACAATGTAAGATTATTTAATCAGATTAAACCATTGTGATATTTTATTGAATCTGACAAATGGATCGAAATATAATTTACATCATTAATAACAGAACAATTCAGCAATTGATTGTTAAAGCACAGGTGTTAATACGGTTATATTGTAACATTTTACTGCCCCTTGAAAACAGTTGTCAATACAAATACAAGAGTATTTTAAGTGTTAGTCATCAGAATGTGCTTTCACTATTGGCGATTTAGTGGATCACATTCAGGCTCAGTATATCAAGAAGAGATAACTACCTTGATCCTTAACCATTTTTGTAGCATAATAAAATTAATTTGTTTGTATTACTTCCTCAAAGATAAATTTGTAACTAATTTTATGTAAATTTCTAACGATGATTTAATGACATTGTGAATCCATAAAATAATTAATAATGATGTGAATTAAGCAGGGATCATAAGTGATCATTCAAATTGCACTGCTGCCCTAAGTGTTACCTTACTAATAACATTTACCTGAGGAAGGAGGAAGTCTCCGAAAGCTTGTGAATTTAAAATAAAATTGCTGGACTATAACTTGGTGTTGTAAAATTGTTTACAATTACTAATAAATAGCTGTGAATGAAAATATGGGAAATAACAGTTACTTAGCTTTTTTGATACATTGTTTTTCTTTACAAATTTCGCAAGAGCTATAATTAGTGTACCTCCAGCGCAGGCTGTTAATTCAAGGAATGCCTATCTATATTCATGATGGCAAACGCACAAAAAACTGCACGGAACCCTTAGTTTTGCAGACAGCCCTCAATCTATAAATGGTGATACTCCATATAATACATGTCGATTCACTCATTAGTTTGAAGTAATAAACCGTTGTAAATAGACATTAAGGTATAATCCACAAGAGTATTGATGGTTTTGTTTTCTGTGCCACACATCTCATAATTAGATAAACTTAATATAGTTTGTTTGCAAACATAACATAAACCAACTGTAACAAACGCTTGACACAGAAATGTTTTTTTAATCCGTTGTTGCAAAAAAAAATGGAAAGTCCTGTATTGCAGACAATTTTGTATTGACTTACCAGGTTTATCTTCAAGAAAGTAGATAAATCATAGGTATTGGTTGACAAAGAATCTTGGGAAGGATTTCATTTTGCTGCAAATGAAACAATAAATTAACACTTTGTTATGCAGACTGTTGCTAATTATAGTCATACTTTAGAGTTTGAGAATCGATTCAAATATCCATGCTGGGCTGGCCTTGGTACAGAGAGTCACTGAACACATGCCCTTTGTGGAGAACTGGCAGCATCGGCACCAGGGGCAGCAGGATTCTCACCAGGAAGTTAGTAGCAGTATGGTGCATGCAGACACTAAAATCAGCAGATTCCAATTTTCTGCTCTCCAGGGAGCTGGAGTAAGGTAAAGGGAAACACAGGTGCATTGAACTCTTAATGTAATGATCCTGTGATCTGCTCTGTAACCCATGTAGTTTCCATGATGTACAACATAGTGCAGAAAATGTGACTTTTTCCCCAAGAAAGAGTGAAGAATTTTTTTTTCCCTCTACAGTCACAAAATTTTGCATTCAGCATTATGAAAAAAGTTTAAAAATAGAACAACTTTTTAGGTAATGGTTTCAAATGAATGCTGGAATTACTGAAATTGTCATAATTTGTTGAGGTTTGGTTACAATTCACATTGTTTTAAACTTAGAAATTTGAGGAACCTTTTCAGGTTATGTTACACTCTTTTGTTTCCATAATTTTTGAACATATGTAATCATAAAAGATTAATTATATAGCTGACATAAATTTGTTAACCCAGTTTTCCTTGCAAACTACCGAACCATCTCCAACCTTCGCTTCCTCTCCAAAGTCCTTCAACGTGTTGCCATCTCCCCGTCTCTTTCACAGCTCCCTCCCCTGCTACCTTTGACACTGAAGAACAAGAGCAGCAATGTTGTGGGAACAGCATAGAAACATAGAAAATAGGAGCAAGAGTAGGCCACTCGGCCCTTCGGGCCTGCTCCGCCATTCAAAATGATCATGGCTGATCGTCTAATTCAGGACCCTGTACTCGCTTTTTCCCCATATCGCTTGATCCCTTTAGCATTAAGAAATATATCTATCTCCTTCTTGAATACATCTAATGACTTGACCTCCACTGCCTTCTGTGGTAGAGAATTCCACAGATTCACCACCCTCTGAGTGAAGAAATGTCTCCTCATCTCGGTTCTAAATGGCATACCCCGTATCCTGAGACTGTGACCCCTTGTTCTGGACTCCCCAGCCACCGGGAGCATACTACCTCCATCTAGTCTGTCGCGTCCTGTTAGAATTTTATATGTTTTGATGAAATCACCTCTCATTCTTCGAAACCCAATCTCTCCTCATACGTCAGTCCTGCCATCCCAGGAATCAGTCTGGTAAAACTTCGTTGCACTCCCTCCATGGCAAGGACATCCTTCCTCAGATAAGGAGACCAAAACTACACACAATACTCCAGATGTGATCTCTCCAAGGCCCTGTATAACTGCAGTAAGACATCCCCGTTCCTGTACTCAAATCCTCTTACAATGAAGGCCAACATACCATTTGCCTTCCTAACTGCTTGCTGCACCTGAATGCTCGCTTTCAGCGACTGGTGTACAAGGACACCCAGGTCTCGTTCCTTTTCCCAATCTATCACCATTCAGATAATAATCTGCCTTTCTGTTTTTACAACCAAAGTGGATGACCTCACATTTATCCACATTATACTGCATCTGCCATGTTCTTGCCCACTCACCCAACTTGTCTAAATCACATTGGAGCCTCTTTGCATCCTCCTCACAGCTCACATTCCACCCCAGCTTTGTGTCATCTGCAAACTTGGAAATGTTACATTCCGTTCCCTCATCCAAATCATTGATATATATTGTGAATAGCTGGGGCCCAAGCACTGATCCCTGCGGTACCCCACTCGTCGCTGCCTGCTACCCGGAAAAAGACCCATTTATTCCTACTCTCTGTTTCCTGTCTGTCAACCAATTCTCAATCCATGCCAGTATATTCCCCCCAATCCCATGTGCTTTAATTTTGCACACTAACCTCTTGTGTGGGACCTTATCAAAAGCCTTCTGAAAATCCAAGTACACCACATCCACTGGTTCTCCCCTATCTAATCTACTAGTTACATCTTCAAAAAACTCCAGTATATTTGTTAAGCATGATTTCCCTTTCATAAACCCATGCTGACTTTGTCCAATCCCGTTAATGCTTTCCAAGTATTCTGTTATCACATTTTTTTATAATAGACTCGAGCATTTTCCCCACTACTGATGTTAGGCTAACTGGTCTGTAATTCCCTGTTTTTTCTCTCCCTCCTTTTTTAAATAATGGGGTTACATTTGCTACCCTCCAATCCGTAGGAACTGTTCCAGAGTCTATAGAATTTTGGAAGATGATCACCAATGCATCCAATATTTCCAGGGCCACTTCCTTTAGTACTCTGGGATGTAGATTATCAGGCCCTGGGGATTTGTCAGCCTTTTGCCCCATTAATTTCCCTAGCACTGGTTTCCTTCAGTTCCTCCCTCTCACTAGACCCTTGGTTCCTTAACATTTCTGGGAGGTTATTTGTGTCCTCCTTTGTGAAGACAGAACCAAAGTATGTGTTCTGCCATTTCTTTGTTCCCCATTTCTGACTGTAAGGGACCTACATTTGTCTTCACTAATCTTTTTCTCTTGACATATTTATAGAAGCTTTTACGGTCAGTTTTTATGTTCCCTGCTAGTTTACTCTCATACTCTATTTTTCCCCTCTTAATCAATCTCTTTGTCCTCCTTTGCTGAATTCTAAACTGCTCCCAATCCTCAGGCTTGCTGCTTTTTCTGGCAATTTTATATGTCTCCTCTTTGGATCTAATACTATCCCTAATTTATTTTGTAAGCCACGATTGAGCCACCTTTCCTGTTTTATTTTTGCACCAGACAGGAATGAATAATTGTTGTAATTCCTGCACACGTTCTTTAAATATTAGCCATTGCCTATCCACCGTCATCCCTTTTAGTAAAGTTCCCCAATCTTTCAGAGCCAACTCGCACCTCATACTTTCGTAATTTCCTTTATTTAGATTTGGGACCCTAGTTTCGGATTCAACTACTTCACTCTCCATCTTATTGAGGAATTCTATCATGTTATGGTCACTCTTCCCTAAGGGAACCCACACAACAAGATTGTTAATTAATCCTTTCTCATTGCACAATACCCAGTCTAGGATTGCCTGTTCTCTCGTTGGTTCCTCAACGTAATCTACATACAGATTGGTCAAACCAAATTAGCAATAATACTGTGGGGGAGGAATTCCTGGAGTGTGTCTGTGATGGTAAGTCATCCATGATTATATTTGTACCCTCCTTGCATGCGTCTCTAATTTCCTGTTTAATGCCCTCCCCTACATCTCCACTACTGATTGGGGGCCTATAGACAACCCCCACCAACGTTTTGTGCCCCTTGGTGTTTCTTAGCTCCACCCATACAGATTCCACATCGTGATTTTCCGAGCCAATATCCTTCCTCACTATTGCATTGATTTCCTCCTTTACTGATAACGCTACCCCACTTCCTTTCCCTTTTTGCCTGTCCTTCCTAAATATTGAATACCCCTGGATGTTCAGTTCCCATCCTTGGTCACCCTGCAGCCATGTCTCCATTGCAACTATATCATAATGGTTAATATCTACCTGCACTGTTAATTCATCTAGCTTATTGTGAATGCTCCGCGCATTATGACACAATGCCTTTAGACTTGACTTTTTAAGATTGCTAGTCATCTTAGCACTATGGCCCTATTTGTTTTGCGTCCTTGTTTTCGCTACCTTCCACTATTGCTTCTTCCCTTTCTGTCTCTTGTTTCTGTCCCTGCCATTCTAGTTTAAATCTCCCCAACAGCACTAGCAAACACCCCCGCGAGGACATCGGTCCCGGTGCTGCTCGGGTGTAACCCGTCACGCTTGTACAGGTCCCACCTTCCCCAGAACTGGTCCCAATGTCCCAGGAATCTAAATCCCTCCCTCATACACCATCCCTGCAGCCACGCATTCATCTGGTTTATTCTCCTGTTCCTATACTCACTAGCGTCACTTTCAAGTTCCCCTCCAAGTCATACCTTGTCCTGATTTGGATATTTATCATTATTCCGTCATTGTTGCTGGGTCACTATCCTGGAAGCTCCTGTCCAACTCCATATTGGGAACACTATCATCACAAGGACTACAGTGGTTCTAGGAGAAGACCCATCACTATCGTCTCATTGCAGTTAATGCGACTTTACCAGCATGGCCTACGTTCCAAGAACAAATTTTTTTAAAGTAACACCCGACTATCTTAAACCAACTGCAGAGAGTGCAATTCTGGGCATGTTATGGCCCTGAATTTCCTTGGACTTTCTTCTGCTCCACTGCCATAACTTTATGTGAAGTCCAGTGGAAACCCTGTTTATGTGCATCATCTTCGATGATGCTATGGCAGCGCAGCAGCAGAACGTCCGAGGAATTTCAGGGCTTATGCCTCAGCCCTGCACAAGGGAAGCTCAATTCACATACAGGTTATGTACGAACTTATAAATTCAGTCCTGGGGAGGACTCTTTTGGTTCACCAGCAATCAACACTAGCAAGCTTGGCATGAAGTTATCAACAGAGTAAATCTGAAATCCCTCAAACTGTGAAGGCATCGGGTGAAGTTCAATGATTTGGGTCATAAAAGTAACCTGATTCTGATATTTGAAGGAGGGTACATGCTATGTATGGTGTATGGTCTAGACCAAGCTGGCTTACAAATACCATTGCTAGAAACGGCACCATAGAGAGAAGATCTGGGAGAAGACCCTGCTGCTGTAGTAGATCCATCTAATTACATTTAATGGCTGTGAAAACATTCTAAGGATAGGTCATCCTGTGACAGGGAGCTGAAATTCTGTAATTTCATTCATGCCTACAAGCATGCTATATACCTAGTATAGTACATCTGTGGCAAGTATCATAGCATCCAGGGAGGAAAGAATGATATTCATGCAGCATGTACTACCATGACTGAATAGAACTATTAAGATACTCTGTTATCCCATGTGCTATCTGCACAAGTGTGGAGTCTGGTCACTGGCACCTTCTAGGAGGAAGAGAAACAGCAGCAAGAGGTGGATTCTCCTCCATACAGTGTAGAATTAGAAACTTAACTGGACCAGCCATATAAATACTGTGGCTACAAGAGCAGGTCAGAGGCTGGGTATTCTGCGGCGAGTGACTCACCTCCTGACTCCCCAAAGCCTTTCCACCATCTACAAGGCACAAGTCAGGAGTGTGATGGAATACTCTCCACTTGCCTGGATGAGTGCTGCTCCAACAACACTCAAGAAGCTCGACACCATCCAGGACAAAGCAGCCCCTTGATTGGCACGCCATCCACCACCCTAAACATTCACTCCCTTCACCACCGGCGCACCGTGGCTGCAGTGTGTACCATCCACAGGATGCACTGCAGCAACTCGCCAAGGCTTCTTCGACAGCACCTCCCAAACCCGCGACCTCTACCACCTAGAAGAACAAGGGCAGCAGGCACATGGGAACAACACCACCTGCATGTTCCCCTCCAAGTCACACACCATCCCGACTTGGAAATATATCGCCGTTCCTTCATCGTCGCTGGGTCCAAATCCTGGAACTCCCTTCCTAACAGCAATGTGGGAGAACCTTCACCACGCGGACTGCAGCGGCTCAAGAAGGCGGCTCACCACCACCTTCTCAAGGGCAATTAGGGATGGGCAATAAATGCCGGCCTAGCCAGCGACGCCCACATCCCATGAACGAATAAAAAAAACTTCACAGGAATGGGGGCGGGGGTAGGGGAATGGGAGTGTATAGCCATGGTTCACTTGGTGAGGGACTATAATCAGAACAGTCTTCAGAGGTGCTTGGAGGTTCTGGTTGGAGATCTAGCACTTTGAATCCTCTGTCTACTGTAGAGGATGCTTGGTCATGTTCATGGTATGAGCTTCATTTGGCACTAAGGGGACTAGCAGCAGGGTCTAGATATTCTGCACCTCATGAGGACATACACCCCTGCAGTGTGGAAGAGACAGTGCACAGCATTTGTCGGTTGGTACTCATGGTGATGGTAATCCTGTGCAAACACTAAATCCAGTAAATATTGCAGCTGAACACACCTGTAACCTCTTTGATGTTGGAGCGACAACATCTCAAGTAGGTCCTGTAACTGATGATCATGTATTAGGATTGCTCATGGCTAGAAGCAGAAGCCTTCAGCTTCCTCAGAATTATATGGGACAGACCCTGGTATGACAACTCATAGAAGCAGACTAGGATTCACAGATTTGAGAAGAAGTACTGTGACTGCAAAGGCACATTCCAAATTGTATTAACAGTTACACAAGCCCAAAGTAATCACAATCAAAACACAGTACAACATTGAATGTAATACTTGCCAGCGATCACAGATGAAGTTGGTTATTATTTAATGTAAGCCTTACTTTATTTAAACAAAATCTATTATAACACTACTAATGCCAATATAAGATTAAGCATTGAGAATAACGATAAGTGCTTGATTCTTAAGTGTATCACAATATCTCAGACTTACATGGGTTTTTGCTTTCTGATAGCATTAGAGTTATATTCATTGTCCAATTTCGCAGTATAGCAAGGTTATTGCAAAGTTACATTTGCAGTTCAAATTCAACGTGTCCCTGCAATATTTCAGAATTCATATATTCCTCTAAAATGTGAATATAAAACATAGCATCTCATCCTTTTAGCAGACTGACTGCTGTAGCATGGCCTTCCTCTGGGCTGCTCAGCTTCTCTGGTGATGCCCTTGGTGTATTGTGGTCCATAGTCGTTGTCACCATCTGTAGTCATTATCTTTTTATTTTCAGTTGTTTTCTTTTTGTCCTAACTTAAGCAATTTTGTATGTTCTTTATTTCTCTATACTGTTACTTTACTTTCTTTGGGTTCAGAGACTTAAGTTATTAACTTATAGCTGTGATACTCTTTACAAGCTTTATTTCTGTTCCATTAAACTCTTAACACTCTCTTTGGTATCTGTAGAAGTGCTTCAAAAGTCTTTTACAATTTCTTTTTAACTTTTGGTCCTTTCTAGAAAACCTCCTAACACCTTATTGGAATCTTCTTGAAATAACTCTTTCTTGCTCTCTCAATCTTTTCTCTCTGATCTCTAAATAAAGGCCATCTCTGACCACTCACTGGTATGGCCCCATCTTCACTCCTCCAAGTCCAAGGGGTGTAGACTGGATGGTATCTGGTGCACAACTGGTTTAGCCATCTATCACCAGATCTGGCTGGACCATATAAAGCGCTATTGACCCCCACTCTCCTCTGCCACAACCACCAATTACTGCCTGGAGACCAAAGATAACCCCCGGCTTCTTTTCTTCACTATCAACGAACTCCTTAAACCCTACTCCCCTGGTCTTCCACCCTCACCTCCAACAATAAGTATTAGGAGTTTATGGACTTCTTTATCACTAACATTGAGACCATCTGTTCAATTGCTTTCTCCACCAAACCAAACCTCTCACCAGGTTCCCCCTCCCCTCACCCTGAATTCATGTCTCTCTCCCAACTCCCTACACACCCTCTCCAAGCTCATCTCATCCATAAAACCCACTGCATTCCCATTAAACTGCTGACCACCAACCTCCCTTCCTGGCCCTCATGGGAGCTGATATTGTAAATGGTTCCCTCTGTCACCCTCTCCTGACAATCTCCTTTTCCTCTCCAAAGTAATTGAAAGTATCTTTGCCTCCCAAATCCATGGCAATCCATGCAAGTCCCTGTTTCAATTTTTCCAATCAAATTTCCACCCCCCCCCATAGCACCAAAATGGAGCTAATCAAAGTCACAAATCTTCCCATCCTCCATCCACTGTAAACTTCAGTTCATCCAAAACTCTGCTGCCCGTATCCTATTTTGCACCAAGTCCTGTTCACCCATCATCCCTGTCTTCCCTGAGTCTTCGGTCCTCCAAAGCCTCAAATTTAAAATTCTCATTTAATGGCTTCACCCCTCTCTATCTCTGCAATCTTCAGCAGCGCAACAATCCCTGCCCGAAGTGTCCATTCCTCTGACTCTGACCTCTTGTTCACTCCCCTTCCTTCACCCCACCATCAGCAATTTAGGCACCACATTCTGGAATTCCCCCCCACCCCGCCTGAACTTCTCCAGCTCACAACCTCCCTCTCCTCTTTTAACACCCTCCTTAAAACACATCTCTTTGAACAAGCTTTTGGTCATCTCACCTAATATCTCTTTTCTTGACACCTACTCATCTAATATATACATTTTTTAGTTTAAATGTCATTTGATTTATTTTCTTGTATGCATTCCTGCGTTCTTGGTGTTGCGACTTCATTGAAAGCAAAGCTACCGGCTTGTTTAATAACAGCAAATGCAAGATTTTAATCATGTCACAAATAGAAAGGTATTCGTCATTATCATTATCATTCTGTGACACTAGTGGAGATGTATCAGGCCAGTAGTGTTCAGGATAATGTTAGAGAATGTCAACATTGGGAAGATGTTAGGAATGACATTTCTGATGGACAAGAATGACACACATTGCAAACCCATCGAAACAGACAGAACTATGTTAATATCAAAACTCGATAATATATTCTGTAGGAATGTAATGTACAAAGATGTCATGAAGGATTCCAATCAACCAATCAGAAGCATATTTAATACACTGGAGATAATTATCACTTCTCTGGACAGTGAAAATAACTTGTACTGTCATGAAGTAAAAATGATTTAGGGAGGATTTATTTCATTAGAGATTTTTCAGGATCCTATTTTTGGGAGTCAAAATGAAACAGAGAAGTGGGAGTCAAATGACATCTGATAGTAATCATTATTGTTCATTTCAATGTGTTACATCAAGATTTAAAGGAACAAATTAAGTAAATAAACAGTGTAAGTGGTACTTCCTTGGAACATAACTTCTCACTCAAGTGACATTGAATGCAATAAAGTGAATTATTATTAAAGCCTGAACCAGGAGATGCAGTCCAGAAAGCATTTGAAAGCCAAATCAATTCTCTGAAGGAATAAATAATTCTTGTGCAATTCATTTTTACGCAATTCACATTTGTGAGTTTCTAGTCTTTCACATTTAACGAAAGGCCTCCTGTAAAACACCATTACTGGCGAGAAAACCTGATTTTAGTAGTAGACTATTGAACAACAACAATGGTTTGTGGGAACCAGTGGAAAGGTGTAAATTATTTTCACCTAGTTTTTCTCCTTGGTCCATGAGCACTGCTATAGAACTTATCATGAAAATACAATGTCCTTTTTCTTTCTTTCACTGAGCAAATACTATAATTTATAAAATGTTCTGGGGGCAAAGCACAGAAACAGCACACTGGTATGCCAAAGCCTTGCTTGCACAGATGGTTGAATGTAGATTCATGTCTGCAATTTGACACACAACAAGCTCCTAATCGCAGCAGGGTCTATCAACAGGAAGTTGGGGTGGGGGTCGCATTCCCTATAGACATGGAGGAAATGCTAGTGCAAAATACACCCAAGACCACTGTTGTACAACTTCAAAGAGTTTCTACAGTTATATAAAAAGAAAAAGGGTGGCTAAGGCAAACGTAGGTCCTTTAGAGGATGAGACCGGGAAATTAATGCTGGGAAACATGGAGATGGCAAAAATGCTGAACAAATATTTTGTTTCAGTCTTTACGGTAGAGGACACTGAGAATACCCCGACACTGGACAAACAGGGGGCTCTAGGGGGGGAGGAGCTAAATACGATTAAAATCACTAAGGAATTGGTACTCAGTAAATTAATGGGACTCAAGGCGGATAAATCCCCTGGACCTGATGGCTTACATCCTAGGGTCTTGACGGAAGTGGCAGTAGGGATTGTGGATGCTTTGGTAATAATTTTCCAAAATTCTCTGGACTCGGCAAAGGTCCCGGCAGATTGGAAAACTGCTAATGTAACACCCTTATTTAAAAAGGGTAATAGGCAGAAGGCTGGAAATTATAGACCAGTTAGCCTAACATCTGTGGTGGGTAAAATTTTGGAGTCTATTATTAAGGAGACAGTAGCGGAACATTTGGATAAACATAATTTAATAGGACAAAGTCAGCATGGTTTTACGAAGGGAAAGTCATGTCTGACAAATTTGCTTGAGTTCTTTGAGGATATAATGTACAGGGTGGATAAAGGGGAACCAGTGGACGTAGTGTATTTGGACTTCCAGAAGGCATTCGACAAGGTGCCACATAAAAGATTATTGCTCAAGATAAAGAATCACTGGATTGGGGGTAATATTCTGGCATGGGTGGAGGATTGGTTATCTAACAGGAAGCAGAGAGTTGGGATAAATGGTACATTCTCGGACTGGCAACCTGTAGCCAGTGGTGTTCCACAGGGGTCGGTGCTGGGTCCCCAACTCTTTACAATCTATATTAACGATTTGGAGGAGGGGACCGAGTGCAACATATCAAAGTTTGCAGATGATACAAAGATGGGAGGGAAAGTAGAGAGTGAGGAGGACATAAAAAACCTACAAGGGGATATAGACAGGCTGGGTGAGTGGGCGGAGATTTGGCAGATGCAATACAATATTGGAAAATGTGAGGTTATGCACTTTGGCAGGAAAAATCGGAGAGCAAGTTATTATCTTAATGGCGAGAAACTGGAAAGTACTGCAGTACAAAGGGATCTGGGGGTCCTAGTGCAAGAAAATCAAAAAGTTAGTTTGCAGGTGCAGCAGGTGATCAAGAAGGCCAACGGAATGTTGGCTTTTATTGCGAGGGGGATAGAATATAAAAACAGGGAGGTATTGCTGCAGTTATATAAGGTATTGGTGAGACCGCACCTGGAATACTGCATACAGTTTTGGTGTCCATACTTAAGAAAAGACATACTTGCTCTCGAGGCAGTACAAAGAAGGTTCACTCGGTTAATCCCGGGGATGAGGGGTGGACATATGAGGAGAGGTTGAGTAGATTGTGACTCTACTCATTGGAGTTCAGAAGAATGAGAGGCGATCTTATTGAAACATATAAGATTGTGAAGGGGCTTGATCGGGTGGATGCGGTAAGGATGTTCCCAAGGATGGGTGAAACTAGAACTAGGGGGCATAATCTTAGAATAAGGGGCTGCTCTTTCAAAACTGAGATGAGGAGAAACTTCTTCACTCAGAGGGTAGTAGGTCTGTGGAATTTGCTGCCCCAGGAAGCTGTGGAAGCTACATCATTAAATAAATTAAAAACAGAAATAGACAGTTTCCTAGAAGTAAAGGGAATTAGGGGTTACGGGGAGCAGGCAGGAAATTGGACATGAATTTAGATTTGAGGTTAGGATCAGATCAGCCATGATCTTATTGAATGGCGGAGCAGGCTCGAGGGGCCGATTGGCCTACTCCTGCTCCTATTTCTTATGTTCTTATGCTATACAGGACCATTGATGGTGGCGTTGGAGCAGGCTGCTTGAGCCCGTGTTAGTCTGGAAATAATGTATATTGTAGCATGCGTCAAACTGTGGGGAGAAAATAACTGAATGTGGGCCTAAAAGATTCTGAGATTTACTACTCAGCATTAGAAATTTTCAGGAAATAATTTCTTTTGATAGGATTTGAGTAATGTGTGCATTAGGAAGACGATAATGGCCCACAGGTCTCAGCTGGGTAAACAGTTACTCTCCGTACTCCAAATTATTGTGAAGAGTTGAAACCGATCATTGAGAGTAGAATGGCTAAAGGTAAGCGATCCTGTAATGCAGGAAGCTATTAATACCACTTTCCTGTATTAAATTAATTTGTTATTTTTGGTGTGTTTTTTTTATTGGAGATGTGTTTTTGATAGAACATTGAATATTTCTCAGTGACATATTAACTGTAAAGGTATCAGATAGAAAAATCAGGCTCTTTCCAATCCTGTAGATGTTGTTAAAGAAGGCTCCTTGTTGGGCTGTCCTGAAGGCGCAGTTGGTAAGTTCACCGCCCAGTGTTGGCACTGAGCCTTGCAGATCAGCAAGGCCTCAGGTTCAATCCCAGTCTATGCTGAACTGACTGATGTCAGTTGGGCTCAGTGCCCCTCAGTGAGGAAGGGGAAATTATTTCAGTGTTGGGGTCAATACTCAGTGATCACTGCCGGAAAGTGCAAACGTGTGGAATTGAGCAAGGACAGGATCAAGCTAAGCTGTGATATCCTACCCCCCATCCCCCTCCCCCCCAAATCTAAGCTCACACATTAAGGATACCCATGTGGTGAGTATCAGGGAACAGCCAGCACCTGTGAAGCCATACCCCAACACGGGTCAGTGGCTTTAATAAAGGAGGGGAGACATTTGGGGGAAGAAAGCAGAGAAAATCAAAAAGAGGTATAAGTAATCACCTGTGCAGAGCTGACACAAGAAAATCAGCCAGGGAGGGCTGCTCATCCATAACGAAGTTGAGCTGATTTTCTGTCCGTTAAGTCAAATGGATGGAAAATTGAACTGGATTCAATATGGACAAAGTTTGGATACATCATATGAACTTTAACTAGTACCATCTATAATCAGTCAGCTTGGCTAATGGCTCAATAAAGTAATAAATATTGATAAAGTGGCTATATTTAAAATGTAGAGGTGTATAGAATTAAATGAATGCAAAGCACTACTCATTTTTGTTGTAGTCAGTTCTGTTAGCTGTACAATTTAACTAGATAGCCCTGTTACACATTCCTTTCCAGATTATGCACAAAACCTGGTTTGCAGCCAAGGCTATTCTGCATTTTCTGCATTACTGTTCAGCTGTTTTTTTATATAAGTACAACATACAATAGTGATAAATACCACATGTGCTGATCCTGCTATTAAATCCTTTTTTTAATGTAGTGGAATCCTAATGTTACACAAGGAGAGGACGGAAAAATGTTGTTTGTAACTAGATTTTTGCAGATATACGGTATAACAGTACTGAATCAGGGAGAAACTGAATTGCTAAAGATGTGCTTATGTCAGAAATTTTCCAAGAATCTGTTTCTGTCCAATTTATATATAAATGGATTTGACATTTCTGTCTAACAGTGTTCTGGGATTCTTTACTCTGTGACCCTCAACATTATAAACTTACAGGAAATCATTTCTTTAGATAAGATATGATTGAAGAAAAGGTCTTTGTGTTCTCAAATGGTTATATAGTTGGACTCTGTAAGAGTGAAATTCTTGCCTTCGTAAATTTTAATGAAAAAATAGACAGGAATAAAAAGCATATTTAACCTCTTCATACTCGGGTCGACTTTTGTGCTAAAATTATTAAAGGCAGAAATTTCATCCCTTGCATTCCCCTAAATTATTGTGATACAGTAAATAAAACAACATTCGTTATGTGTAATTGTTGTGATTAGCTGCTCTGGTTGGCAATGCAATGAATGGTATCATACTGAATCATACATATCAGGAAGGTTCCAAGTTCAAACCCTGGTCCGAGTTATCCAGTCTTGGTTATGGTGGCAATAAATGCTCCAATTGGCCTCCGCAACCAAGGAGAGGGACAAGCAAATCATTTGCCAGGGTTCACAACCTTCATCATTAGCCAATGACAGCTGTTGGAAATGGACATATACAGGCTTCAGATGAGGGAAAGAATAGGCTTGATGCTCTGCCAACACTTAAGCCCTGATTGTAACTCAGGGCGGGAGTCGTGCGGGTGGGGGCCGAGGCAGACGGCAATCTTCACCTCAGCAGCACAGGGAGATTTTAACTCCCAGGCCTTATCTGGATAGGCCCCTTCAGTTTCCCACCCAAAACTGACGGGAAGTGATAGCTGGCCAGCGGGCGGGAGCGGAATGTCAGGCGGCAGGAGGCTGCTGCTGAGGGATGAAAGAACAGTGCTCGGCACTCAGGTACGTGGTTGGGAGGGGGTTCGGGAGGGCTTCATGGCTCTCATGGAAGGGGGGGAAAGCCCGGGCAGGGGAAGCCTAAACTTTCCTCTTCTGGAGCTAGGTCCCCTTCGTGCTAGGTTGGCCTGGCGGGGAAGGCACCATGATTTCCCCACGCAGGCCTCTGGTTAAATTGCAGGTGGGCTCTGACATCATCAGAGCTCGATCTGCATATTTAAAGAATGACCCTGCTGACTTGCGGCAGATGTCCCTTTTGCCTACACAGAACAGTTAAAATCGGAACCCACGGCAAGGCAGCAGGAACTCAGCAGGTAAGTCCCACGGGCGATTTTAACCGCACACTGCCATCCACCGACCAGGTATAATTAAAACTGACCCTTTACTGTCTGGACTAACGCAGGAAGGAAGGCCGCTTGGGCAATTTACTGAGGGATGCTTGCGGAAATATTCATCAGCAACTTTTAGATATCAGACTTGGCTCAATGGTGGCACTCATGCCTCTGAGTCAGACAGTTGTGGGTTCAAGCCCCACTCCAGAGCCTTGAGTGCATAAGATAGGCCGGCACTTGAGTGCAGTACTGAGGGAGTGCTGCACTGTCAGAGGTGCCGTGGGTTCCGATTTTAACTGTTCTGTGTAGGCAAAAGGGACATCTGCCGCAAGTCAGCAGGGTCATTCTTTAAATATGCAGATCGAGCTCTGATGATGTCAGAGCCCACCTGCAATTTAACCAGAGGCCTGCGTGGGGAAATCATGGTGCCTTCCCCGCCAGGCCAACCTAGCACGAAGGGGACCTAGCTCCAGAAGAGGAAAGTTTAGGCTTCCCCTGCCCGGGCTTTCCCCCCCTTCCATGAGAGCCATGAAGCCCTCCCGAACCCCCTCCCAACCACGTACCTGAGTGCCGAGCACTGTTCTTTCATCCCTCAGCAGCAGCCCGATCTGCCCTCTCAGTTGGATGCAAATGATCCCATGGCACTATTTTGAAGAAGAGCAGCAGTGTTCCCCTGATGTCCTGGCCAATATTTATTCAACATAATTAAAACAGATTATCTGATTGTTTAATCAAAAGCAAAATACTGCGGAATGCTGGAAATCTGAAATAAAAACAGAAAATGCTGGTAATACTCAGCAAGTCAGGCAGCATCTGTGGAGAAAGAAACAGAGTTAACGTTTCAGGTTGATGACCTGACATGCTGAGTCATTGACCTGATACGTTAACTCTGTTTCTTTCTCCACAGATGCTGTCTGATTTCCTGAGTATTTCCAGCATTTTCTGTTTTTGTATCTGATTATTTATCTCATTACTGTTTGTGGTACCTTGCTGTGTGCAAATTGGCAGCCGTGATTCCCTATGTCACAAGTGTGTTGGGACATCCTGATATTGTGAAAGGCGCTAAATAAATGCAAGTTCTTTCTTTAGAGGAAGGTCAAGATGGGAAAAGAAAGTATTGTGGTTATAGGTCAGACAATGAATTACATTCTTACAACTAATATCATTTGACTTATTTAATAAATAAGCCACTGAACACTGTGATGTGTAGCTTTGTGTTGCACATTAGGTGGCTGTGACATCTAGGACCAGAAATTTCCCCGGAGCTGTTCCTGCTCCACCGCTGTAACTTTGATGGAAGTGCGGCAGAAACTCCGTTTATGGTGGCAAAGCAGGAGCGAGTCAGAGGAAATTCCTGGCCTAGGTATATGTGAGGCTACTAACATGGCTGCCTAGTTAAATCCTAATCCACAAAGGATTTATGTTCATCTTTTGCTGTCGTCATTTCTGTCAGCTTGCATCATGGCACACAAAGTTAATCACCAAAGATGAAAGAGAAAATGTACGCTCATGCTGAATGATTTACATCAAGTATCGTGATCGGATGCCAAACCCTTGCTGGAAAGTGAATTGTTCAGTTAAATTATCTTTGCTGAAGTATGCTGTAAGAATCATAAAATAGTGTCTTTTTGATGAGGTATGTTGGGGTAAAGGTTGGATTATGTTAGTACCTTGGATGATTTATTGTGGAAAATTGGGGTGGAAGGAAGATTGCAAAATGGTTCAAAATAGCTTGAGATGATTGTTTTCAGACATCAGCATTTAGCTCCGGACTCTCTTGGCCTGAGCATTCATCCATCTCAGGAACACAAAGGCTAGTTAGTCTGGGATCAAATAATGTTTGTTCCTGGTGCATTGTGAGAGCTGGGTGCAGTGCTTAAGCAAGCAAAAGCTTTTCTAAATACAGTGTTCTTTTTCAAAAAATACAGCTTTTCTTTGACTTCTCGTTGACTATATAAAAAACCAGAATCAAAACACCAGTGAGAATGTCCACTGGCTACAAATTTACATATTTTAATTTTCTTCTTGACACAATGAGAGGATAATAATGAAATCAGGAAGAGCTGCTTCCATTCACGAGAGTGAAATTCACAGCAACTGAGTGTATGTTACTCTTATAATAGCTGTGATTTTACAGAAAACAATTCCAGTGGGAATTACGTTTCTTCATTTAGGGTGAAAAAGCAGTCTGTTGCTCCAAATATCAAACACGGATATTTTAAATTAAAAGTCATCTATTTAATATGATAAAGGAGAAATGCTATAATAGAATTGTTTTTTGTGTGAGTGTAAGCATTTGAGATACAGTGGGTGTGAATCAGAGCCTGCACTGTGGCAGACAACACTGTTTTGATGGATAGGCCCAACTCAGGTTTAACACATAATCGTGTTCAGTTTGCTTCACTGAACAGCATCAAGATAAAAGACTTTAAAAAAAATAGATTTGGCTGATGTCAATCTCACAGTGATGTCATCACCGAGAGGGTGTTAGTCTGCTCAGTCCTCTTTCTGCTGCACTAGACAGAGTTAGAGCTCGGAGGAATAATCAGCCACTTAATGGCTGAGGGGCAGCTGCACATTTGCTTGAAGCCACAAAGCTTCTAACAGTAGACTTTTGTAGTTTATTTCTTGATGCAGCTCGCCCAGTCTGTTAGTTTGTAAAGTACACTTTACAAAGCAAAGTAGTCACAGTCAGTGCAGTTTTGGTGAGTGGGAGGATGCCAGCCCTTAACATGGACTGTGAGCTTTCTACACTGCTTGCCTGTCTGGTCGATGTGGAAGTTTTTACCAGTCAAGAGATTAAGGTATACTATTTAATATTCCTTTACTTTGTCAGTTATCTCTAAATGTTTAGACTAGCCATTTAATGTGGTATTTATGTTTCCTCTGGACTGAATGCAGCTGTGTAATGGTATTACAATCGTGTGCACAGTATGCTTTAAACAGTGCAGGAGTAATGAGGGGTTGTTTTGTCTGTAACAGTAATTGATTGTACAGTATGTTTAAAATTTGCCTTCCACTTTCCTGGAGGCAAATGAATTTTGCAAAACAATAAATTATGATTGGATCCTTTGGTAGTAGATTAACCCTTCTTATTACACTCTTTATTCTCTTGACAACTGCCTATATGATCCCGATTGTGTGAGTTAGCTTATTTCCTAATGCAACTAAAGTTGGATATCCCAGTTTTTCTCAATGACTTAAAATATCCAAATTCTTTAACTCCTGGTTTTGTCAAAACTGTCTCTCTGTAGCTGTTCCTCTGAACTTACTTGGTAATGGATTTGGTTAGATGAAGAATAAAAGTAAGGAGGCTGGTTAGACTGCATCAATAGCATAGTAAAGAAGTTGAAGAGGAATTTGGACCAGTTGGAAACGAAAAGAACAAAAAATATTAATGGCAATAAAATGTAAGTATGTGTGCATTTTCATGATTGTGACAACTTAAGTATGACCTAATGTTGTTTGGAAATACTGGCTGTAATTTTGCTGCACAAGTGAAGAGCAGTTAACAGCACCTTAAAAAAAAAATTAGCTGCAGGACTGAAGTGGTATTTGACATAACGCGGGCCTTTGTACTCTCTTACCTAACATTACAGGGCCCTTGGGCCCAATACTAACTTGGAACTGGGAAGAGAGCGGGGTTTGGGGGGGCGGGGGGGATGCGGATGGGAAACACTGAATTAAAGGTTTCCCACAGGTCCGACTGCATTTAACGGTAGGACCTGTTTTAAAATTTTTCAAAAGGTTTCCCGTCCGACAGCCAGCATCATTGACACGCTGGCTGCCTGTCAGGCGGGATAGCAGCTGGGGAGCAGATGGAAGGTAACTCAGAGTTTGGGGGGGTTGGGGGCCGATCATGGGGGAGTCGGAGATCGCGGGGGGTGAGGGGAGTCAGAGATCGCGGGGGGTGGGGGGAGTCGGACATCGCGGGGGGTGGGGGGAGTCGGACATCGCGGGGGTTGAGGGGACTCAGAAATCGCGGGGAGGTGGGGGGAGTCAGAGATCGCGGGGAGGTGGGGGGAGTCAGAGATCGCGGGGAGGTGGGAGGAGTCAGAGATCGCAGGGGGGTCGGGGAGTCGGAGATCGCGGGGGCTGGGGGGAGTCGGAGATCGCGGGGGGTGAGGGGAGTCGGAGATCGCGGGGGGTGGGGGGAGTCGGACATCGCGGGGAGGTGGGGGGAGTCAGAGATCGCGGGGAGGTGGGGGGAGTCAGAGATCGCAGGGGGGTCGGGGAGTCGGAGATCGCGGGGGTTGGGGGGAGTCGGAGATCGCGGGGGTTGGGGGTAGTCGGAGATCGTGGGGAGGTGGGGGGAGTCAGAGATCGCAGGGGGGTCGGGGAGTGGAGATCGCGGGGAGGTGGGGGGAGTCAGAGATCGCAGGGGGGTCGGGGAGTGGAGATCGCGGGGGTTGGGTGGAGTCGGAGATCGCGGGGAGGTGGGGGGAGTCGGAGATCGCAGGGTTTGGGGTGAGTCGGAGATCGTGGGGGGTTGGGGGGAGTCAGAGATTGTGGGGGGAGTCAGAGATAGCGGGGGAGTCGGGGAGTCGGAGATCGCGGGGAGGTGGGGGGAGTCAGAGATCGCAGGGGTTGGGGGGAGTCAGAGATCGCGGGGAGGTGGGGGGAGTCAGAGATCGCAGGGGGGTCGGGGAGTCGGAGATCGCGGGGGTTGGGGGGAGTCGGAGATCGCGGGGGTTGGGGGGAGTCGGAGATCGCGGGGTTTGGGGGGAGTCGGAGATCGCGGGGGGGTGGGGGGTGTCAGAGATTGTGGGGGGAGTCAGAGATAGCGGGGGGGGTCGGGGAGTCGGAGATCGCAGGGAGGTGGGGGGAGTCAGAGATCGCAGGGTGGTCGGGGAGTCAGAGATCGCGGGGAGGTGGGGGGAGTCGGAGATCGCGGGGAGGTGGGGGGAGTCAGAGATCGCAGGGGGGTCGGGGAGTCGGAGATCGCGGGGGTTGGGGGGAGTCGGAGATCGTGGGGAGTTGGGGGGAGTCGGAGATCGCGGGGGTTGGGGGGAGTCGGAGATCGTGGGGAGTTGGGGGGAGTCGGAGATCGCGGGGAGGTGGGGGGAGTCAGAGATCGCGGGGGGGTCGGGGAGTCGGAGATCGCGGGGAGGTGGGGGGAGTCGGAGATCGCGGGGGTTGGGGGGAGTCGGAGATCGCGGGGGTTGGGGGGAGTCGGAGATCGCGGGGGAGTGGGGGGAGTCGGAGATCGCGGGGGTTGGGGGGAGTCGGAGATCGCGGGGGGTTGGGGGGAGTCGGAGATCGCGGGGGGTGGGGGGAGTTGGAGATCGCGGGGGGTGGGGGGAGTCGGAGATCGCGGGGAGGTGGGGGGAGTCGGAGATCGCGGGGGTTGGGGGGAGTCGGAGATCGCGGGGGTTGGGGGGAGTCGGAGATCGCGGGGGTTGGGGGGAGTCGGAGATCGCGGGGGGTTGGGGGGAGTCGGAGATCGCGGGGGGTGGGGGGAGTCGGAGATCGCGGGGGGTGGGGGGAGTCGGAGATCGCGGGGAGGTGGGGGGAGTCGGAGATCGCGGGGGTTGGGGGGAGTCGGAGATCGCGGGGGTTGGGGGGAGTCGGAGATCGCGGGGGTTGGGGGGAGTCGGAGATCGCGGGGGGGTGGGGGGAGTCGGAGATCGCGGTGGGTGGGGGGAATCGGAGATCGCGGGGGGTGGGGGGAGTCGGAGATCGCGGGGGGGGTTGGGGGAGTCGGAGATCGCGGGGGGTGGGGGGAGTCGGAGATCGCGGGGGGTGGGGGGAGTCGGAGATCGCGGGGGGTGGGGGGAATCGGAGATCGCGGGGGGTGGGAGGAATCGGAGATCGAGGGGCGGGGTAGGGTGGGGAGAGTCGGACATCGCGGGGTCTGTAAAGAGGTTAGCTTGGGAGGCCTGGGGGAAGCGCTGCTGCTCCTGGCCCACAAGCAGTGATTTAAATGCACTTACCTCATGGGAATCCCACAGCCCAGGAAACCGGCCTCCACGGGTTAAAAATATAAACTTTGGTAAAATGGAGGCACACAGCCCCCGACCCACCTCCCCCGACCCACCTCCAACCCGACTCCATCAAACCCAGAAGTGGGCCGTTGGAGCCGCGCTGCAAATTTCTATTATTTTAACTTCCCACCCGCCCCCCAACCCCCAACCCCCAACCCACCTATTCTTGGGGGTTTAAATTCCCCCCCTTGTGTATGTTTTAACACTGTAAATGCAGGAACAGCTTTGCACGGTTTATAAAAATACAATTGATAAAATTTATAAATTTATAAAAATACAATAAAAATACAACTTCTATTGCACTGTGTTCTGTATAAACCACTGAGTGTTAAAACAAATCTAATAGAGATTTTGGTGTTTATTGAGTTAAAATAAAACAGACACTGGATAGCAATCAAACAAAGATATATCATCTATAATTATGATGATTCACTATCAATTCATTTAATGTTCTTTGTTAGAATGTATACAATGTGTATAGGCCATCAGGGCCTTCAATGGGCTCAATTTTAACATTGAAAAACAGGTGGGTTGGGGGATTGGGGGGGGGGGCGGGCATTGAAAATTGCCACCATTTCAAACCCGCTCCAACCCATCTGTTTCTGGTTTTCACCGGGGCGGGCGACCAACCCACTGCCAGGTGGCAAATCGGGCCTTAAAACCTTTCAAGAAGGCTCCGGGCCTTCTGTTTTATGCCTTGTGAAAGGAGGCGAGAAGGCCCGAGACTAACAGGTAGGTGCCTAGAAAGGCACAGCTTGTGGGCCCAGAGGAGCAGGAGTGCTTCCTCCAGGCCCAAAAAGCCTACCTACACCGATCCCCAATGATGGCGGACACCCAACCCCCAATATCGAGCCCCCGACCCCAATCCTCCCCCCCCCCCCCCCAATCCTCGCCCCCGACCCTGATCCTCCCCCCCCAGTCCGATCCTCCAACCCACAATCCTCCCCCCATTCCGATCCACCAACCCCCGACCCGACCCGACCTCCCCACTCCGATCCTCCAACCCCTGACCCGACCCAATCCCCCCACTCCGATCCTCCGATCCCCAACCCCGATCGTCCCCCCCAGACCGATCCTCTGACCCCCAATCCTCCCTCCCTCCGATCCTCCAACTCCTGAACCCTGATCATCCCCCTCAATGATTGCGGACCCCCGCGATGACCCCCGATCCCGACACCCCTCCCCTTGACTGACCCTGATCTCATCCCCCATGACTACAGATCCCTATGCCGACCTATGCCCTCCCATGCTCCCCTATGCCGCCTCCCCCCCCCACCCACCATCCATACAAACAAAGTCTTACCTGCAGACTTAACTGAAGACGTCCTCTCCCTGACTGGTCTCCTGTCTGACTGAGCCCAGCCTGTCAATCAGGCCGGTCAGTCGGACGGGAAACCGACAATAAAAAAAATAAAAGACGCCCTTACGTCAAAATCGTAAGGACGTCCGGGAAACTCGTACTAATGGGTTTCCTGATCTCAATTTGACTCCCCCGCCTGCTTCCTGGCTCGGTTTTAAAATTGAGCCCAATATTAGGGCACACTGGGTTTCAGAGTTATGGCACTGCCCTTTCATCATGGGACTGGGTCCTCTCTTTGAAAGATGTCCTATGTAAAATGAGTTCTTGGTGAACATGTGTCCAAAGCACAAAACTGTCAATGATTTATTAATTTCATCCAGACAGACCATGATAATGGCGGTTGTGAGAAATGGCAATTTCACATTGGTGCAGTAGGGAATACTGTTCTGAAATAAGGATTGAGACACATTGTTGGGTCAATATGGGCTCAACCAGCTTATAGTAAAAAAAAATCCATTCTACAGCAACTGATGGTGTTTAGCACACTGAGTTTAAAAGTCACCAAGCATCAACATTGGAATACCCAACCTGAGACCCTAGTTCTGCCTAAAGGGACGCCTAAGTACTTCATTGGCTGTAAAGCGCTTTGGGACGTCCTGAGGTCATGAAAGGTGCTATATAAATGCAAGTCTTTCTTTTAAATCTTCTTTTTTGCTCAAATTATTCCTACTGCAAAAACTGTTCTGGATCCAGGCTATAAAGCAATACATTCTTGAAGGCAAGGAGCATCAAATTTATGGAAAATAAACCCACTTGTCACATTAGGGAATATAACTCACTCAGTTTCATTGCTCCTCTTTGGGTTCTATCTGCTTATTAACCCATGGCAATGTGTGTGTACCCAAGTGTTATTTATAAGACATAAAAACTATTTCAAAACAGTTTCCAGAGAACAATCTTCATTTCATCTTTGTTTTGTATGGTTACACTTTTATGTCCTTATAAAATTTATTGTTAACATTTTACAAAGCATCATTTTAAAAGATTATGGGGAATCAAGGCCCTAACTTTCTCTCTGCCAGAGGTTAAGTATATTTTCTGTCAGGTTTATAATTTTAGGCCTGTTTTAGTACATCTTTGGATTCCAGTGTATGTAGTTGTGGAAGAAAGCAGGCACAAAGAATATGGTTTTATAATTTTCCATTCCTCAATGGCAGCAAATAGCCTCCTGGGTTATGATACCTAGCTGATGTGGTATCTTTATTTTATTTATCACTTTATTTTGTATTTTTTTTAAAGAAAGTTGTTTTTTGTTTTAAAAAATGTTATCAAGCTCTTCTAATTATCCCAAAACAACAACAACTTGCATTTACATAAGGCCTTTAATGTAGTGAAACATCCCAAGGCACTTCACAGGAGCATTATCAAACAAAATTTGACACCGAGCCACATAAGGAAATATTAGGACAGGTGACCAAAATAGGTGCGTTTTATGGAGCATCTTAAAGGAGAAGAGAGAGGTAGAGAAGCTCTACTCTCTAGAGGTAGGAAGGGAATTCCTGAGCTTAGGGCCTTGGCAGCAGAAGGTACAGCTGCCAATGGTGGAGCGATGAAAATTGGGGATGCACAAGACGTCAGAATTGGAGGAGTGCAGAGATCTAGGAGAGTTGTCGGGCTGGAGGAGGTTGCAGAGGTAGGGAGGGGCGAGGCCATGGAGGGATTTGAAAACAGGGATGAGAATTTTAAAATCGAGGCATTGCCGGACCGGGAGCCAATGTAGGTCTGCGAGCACAGGGGTGATGGGTGAACAGGACTTGGTGCGAGTTAGGATTTGGGCAGCAGTGTTCTGGATGAGCTCAAGTTTACAGAGGGCGCAAGGTGGGAGGCCAGCTAGGATTGCTTTGGAAAAGTTGAGTCTAGAGGTAACAAAGGCATGGATGAGGGTTTCAGTAGCAGATGAGTTGTGGCAGGGGCGGAGACGGGTGATGTTACAGAGGTGGAAGTAGGCGGTCTTGGTGATGGAGAGGATATGGGGTCGGAAGCTCAGCTCAGGGTCAAAAATTGTTGGAACAATGTAAGATAGTCTGCTTGCCTCCGTAATAAATGATTACAAAGAGTATTTCAGCACCTATTCAGGCGTAGTTTTAACATATCTATTTTCCACTGCTTTGTAGAAAGAGTGAATGTCAAATCTGTATATCAAAATAGTTTGTACCGAATTTTTGTGATTATTTTTGTTCATGTGTCCAAAAATGACCCGGGGTAGATTCACACTTTCTTTCTTTGTGATGTTGGAACTATCCAAAGCTGTATATGTTTGAATGAGCAGTGGCACTTCTGTTGATCAGCTAACAGTGACTCCATTAGGGTCCCATACTTTGGAGGTCAGAAAAAACAAAACTAGGTATTAAATTTTGAATCAGGGACGGGGACTCACCATAGGAACAGGAGTAGGTCATTCAGCCCCTCGTGCCTGCTCCACCATTTGATAAGATGATGGCTGATCTGTGATCTAACTCCATATACTTGCCTTTGGTCCATATCCCTTAATATCTTTGGTTGGCAAAAAGCTATCAATCTCACATTTAAATTTAGCAATTGAGCTAGTATCAATTGCCATTTGCGGAAGAGAGTTCCAAACTTCTACCACCCTTTTTGTGTAGAAGTGTTTTCTAATCTCACTCTTGAAAGGTCTGGCTCTAATTTTTAGACTGTGGCCCCAAGTACTAGAAACCCCATAATTAATGTAAGCAAATTAACAGTAATGAAGAAAATAATGTCACTAGAGAGTGACAAATCCCCAGGACCAGATGGTTTCCATCCCAGGGTTTTAAAGGAAGTAGGTGAGAACATTGCAGAAGCCCTAACTATAATCTTTCAAAGTTCTCTCGATTCAGGAACCATTCCTTTAGATTGGAAAATTACACGTCACTCCGCTATTTAAGAAAGGTGAGAGAGGGAAATCAGGGAATTATAGACCAGTTAGCCTAACATCTGTTGTCTGGAAATTATTAGAGTCTATAATTAAAGATAGAGTGACTGAACACCTTGAAAATTTTCAGCTGACAAGAGAGAGCTAGCATGGACTTGTAAAGGGTGGGTCATGCCTGATGAACCTGATTGAATTTTTTGAAGAGGTGACTAAAATAGTGGACAGGGGAATGTCTATGGATGTTGTTTATACGGACTTCCAGAAAGCATTCGATAAAGTTCCTCATAAGAGACTGTTAGCTAAAGTCGAATTGAGGGCAAATTATTGACCTGGTTAGGAAATTGGCTGAGCAGCAGGAGACAGAGTGTAGGGATAATGGGCAGGTACTCAAATTGGCAGGATGTGACTAGTAATGTCCCACAGGGATCTGTGTTGGGGCCTCAACTATTCACTGTATTTATTAACTATTTAGATGATGGGATAGAGAGCCACATATCCAAGTTTGCTGATGACACAAAGATAGGCAGCATTATAAGCAGGGTAGATGGAAGCATAAAGTTACAGAGAGATATTAATAGATTGAGTGAATGGGCAAAACTGTGACAAATGGATTTCAGTGTAGACAAGTGTGAAGTCATCCACTTTGGACCTAAAAAGGATAGATCAGACTTTCTAAATGGTGAAAAGCTCAAAACAGTGGAGGTCCAAAGAGACTTAGGGGTCCATGTACATAGACTATTGAAATGTCGTGGATAGGTATAGAAAATAATCAAAAAGACTGATGAAATGCTGGCCTTTTTATCGAGAGGACTAGAATACAAGGGGGTAGAAGTTATGCTACAGCTATACAAAGTCCTGGTTAGACCACAACTGCAGTACTGTGTTCAGTTTTGGGCACCGCACCTTAGGAAGGATAGATTGGCCTTGGAGTGAGTGCAGCATAGATTTACTAGAATGATACCTGGACTCAAAGGGTTAAATTACGAGGAGAGATTACAAACTAGGATTGTATTCGCTGGAATTTAGAAGATTAAGGAGTGATTTTATCGAAGTTTTCAAGATGTTAAGGGGAACTGATAGTGTAGATAGAGAGAAACTATTTCCGCTGGTTGGGGAGTCTAGGAATAGGGGACATAGCCTAAAAATTAGAGCCAGGACTTTCAGGAGTGAAGTTAGGAAACACTTCTACACTCAAAGGGTGGTAGAAGTTTGGAACTCTCTTCCGCAAATAGCAATTGATGCTAGTTCAGTTGTTAATTTTAAATATGAGATTGATAGATTTTTTATTAACCAAAGGGGGCTAAGTCATGTATATGGAGTTAGGTCACAGATCAGCCATGATCTCAGTGAATGGTGGAACAGACTTGAGGGGCTAAATGGCCTACTACTGTTCCAATGTTCCTAAATTCTGTGCAAATCAGACCAACATTGTGGCTTTTCATACCATTGCAATTTTCCCTGTAATAGTAAAGAAAATGAATATTTATGTGCACATTAAAGACCTTAGTTCACATGCACTGTAGTGTGTATTTCAGATGTTGCCCACTTGAGAATTGGACTTGAGATTCCCATTCCAAAGTTTAAAAACCAATACTTCCCTGCTGGATTCAGGGACAGGAAATTATTTTCTTTTTGTGGGGCTGGGGAGGGGTCAGGAGAACAAAATGTTTTAAATGTGAGAATGGACAAATAATAATCACTACATATGCAGATAAATTTAGAACTGTGTGAATGTAGGTTGAGGAAATTTTCATTGACATCTCTATGTGCATGGTGTCTCCTCACCTTATTTTTTTGCAACTCCATCTTTTCTGTGTGCTTCCTTGCACATGAAAATATAGCAGGACAAAATTACTAACCTAGGGACCAGTACAGATCAGCATTTGTCTCCGGGGAAACAATGCTTTCTCTTTAGTACAGTAGTGGAAAATATGGAGTTTTAACTGTTTCAAACAGTTATTGTAAGGATGGAAAATTTCAAAACCCTCGTTCCTGTTCTTTGTTAGGCAGAACCAGTGGCATAGGCAGGGTTTTATTCGGAGGGTGTTTGGATACGAGCTTGCCACACCAATCAAAACTACTTCAAAAGGGCTATTTTTCAAATCGGAATTTCACAATAAGGTTCAAATAGAGACATTATGACTTCCATTAATCTAACAATACAAATAGAGCAAATGACACAGTCTTGTTTGACAAAAACTCTAAAACATGAAATCGAAGCGCTGGTTAAGTGTTGCTGGTCTATCAATAACTCCTCTACAATTCACTGCAATATCCCGGTGAGCATTGAGAAGTGCAAGCCCAAATAATCGTTTTTCATTGGTCGAATTGCAGAGATAACTAGCTCTGGAAGAACATTCATTGCTTCTGTTCTCCATCAAGTGGTCTAAGGCTCGTTCTTTTGAAAGGAGTGGTCCAATAAAAACAATGATAGAAATTTTGGGGGCAGGGGGTGGGTGGTGTTGGTGTTTGAACATCCTGTACTAGGACCTGCAGAACAAATTGAATTGTAGTACCAGAGGTTTTTCTCCTCCTTCTCCTCACAATTCACAGAATGCCAGTAGCAATGCATCGCTGCACCAGTTAGATCCGTACAAAATTCCTGAGTATCTGAACATTTTAATACCCCTAGATCATACCTAAGATAGAAATGTTGCAGCAACCCTCACAAGTGTATTTGACAAAGATGCACACTTGCATACTTTTTTGTGTTTTGGTTTCTGAGAGGTTATTTTAGCATTGTTTCAAAATGAATTTTCTTTGTAGTGAAAAACAATAGATTAAAACAAACAATAGCAGTTGCTAAATTGGAAGAATTTTATACATCCATTTTGTGCCAGCACAAACAGCAACACAATGGACAACAGCACCGTGTCGCGAACAAAGCAATGTTGTTTTGTAGAAATGATGCACAGGTTGGTGCTGTTGAATGAATACTAATGGTTCACTTAAGTGTGTTTACAATGTGCGTTCATGCCAATGCTGCTAGAATCTCAACACAATGCTGGGAAAGAATGACTGTATGCCACAAAAACACTAAAGGGCCATTCCGCACAACTTCTCCCCTCCCAGTCTTTGGAACCCAATATCTTTAAAAAAAATTAAACTTAGACCCATAGTACCAAAGCCACACTTGAGGGGTTAGTAAGTTAGTGCTTTTTGTTTTATTCGACATACTAATGGCTCTCCCATGGTTTTCCCGTTGGAAATTCGGGACATTTCCACCAGTGACGTCGTAGGTGTAAACATGGGGATCTGCAACGTCTGGAGCTTATGAAGCGCCATCTAGTGGTGCTTCATAAGCAGCTGCAGGTGTGATTATATGTCACAGATTAGAATGGTGATGCTCAAATAAGGAGTGTATGGTGGACATAGCAAATTTATTATAGATCTACATATGTGAGATTGTCAATGTAACACAACAGCTTGACTGTCATTATTAACAACATGGATCTGTGGTCTTTGTGCTTTAAAAAAATATTATTAGGATCCTGTTATTGGCGCTGTAGGCACCATATTAACGACTGTCTTTATGTCCTTTCATAGCAGAAATTCTGCACTGCTCTTAATGGAGAAAATTGAAATGCAGCACAAACTTAGGGACCAACAAATAATATCCAACATAACTTAGTGAGATTCTGACTAAAAAGCTTTTCCTAAGAGGGACAGTGTTAAAATGCAGCCATCTGCAACATACTGTTCGGCACGTATAGAAGTTAACACAGTGATGTTAACACTAAATTATGACATCCCCATGCTGCTGCCTGACTATTGTCTTGGTTGAGTGAATTATTTATTACCGTACTTTGTGATGGTTTCCAAATATTTTAGCTATTGATTTGAGCAGTCTAGTAAGGGGTGGGGTAGGGAAATGTGTCAGATCTTTGGTGGTTCATTACAAGTGTACTTTCAAACCTATATGGGGTAGAAATTCATCTGGGCCCATTTACAGGCCCAGAACCAGCATTGCGCAATTAGCGCGTGCCCAAACCAGGAGGCTTGAGGCTGGTCTGATATTGGGCCTCGGGCCTCATCTAAATAATGTCGGCGAGCTGCCAGCAACTGTTGCACCTTGACAGGCAGCTTGCCTTTCTGCAGCAACTAATTTTAGGCCTCTTGCCTCACCAGCAGCGCCCTCAGGTAAATGATGGGAGGAGGGGGACAGGACAAGCTGGAGGGAAGCTCAATGCCTGCCCCGCTCATTCCAGCCCAATTTCAGGCATCCTTGGGGTGCAGGACGTTGATCCCCAAAATCGGGCCTCGTTGCGGCCATTTTATGTCCATAAAACGGGTGCAACAAGTTCCAATTTCTATGCATTTGAGCACCTGTTAGTCTGTCTGTGGCATCCAGGCTAGCCTGTGATCATTTTATAATGGCTCTCCCGCTCTCACTACCAGCACTTTTAAAATTAAATTTAGAGGAGCTGAATTTTGGGATCTCTCAATCTAAAATCTGTATTTATCTCAATGCTGTTCAATAATTAGGGTTATAACAACCCTGTAGTTTTGTTTTAGGTTGGAGTTAATGGTTAATGAAGTTTGTCAGTTCTATGATGGGCAACTGGATAGTGCTTTCCATCTAGTGAAGTGATAGCTTTTTCAGTTTACTTTGCAAACCTGTTGGGTGCATAACGGAACATTATTGGTGATTCCAATTGCAATTAGAATCATAGAAATCATAGAATCATAGAAAATTTACAGCACAGAAGGAGGCCATTCGCCCATCGTGTCCGCGCCGGCTGAGAAACAAGCCACCCAGCCTAATCCCACTTTCCCGCATTTGGTCCGTAGCCCTGCAGGTCACGGCTCTTCAGATGCACATCCAGGTATTTTTTTAAATGAGTTGAGGGTTTCTGCCTCTACCACACTCTCAGGCAGTGAGTTCCAGACCCCCGCCACCCTCAGTTAATCCAAAGTATATAAAAATGGGGAAAAAGTACAAGGAATTTTAGACTCTTCATCCAAGGTGTTCAAATTCTGCAACAGGCATTAGAGTTCATTGACATTCTGCTGATCACAGTGCCGTACAATATCAAGGTTGGGTACAGTAAAGCCATAGGGACAATTTTGACTTTAATTGAAGTTTTGATTAGCTCCAAGAAGCGCATATAAGATTGTTGAATTAGCTCCAATTTAGGCAAATACGTTCCTTGGAGTCAATCCCCTCTTCAATTCAAAATTACAGCCAGTTAACAAGCTTACACTTAATCTCCCTTACAGCTCCATCCTGCCACAAACCAATAGTAAAGGAACATTATAACTGATAGCATAAATAAGTAATGTGTATTATTGATATGTCCATCAAAGCTTCTGGTTCTACTGATTGTACCCATGGGACAACAGCTTGGAGTCAAACAGGAAATTGATTGCCAACATAGTTCAAAAGGTTCATTGGAAAAATTGCCAATTCAGATATACTATAGAGTTAAACCCAGTGTAAACAGAAAATGTAACTTGAATTATATCTCTTAGAAAAAAGACAATAATATATGTGTATGAGTAGGATGAACAATTTAAGAATTCATCCTTTCAGATATAATGATACTTTTAAGAAAATGGTAGCATGTGTGCACATCAAGATAATTTTCAGATTTCAGTCATATGCGATTCCACTTTTTAAGTCATTACAAAAATATCACATCACTGTTTTTAAAGGGCTAGTATTTTGGATGAAAGTTGGAAAGGAGTGACTCAGGTAAGTACTTTTAAAGCAAAAAATATGGATCTGCATTTCTAGTGGGTGGGATGGCAGAAGGAGGACAGATCGGCCACATTGGGGGCCGGAATTTGGGACCCTGGATCCGCCACCTTCTGTGCTGTGTAAAATCCAGCCCAGGAAGTTTTTCTGCTTCTCCCTCCAAGGACAGAGACTGTACTTGGAGGCATGTCTGGAGGAGTTCCTGGGCTATGCTGGCAATTCCACCCATTGCACTCTCCTTAGGCCCAATGGAACTTAACATCTCTTGAGAGCTGGAGTGTGGGCCTGGTAAAGACTTCCCGCAAGAAAGATAATCAGCCCCAGAAAGCCCATTTCATCCCTGTGGTGAGAAAAAACATTTAAAACATTTAAATAACCTTATATCTTTGGCCCTTCAAGGGCCTTTTGCTCCTTTCATCAGAGCGGCAGACCGCTGCTCCAATTTTCACAGCACTTCCAATGTGTCCATACAGGTTTGGGCCGCCCACCCCAACCATTTAAATAACCCCCCCCCCTCCGCATTTTTGGACAGGGTCAACATCACTGGTATGAGCGGCTGAGAGCCCACTACACTCCACCTCTGTTGCTAGGGCGGAAACCCTGGAATTTGAGAGGCTTTATTTTTATGTTGTTGGATCTATCTATTTTCCCGAACAGTTTAGTAGGAAGCGGATGCATTAACCTTTCGCAGCAGTCGCATGGGAGGGTTATATGTTTTATTACTCAAAAGGTTTGTAGCTGGGGTTTGTGTCCAATTTCCTGGCAGTGAAGTGGAGCAGGTTAACTCGCTGATTTTCTCAGTTGGAGAATGAATCTGAGTTCAGAGAACGAACAACCTAAAAGTATGGAAAAAGAAAAGGCATTCAGCCAATCAAGCCCGCTCACTCAACAGACTGTTTGCAACTTGCCTTATTATTGGAATCTATTCAACCTATGAAATCTCCTGAAGGAGGTGACAAATCACAGTGAAAACTTCCAGAAAGACAAAGCTCTGTGAAATCAAGTGAATCTTTAGGATAGTAGTCCAGAATTACAACTTAGGCTACTCAAGTCTGACCAGTTATATTTCACAAATAGCACACAGTGAAACCAGCAGCACAGGGACCATAGAGTATTTAATTATCTATGTTTGTCCTTTACCCTTAGCCTTCAAACTCAATCTTAAACAGATATTTATCCAGGTCATTTTCAAAGGAGCTTGTGCTAGAAATCTATCAACATACACATAAAAGTTTTATTTTCATCTCAAGTCTTGCTTGAAGCTTGCTATTTTTCAGAGCATCTTTTAGTTCTAGATCTAAGGTGCTTACATTGACATTATTTATGATGTTTCCTATCATTTTAAACACTCAGGTCATGTCTGTTATCAAATTTATTTTATGCATTAGTCTAGAAGTCTATGGCAGTATCCTCAATCTTTTTTTTCTTTAATTTGGACTAGGATGACCTGAATTTCATGTGGTTTTAATCCAAAACCTAAATGCTGAACAAGAGTAGGATCAAACTGCTGGAATGGAGAACACAAATTTGAGCCAGGCAAAATTTGGGATGGGATGGGGATGGACTTCTTTCAAAATGGCAGAATTCTCTTCTACAAAAAAAAAATCAAAACTAAAATTGATTTTAAAAGAGATAATCTGTTCCAGATATAGTTGTGAGATTCACTTAGAAATTGGTTTCAATGGTTTATATTTGAATTAAGTAAGTATCAGCATGCTGATTGACTATGGAGGGCATTACAATTGAGTTTCATCCTGTTTTCATGCAATGTCCACACAGGTGCACTTTCTAACAGAGCTCAGTGGTTAACAATCATGAACAGCGACCTACCGGGCTGATTCCTACCCCCTTCAGTCCTGCAGCACTGAAGCCAGCTGTATTGTCCTGGCTGAGATCAGTTAATTAAGAGACGACTTTTGAATAAAATCTGTGGCCTGCGATATCCACTATCCATTGGGAGAACTACCTATAACTATTTAATTATTATATAATAATAACAGAATTGTTGATTGTATATTCATATTGGGGCAGACTTTGCTGTTTATCAACTTGGGCACATCGGGTCGCCAGGGTCCAGTGCGCAGAGAAGAATCGGGTGGGGATAATTGCCCAACAGTAACAGAGTTTGCCCAGTTTTCTTTAATGTACTTCGCCAGGCAATCCAACGTGCCCAACGTACTAAGAAGCAAATCTGCCCCATTAAGTTTTTCATATATACAGTTCAAGAACAAGTTGTTTATCGAATGACCTTGTCCTTTTTTCATTTCCCAGGAAAAATTGTTTCCCACAACTGTTTCAACTGGTCTTTTGAATGAATCCATTAATAAAAGACTACTGGTTGCGAAGAGAAATTCCTCTCTGCATTATGTTGAATGATTTGGTTAAGGCATTTGTTTCTCTATTTGCTATTTTTAACAAAGACATTAACCCTTTTAAAAATATAGGTTAATAGCTTAGTTAAAATTGCAAACTGAGGAATTACAAATACATTAACAAATTCATGAAAAATAGTAAACAGAGGGATTTTTATTTTTGTAAGATTAGATATTGTTAGACTGTCAGTAAAAGAATTTCTGACTTTTAGGGAATAATGCTATGGGAGTGCTTTAATATAAGTAATACCTGCATTAAGCAGTATGCTTCAGGACTGAACGAAAGTGGCTGCTTTAAGAGCTACTGTCATTACAAGGATCCATTATATTCAAAATAAGAATGGCCAAGAACATTCTTGAATAGTTTCAAAAATTTGAAAATGTAAAAATAACCTTTATTATAAAAATGATCTGGCTGGCTGTTGCTAGTTTAGATATGCCTGCAATTGGTTTACATAAAGAATCTCTAGGGGTAACTTTATGAGTCTGCACTCCTAGTGCAGACCTTCACCATATTGGAAATCCAGGTATGATTTTCTGACCATTAAAATTAATGGATACAAATTTCCGATATAAGCTCCCGGTGGGAAAGGCTCTCCACTGTGAGTGCGGGTTCGTAAAAACACCCTTTCATCCCTCCATTCATCCATTTTACTCCGAATAAGGGTGTCTGTTTGGAAACCAGAAAATATATGAAGAACACCAAGGTGCCATGATTGTCTTTTAAGCAGTAAGAAAATGCTGTCTACAGTTGATCTCACTGAGAGTGAGGGACTGCTGATAATCAGTTTGGTTATTTTACTGTAGCCAATAGAAGCTAAATATTTCAGTAAAAAAAAAATGGAGACCTTTCCTCTGGAAGGACTCAGGTCCTTTATCTACCTATGGAGGATGAACTCCTCCTTCCTCTCAGAATCATGTACATCTAACTGACCTAAAAAGTATAAGACCACAAAAAATGCTCAGAATGATCACATTGAATTAACACATCCTTTTACTGCTGGCTGATTTTTTAAAAAAATTGCTAATTACCAAGATTCAATGTATTTGTACGAGCAAGAATAACAATTGGAGCGCAGGTTATCTTTTATTTGATACTAATTCTTCTTGAAAATATTAAGGAAATAAAAACATCAGGGGTTATATTTTTAACCCACTAATGAGATGGTGTGAACTTCTTGAAAATGCGATTTCACTAATGGGAATAAAAAATTCCAATTACAATGCACCCACAGTAATGATCTTTTAACAGTTTTCAAGCAGCTAACAGGCCACTTAACTGGTCCAAATATTAAACAGATGGTTAATATGTGTGGTCAATACAGTTGAACAATACAGATGGTTAACATAGTTGGTTAAAACAGTAGGTTAATATAATGCCAGCAGGAGAAATACAATGAAAGTGCCCCCTCCCCGGGAGAAGGGCACCGCTAATACATAACAAGCTGCCCTGTCAAACTAGATGTGCATGCGTGTAGTGTTAAATGACAATCTGGTTTTCATTGTCAATAAGGCAGGCAATGTCCGATAGTGCCTACTGTTTACAGAAGGCTTTCAGCGAACCACTGGTCACCACATGATCGTGCAGCTTGGTCACTCAGGTGGACGCCAGGGCTCAGAACAGAGGCATGCAGTTGGAGCAACCCTTCCCAGTGATCCAACGCATCCTGGACTTCCACCAGGGCCAGGAGCAGACCGATCAGGAGGTCCTCCAATTTGCTTGCCCCTTTATGCACAAGATAAAGACCGCTGGCAAAACATGTAGCCGCAAGTCAGGGTGCAAACCTTTCACGGAATGGCAAAGAGGCTGGAAGCTCTGCCACTCTATGTACATATGGAAAGCAAAGTCATCCTGGCTTCAAAATGGGCACATCGGCAGGACATCAGAGAAGTAGCTCAAATATAAATTTGGCACGCACTGTGCTGTACAGCAATCCCCACACCAACTCCACAGTGGTGCCAGGGAGCATCTCAGAATAAAGGGATTTCCACCTGGGACACTCATCCATGCCAGTTGGCAGAATAAAGAAAATCCCTGCGAGTAGAATGGAATGGCACAGAGCGAATCTATGAGAGAACGCTTAAGGTGTGAGGCCTTGCACTGATGAGCAGCTCCGTCCTAACGGGGTGCGATCGAACGGAATTGCTCCTTGTTGTTGAGGCTCCTCGGTGCTCCAAATGGAGTCTGGGCTGAGTGTGGATCTTAACTGCTGGATGGCACAGACATAATGCCAGGTCACCTGGGCAACTAATATCTCTGGCGACATCCATCCTGCTCTGCTGCTAACTAGTATATCCCTAACTCTGGTTACAGTCACAACAAGGGTGCATCTCTCTCTTGCCCATGTGCTACTGAAGCTGAGCACGTATAGCTAGGAGTTCCGGAGGACTGGCTCAGCATAAATTTCTGCCACCATGGTTTGGAGAGAGTCGCTGCTTGAGGTAAACAAATTCCAGACTTTTAGTGATTCTCTGTAAAAGTCAGGCAGCTCACACAGAGACATTCCTCTCAGGCAGATAGAGAAGGCCTGCTGTAGTTCAAGCCGTACAGGAGGCAGAAGAAAAAAGTTAGCAGTATACACCATTTTGGCGGATTCTCAATGTAAAGGTTTCTCTGCTGGGTATGAAAGTGGAAAGTCGTTCCTTGGATATGCGCGCACGTTAGTGCCTGACCACCCTCTCCAAACGGGAGGGACACGGAACCTCAGCAGAAACTCAGTACTTTCCTTTATCCTGGAAGAAATTGATCAGTTTCTTCCATGTCTTGGGGAGGATTCAATTTTACCAACCAGTACCAAAGCACGGCAACCACCAGCAGGTTTATGACCAACAATCTAACCCTCTAGGAAAGCAGTTGGAACAATTCTGTCCAATCTCCAAGGTGAGCAGAGACTTTCGTATGCAGTTCAATCCAATTTGCCAACCAGGCTTCCTCGACAGGGCTCAGGTAGACTTCCAGTTACAAAAGATGGGTGGAGTTCCAGCTGAATGAACAGTTGGCCAACACAGATGGTTAATATAGTTGCGGAGAGTGCAATATTTGTACTAAATGGCTGTGAAAATTGAGACAATCCTGATTTACCCAAGAATGTGTTAGGATCTGTTTATGATTTGGATAGGAATGACGAATGGAAGAATTGTTACCCCCAACGTCCTCAATGTGTTGGGTCACTGCATACTAGTCAGAGTAGTGGAATGTAGGTCATGAACCACTGCTCGATCCTGCACCACATATGTGCAGGGAGGGCAGGATTCCATTCAAAAGGTAAGTATAATTAAGTTTATTTGTTCTGATAAAAGCACAGAATGAGTGAGGAACTACATACACCTTAACTTGTTTTCTATAACTTTGAAAACAAATGGTTTTAACAGTTTCTTTCTTTAAAGATGGTAGTTTTATCAGAAAGTGAAGAAAACAAAGTTACTTCTATCATAAAGTATGAGAGACTAGTGTGCTGTATATATCATGTTGACCTGCTAAGAGCTGCAGCACCATTTCTGCACTGAACAAAGGATATAAGCACATTCCAGCATAACAGTTTATTAAGAGAACACCATAAATTAAGACATGCATGTTTCCAGCATCTCCCACACAGTCACTTTACAACGAAGAACTTTACAGAAAGCCCTGTGCCAGATGTTACATGACAGCAGAAGAATCATTGAAAGCTGGTACTCAAAGGGTGAGTTTTCTTCAGTGGAAAGAACCACAAAGTTAACTATTTCCTTTGTAAAAGCATTTGGATTAGAATGTTATTCCATTGCCCAGGAAGGATCAATCTTGAACTATTTATATCCTAGCGATTTGATCTAATTGCTGCAAAGCTATGTACCTCCTGAGAAGAATTGGCTTCATTTCTAAAATGACCATTTTCTGTAGCAGCTGTTTTTAGAAAAACTGTGCTGCCAAATTCCTAATTTCATTTAGAATTTTATCCATATTTGTACAGGAATGTATATTGTCAGTAACTGGAATTTTTTGTTGATGAAATAAGAGAGTATTTTATTTTTAAATATGCAGTTCCAGAGGTTAGGAAAAGTGTTAACAGTTTTTGACCCCAGAAAAGCAGGGCGAACGTATGCTTACTCTGTGATTAATGTACATTGCTAGTCTTTTTGTTTATTCATCTATGATCTATGGAAACATTCTTCCACAAAATAATGAATAGAAAAAAAAAATTCTTTTGTATAGTACCCATTAGCAGTCAAAGTACTGATAGCACGGAATGGCGCCAAAGGAGAAATATGTTAACAGCAATAAAGTAAATACTTTATTTAGTGATATGATAAGTTGACATTTGCAATCCAAACATCCAAGCAGCTTTGTCAATAGAATTTTTTTAACACAGTAAATCTGCTTCAAACTCATCATCCCTGTGCCTTTTTTTTGGTAATCTGTATTTTCAAAGTACTGGAGTTCCCAATCTGAGAAGAATTAGTTGACATTCATCTTTTAAAATGTTGCTCTTATGAGTACCAGAACCTTTCATTGAGCAGCCATCAAAGGGCCTCATAGTTAGATTGCCAATTTACTGCTAATTTGTTGTCAGTTTTATGCTGTTCCTCTAGAACAGTGTTGAGAGAGCCTAAACCTATTTCACTTTGGACCCTTGCAGCTGACAGAAAAAGGAGAATAACATCTCAACAGTCCTACAAGTGGAAGGCTGTTCTTTAACTCACTGTGCCACTAAATCCCCCTATTCTTAATATTCTTTTACCATTAACCTTCATTGAATGTATATTTAAATCAAGGTTGATCAAGGTACTGAGCTAATTCTTTATAGCTGAAATATACACGGTCATGCGGCACAATTCACTGATTCCTTCTCAGATTATCTGCACAGTGCGAAAGTATTTTACTGTGGAATGGCACTGTAGTTAAATTTTATAGAGAATGGTCCAAAAGCCTGATTGATTTTGTTGCCTAACAAGAAAGTAAGTGTTTTTAGAATCAAGCTAGCTTGCCCTATTTGATAGATAGACCCCACCTAAATGCCTTTATTCCTCCATCCCTTCTGTCTCCACAGGTGCACCCAATTGTCTCCTGAAGATCCCACCAAAGTTCACAGGGTCAAGAAGACCCCTAAATTTAAATGCCATTGGTGAGCACCCGCCTGCCCCCACAGGCTACAAATTGCGGTGACTTACCGAGGTGCTGGTTCTTTCTCACACCCGCCACTCCATTGAAAGAACTTTGAAGGGCCCCCAGTCGTTCCCTTTGTAAAGGGGCTGCATTTAATTAATTATAAAAAAAGTAAATTCAGATTTTCCTTCAGGGTTCCGGACCACATTACTGGCCTGGAACTTGGGTGGGGCCCACATAGGACATCTAGAGGCTTGGTGTGCTTGGGCTCACCAGACATATTGCCACCAATGATACACTGGGCCTTTATTGGCTGGGGTAGTGGGAATTCCCAGTATAGGGAATACCCACCCTGGCCACATCCCCTCTTACACCATTAGCCTTGTAGGGGCAGATGGAGGCCTTGTAAGTCTGCGGAATCTCTCCCACCGGCATGTTACAGGGCCATGGATTTTTGGTCTCAAGATGCAGAAAGTCACTGACCATGTTAATAGATACGCTGAGTAAAAAAGGAATCCTACACCACCTCTAGAAATTACTGTTGGCAATATTAGTGGATGAAAGTTTAACACATTTGTATGACATTCTTCTGTCCACTGAGTTGACCCATTTAAAATAAACCAGTTAACTCCTCTGTTAAAGGAACAAAGGAATGTTACACAAATGCGGTAAGCATTCATCTGTTATTACTGGCAACAATAATTTCCAGCTTTATGCACTCCTTAGTTTTTCCTTTGCTGTTTTCCCAGTAAATATCAGAATAATTGAAATCCCTATCATTAACATGCTTCACCTTTTTACAAGCTTTTCTGATCTGTACACACTTCTTTTTCTATCCTCCACTCCTGTCCAGGAGATCGGTAACAGCAACCAACAATGAACTTTGTTCCTTTATTGTCATTGACCTCAAGCATCTCAATTGCACCAACAATAGCACACATAATTCTTTTCATGGATGCTATGGTGTCCTTTATTGCTGCTCCTTCACATGTTTTGTTGTACTGTCCCTTTTGAAAACTATGCATCCTGGTATTTTAATCTTTGTCCATGTAGTAGCGATATTGGATAGGATAAAAATAGATTAAAAAGGGGTACTTAAAAGACTGGCAGTACTCAAAAGTACAAAAGTCACTCATTGCAGATGGGATGCATCCTAGGTTACTGAGGGAAGTAAGGGTGGAAATTGCAGAGGCTCTGGCCACAATCTTCCAATCCTCCTTAGATATGGAGACGGTGCCAGAGAACTGGAGGATTGCAAATATCACACCCTTGTCAAAAAAGGAGGGATGAACCCGGCAATTACAGGCCAGTCGGTGGTGGGGAAACTTTTAGAGACAATAATTCGGGACAAAATTAATTGGCACTTGGAAAAGTATGGACTAATAAATGAAAGTCAGCATGGATTTGTTAAAGGAAAATCATGTTTGACTAACTTGATTGAGTTCTTTGATGAAGTAACGAAGGGAGTTGATGAGAGTAGTGCAGTTGATGTGTATGTGGACTTTCAAATGGAATTTGATAATGTACCACATAATAGACTTGTTAGCAAAATTGAAGCACATGGGATTAAAGGGATAGTGGCAGGATACAAAATTGTCTGGGGACAGAAAGCAGAGAGAAGTGGCGAACGGTTGTTTTTCAGACTGGAGGGAAGTATACAGTGGTGTTCCCCAGGGGTCAGTATTAGGACCACTGCTCTTTTTGATATAAATTAACGACCTGGACTTGGGTACAGAAGGTATAATTTCAAAGTTTGCAGATGACACGAAACTTGGAAATGTAGTAAACAATGTGGAGGATAGTAACAGACTTCAGGGGAGACATATGGCAGATGAAATTTAATGCAGAAAAGTGTGAAGTGATGCATTTTGGTAGAAAGAATGAGGAGAGGTATATAAACTAAATGGTACAATTTTAAAGGGGGTCCAGGAACAGAGAGGTCTGGGGGTATGTGTACACAAATCTTTGAAGGCAGCAGGACAATTGAGAAGGCTGTTAAAAAAGCATATGGGACCCTGGGCTTTATTAATAGAGGCATAGAGTACAAAAGTGCTAAACCTTTATAAAACACAGGTTAGGCCTCAGTTGGAGTATTGTGTTCAATTCTGGGCACCACACTTTAGGAAGGATGTCAAGGCCTTAGAGAGGGTGCAGAAGAGATTTACTAGAATGGTGCCAGGGATGAGGGACTTCAGTTATGTGGAGAGACTGAAGAAGCTGGGGTTGTTCTCCTTAGAACAGAGAAGGTTAAGGAGATTTGATAGAGGTGTTCAAAATCATGATCGGTTTTGACTGAATAAATAAGGACAAACTGTTTCCAGTGGCAGAAGGATCGGTAAGCAGAGGACACAGATTTAAGTGATTGGCAAAAGAGCCAGCAGCGACATGAGGAAACATTTTTTTACACAGCGAGCTATTATGATCTGAAATGCACTGCCTGAAAGGGTGGTGGAAGCAGGTTCATCAGTAACTTTCAAAAGGGAATTAGATAAATACTTGAAGGGAAAACATTTACAGGGCTATGGTGAAAGAGCAGGGGAATGGGACTAAATGGTTAGCTCTTTCAAAGAGCCAGCACAGGCATGATGGGCCGAATGGCCTTCTCCTGTGCTGTGCCTACTATGATACTATGTCTGGTTTAACCAGGTCTCTGTTGTTCCAAATACATTTTCATTTTTTCTTCAATACATATGTTTACAATTCCAAAAACGATACTAGCATTAGTATAAAAATACTTAGCTTTTTGCTGTCTGACATTTCTCCCCTCTCTTTCTTGACCTTTAGGGCCAAATCAACAGGCCATGATTTTCTCCTGGCTCTTGTAAAAAGAGAAGACTGACTAGGATATAGCGAATGTGGTACTGGTGTATTTCAAAAGGGAATGACAGATTCTTTTTTGGAAGATGAAAGTTTAAATCTAGCTCTAGATGTTGATCTGATTGTGGTACAAACGTCTAGCTAAAGTGATTAACCTTTAACATTTGCATTGCTAGCCTTAGCATAGTTTCCCAGGATCAGGTGGCTAGTTTGAAGCTGCCCTTCCCCCACCGTTTGCAATGAACCTGTTCCAAGGCACTCTGCACCAGTGACCTCACTAGAGCTGCCTAGCAGCAGGGAGACCCCACTGAAAGATTTCATGTGGACAATAAAACTGAAGTTTTTAACCAAACTGCCATAGAAATTTATGGTGAATCCATTATTTTCTTCAATAAAAAGAAGTACTTTGCACTGAAAATATTCCTCATAGACCAAGGGTGTCCAAGGTGAGATTTAAGGATTGAGAAAGAAACAGAGGAATGACTGTGAAGGAGGGTGAATTAGAATCAAATCAGGTACAGAAAGAGAAATAAAGAGAGGGAAAGAAAGATTGGATAAAGAGAGACAGAAAGGAAAAGTAAGAAAAAATATTTTTAAAAATTAAAATTTGACATTTTTAAAATCTCTAAGAACAATTTACCACCTGAAGGAATGAGACTCCACAGTTTAAATTGTTCAATTTCTGGGCCAGAGAAGTTGAATGTCATTGCATTAACAATTACCACATTGGTAAAAAGGTACTTATGCCGTTAATTATCAGACTTAACTTTCTGTGGCGAGTTTAACGGACAATTAATGTGCAAATCCAGCAAGTTCTTAAAAATAATGGGGAGGTTAAGGGCGAGACACCCTTTGTGTGAAGCAAACAGTGGAGTAGCATAAATCGACTGGCAAGTTCTGAAGATTCGCAACTCATGGCATATCTCTTGATCCCCTGAACTTGCTGGCTGATTTGCACATTAATAACAGTGTGCCTTGTTAACATACTGTTATTTTTAAAGCAAGATCCGGCCCGATATTTTTAGCCCTAACTTTATCCTATGCCTTCCGTTTCAGTTCAATCTCACTCTCTCTATTTATCCACAGAACTCTATACTTTGATGCACCCCCTTTTCACCCCATAGGAATATATTTATTTTGCACACTGCATCTCGTATTTAAATATTTCCCACTGCTGATCTATTGACCTGTGTGTTAACTTTTCTACTGAGTTAATTTGGGTCACATTCCCTTTTATTTCACTGAACTTTGCCTTTTTCCAGTCCAGAGCCCTTGGGGTAAATTTGAACCCCCAAGAATGGGTGGGTTGGGGACAGGTGAGGAGTAAAAATCCCAGCTCCAATGTGCCCACTTATGGGTTTAACGCAGGCAGGTTTGTAAACGTGTGGTGAGCAGACATCAGGAAGTCCCGCCTCCACTTAAAGCCAGTGGGCCAATACTTAAAAGGGCAATGTACCTCATTGAGATACTCGAGGTACTTAATATTTTGTGTATTGGAATAATAAAATAAATTTAACCAGACCTGTTCGGGTTTCCCATCGCTTCCAATTCACGTCAGGTGAAAGCAGGCAATAAGGGCTGGATCCATGAGATAAGTGCCTTTACCGCACAGCTTGTGGGCCCAGAGGAACAGGAGTGCTTCATTCAGGCCCAACAAGCTCATCTGGCTGACAGGACTCCTGCGATCAGCCGCCCCCCCCACACGATGATAACCCCCCCCCCCACTGCCAAAGATGATGCCCATCCCCCATGGTGGACCCCCACCTACCTCTGACTCTTCACCTGACCTCCAGCAACCCCCGATCTTCTCAGCGCCCCCCCAACCTCTTCCTCAGCCCCCACCCCCGGTCTTCTCCCCAGCCTATGATCCTTCCCTCTGATCCCCGGCTGCAGGCCTTCCTGTCCTAGCTAGTCTGTCAGTCAGGATGGCTGCCAGGCGCAAATCTTGGAAGTGCAATTGATGGGCCTCATTAAAGGTCGCGATCGTGTTCACTTACCTTCCAGGTTTCACACCCAGAATTCTTGCCGCCCACTCCCTTCTGGGCTGGAAGTTAAAATTTACCCCCATTTCTTTGACTCTTCATTATCCTTTTCTGTTCTTACATTAAATCGAACAATGTTGTGGTCACTATTTTCCAATTCTTCTCTTACTCTTACATCAGTTATTTACCACACTTCATTTCCCGGAACTAAATCATGTAATGCTTTGTTGAACTCGAAGCACACTAGGAGCCAGTCCTGGAAACATTCTAAAATAAAGTCCCCACTTAGACCACATGCATTACTTTTATTCCAGTATCTTGGGATGGTTAAAATCACCCAATTTTATTGCTCCGCCTGGCCCCACTAAGAACATTTTTAAAAAGTAAAAGAAACTTACCTCTTCTGGCCCAATCTTCTTCCCCGCCGTATTTACTTGGCGGGAAACTCACTGCTGCTTCCTGCTCAGGCCACCGAGTTAAAATTGCAATCGAGCCCTGTTGATGTCATCAGGACCCGACATGCATATGCTAAAAAGGACCCCTCTGGAGTTGGACGAGCAGGTTAAATTCAGGAACCATCAACTTCTGGGGTCTCCAGATCAGGTAAGTAACCAGGGCTATTTGAACTGCCCACCCACCGGCTCCAGTAACTCATGGGTTCCTTGCGCCTGTGAATCCTATCTTCCTCTGCTGTCCCTATGGATGGCCACCCAATTTTCTTTTTTTTTAACATTATCCTGAACTGTCCAGCATTACCTCTTGGGTGACCATATTCTGAAGAGTACGTTCCAGAAACCTTTCATCGTCTCTGATGCTGTAGAGTATGGCCAATTGTTGCTCGTCCACAGAGACCTCCAGAGACTCAATTTTCTGACACTTAGTGCAAATGTGCTGCTCCTGAAAATAATGAAGGTCCATGATGTATCACATATCGCACCCCATGCGTATCATGAGGGTTTTCTGCACTATCAATTCTCTGTGTCTAACTTAGAAATGTAGATGGTGTAAATTTGAACATCCATCAGCACCAGCTTCTCACAAGAATCAAGATCCTCTTACTCACTTCACATAAGAATTAATTTTTGAAAGTAAAAATCCTGTCCAATGGCACCTCAAGGCTGAACTCATTCTGCGGCTAAACTCCGCACTCTTCTGGCCTTTCATACTCCAGTGCCCTCACGCAGCTCAAGATTAAGCTTTCACTACACAACTCAAATTTTTACTGTCTTAACTTACTGCCCAACTGCCACAGGAAAAACAATCTGCCAATCAGAGAACAGCTAATCACACCTCTTAATTACCTATTACTGCCTCAAACCCGCCCACAGTTGAGGCACCAAATCAACTTTAAATGGCTCTTATAATTGAACAGTTAAAATGAAGTAAATAAAAATAAATGTAAGCTCATAATACTGTAAAGTATATAAATTAAAATTTCAATACTTCTGTCTCAATTACTCCCACTGAGGCTGAACGCAACACTCTTCTGGCCTTTCGCACTCCAGTGGCCTCTCACAGTTTGATCATTTCCTTTAGGACATTGCGTGCTATATAAATAGACTGCTTCACAGAATAAGGCTTGTATCTAGCAGTTTCCAGTATAAAGAACAGTTGAAGACCAACAATACTAAGTATTTATCTAAGTCATTTTATACATTATTTATCCTCTGCCTGTTTGAGAGCCACGCATCATTCCCCATTTGAGAGAGTGAGCATGCAGCCTGCTCCAGGCCACTGCTGTAATACCTGCTTGAGGTACATAACTCAGAATCCTCTCTTCCTATCTGTGCAACATCACAACTTGCAATTATATAGCGCCTATAACGTGGTAAAATGTCCCAAGGAATTTCACAGGAGCATTATCAAACAAAATTTGATACCAAGCCACATAAGGAGATATTAGGTGAGGTGACCAAAAGATTAGTCAAAGAGGTAGGTTTTAAGGAGCGTCTTAAAGGAGGAGAGAGATGTGGAGAATCGGAGAGGTTTAGGAAGGGAATTCCGGAGCCTAGGCCTAGGCAACTGAAGGCACGGCTGCCAATGGTGGCACAATTAAAAGCAGGGCTGCACAAGAGTGTTGAGTTCCATTCACAACCCATCAAATAATGAAGCATTCCGAGCCCGCATGCAGCAAAACCTGGACAACATCCAGGCTTGGGCTCATAAGTGGCAAGTAACATTCGCGCCAGAAAAGTGCCAGGCAATGACCATCTCCAACAAGAGAGAGTCTAACCACCTCCCCTTGACATTCAACGGCATTACCATCGCCGAATCCCCCACCATCAACATCCTGGGGGTCACCATTGACCAGAAACTTAACTGGACCAGCCATATAAATACTGTGGCCACAAGGGCAGGTCAGAGGCTGGGTATTCTGCGGCGAGTGACTCACCTCCTGACTCCCCAAAGCCTTTCCACCATCTACAAGGCACAAGTCAGGAGTGTGATGGAATACTCTCCACTTGCCTGGATGAGTGCTGCTCCAACAACAGTCAAAAAGCTCGACACCATCCAGGACAAAGCAGCCCGCTTGATTGGCATCCACCACCCTAAACATTCACTCCCTTCACCATCGGCGCACAGTAACTGCAGTGTGTACCATCCACATGATGCACTGAAACAACTCGCCAAGGCTTCTTCGACAACACCTCCCAAACCCGCGACCTCTACCATCTAGAAGGACAAGAGCAGCAGGTACATGGGAACAACACCACCTGCACGTTCCCCTCCAAGTCACACACCATTCCGACTTGAAAATATATCGCCGTTCCTTTATCGTCGCAGGGTCTCAATCCTGGAACTGCCTTCCTAACAGTACTGTGGGAGAACCTTCACCACACGGACTGCAGCGGTTCAAGAAGGCGGCTCACCACCACCTTCTCAAGGGCAATTAGGGATGGGCAATAAATGCCGGCCTTGCCAGCGATGCCCACAAGCCAGGAGCGAATTTTAAAAAGGCCAGAATTGGAGGAACGCTGAGATCTCGGAGGGTCGTAAGGTTGGAGTAGGTTACAGAGATAGGGAGAGGCGAGGCCATAGAGGGATTTGAAAACAAGGATGAGAATTTTAAAATTGTGGCGTTGCCGGACAATGTAGGTCATCTGTAGGACTAAACTTGCCTCCATTCAACACTTCTCCCATTGTGTGGCTAAAATTGGTTCCTCATAATAAGTAGAAATAATAATTCAAACCCAATTTCCAACACTTTGTCGTGCAACATGCTGGTACAATACTCGAACAACCTATACCACTTGGCAGCACAAACAATACCAAACTTTCATTTGCCAAATAAACAATTTGCCAATGAAAGTGTCCTGTTATTTACTAAAATTTGTCCTATGAATGAGTTTTACTGATTCCATATTTATGAACATTTCTGTTCAATGAACTTGTTGTCAATTTGAACATTTGTGCTTGTGGTTGCATATTATTGATTGCTTAGCAATCTCCAAAGCACCTGTCACAACCGTTCAGTTCATATAGTACTTAAAAAGCAAGATAGCCTTCTCTCAGCATACTGCTTCAAAGTTTCTCTAAATGTTTCGTCATTTTTTTTCAATTGATAGACACTTATCAAGCACAACAGCGATACTTTGGAATCAGATTAGGGTTAGGTTATATTTTCTCGTGTTTGTTAATGTTGGGGAAAAAGTCAAGCTGAGTATGAAAGCAGATTCCTTGTTTTATGCTCATACTCACTTGTTCACTGACATAGGAAATCCTTCAAGTTATTTTACACATGAATATCCATATGACATTTCCTTAGACTGCTCAACTAACTTTATCTTACTTTTTCTTTCCTAATTAATTTAAGGAAACCTAGTTATTTTATGATGAACTAAATAGTTACAATGCTGCACACTAGGATAATGGTTTGGATGATAGGTTAGACTAGTTTGTAATGCATGGAAGATTTCATACCTCACGGTTACCTTTCTATCACCTCTGATATGAACTCTTGATTCAATTATGCCTGTCATTGTGCTGTCTGTCATAAGAATTCTTCCTTTCGCATCTGCTGTCCTGAAGTATCCCAGGCCAACTTTATCTTAGCTCATAACTTGTGTAAATCAATGCAAGAACTGTTTCACACAATATTATTGGAAAGAAGCAACAACTAATGTCTTCCTCATTGCAACAGTGACTACACTTCAAAAAGTGTAGTGTGCTTTGGGGGACATCCTGAGGTTGTGAAAGGCACTATGTAAAGGCAAGTCTTTCTTTTCTATTTTGCTGCCCTCCAATAGCTATTCCTTCTGGTCCTTTGCCAAAGCTGCGTCTCATAAATTCTGTGAATCCCCCTTTTCACCCCTTTTCAGTTCTGATTATACAGTTGATAGTTCTTCTAAAGAGGATGCTGACGTTTTTGGGTCAATTTTCCTCTCCAACTCAATTATATTTGCAAAGGACTCCCCGCTCTAGTTCATTCTGTTCAATCATTGTGACTGAATTAAACCTTCAATTTTAACTGGAAATGAGAGGTGAGCACAGGGGCAGGGGTGAGGCCTGGGTCATTTTAACTCCCAGGCCTCATTTAAATATACCAGGCCCGACTCCTGCCGATCCCGGCATCAGTGTCGCAGGCTGGCAGGTGGAAGTTGGAACTTGGGTGAGTGAGGCTGGAGGGCGCATCCGGAGACCCATGGGAACGGTCCCTGGCAGTCAGGTAAGTGGTGGGGGGCGGGGGGCAGGTGGGGAAGGCGATTACAGTTGGGGGAGGGAAGCCTGGAGCCCTCGGTTTCCTTGTGGGGCCCTGAGGAACAGTTGATGTGAGGGCTTCACTGGCCGGTCAGAACGCACCTGTTAAAATGGCGCGTGGCCTGAGGCCAGCAGGGATCAGGTGGTAGGTCACTGCAAGCATTTTAATCCCCCATTTCCTCACCCTCCCCATATGCCCCATTCCCATCGGGCATGAGAGATTCAAGTCTGTGCTTTAGTCTTTGGTCTCCGTCACAGACTCTGTACTGTGTAAGGACTTGCACAACACCAGGTTATAGTCCAACAGTTTTATTTGAAATCACAAGCTTTCGGAGCTTTCCTCCTTCGTCAGGTGACACCTTGGGGTTTAAAATCACCCCCCAAGTCTCGCTCACCCATCACCCCTGTCCTTTCTGGCTTTTGTGGGTAAATTTTAACCCGGAGCCAGGAAGAGGGTGGGGGTGGGAATTCCTGATGGGAAGTACGGGTTTCCTGATTGACAAGCTGGCTGTCAGTTGGATGGGAAAAGAGCCAGGATGCAGATGCCAGCAGGTAGGTCTTAGATTTGGTTGGGGGAGGGGGGGGTTGGTCATCGGGGGAGTCATGGAGAGTCGGGGGTCGGGAGTCATTGGGGAGGTGGGGGGGGGTCAGTCGTCGGGGGTGTTTGAGATTGTGAGGGGTGGGGATGTCACTGCTTGTTGGGCTTGGGTAAAGCTTTCCTGCTCCTCCAGGCCCATAAGCAGTGCAGTAAAAGCATTTATCTGTTGTTTCGGGCCTTAACGCCTCCCCTCACATCCTGTAAACCAGAAGGCCCGGGCTGAAGCTGAAATTTCAGGGCGGCCAGTTGCACCAGCAATGCAGCATTAAAACTCAACTGCACTGATATTGGAATTTCAGCCCCGTAATTAGACTGATCAATGTATTATAAAAGGATAACTTTAATCGATACAGAATTCAGTAGAGTATAAAATGCAAAATACTGCGGATGCTGGAAATCCAAAATAAAAACAGAAAATGCTGGAGAAGCTCAGCAAGTGAGGCAGCATCTGTGGAGAAAGAAACAGAGTTAATGCTTCAGGTCGAAGACCTTTCATCAGAACTAGAAGATGTTAAAAGAGTTAAAGTTTTTGAGCAAGTACAGAGCCAGGGAAAGGGTGGGGAGGGAGAGGAAGGGAGGAAAGAACAAAAGGGAAAGTCTGTGATAGGGTAGAGGGCAGGAGTGATTAAATGATAAAAGGGACAATGGTGCGAGGCAAGGAAAGTGGTAATGGGACAGGTTAAGAAACAAAAGATTGATCAGGAGTAGCTGTAAATGGCGGCAGCAGAACCATTACCAGCTGACCGAAAAAATGGGAGCAGTGGTTATGATCTGAAGTTATTGAAATCAGTGTTGAGTCCGGAAGGTTGAAAAGTGCCTCATTGAAAGATGAGATGCTGTTCCTCGAGCTTACATTGAGCTTCATTGGAACAGTGAAAGAGGCCGAGGACAGGGAGGTCAGAGTAGGAGTGGGAAGGGGAATTAAAATGGCAAACAACCGGCAGGTCAGGGTCACACTTGCCGACAGAGCGGAGGTGTTTAGCAAAGCGATCACCCTGTCTGCATTTGGTCTCCCCAGTGTAGAGGAGACCGCATTATGTTCAGCGAATAGAGTATACTGAATTGAAAGAAGTGCAAGTAAACTGCTATTTCACCTGGAAGGAGTGTTTGGGGCCCTGTTCAGTGGGAAGGGAGGCAGGTGTTGCATCTCATATGCTCGCACGGGAAAGTGCCGTGGGGAGGAGAGCGGGTGTTGGGGTTGATGAGCAGGGTGTTGCAGAGGAAGCGGTCCCTTCGGAATGCTGAAAGGGGAGGGGAAGGGGAGGATGTGTTTGGTGGTGGGATCGTACTGGAGGTGGTGGAAATGGTGAAGGATGATATGTTGAATGTGGAGGCTGGTGGGGTGGAAGGTGAGGACAAGGGGGATCCTATCATGGCTCTGGGAGGGAAGGGAAGGGGTGAGGGCAAATGTCCGGGAAATAGGATGGACACGGTCGAGGGCCCTGTCAACCACAGTAGAGCGGAATCCTCGGTTGAGGAAAGGGGAAGACATATCGGAAGCACTAGTGCAGAAGGTTGTATCGTCAGAACAGATGCGACAGAGAAACTGGGAGAATGGCCAACTCCCACAGCTACCCTGATTAAACTTCCTCCCACCTCGATTCCTGTAAGGACCCGATACCCTTCTCCCAGTTTCTCCATCTCATCTGTCCTGACGATGTCACTTTCCACCTGGTCATTTTTATCATTGCTTTTTTTTTCACTTCGTTATCATTATCTCTGAGCTGCAGGCTCGCTGGATAGTGATTGGCAGCAGAAATGAGGATAAATCAGACATAATGCATTAAGCAGATAATTTCTCATGAGGGTCCATAATGGCAAAATAAACATCTCCTTCAGGTCATGTAGGAGCTGAAATTCCTGTTTTCAATAATTTTATCAAAAAGAGTGAAAAGGAGTAAAAAGTACCATTTTCACCACTAGTCAAGAATTTCAGCCCTCAAAGCTCTACAAACTTAAAATATTTCAGAAGATAATTCTACATTTTACATAATAATGCCGGTTTTGAACTATCCAGAACTTAATGATCATCATAAGGTCAGAAATGGGGATGTTCGCTGATGATTGCACAGTGTTCAGTTCCATTCGCAACACCTCAGATAATGAAGCAGTCCGAGCCCGCATGCAGCAAGACCTGGACAAGATCCAGGCTTGGGCTGATAAGTGGCAAGTAACATTCATGCCAGACAAGTGCCAGGCAATGACCATCTCCAACAAGAGAGAGTCTAACCACCTCCCCTTGACATTCAACGGCATTACCATCGCCGAATCCCCCACCATCAACATCCTGGGGGTCACCATTGACCAGAAGCTTAACTGGACCAGCCATATAAATACTGTGGCTACACGAGCAGGCCAGAGGCTGGGTATTCTGCGGCGAGTGACTCACCTCCTGACTCCCCAAAGCCTTTCCACCATCTACAAGGCACAAGTCAGGAGTGTGATGGAATACTCTCCACTTGCTTGGATGAGTGCAGCTCCAACAACACTCAAGAAGCTCGACACCATCCAGGACAAAGCAGCCCGCTTGATTGGCACCCCATCCACCACCCTAAACATTCACTCCCTTCACCATCGGCGCACAGTGGCTGCAGTGTGCACCATCCACAGGATGCACTGCAGCAACTCGCCAAGGCTTCTTCGACAGCATCTCCCAAACCCGCGACCTCTACCACCTAGAAGGATAAGAGCAGCAGGTACATGGGAACAACACCACCTGCACGTTCCCCTCCAAGTAACACACCATCCAGACTTGGAAATATATCGCCGTTCCTTCATCGTTGCTGGGTCAGAATCCTGGAACTCCCTTCCTAACAGCACTGTGGGAGAACCTTCACCACATGGACTGCAGCGGTTCTAGAAGACGGCTCACCACCACCTTCTCAAGGGCAATTAGGGATGGGCAATAAATGTTGGTCTTGCCAGTGACGCCCACATCCCATGAACAAATAAAAAAACTGTATTGCAGGACCAATATAAAATATAAAGGTACCAAAGAATGTGGAGCCCATGTGTGTCAGATAATACTGGATCTCTGTTCTTCTGCAGTTTGTTCTTATTTACATTCCTGTTAATTTTTTCTGGGCTCCCTTAACATCTTTAACATCTTCTGAGCTATAAATTACTGATTGTGATATTAGCATTCAGATACTTATTGAGTTCATAAGACATCCTGTCTGCTTTTTTAACAAAGGCGCTAACTCGTTTAAAATAAATGGGTTAACTCCTATGTTAAATGGCAGACAAAGGAATGTCACGCAAGCATGTTAAGTATTTGTTTGGTAATTTAGCAAACAGTGGGGTATAAACGTGTCTCAGGCAGTAGTGCAAAATGGGCTTTCAATTTGCTATGGCCTGTTGTCTGCTAGTGCCCACGACAAATTTATACCCTAATATATTCAGAGTCATAGTCTGCTCACTGCCATATATTTACCTGGCAAATTCAGGAGGGCACAAGAAGGCCTCTCTGTATTATAACATACTAGATGTTGCTATGTAAATCTCAAACTTTGATTTACTGGTTGGATTAATAAAAAGGTCCAAAACCTCCAAAGTGGTTCCAGTAAAGGGCTACGATAAATTGCACCTGATTATAGTTTCAGAAGCTCCTGCATTCTCATTAATCACTGCACGTCCTCGGTTTTTGACTGAAGGACAATTTGAAAAGAATTAAGGGCAGGATTGCATATTATGTAAGAACTGCTTCACAGGAATGGAAAACAAACAAAAAGAATTACATCTCGACAAACACAAAAAGAAACAGGTTTACTAAAAACATTTTTAAAAGATGTGAAGATCATCCTAAATATTTGATTTCTATTTGTTTGCTTTTTCGAAATCATTTACAACAAGCTATCGCTAGGCTTTCTCACTTGCATCATATGGCACTCTGCAAACATCCCCATCCTCAATGATGGCGGAGTCCAGCACGTGAGTGCAAAAGACAAGGCTGAAACGTTTGCAACCATCTTCAGCCAGAAGTGCCGAGTGGATGATCCATCTCGGCCTCCTCCCGATATCCCCACCTTCACAGCAGCCAGTCTTCAGCCAATTCGATTCACTCCACGTGATATCAAGAAACGGCTGAGTGCACTGGATACAGCAAAGGTGATGGGCCCCGACAACATTCCGGCTGCAGTACTGAAGACTTGTGCTCCAGAACTAGCTGCACCTCTAGCCAAACTGTTCCAGTACAGCTACAACACTGGCATCTACCCGACAATATGGAAAATTGCCCAGGTATGTCCTGTCCACAAAAAGCAGGACAAATCCAATCCGGCCAATTACCGCCCCATCAGTCTACTCTCAATCATCAGCAAAGTGATGTAAGGTGTCGTCGACAGTGCTATCAAGCGGCACTTACTCACCAATAACCTGCTCACCGATGCTCAGTTTGGGTTCCGCCAGGACCACTCGGCTCCAGACTTCATTACAGCCTTGGTCCAAACATGGACAAAAGAGCTGAATTCCAGAGGTTAGGTGAGAGTGATTGCCCTTGACATCAAGGCAGCATTTGACCGAGTGTGGCACCAAGGAGCCCTAGTAAAATTGACGTCAATGGGAATCAGGGGGAAAACTCTCCAGTGGCTGGAGTCATACCTAGCACAAAAGAAGATGGTAGTGGTTGTTGGAGGCCAATCATCTCAGCCCCAGGACATTGCTGCAGGAGTTCCTCAGGGCAGTGTCCTAGGCCCAACCATCTTCAGCTGCTTCATCAATGACCTTCCCTCCATCATAAGGTCAGAAATGGGGATGTTCGCTGATGATTGCGCAGTGTTCAGTTCCATTCGCAACCCCTCATATAATGAAGCAGTCCGAGCCCGCATGCAGCAAGACAAGTGCCAGGCAATGACCATCTCCAACAAGAGAGAGTCTAACCACCTCCCCTCGACATTCAACGGCATTACCATCACCGAATCCCCTACCATCAACATCCTGGGGGTCACCATTGACCAGAAACTTAACTGGACCAGCCATATAAATACTGTGGCTACAAGAGCGGGTCAGAGGCTGGGTATTCTGCGGCGAGTGACTCACCTCCTGACTCCCAAAAGCCTTTCCACCATCTACAAGGCACAAGTCAAGAGTGTGATGGAATACTCTCCACTTGCCTGGATGAGTGCAGCTCCAACAACACTCAAGAAGCTTGACACCATCCAGGATAAAGCAGCCCGCTTGATTGGCACCCCACCCACCACCCTAAACATTCACTCCCTTCACCACCAGCGCACTGTGGCTGCAGTGTGTACCATCCACAGGATGCACTGCAGCAACTCGCCAAGGCTTCTTCGACAGTACCTCTCAAACCCGCGCCTTTACCACCTAGAAGGACAAGAGCAGCAGGCACATGGGAACAACACCACCTGCACGTTCCCCTCCAAGTCACACACAATCCCGACTTGGAAATATATCACCGTTCCTTCATCGTTGCTGGGTCAAAATCCTGGAACAGCACTGTGGGAGAACCTTCACCACACGAACTGCAGCGGTTCAAGAAGGCGGCTCATTATCACCTTCTCAAGGGCAATTAGGGATGGGCAATAAATGCCGGCCTCGCCAGCGACGCCCACATCCCATGAACGAATAAAAAACTCCAAGCTCCTTGTCATATCACACTACCTATATAAGGTTTCCCAGGCAAGCATATAGATTAACAATAATTACAGCAATAATATTAAACTATTAATCTGGATTTATATATTTTTTAGTTAACATATTTCACAACAGTCCTGCTCCAGGCTGTCAGAATATTCCTCTCTAAACCTTGTAATGAATCACCTCATTGGAATATTGTTATTCAATTAGTCTAATTCTTAGAAAAACATTGCAGTCGGGGAGAAACGACTTTAACCATATTCCAGAAAAAGCCAGGAAAATATCTTTATTCAAATATATCCTAAGTAAATTACAATCTCCAGTTCATAAATAATACATTACTTTTCATAAAGACAGGGTTGTCACCTGATTTCCGATCAGTCGACCAAATCCTATTGTGTTACTTACATTTAAAAATTAAAATTCTACAAGAGATTTTAGTAAAAGTAAAGAAAAAGATAGGCTTGTCTGGAATATGAAAAAATGCTGCAAGTTTTATTATGTTACCATTGATTATAGCAAAGGACACAGAAACCTAATGCAAGTCAGGCTTATCATTTTAGTAAAATTTAGTTACAAATCTCCCGAGTAAAGATATTAGATCACCCTATGTGCGAAGCAAAAATAAAATGAAACAGTAATTTGGACTTCATTTGAAGCAGCCTTTGTTTCCCAGCTGGCTACAGCTGCATATCAGACATGTGCGTCATTCACTGAAGCAAATTGAAGACGTGAACTGCTTCAGATTGAGCAAAGGCAATTGGGTGCCATGCTGTGACCTCAGTAGCTGTCAGTGCTATGCCTGAACATGAATTAGATTTTCATTATGCTCTCAGGCAGACGATATCAGGGCTTTTGTTGGGCCTGTGCATTGGAACATTAAAAGTTGGGCATTTTCAAGTCCAACAGTCTGTCCTTCGATGTAATGCAGTCTTCCCTTTGTTCCTTCTCTCATACAAATGTACACATACATATCACATATTTTCTTTCTTTACTTTTACTAAAATGCCCTATAGGATTTTTGAATGCTCTTGCAGGACCTTAAGTAAAATATTTTAAGATACAACAAAAATCATTTTGAATCTATTTGGTATTGAAATCTATGGTTTTTAGAATCTTATTGATTTTGTATTATGCCTTAAAGTAGGGACACAAGACTCAGTTGATGAATGCAGTGTGGAGCGCAGAACTCAGAACAGAAAGGTTCCAGGTTTGATTCCTAATCTATGTTCAGCTAGCTAGTCTCTGGGAGTAGTTGCACAACTGGCCTCAGCACCCCTGGACAAGGAAGAGGAAAAATCTACCGTTGCTCAGTGGTAGCACTCTCTCGCCTCTGAGTCAGAAGGTCATGGGTTCAAGCTCCACTCCAAAGACTTGAGCACAAAATCAATGCTGACACTTCAGTGCAGAATTGAGGGAGTGCTGCACTGTCGAAGGTGCTGTCTTTCTGATGAGACGTTAAACCGAGGTCCCGTCTGCCCTCTCAGGCGGATGCAAAAGATTCCAAGGCACTATTCAAAGAAGAGCATGGGAGTTCTCCTGGCCAACATTTATCCCATGACCAACATCACCGAAACAGATTATCTGGTCATTTAATTAATTGCTGTGCACAAATTGGCTGCTGCGTTTGCCTACATTACAACAGTGGCTACATTTCAAAAGTATTTCATTCGCTATGAAGCAGTTTGGAATATCTTGAGGTTATGAGGGGTGCTTTATAAATGCACTTTATAAATAGTATTCCCATTCAACAACAACAAAACAACAAGTTGCATTTATTTGGTGCCTGTAATAAAGGAAAACATCCCAAAGTGCTTCACAGAAGTATAATCAGACAAAAATGGACACCGAGCCTTAGAAGGAGATATTAGGAGGGATGACCAAAAGCTTGGTCAAAGAGGTGGGTTTTAAGGAGGGGTCATAAAGGAGTAGAGGCAGGTGGAGTGAAGCGAGTTAGTGATGCAAAAGAGGTCAGATTCAGAGGAATGCAGGGTTTTTGGAGGGTTGTCGGGCTGAAAGAGATTACATAGATAGGCAGGGATTTAAACACAAGGATGAGAATTTTAAATTTGAAACGTTGGGGGACCAGGACAGGGCAAGGACAGGGGTGACTGGTGAATGGGATTCGATGCGGCATAGAAGCAGGGAGTTGGATGAGCTGAAGTATAGTGAAGGTCAGCTGGGAGGGCATTGGAATAGTCGAGTCTGCAGGTGACAGAGGCATGGTCGAGGGTTTCAGTGGCAGGTATGTTGAGGGAGGGGTGGAGTCAGGTGATGAAATGGAGGTGGAAGTAGTTGGTCTTAGTGAAGGAGAAGATATGGGATCGAAAGCTCAGCTTGGACTCAAATAGAAAGTCGAGGTCTGGCTCAACCTTGGACAGTGGCCAGGAAGGGGGATGGAATTGGTGGCATCATTAAGAGGTGTTTAACTATCAAATATAAGATAGTCACTAATAAATCCAACAGGGAATTCAAGAGAAGCTTCTTTACCCAGAGAGTGGTTAGAATGTGGAACTCGCTACCACAAGGAATAGTTGAGGTGGCTAGCATAGATGCATTTAAGGGGAAGCTAGACAAACACATGAGGGAGAAAGGAATAGAAGGTTATGCTTGAAAGGGTTAGAAGAAGTAGGGTAGGAGGAGGCTCGTGGGGCGCATAAACGTCAGCATAGACCAGTTGGGCCGAATGGCCTGTTTCTGTGCTGTACGTTCTATGTAAATTATTTAACCATTTTTGGCAATTTCCCTGTATATAGGAGAATTATGCTTTGCAGTATTTCATGAGATTTTGCCTGCTATGAGGAAACAGAATACTTAAACACTCAAAATGCTTAAGTGAAATAATACTTTTGTTCAATCAGAATTCACCAGTCAGCTACATATCACTTCAAGGATGATTGAAAGGTATCTTCAGTTGTCAACAAAGGACAGCTTGATTTGGCAACATTTAATTTTTTTTAAAGTTTTGAATTACTGAATAATGGAACCAAAGTATCAAAGTGTTTAAAGAGTGATTGAATGACAGAAATGAACTTTGGGTGCACTGTATTGCCAAACAGATGTTAAGTTAGAAGATTGATGGGCCCGACTTTCATTCTTATCCTCCCATCCCATGGCCTAGCCCTAATTCAGCAAGACCTCCACATGTCTACCAATTATTTCTTTAATTGAATCTCCCCTAAAGGCACGCATGAGAATCTGTTGTTCATTCCTGTTAAAAGCTTGGAAAAATAAATAAAGACCTTATTGTTATGTAGAGAAGAAATGTGCTGAAATCATGATTATGAAAGCAATAATTTAGGTGATAATATCTTTCTCTAATAATCATTTTAAAAGGACAAAAAACATAACTTGGGTGCCATGTCTGGTATAAGATAATACATTTGGTCAGCATCAAACCAGAGTAAAGATGATGTTCACTGTGGGTACATAAGTTGTTTGTGTATTATTTATCTGTACCCCGAGAGTGTGCCATAGGCTCTTCTCCAATGACACGTTTCATTTGTGACCTCTAACAGATATCATAGACTATTAATCTTTAAATTTCCCAAATAAATGCTTATGGCTAAATCTTTCAACTTAATTATCCCCATTTGTGAACGTACGATGGTGCCATTGGGGTAGAATCACATCATTATGTCACTTTGCACATGAACTAAGTTGATTTTTATGGCAAATTTGAATCAGAAGTTATATTAGAGTGAAAACTTATTTGTGTCCCTCATTGGAATGAGCATGTTGGGCCCTTATCTGTTGCAGCAGACTTTGCCCAGTGAGGATCATGATAGCTTTACAAGACAGGCTGTTCCTGATTGTTCCAGAAATTCAGTCTGTCCAGAGACCTCCTCTTCATAATCACATAGCTGCTTTAATAGTGATTATTGTGGTCCATCATACCTCAGTTTTTCTGCCCTAAGGAAGCAATCATTTTCCTACATAGCATATAGCAAAGTGCACTTAGTATTCAGAATATGAGAATGAATCTCAGTCAGTGTCACGGTATTAATTTTTTTTTGATATGCTAGCTTTATTTCATTTAGAAACAAGAAATATGGTCCATCATAAACTCTTCTCAGTCTTACTCAATACAGGTATTAGATACATATGCACTTTATCTTAAACATTTACAACATTTTCTCCATACTGTGTATATATGTTAATTTATTGGTAAATGAATGCATTATTAAATACATTTTAGAAACATGCCAAGATACAAGTCTACAGTTCACACATGAACAATCTTAAATGCACCAACATAATCCAGCTGCAAATTGTGATTAAATTATATGAGTGGTGTTTACTACCCCATAGATAATTTAGTAAATGCATTCCTTGGGATGGAAATAAGGTGTACAGAACAGCTAAGGTTAGGTTTGTGGCTCAATTTTGAAATGGTAACGGATTGGCAATGGCGGGGGGGGGGGGGGGGTGAAGGTGCGCGTGGCAAAGCCGAATAAACAAACCTTACCGTTTCCGACGCCATTGCATCGTAATTGATGGTGATTAACGTGCTCTCCGGGTTTCGCGTCCGGCAGCCTGATTGACAAGCTGGCTGCCGTCAGGAGCTGTAACGCGAGGGTTGGGGGGGGGGAGAAAGAGAGAGCGAGACATCATTCGGCGTTGGAACGGAATGTTGGGGGGGGACATCAAGGGGGTGAAGAAGGGGAGATCGGGGGGTGAAGAAGGGGAGATCGGGGGGACATTGGGGGGTGAAGAAGGGGAGATCGGGGGGTGAAGAAGGGGAGATCGGGGGGACATCGAGGGGGTGAAGAAGGGGAGATCGGGGGGACATCGAGGGGGTGAAGAAGGGGAGATCGGGGGGACATTGGGGGGTGAAGAAGGGGAGATCGGGGGGACATTGGGGGGTGAAGAAGGTGAGATCGGGGGGTGAAGAAGGGGAGATCGGGGGGACATCGAGGGGGTGAAGAAGGGGAGATCGGGGGGACATTGGGGGGTGAAGAAGGGGAGATCGGGGGGTGAAGAAGGGGAGATCGGGGGACATCGAGGTGGGGAAGAAGAGCAGAACTGAGAGGGAGACATCGGACATCGGAGCAGGTGGAAAGGTAGGTTGATTTTGTGTTTTAACTTTGTGCAGTGGTTTTTTATATAATTTATTTTGTTTCTTTTTGCCTGATCTGGCCCTTCACGTCTGGTTTCACCAGGTGTGAATCAGAAGCCGTGGGAAAGCCGCCCAGGTAAGTTAAAAATCGTTCTAACCATATAATATGTCACAAGTAAAGTGCTTTAAGTACCTCAATGAGATACATTTGGCTCTTTAACTATCATCCCACCGGCTTTAATTGCCGGCAGGACTTCCGGATTCGGGATGCCCACGCGTACACAGGTGCGTCCGTGGGGAATTCGGACGTCGGCGGATTTGAGCCGGGCTCTGAACCCGAACGGGATTTCCCCGATTCTCGGAGCCCCACCCGCCCCCCAATGCACCCGCAATTTCCCAGGGAAATCAAGCCCTTGGTCTCTGAGAAAGGACAAAAATCAGCCAACCCTGATTATGCCCAGTGACTCATGCTGCAAAGTGTTCATGTATTAACAGTGAGTGAGAATCAGGCCCAGCTGTGATGTCCCCCAGCATTAAATAGCCTGTCGACGTTTCCTATCTAGGCTCACATCTGAAGAATAACTGCTTGGATGAGATCCTAGGCACCAGAAAATCATCTGCACCAGGAAAGGCACCAAGGCAAATGAGACAGTTTCAGTTTACAAAGAGAATTTAAACATAAACAAAGGGGAACGGAGAAGTATTATAGAAGGAAATATTAGCTGCACACCAAGGAGAAACTGCCAAGCATTAGAGACTCATTCAAGGCTAGAAGATGTGACTTCCCTGGAATAACTAATCCCAATGACTGAGATAGTTGCTAAGTCCCTTACACCAGAAGTTGGTAATGGGCTGGTTGGTGCACCAGTGGTTGTAAGGATACAAATTTAATTAAACATGAAGGTAAGTCCACATTCAGCGAATTCAAGTTTCTTAGTCACTTAAAACTGATTCACAATTAAATGCATAAACTTTGGTGACAAACATGAGAGTCCATACCATTATACAGATTACACAATCAAAATGCTTACTGTTGAATTAGCTGCATTTGCACACCACTCCAGGCACCATATAATGCCATGTGTACCTTTAGATACTGATACCCATGTATTTCCTTGTGCTTTATATTGCCAAAAAAAATAGAAAAGTCCCATAAATTGGAGGTAATGTAAAGTGCAAATCTCATTAATGTCATATACTTTCTACAAATACCTATAGATTCATGTAGGCATTTATGCTTATTCAGCCAAACGTTCCAGGTACCCCTTCTATTAGACACTGATACAAGCAATCTAAAACTGTGAATGTTTAAATTCCATAGTCTGTCCTTAAATGGAAATAAAATAAACGTCCATCCCTGCTACTTGTAAATGTTAAATCCATATTAACATTAGGGCAACAGTCACATTGAAAAGCTTCCTTAATTCTACCTGATATTCTAAACAGTAATGCTTTTTTTCTGCATAGATGTTACTCTTCAACTATGAGGATTGAGTCTCTCCATCACACACACTGCTATCTCTGGTCTGTCAGGTAACATGGTGAGGGTAATTTAGACTTTGTGCGATAGTGTAAAATGAATGATAGCGAATTGGCAGTCTGTTTTACATCTCTCCCGATTTTTATTTCCATTGGTTAGGACATAGAATGCTCTATGGTGCAGAATCCACAGTAGCTTTTAAAAGGAAGTGGATAAATAGTTGTAAAAGAAAAAAATACAAAGGTATGAGGAAAGGGCAGGGGTATGGGACTATGTGGATAATTTTTTCAGAAGGCCATCATAGGTGTGATAGCCGAATGACCACCTTATGTGCTGTAAAATTCCACGATTCTACCTCATGATAATATGGTAGAATATCCTCTTTCCTTTTCACATGGGCTAGCACATAAAAAAAATATGAATACAATAAAACTTCCCACATTTTCCTTGTGGCTCTCATACACCTGCACATGGGTTGGGGGGGGGGGGGGGGGGTCAAACAACACGGAAAAGGCAAACCAAATCCAAAGGCATCCAGATAGGTTTGGGAAGTGGGCTGATGACTAGCAGATGACATTTAGTGTGGACAAATGAGACGAGGGAAGGGAGATAAACATTGGGAGTATAAACTAAATGGCTACAGGCTAAAGGACACAGCACAGGAAAGGGACCTGGGAGTACTAGTGGATAGCTCACTGAAACCAACAGCATAAATCCCTTTCTAATGAAAGGCAAATTGGGTGGGATATTTAACAGGCGGCTGATCCGCTAGCTCCAGCCCGCGCCAAAGTTGAAAATCACCCCCAATAAGTCTGTCCGAGGCACTGGTATGACCACACCTGAACTATTATTGCTACTGCAAGGATATCTGGAGGCATTGCAGAAAAGATCAACCCAACTGACGTCATTAGAGTTATGAGTAGAGGTTGAAGAGCTTGGCATCATTTACTGTGCAGAAAAAGATCTTGAGAGATATCATTGAAGATCCTTAGGGGGCTAGATAAATGGAACCCCTATAATATGTTTGAAACTGTCATAAACTCCAGAACCAGGGGACACAGGCTTTAAGCTTAGAAGAGGGAAGATGCACCGACAGTTTAGATTTGGATGTCGCGATTGTCCTTGGGGCTTCTCCTACATGAGTAAACGCGGTTTACACTAAACCCCTGCCAAAGTTACAGGAGCAGGAAAAGCCCCAAGGAAATTCCCGATTAAATGATTTACTCAGAGGGCGTGAGCATGTGGAACAGACTGCCCAGAGAGGCAGTTGGTATGGAAAAATTATAAAGGAGAATTGGACAGATATATTAGGGAGTGAGTGATTAAGAGGCACTAGTTTTGGGACTATTCAGATGGACTGTAGAATCTTTCTGGTCATGTACTTTCCTATGTCCCTATATTAATGTTCATCTAAACATTATAACCTATGTAATTCAGACTTGACATACAGTCTACTCCTGATAATTTGACACTTTTTGAATTATCCAATAATTTGAATTAAGCAATGTAAATAACACAGCAAAGTGGGAATTTAGCGCTAATAAAAATTTGAATTATCAGATAATTCTGAATTAGGGGAGTATTCTGTATTGCTTTTCATAGATATTATATTCATGGTCCCAGCAGTACAGAAAGCATTATGTTTCACACAGTATTTATTTAATCACTTCTAGTTCTCTAGTGATTTTCTGCAGCCCTGCGTATGCACTTAATCCTAGTTCTCGTGTCTACACAATTAGTCTAACAATTCAGACAGGAACATTGTAAAAGGTGGACAACATTTCTGATTGTGCCTCTAATTAATTCTTCTATTAATCACCAAACCAATCATCTCTTAGATGTGCATAAAAGCAGTAGAAGTTTGACTTCATTGCCCATCTCATTCAGGGCCTGCTGAACCTCTTTGTCTTCATCAGTGCTGGATACATTTTAAGGGAAAAACATTTTTTTGAGAAAGCAATAACAGACAAACACTACACACGGACTTCCCTATACAAGCAGCAGCACTTCAAGATTTAAAGTTGAAACAGCTGAAGCTATGCTATAAGCTAGAAATTACAGTCAGCAATATTAGCGGATGAATAGTCCTTTTGCTGCTATTTTAATGGAGGTGTTCATCTATTTCAAATCATTTGGGACTGTCCAGACAATGACTGTCACATAGTAACTTAACATTTCCCCTTTCGCATTCAGACGTGGCTCCCAAAACTAAAGTTTTGATATTATCATAAGAGCTTTTTTTTATTGCCCCATTGAGAACGCATCGGGAGATGAGCTATTGTCTGATATGAACTGGCCTGTTAACACTTATCATGCATGTTTCCAGAGATTAATTCTAAATGCATTTCCACCATTTCCAAATTCTGTGGACCAAAACTTCCAATTGGGCCTGCGTGGATCTGAGGTGGATTGCCCAACTGGACACCTGGAAATCGGACTGAACAAAGCTGTGCCTGGATTCTGGCCTGTGTTTTTGGTCCAGACACTTCCTGATGGGGGGCAAATCTTTTGCTTGGCCCCTCCACGCCTAGAGGGTGTGTTTGGTGGAAGTTCCCAGGTTACCGAATTCCACCCTTTACACCCTTAAAAGGCCTCAGCGTAACTCATACCAGCTGACAAATGCGCGAGTTTCACTGGGACCCCTGGAAAGGCCCCAAACCTTGCCAGAAGAAAGGTAATCAATCCCAGAGGAGATCAATTACCTTACTGTACCTAGTAGAGCAGCTGTGTGCCGCTCCCTCTTCCTGCCATGGCAGCTGCGGAATTTAAATTCAATTAAATAAAAAAAAAATCTGGAGTTTAAAAAAAATAGTACTAGTAATGGTGGCCATGAAACTATCGGATTGTCGTAAAAACCCATCTGGTTCACTAATGTCCTTTAGTGAAGGAAGCCTGCCGTCCTTACCTGGTCTGGCCTATATGTGACTCCAGACCCGCAGCAATGTGATTGAGTCTTAATTGCTCTCTGAAATGGCCTAGCAAGCCACTCAGTTGTACAATCTCGCTACAAAAAGTCATAATAAGAATAAAACCAGACGGACCACCCGGCATCAGACCACTAGGCACCGGACACGACAAAGGCAAACCAAGCCCAAGACCCTGCAAAGTTCTCCTCACTAACTTCTGGGGACTTGTGCCAAAATTGGGAGAGCTGTCCCAAAGACTAGTCAAGCAACAGCCTGACATAGCCATACTCACAGAATCATCCTTTCAGCCAACGTCCCAGACTCTTCCATCACCATCCCTGGGTATGTCCTGTCCCACCAGCAGGACAGACCCACCAGAGGTGGCGGTACAGTGATATACAGTCAGGAGGGAGTGGCCCTGGGAGTCCTCGACATTGACTCCAGACCCCATGAAATCTCATGGCATCAGTCAAACGTGGGCAAGGAAACCTCCTGCTGATTACCACCTACCGCCCTCCCTCAGCTGATGAATCAGTCCTCCTCCATGTTGAGCACCACTTGGAGGAAGCACTGAGAGTAGCAAGGGCACAAAATGTACTCTGGGTGGGGGACTTCAATGTCCATCACCAAGAGTGGCTGAATTCCAGAGGTGAGGTGAGAGTGATTGCCCTTGACATCAAGGCAGCATTTGAATGAGTGTGACACCAAGTAAAACTGAAGTCAATGGGAATCAAAGGAAAACTCTCCAGTGGCTGGAGTCATACCTGGCACAAAGGAAGATGGTAATGGTTGCAGGACATTGCTGCAGCAGTTTCTCAGGGCAGTGTCCTAGGCCCAACTATCTTCACCTGTTTCATCAATGACCTTCCCTTCATAAGGTCAGAAATGGGGATGTTCGCTGATGATTGCACAGTGTTCAGGTCCATTTGCAACCCCTCAGATAATGAAGCAGTCTGTGCCCACATGCAGCAAGACCTGGACAACATCCAGGCTTGGACTGATAAGTAGCAAGTAACATTCGCGCCAGACAAGTGCCAGGCAATGACCATCTCCAACAAGAGAGAGTCTAACCACCTCCCCTTGGCATTACCATTGCCGAATCCCCCACCATCAACATCCTGGGGATCACCACTGATCAGAAACTTAACTGGACCAACCACATAAATACTGTTGCTACAAGAGCAGGTCAGAGGCTGGGTATTCTGCAGCGAGTGACTCACCTCCTGACTCCCCAAAGCCTTTCCACCATCTACAAGGCACAAGTCAGGAGTGTGATGGAAACCATCTGACACAAATGAACACACGAAAAATGTAGTACTTTGAAATGAGCAAAATAATATGATAAAATATATTTTTTCTCACGCGCGCACACACACACAGTATTTCACCCATGAGGGGAAAATGGAGTGCTCAGCATCTCAAAAAGATTCAAACATTTAAAACAAATGTTGAAAACAAACCATGCTTTTCTTCACAATAGTGCTTTTTTCCTATTGGTATAGTTTTTGCGACTGAAACAAGAATAAACAGAGCCTGGACAAGACTTGGATTCATAACGCACTTATCAGAATATCATTGGGTTACTCGTATTGGCACCAAATACTGTTACATTGGCAGTGAATGCATGTATACAAATGCATTTGCAAATTGTTTCATGGATATGGGAAGAACAGTGAAAGGGACACAGAATCCTGATGGACCCATTGCTGATAGTTGATAAATGGGTGGCACATGAGTTCCGAGGGTTAATAACAAGCAACTTCTAAAAGTGTAACGGTCTAAAAGCCTGTATCAGTTTCCTAAAACATTTGATGGAATTTTAATAATCATTCAAAGGCTATAATACCACTAATGAAGATGAGAGGCAACAAAATTATGGTAATGCATAGAACAACATAATCTATTATCAGAATGACAAGAACAAACTTGTGTTTAGGTTGCATGTTATCACATCTCTCAGAATTCCCAAAGTACTTCACATACAATGAAATACTTTAAAGTGCAGCCACTGTTGTAAAGTGGGTGAATGCAGCAGACATTTTGCTCATAGCAAAGTCCCACAAACAGCAATGAAACAAGTGACCAGTTAATCGTTTTTTGGTGTTGTTTAGTTGAAGAAAGAATGATGATGGAAACATGAGGAGAACTCCATGCTCTTCTTCAAATAGTGTGCCATTGGATCGTTAACATCCATCTGAACAGGCAGACAGAGCCTCAGTTTAATATCTCATTCAAAGGATAGCACCGCACTTCCTCATTACTGCAACAAGGTGTCAGCGTAAATTATGTGCTCAATTCCTGGAACAGAGTTTGAACCCCCAACCTTCTGACTTACAGCCAAGAGTGCTGCCAACTGAGGCAAACCAACATTTTGACCTTTGATAAAATCAAAGATATTGGTGGAATGCAAGTCCAGCACGGTCTTTGCCAAAATAATATTTTAGGAGAGCAATAAAAACAGATATTTTTAGGGACGCTGACATCATAATTGAGCCAAACACACTGGGAAGATCCTGTGTTTGATCTCCGCAAAGGTATCTTACCTCATCCAAGAAAATGGTGAGGGTGTTATAATTGGCCTCAGTGCCCCCATGTTAAAGAAAAGAAAAATTAGCTGGACTTGTTGATCTTCATCACTTTCAGTTGGCTACTTCTGGAAAGTGCTTGCGTGTAACTGTGTGTAGATAGGATTGGATTGACGTGCGATGTTTCCATCGTCAGATATTGTGCCAACACTTACTGTCTGTGCCCACACATGAACAATGGCCACTTGGGCAAATCCTGGAGGCCAAGCAGCATCCATGAGACCATGCAACAAATTGTGATGGGGCAGAAAAGGGACTATTGGGGGAGAAATAGAATTTTCAAATATTATTTGTTTTGAAGAGCTCATTCCAAAATTCTCCTCAAATAATGAAAAGATTGCAGCAGATGTATATTACATTGTTATTATTTTCAAGACTCCTAATTGAGCAGTTTAACGCAATGTACATAACATTCACCATTGATGCCAGAGCGTAATGTTTCATCTTCACCGCCTGGGCGGTAATCTGGCAGTGGAATGAAAATTGTTTGGGTTCTACAATGAGCGGGCGATCCACTCCGGCAGATTATCACTCAGGTGGTGAAGGTGAAAATTCACACCTCAGTTTTAATGGCTTGCTGCAATTATCTGAACCATGAATTGCTTTCCCATTCAAATAGCTGTGTAACTCAAGAGGACAGTACTGCCACTACTGGGCTCTGCCTTGGTCTCTGACATTCAATTGCAAGTAAAAGACTCTAAACTATTCTTACTATGTAAACTATTTCATAGTCTTACTCATATTTTGTATTGATTCACAAAATCCTAGATACATGAACCTTATTAGTCAGGTGAATGTGAAATTGTACTTGTAAAGAAAGGACGGCGGGAGGAAAGATTTGCTGAATACAAATTTTGATATTTTCAAAGGTCATTGTTTAAAAGTTGAAATATTTGGATAAAAACTGTGAAATAAGTCAGGATTTTAAGTTTGTTTTCTTTATTTTTGTTGAATACAGGAGAAATTTGAGGCGCTTTTCTTGGCCTATGATGACCATGCCACATTCCAGCTGTTTAAAAGTTTCAGACGTGTACGAATTAACTTCAGCAATCCCAAAGTAGCAGCCCGTGCCAGAATAGAGCTCCACGAAACAAAGTTCAATGGGAAAAAGCTAAAACTCTACTTTGCACAGGTAATGAATTCAGGACTTTGGGGTTTGGTTGTAGATCATTCACAACATGTAATGTATTAGGAAAAGAGACTAAAGCAAAGGAGTTTAGTGTTTAAAGAATTGGGGTAGAAATTGGACCTCATTGCACTGTTTTATGCCCCTAAAATGGGCACAACGAGGACCGATTGCAGGGACCAACATCCTGAGCCTTTAGGACGCCTGAAGGCATCTGACCCGAAATTGATGATTTTTCAGGTGTCCATGGCAACCACCTAAAACAGGTGTTAGCCTTTTACATATGCAAATGAGGGACCTAACTTATGTCTTAGGACCCCCTCGGGAAATTTGTGTCCCAAAGAATGGAGCAGGGGTCGGCCCGTTTCACCTGCTGTGGATGTGGCCTAGGAACCGGCTGCCACTGAAAAGGTGAGTTTGAGTAAAACATTCTTTAAACAGCACTCCTGACAGCTGTCCTCTGCCCCTCCGGCACTCACCTGTGCTGCTGCCGGCGAGGCTGGTGACCAGTAATTTGTTCCTGAAGAAGGGCAAGCTGCTTGTGGAGGTGCGACAGGCACCAGCAGCTCGCCCTGATTATTTAAATGAGGCCTGATGCCCAATATCGGGCCAGCCTTGGGCCTCCCGGTTCAAGCACATGTTGCCCAAAACCAGGGGCCGACAAATTTCAACCCTATTGGAGTGCTCATGAGCCAACATTACCAGTGAACTATTCAAATCTGAATTTGAATCCAAGTAGAAAGTTTATTTCAAATAGCAGAAAGAACAATTCTCACTAATTTCAGCTTTAATGGAGAATTTAAATTGCTCTGCCTTAATCTGATTTTCACAGAATGATGCAATTCTGATTGAAATGAACTAAAGGATTTGGCGGTGTGACGGGGGTACATTTATCGCCTGCTGGTTTTCAACCCCCTTCAATGGAAGGGAAAGCAGGTGGGCGCTGATACTGGCGTGTGATCCCTCTGCCAGATTTTCCTTGCTGTGTGCCGCCCAGACAATGTTTAACACCTGGATAGTAAAGATAAAAATCTACTCCACAGTGTTTAAACATGCTGCCTTTTCATCCCAATGTTCAATCCAGACCAGGTTTTGATAACTATTAAATAGGCACTGACTTTGTGAAAAGTGTTTGGCAAACCTTTTTGACACATTGATGTAAATCATATTGAATCACAGCTCTTCTCTCTCCCTCCCAACAAAATAAAATTACTGAACAGTTTTTTCATGAAGTTACAATTAGTGCTGAATTTCACGCTGTGGACTGTAATTGAAACTACCCAAACTCACTTCAATTAGAACTCTTATAACCAACAGAGTCCAAATATTTTTCCCATTAGTCTGCACTGGATTTGAAATCAGGTCCCAAAGTTGAAAAGATTGCATGCTAACATTCTGCAAAACCCAGTCCTCAGCTGTTTTATTTTCAAGTTTATGAAAAATTAAGTGCTGTTTCTAAGTGATCCAGTCATTCATTAACTACATTACAAGAGTACTTTTCTAATAATGAAGTAACTGGTAACTTCTGGATAAGCAAGAGCAGGCAGCACCAACACAATAATATCAGTAGTAGGGACCATACTGTTGTTAGAAATTTAGTACACTTTCCTTCCATTTCATAATATGGCATTGTTGGATAATAAAGGGCACCATAAATTGTCAACATCAAACAGGTGCCACAGGTAATGTTCAGTGAGTGAATTTTTCCTAACCTTTCGTGCCTTGATGTTAGCATTCATTGCTAACCAGAATCTTGTTGTTTTACAATATTTTAGACACCAACAGTTTTTATTTATTCAGCATAGTTTTGCAGTGATCGTGGTCTGTTGCTGTACAGAATAATTTTACAAAATCGCACTTCCGAAAAGTACTCCTTAGGTGGTTTGATAGTAGAAAGTGATTAACTTCACAATTCTCTACACACTTTATGTTACTACTGTTAGCTGGAAGAGTGGGGGAGGGGAAGGGTGCAAAGGGGAAGAGTAACCTTGCTACAGAGAAAGAAGTAAGTTCAGAAAGTGAGTCAACCACATTCTCTTACACTTCCTGGTGCTCTTACCAAGGCAAAATGTCAGAAACCTTGACGCAGATTACATATCTGCACTCTCCCTGTTCGTTGGAAAATACATGTGGCCTGAAAGAACTTAAAAAGAGAAGAAATCTTGTTTCTAAATAGGAGGATGAAGTAAAATATATGTACATATCTGTATACATACACATACACACACAAACAGGTTCAAGGTTTTGAGTATTAATTAGTTTTCTAAATATACACATATTGCCTGGATTGTCCTCTGGGATGGTATTGCTACTGGAAGTGGGTTGGGGAAGGACTTCTGCCCGCCAGCCTGACCCCCTCCATGACTTCGACCTATCTTCCTGGTCGAGGTTGGTTATACATGCAAGGCGGATTCCCAGTCATATCAACTCAATGGACTCAATTTTAAAACAGAGCCGGGAAGGGGGCAGAGGGGTCAATTTGAGGTTGGGAAACCTATTAGTATGGGTTTCCCGGACATCCTTACAATTTTGAAGTAAGGACGTCTTTTATTTTTATTTGTCGATTTCCTGTCCGACTGACCGGCTGATTGACAGGCTGGTCTCAGTCGGACGGGAGACCAGCCAGGGAGAGGACATCTTCAGGTAAGTCTGTGTTTAAGTCTTTATTTGCATGAATGGGGACGGGGGGAACGGGAGGGAGGCATGGGTGGGTAAGGGGCATGGGTGGGTAAGGGGCACGGGTACGCATAGGTGGGCAGGTGGTCCGTGTCATGGGGGGATGGGACCGGGGGTCGGTCACAGGGTGGGGGGGTGCGGGATTGGGGGGTCATCGCGGGGTCTGGGATCATTGAGGGGGAGGGTCGGAGGGAGAGGATCGGGGTCGGGGGTCTGCGATCGTGGGGGGATCCGAGATCGGTGGGGAGGTGGGTGCTCAGTGCAGGTAGGCTTGTTGGGCTTGGGGGAAGCACTCCTGCTCCTACAGGCCCACAAGCTGTACCTTTCTAGGCACTTACCGGGCCTTCTCGCCTCCTTTCACAAGGCGTATCAGAAGGCCCGGGAGTCCCGGCCCCCCGGGGTTGAAATGGGGAATTAGTTAAAAATGGAGGCCTGAAGCCTCCTTGAAAGGTTTTAAGGTCCGACCTGCCTCCTGGGAGTGAGTTGGCCGCCTGCCCCTCGTCCCGCCCCGTGAAAACCAGAAATGGGCGGGTCTGAAATGGTGGCAATTTTCAGTGCCCTACCGCCCCCAACCCACCTGTTTTTTACTTTGAAAATCGAGCCCAATATCTCAACTCTGTTTCTCTGCTATCAAGATAAGAAGGCATATTAGGGTGATTCTATGATCAGGTGCTCCATGGAGCAATGCTCGCAGGGATCGCCAGATTGCAGAATCACCCCTCTGATCCAGACAGATCCAAACCGGAGGAGCGCCCAGAGATTACAAGCTTTTGAACCCCTTGGAGGAGGTCTTCCTGGATATTCTTGCCTATAAGAGCAAAAAGGATATATGGGGAGACGGAAAGAAAGACGAATACCACCCTCCCCTGCTATGTCTTCTCACAAGCATAAACAACCACAAAACCATCACACGTAGCATCTTGTAATGCAAACTCTGTTTGAAGGTGTCTCTTGGAGCTAACACATTTTCCTTTTTTACCATTGCAGGCTGGAAGAACAGTCTGCCAGCACTGCCAGTGGCCCAGAATAAGTCAGCACCTCACAGCACCCTCTGGCCAACACCTGCAAGCTCCAGCCAGCTACATGTACCCCAATTAGTGGGCTTGAGGAGGTAGCATTGGGCAAGTCAAAGTGTACATATAGGTGCGGAGGAGCAAGTGGTGATGCCAGAGGAGCAGCAGAAACCTGCTGCTCGGATGCCTATATGGATGTTATGAATGGTCACCTGTATTTTGGAAAATAGAGTAATACAGTGAAATTGTGCAGCTGTATCATTCTTCTATTGCTATGCAGTGGGAAATGAATTGCAAAAACTAGTCCCGCTCAACAATGCATCAGTCACTTGCTCGATATATCTGTAGGCAGCAAATTGGCTGATATTGAGGATGATCTCTACGCTAGCCTGGACAGAAGTGGGGGCACAACGGTCGAAGAAGGAGAGATCTTGACTACCATTGGCAGTGGCATCCCTATTTTTGATACGTACTGACCCTAGAAAAGGACAATGATGAAAAACAGAAAACAAAGCAGGAAAAAACAGAAAAACAAACTGAAAAAAAGTTTTTAAAAATCTATTTGTCCCTTTAAGAGTTTCCTGCTACACATAGATTATCTTTGATGGGCGCATGTAACCTTGGTTGGGACTTCCACCTGAAGATTAGGAAACAAGAGAACTTGCTGGAGGTCTTTGTCTCAATGCAGTATGCATGCATAGTGTGCGAGCAGAATACACTGGGGTAAAACCCAATCACAGAATCTTATGTTGGTGCTGGTGAGTTTCCGGTGGCAACCAGGCGAGATTGCCGTATGGCCAATTTCTTGCATTCATTAATTACGCCAATGGGAATGATCCTGCCAGTTAGAAAATATAACCTATGGGGTAGATTTTATGAATTCATACCCCCATCGTGGAACCTTGCCCGTCAGGAGTTCATATTGGAAATTTGAGCACAAAGATCGTTGGACCCTGTAATGGTCATCAAATGCTTTGGGAACTTTTGCGCTCCGAATCCTGATGGTGCACGAAGCTCGATGCTGGCAGCACATTTTCCTATTTTGTTTCAACAGTGCTACTATAATCCTCAAAGGATCAAACATTTGTTTAGAACTTATTGCAACCTCGGAGCTGCAAATAGCACACATCCAGTAGGGTTTCTAAGAGAGGGTATTCTGTTTACCCGCAAGATATGTTCTTTTTGTTCCACAAGTGAACAAACTCAGTGATGCTTGAGCTAGACTTCTCTACTATTAATGTTTAACTTTTTAAATTTGGAAGACACTGACTAATGCTGGGGTACATGTCCACAAGTACCAGGTCCCTCCAATACCTTGACCAACTAGCAAGCCTTCATGTGTAAGCCTAGATTGTGAGTGGTCAGCAAGGTATTATACTGTAGATGGTATCACATTCAAGCCTAACCTGATGTCCACAAACACACACTTTCCAGCAATAGTCACTTCTTAGTAATCAGCAGCAGAAACTCTGGCTAATTTTTCCTCTCTCAAGCCCAGGGGTACTGTTGCCATTTGTCGTGCCCCAATTGCTGCTTCAGCTGCGATCAGTTAACTCGGGATTGTGAAAGTAATTTAAATAGAGAACGTTATGAGCATGGAAAGTGGTTTTATAATCCTTAAGAGCACCAGTTTAAAGTCCCATTGAAGTGTTCTTAGATTTAAACTCCGTCTCGATCCCAAATATAATGTGATCATTAGTCAGCCACTGTGTTGGTATGATGTGGAGATGCCGGTGATGGACTGGGGTGGACAAATGTAAGGAATCTTACAACACCAGGTCATAGTCCAACAGTTTTATTTGAAAATCACAAGCTTTCGGAGGCTTTCTCCTTCGTCAGGTGAGTGTGGGATTCCTTGAAAGTTACTGCATATATAGTCAGAGAACAATACCTGGTGATTACAGATAATCTTTCCAACTGCCCGTTATCAAGGCAATCAAAGGAATTGAATAGTGTTCAGACAGAGAGACATTAGATACAAGGCTACTGAATATACAAATGGCCAGAACCAAAGACAGAGAGAGAGAGAAACATCCGAAAGGAAGAGAAAGAGAGAGAATGACCAGTTGTATTAAAAACAGATAACTTTTTTTTCCACTGGTGGGTTTACGTGTAGCGTGACATGAACCTAAGATCCCGGTTGAGGCCGTCCTCATGGGTGCAGAACTTGGCTATCAATTTCTGCTCGACGATTTTGCGTTGTCGTGTGTCTCGAAGGCCGCCTTGGAGAACGCTTACCCGAAGATCGGTGGCTGAATGTCATTGACATGTTCTCCGCAGCCTTCAACATGTCATCGATGATGACGAACACCTCACTAAGGCCATCCCCACGCCTTCACTACTCGCCTTCAACAGCCACCCAACCTCAAACAGACCATCGTTCGCAGCAAATTACCCAGCTTTCAGGAGAACAGCGTCCACGACACCACACAACCCTGCCATGGCAACCTCTGCAAGACATGCCAGATCATCGACACAGATACCACCATCACACGAGAGGACACCACCCACCAGGTACATGGTTCATACTCCTGTGACTCGGCCAACGTTGTCTACCTCATACGTTGCAGGAAAGGATGCCCCGGAGCATGGTACATTGGCGAGACCATGCAGACACTGCGACAACGGATGAACGGACACCGCGCAACAGTCGCCAGACAGGAGGGTTCCCTCCCAGTCGGGGAACACTTCAGCAGTCAAGGACATTCAGCCACCGATCTTCGGGTAAGCGTTCTCCAAGGCGGCCTTTGAGACACACGACAACGCAAAATCGTCGAGCAGAAATTGATAGCCAAGTTCCGCACCCATGAGGACAGCTTGAACCGGGATCTTGGGTTCATGTCACGCTACACGTAACCCCACCAGCGGAAAAAAGAGTTATCTGTTTTTAATACAACTGGTCATTCTCTCTCTTTCTCTTCCTTTCAGATGTTTCTCTCTCTCTCTCTCTCTCTCTCTGTCTTTGGTTCTGGCCGTTTGTATATTCAGTAGCCTTGTATCTAATGTCTCTCTGTCTGAACACTATTCAGTTCCTTTGATTGCCTTGATAACGGGCAGTTGGAAGGATTATCTGTAATCACCAGGCATTGTTCTCTGACTATATATGCGGTAACTTTCAAGGAATCCCACACTCACCTGACGAAGGAGAAAGCCTCCGAAAGCTTGTGATTTTCAAATAAAACTGTTGGACTATAACCTGGTGTTGTCAGATTCCTTACAACTGTGCTGGTAGGAATTTTTATCTCTGTGCCTTAATATAATTTTTTTTTAAACACAATGCAGGTGTAATTTTTCAAGATTAATGAACATAAAATGATGGGAGCAGCATGTTCAAATTCTCAATATGTGCTCCTGGCAGATGAAGCGCCACTCCAGAAATGCAAACTTGTAAAATTATCCCATATATATATATGTTCAAATTCATCATCAGCCACCATATTGAAATAAAATCTACCCTTAAGTTTTTCAATTCAAAACATAGTTCAGCACGGAGATAAAATATAGAAGCTGGAAAAAGTAAATTCATACATTTTTCCTGTTGAGAAACCAAGGTGAAGGGCCAAAGCATATAATGCAGGACACCACCAAGGTTGGAAAAGATTAAGACTTTTGGGTTCACTGAAACATTAGAAGTGAACTGCTGCTGTCATCTGACACGCTGTAGATTATGGTTTAAACGGGTGCCAATTTATTTCCCAGGTTCAAAATCAAGGTACAGATGGAGATAACCTGCACCTTGCCCCTCCGCAACCAGCAAAACAATTTCTCATCTCCCCTCCAGCATCACCGCCTGTGGGTTGGCAACAAATCGATGACGCAACACCAATCATCAACTATGATCTCCTCTATGCAGTGGCTAAACTGGGACCTGGTAGGTTTTTCCATGTTCCGTAATTTCAGAACTGCTATTAAACAGTAGCCTATGGAAAGTTCATTTTGCAAAGTGTAAAGTGTCACTGTTGCCGCAATGCCTTTTTTTTACAAGTTGTAAGAATAAGAATGTAAAAAACACTTTGCAGAGAATAAAGGTGAGATCAATGAATTCTCTTGACCTGGTTGACTGAAAAGTATCTTACATCCACTGCTGGCCATTTCATATCTTTTACATAGTGCTGTATACAAGAGTTATGCTTTACTTTACCTACCTTTTGGCTTGCTTTTTCCTACTAATTGCTTGATCATTACATCCAATTAGATAATTGTTTTTCACATGGTACAGTAACTAAACTGGGACCTGGTAGGTTTTGCCATGTTACTTAATTTCATACCTATTATTTAAAATGACCACTGAGTACTAACTGCATTATTATAAATTCTTTCCTACAGTGTCTAGCTGTTAGGACAGATGTAATCTAGCTGATGCAGGGCAGGTTATATAGAGATTTAATAACTGCAATTGTTCAAACAGCATAGTCAGATGCAACCTTTTAACTTCTTGTATTATTACAAAAAAAACACCATTCTGAAAAGGAGCATAACTGAAAATGGAGTATATCTTACAACATAAGGTTAAGTGGAGCTTTAGGTGAATAAGAGAGCAGTTTTGGCAGGATAGATGACAAATTCTTGAAGGTCACATTACAAATACATAACTAATGTAATCTTAAGAAATGTCATGCATCTTTGCATCTACACTAATTAACAGATGGTTTGTGTTCTGCTTATAGTACTAGGACTCGGTTTGACATCATGCCCTGAGACCTAAATGATGGAACATTAAGCTTTGTCTCCAAATTGTTAAGTGCTCTGCATAGTTAATCTCATGAGATGTTTACCTACTTTATTTCCAAAGCAAAACTCCAAAACAGTTCTGACTCAAATGATAATATTAGCTATGTTCAAGTTCAAATATTTAGTGAACAGCTAGGTAAGATATGACCAATGTGGCCAAAACATTAATAGTCGTCCACCTGCTAGACCTGCAGAGAATCTCATTCCGTTGGTTAGTAACACAGTAGCCATCACTAATTGTCTGATGGTTATTATTTTACGGGATAGCCTGGGCTTTCTGCTTGGCAGTTGTGCTGGCGGAAGTGAAGTGGGCCTGCCCTTCCACCCACCCTAGAAATGCCCTCCTTATTCCAGCTGTATTTCCAGCTGCAGGGGCATTAACATATGGGAGGCAGGGTCCCAGCCTCTGCCAGGGAGTCATGTCACACTGGCAGAAATGTGCTGTAGGGTCCTGTCACAGTGGAAGAAAGAGGCAGCTGGCACATTGCCAAGTGGAAGAATTTTTTTGGCCCCCTTAAAATTTTTAACTTTTCCTGGTGGAACCTCTGCATGGCCATGCTCTGAAAAATATTTCACAGGTCCCTCTTCTCTATTTGGGCTGAGCTCCCTCCACCAACATCTGAACGCAGGATTCTAGTATCTAATAAATGGCCCCTGTGTCTAGCATTCCTGCAGTGCAAGTGGCAGGAATCTCAATGGAGGCTGTGTTTACCTTATTTGCATATATTGACCATGCAAACACCCACATATCTTCATCCTCCCCCCACCCACCCCATCAGACTTATCAGCAGAAAACAACGGGGAGTCAGGAATGCAGTGCAGCATTAAATATTACCAACATCACTTGTTTGTACAGGGAAGTGAAAATGTAGCTCAAAACATTGAGCAGCTGTGACATTTACAATACCTAGTGCTGATTCAGGAGGACAAGGAAGTCTGGTTACAGTCACAGTCCGACAAAGGCTACCTCTCATTCATCCTGCCCCAGAGGTATATTTTATCTACTGCATGTAAATTAAGCTTATAATATCAGCATGTCTGTGAATTAAGGAACAGATTCAGACGTTGATGTCAGATCTGCACTCTTCCCAACTGTTTTCCTGCAGGAATCGATGTTAGCAAGGCCCAAAAGAGATTTCAGAGTTAAGCTTCATGGAATAATGAATTGTGCAACAGTTTCACAGTAATGAAAGGTCACAACATGATAATTTTGTATGATTTTGCAATTGTAGACTAGGGCTTTTTGATACCTGGTATTTATACTGACATTAGCCTTTCATTGAAGTGGAGAAAAGCTGTGAAATTTGATGTAACTAAATTTTGAAGCTGCAAGCCAAACAGCACTGAGCTGTAAAATCCAACTTTGTTTAAATCCTCTTTAAACTCTTGATGGAAATAGATTTTATTTTACTATTGCTGTCCAAATCTGAACCACTAGCTCCATCACAGATTGTGACATTCCTTTTCATAGACCCAAACTAGTTGTGTTTAGCTTTAGCTAGTTTTACCACCAGGATCAATTTAAGACCATTCCCTGCTTCGAGTGATGCAAGGCTGCCAGACCCAACTAGCTACACATCATTATTTGATTGTGGTAAGTAGAGTTCCGTCTATGGGTGCTCTTGTCAACAGCAACCAAACGCTGGTTAAATTTTAATGCTAACAAAGAGCTGATAGAGCTCTCGGCTCTCAGCTAACAGTACAAAGATGAGAAATGAAGTTTAAAAAGTTTGTTGGTGGGGGGGATAACTGGGTCATACAATGGGTTAGACCCCACTGGGACCTGGGTTCAAATTCAGCACAGACTGATGGGATGAAAGTTCTCACTGTCTGTTGGCTGTAAAGGTACAGCATGAAATTAATTTGGGCAGCTTCAACCCAGTTCCAAATGGGCATGGGTTTAAAAGACAAAATGTGTCACTAATTTAGCAATCCCACTCAGAGAAATCACAAGATGAGGGAAATGGAAAAATTCACACTGGTGCAATTGGGGCTAAGGTTTGCGGTTAAGCATATCAAAAAATTATGCTTAGGGTTAGATGAAGTAGGGTGGGAGGAGGCTCGTGTGGAGCATAAACTTGGGCCCTGTACCCCTGCTGTCATTTACATGCAGTGGGCGGGAAAGGGAAGGCCAAGCATTATTAATTGATTATGAAAATATTCGTATTTTTAAGCTACCTGTAAATTTAAAGGTGTAGTAATTAGTTGATAATGGCTTATTTCTCCATTGTGACTTCTTTTTATTGCCCCGGCATGATCCTAGCACTTCTGTAGTTCATGCTTTACTCCAGACTATCACATAGTTCTCTCTAGATTTCACCCAATCTGACATTCCCTCATGACTTTTAGATCTCTATCTCATTCTTTCTCCTCTTCTATGCAATATTTTCTCTTTCCCTCTGACCTCTCATCATTTCACCATTTTCACCTGGGTTTGTCCGGTGTATCCACGTTCCATCCCAAATTGTGCCCCCCGCCCCCCCCACCATCAACCACCTATGGGCGATCCTCTCTCCCTACCAGAATTTCAGGCCCAAAGTATCAATCAAATAAATGATGAGGAGCAATTGTTTATGGAGAAATAAACCTCTTCACCTTCAGGCGAGTGGGTTATGAATGCCAACATAAATTGGTAATCACAGATCATCATCATTATGTTGTTTTAAATAATTACAGACCCAGCCTTGAATAAAACTTGGCTCACTTTTTTTTAATAAGACTTTTCCCCTTGTTTCAGTGTTACCCTACTAGGCTGGTCTGGGCATCCTGAACCTTAAAATCAAAGAATTTTGTTATGCTATGTACATTTTTTTACTGAGGCAGCTGTGTTGATAAGTCATTGTCTCTTTGTACTACCAGAATGACTACTTAATTCTCTATTTGCTATTTATGGGAGTCCAGCACAATGTAATTTTCTGACGTTATGAGTTTTTTTTCAATATGTGCTCTTTTCAGTGTGTGCCACAGAGGGAAGTATTTTTAACATGAAATACATACAAGCTAATATTTGGTTATTAACTTGTGCCTATGGAAAGGCTGCTCTTCACCCTTGAACAAATTGAGATTTTGTGAGAATGGTGGTACTGAGCCATACGGATCAGGAAGGCTGTTTAGTTCAAGCTCTGCCCTGTCCTGTATCAGCTGATCTTGAGTTGGGTGACAGTAGGGTTGCAACAAATAGTTTCAGTGCCTCTAAATTAAGGAAGAAATAAATCAACTAGGTGCCTGCTCCCAATCTCTATCCAGTGACACTGGCCGAGGACACCATCAGGTTCTGCTGTGACGCCCCCATGGTCAAATAGCCAACTGATGCTGACGCTTGAGAGATGATTCTCTGATTGCATGCTCCCAGTGCAGAGCCTCGCCCACCAGGATCACATATAACCCCACTCATGAAGGATGGTACCTGGTTGATGCTTGTGATGCAAATCATGTCTATCAATCAGCGTTTACAGACAAAATCTGTGTAGCAACAAATCTGTGAGAGTCAACTCTCAAGGGCATAGTATAGGTGACTAAAAAGTGAGTGGAAAGGTTGTACTTCTGTTTATTGTCTATTTTTTGTCCCAGTGGATGTCCACTACTGCACAAGCTGCACCATTTTCTCTTTCACTTGGGAGATTGTTATGGTGTAAACCATTCCTGCTCAAACCCCCACCACCACCATTGATGCAGCCAAGAGGCTGGTCCTGCAAACCAGGGCTAGTGTGCAGTTAATTTTTCTTTATTTAGCACAAAATTTATTAATTTGGCAGTCCAGCCAAAAGCAGATGAAATAATACCCATAAAAAGAGGGGCCTCTGAATGAAAATGTTGTGTTCTACTGCTACAGCTACTGAACCAGCGTTTTTAATTTGAGGGCTCTGTTGTGTAATGCATTGGCACTGGCTGTACTAAAACTGTGAATGAGCACAGCAAGCCTTTGTTGTGTTTGTTTACTGGAAAATGAATCACTGCTCTGGGATGCTTGAGCATATATGTCACTCATTAAACTGTTTAAAGACTGTTATTCCCACCAAGGTCATGTTTGCCATTAAATAAAAAGTGCCTCTGGGACCATTAATAAATACCGTTAGCAGTCAGATTTCTATTTTAGGAGCATTGTGAGCTTGTTGGTGAAAATCAATCTCTCTTAAATAAATGGGGGGGGGGTTGTTTAAATTATCGGAGAGAGTTTCTGCATGCAATGCAGTTTCATATGAAAGGCTCCATAAAAATGAGGCTTCCGTTGCCATTTGGCTGTGTCTAACAAATATGCACTGATTTGCCAAATTTTCTTTTATAACAGAGAATTGTATGTTTATTGCATATTTTGTAAAAGGTCACTCAATTGATTTTGTCCATGTAGAATTTAGATAAAGGTTATAAAAAGGTTAAGAGGGATGAATTTCCTTGGGGGGGGGGGTTCTCCTTTTATGCTGCCATAACTTTGATGGAAGTTCAGTGGAAACCCAGCTTGCATGCGTAAACGGGGTTTCCACCGAACTTCCACTGAAGTTACAGCAGTGCAGCAGGAGAAGAAGTCCTGAGGAAATTCACCCCCTTGATGTTCTTAAAATAGAAAAAGTACCTTTCTCAGACAACTTTCACCCTCCATTAAGATGGAGATCGCGGCCTAGAAATTGTTTCACGGTGGCAGGGCCTCGGGCCTCATTTACATCAGACTGGCAAGCTGCGGACACCCACTGGGTATCCCCAGGCAGCTCATCAGCGAAGAGGATTGCAACTTCGGGCCGCTAAGTCATTAGCAGCTGCCCTCAGATAGATCTTGGGAGGTGGGGGGAAGCAATCAGGAGGGAGAGGGAGGAGGGTGCCAAGCTGGAGCCGGCAATAGTCTTCGGCGCTGACCTGGTGCCAGCTGTGTTCAGGACAAACCAATTTGGTAAAGGGAGCCTCAAAGAGGTGCTAGGACCTTTATTTGCATATGCAAAGTGTCTATTGCCTGTTTCAGGCACGGGTCTGGGATGCCTCTTTTGGTTCCTACTCCAATATGGCGGACGGCGCACTTCCGTCTCAGAAGGTGAGCGCACGCACCTTCCGCCATATTGAATATTTTTGCATAAAACGGCCGCGGCGTCATCCATTTCCCAGGCCAGGGACTGAAATTAGTGAAGGATTAAGTAACATTTTTCACATTTATAATGGAAACTTGTCAACTTATCATGCTGTAATTTTTGGGGCAATATCGCTATGCTAATTGGTGTTCACTTTTACTCTTCTCCATTGGTTATTCTATTGATTCAGATGGCTTTGAAATACCCACTTCTGACAGGTTACAGTCTGTCTTAAAATCTAGCATGCAATGCTTAAACTCCTCATTAACGGTATCATTTGCTGACAAAAGAGAAACCTGAATGGTCTTTCTCTTACTGCTGTCATTTGACCCTTTACATTACCTAGAAAATAACGTTCCTGCTTTGGCTCCTTTATAAAGGAATCAATGGCTATGGGGATAGGGCAGGTAAATGGAGTAGAGGTAGAAGATCAGCCATGATCTGACTGAATGGCAGAGTAGGCTCGAGGGGCCGTATGGCCTACTCCTGCTCCTATTTGTTGTGTTCTTATATAAGTAATGAAATTGGTTGAAATAAACCAAATTCAGCTTTGTATCTGACCTGGAAATGTGTCATTGTATTATAGGGATCATTTTCCGACTTTGCTCTGCTGGAGTGCTTGTCTCATCTACGAGTGTTGTACGACCTAAATTTAGGTGCAAAAATCATGTGCAATGTGTACCTGAATTTCTGAAATGTTCTACCAATAGTAAGATTCCCCACTGGCAGTTCAAAGTCGGAAAATTACCCCTTTTTATATCACCTTATAATTACAAATGTAAGGAATCTTACAACACCAGGTTATAGTCCAACAGTTTTATTTGAAAATCACAAGCTTTCGGAGGCTTTCTCTTTCGTCAGGTGAAGTGTGGGATTCCTTCAAGGTTACCGCATTTATAGTCAGAGAACAATACCTGGTGATTACAGATAATCTTTCCAACTGCCCGTTGTCAAGGCAATCAAAGTGTTCAGACAGAGAGATGTTACCTACAGGACCACCGAATATACAAACGGCCAGAACAAAAGACAGAGAGAGAGAGAGAGAGAAATATCCGAAAGGAAGAGAAAGACAGAGAATGACCCGTTGTATTAAAAACAGATAACTTATTTTCGCTGGTGGGGTTATGTGTAGCGTGACATGAACTGATGCTACAGCCCCGGTTTTAACCCAGGGAACAGATATTTTAACCTGTCGGGAACAGGGCATGCGGGGTTTACAATAAGAGCAGAATACTTTCCTCTCTGTTCATGCCGTACTCCCGCCCACCGCCAGTTTAGCTCCTGGGGGGCGTGTGAGGCGCTCACCGCAGGCCTCATAAGTATTCCAAAGGCAGGGTCCAATGACATCATTCAGTCACCGAAATATTTTAATCCCAGGCCATGCGAATCGCACACAGTATGGAATGCGCTTGGGAAAGCTTCTGAGAGATCGATCAAGGGCCAGAAGAGACCCAGTAAGATAAGATTTCTTTTTACAGTTTTAATGGTTTCCTTGTGGACCCCACGAGGAAGCCTTGAGCCTCCCCTGCCTCAGGCTTCCACTCCCTCCCCCAACCGTTCCCCTAGGTTCCTGGCACAGCCTCCTGCTACTTGAAATGTTGCTCCTGCCCGCTGGCCTCCTGGTCTTTCCTGCCAGGTTCGGGTCAGGAGTCCCTCCTGGAAAATGGTGATGAGGCCCGGGGGTTAAAATGACCTGGGCCTTACACCAGCATGGCCGTGTGAACTTGTCGCTCGCTCCGCCCCCTCCACACTGTGCTCACACCCTGAGTTAACATTGAGGCATACAGTTTTGTATCCATATCTCTAAGGCATAATTTTTCTTCATTTTTTGATGTGGAAAACAGTAAAAAGACCCTGTATATATTCTATAAGGCAGTGTTACTTGAAACTGAACCTTTCTTTCTGTTAATAAAATTTAGTTTCTTCCAAAAGGAAATTTACAGTTCCCATCTTGTAGTAATGAGCTATTTTCATGCCAGTGCTGCTGTGGTTTCCTACTGTGTTTTGAAAAAATGCCCAATATAACTGGTTCATGGTCTGAAAGAATAATTACACCAGTTAAGGAGTCTGTAGCTTAACAGTAATTAATCCTTGTACACGCATCATGCGTAGGGGAATAGCAAACAATATAAAGATAAATTTCAGTACAGTGCTGCAGCATCTGACATGCCGTCTTCCAGATGAGAGATTAAATGGAGGCCTCTTCTGTCTGTTCAGGTAGACGTAAAAGAGCCCAAGGCACTATTCAAAGAACAGCAGTAGAGTTCTTCCAGTGCACTGGCCAATATTCATCCCTCAATCAACAACACAAGAATGAACGGATTACCTGGTTATTTATCTCATTTGCTGTCTATGCGACCTTGCTGTGTGCAAATTAGCTGCTGCGTTTGCCTGAATAACAACAGTGACTACACTTCGGAAGTAATTCACTGGCTGTGAAATGCTTTGGGATATCCTGAGGCCACGAAAGGCACAATATAAATGCAAGTTCTTTCTTCGTTGAGGATAAATTCCATCGATCCCATGCCACCAACAGAGAGCCTCACTCAATGGCAGTGCTCGTTGAACATAAGGCTACAACAGTGTAGCCCCGATTCTTTGACTCATGCTCCCATTGAGTGAGGCTCCTTGCTGCACATTCAGGATTGGTAAATTTACCCTATACAAATTATTGGTTGGGCCACAGTTAGAATATTGGGCTGGATTTTCTTCTGTGAGCCTACCTGCCACCCATGAATTGGGTCAGAGGGGCAGGCAGAAGTCCCACCTTGTCATTATGAGAAAGATTCAGCCCATTGTGTTCAGTTTTGGGGGCCTTATTTTAAGAAGGATGTCAAGGCAATGGAGAGGTTGCAGAATAGATACAACAGAACAACTTACATTTATATAGCGCCTTTAACGTAGAAAAAAGTCCCAAGGCACTTCACAGGAGAATTATCAAACAACCACATAAGGAGGTATTAGGACAGGTGACCAAAAGCTTGGTCAAAGAGATAGTTTTTAAAGAGCATCTTAAAGGAGGAGAGAGGAAAAGAGGTGGAGGGAACTCCGGGAGGGAATTTCAGAGTTTAGGGCCTAGACAGCTGAAGGCATGGCCGCTAATGTTGCAGCAATTAAAATCGGGGATGTGCAACAGGCCAGAATTGGAGGAAAGCAGAGACCTTGGAGGGTTGTAGGGCTGGAGGAGGTTACAGAGATAGGGAGGGGCGAGGCCACAGAGGGATTTGAAAACAAGGATGAGAATTTTAAAATCAAGGCGTTGCCAGACCGGGAGCCAATGTAGGTCAGCGAACACAGGGGTGATAGGAGAATGGGACTTGGTGTGAGTTAGGATACGGGCAGCAGAGTTTTGGATGAACTAAAGTGATACAAGAATGAGAGGTTTAGTTATGAGGAGATATTGGAGAAACTGAGGCTCTTTTCATTTGAACAAAGAAGGTTTAGAGGAGAAGTGATAGAGGTGTTCAAAATAATAGAAGAATTTGATAAATCAAATTGGGAAAAAGTATTTTTACCGGTCGGTGGGTCAGTAACTCATCACCAAAAGATTGAAAGGAGAGGTAAGGAGAATATTTTTTACGCAGAGAGTTGTTCGGACTTGAAATGCCCAGCACAGTGCGGAAGCAGAATCTATAATAGCTTGTAAAAGGAAGTAGATAAATATTTGAAAAGGAAACTTTTAAGAGAGAATGGCGAAAGAGCAGGGGAGTGAAACTAAGTGGAAACTCTTTCAGAGAGCCGCACAGGCACAATAGACCAAATGGCCTCCTTCTGTGGTGTAAAATTCTATTATTCTATTCTATGATTTGTTCACATTTCCTATTTAAAATTAGTGCCACTCCCAACTCAGGCTTTTATTATAAGGATATCTTGGAAGTCAATCGGTTGCAGATATAAGTGATATTTAGTAATCTTAATTTATGTCCTTTCTTTCAAAAGTTTACAATACAGTAATTTATCCCATAATTAATTTTTCTTTCTAGTTCCCCTCGGGTAATGTAAGCAAACAGTTTAGAGCCGTGTTGGTTCTCAGTTGACACTTTTACTTACAAACTCACAATTTGCAGATGGTTGTAACTTTTTTTTATATCTCATTTGTACAAAATCTTCAGGCGTGCCAAGTACAGAAAGCTGCAGAACAGTCCCGATAATTGCGCAGTCCTGAGGAATTTCTTCACCTCATTGGAACAACATCTTCTATAGTTCTCTCAAATAATCTAAGCTGACAAGTAGATAGGTAGACCTAGCCAGGTAATCTTAATGCATTTAAGTTCTCCGCCTCTCCAACTGCTCTACACAGACATCAGTAGCACTGTTTCAATCAACAGGTGAGAATCGGAAAGCTTTCCAATCAAATCTGGAGTCAGGCAAGGCTGCCCTCTCTCCTCCGTCTTGTTCGTGTATTGAACCCTTTGCCGAGTCCATCAGGAAGGATGCAGGTGTAAGAGGGGTGACAATCCCAGGCAGCGGAGGCACTCAGTTCAAGGCCTCCCTGTACATGGACGACGTCACTGTCTTTTACTCGATCAGCTGTCAATCCGCAGATTGATGAGCAAGTGCAACCAGTTCAAGCTGGCCTCGGGTCAGAGTAAATCGCAGCAAAAGCGAGGCCATATCCTTTGGGAACTGGACCGACCGATCCTTTGTCCCCTTCACCATCAGGTCAGATTACCTGAAGGTACTGAGCATCTGGTTCGGAGGGGCCAGGACGTGCACCAAGAACTGGGAAGAGCTGTATTGCTAAAGTGAAACAGAAACTGGGACTGTGGGATCAACGCTCCCTCTCAATTGCGGGTAAGAACCTAGTCATCAGGTGCGAGGTGCTCTCAGTGTTGCTGTATGTGGCTCAGGTCTGGCCCATACCTTGCTTATACTCTGTGACAGTCACCCGAGCCATCTTCCGCTTCATCTGGAGATCAAAAATGGACCATGTCTGCGGGGACACAATGTACAAATCTCCAGAGAAAGGAGAAAGAAAGGTACCCAATGTCTCCCTCATCCTGATGGCCACCTTTGTGTGCGGCTGCATCAAACTGTGCATTGACCCTCGGTACACAAACACCAAGTGTCACTACATGCTGACGTTCTATCTGTCCCCGGTGTTGTGAAAGATGGATCTGGCCACGATGCCGCAGAACGTTCCATCCAATTGGACCGTTGCACACCACCTGTCTCTCCGCCTCTCTACCTCGCTCCTCCTAAGACCCTCCTTAAAACCTACCTCTTTGACACCTGTCCTAATATCTCCTTAAGTGGCTCAGTGTCAAGTTTTATTTGAAAATTGCTCCTGTTAAGCGCCTTGGGACGTTTTACTATATTAAAGGCACTACATAAATGCCAGTTGTTGTTCATGAAAATTCCTTCTGTAGACATTTTGGCCCTAAAAATTTGCCATAGTTCGTGGGGTCAGGGTGGAGGTCCTTTCAATATCATGCCAATAACGGGCACCCACATCAGGGGTACCTGTCATTGGCATATAGTCCGGCAGAGGTATCTGGGCTGGAGGAGGGAGAGGGTAACCAGCTCCCCCCACAGAAACAAGCTGAGGGTGCCCCTAGTGGCCCCCTTCGTAACTGGCCGTATTAGTAATTTTTTCCCCAAAATATCGCTCCTCTTTGGTGGCCTGGCTTGGACCCTCAAATGGCTCCCACATTTGCCTAGACAATATGCCTAGTTTCTGGCCATTTGGGCAGACCCTGCCAAAGTTAAGGCAGGAGTATGATAGAACAGCTGAAGTTTTCAGAGCCATTTTAAACTTTCAGTATGTCATCTGACAGCAAGCCCTTCCTACCTCAAATATTAATGAAGTTAAATCCATCAATTTTAATATCGTCTCATCAAATATTTGATCATATCTACTTCTACTTCATGAATGCCTCACAAGAAGAGATCATTCTAATACTATTATCAGGCCACTGATCCCCTGCAAATCCCCCCCACCAAGCCAACGATTTTTTTTCTACCCCCTGCCTTCCTCATGTACCTGAGGGCTGCTAGTAGTGTCACAGCAACCCGATCTTCAACAATGCTTCGCCAGGTGAGCTGTCTCTTTCCATAGCTCGCCCGCTTCATGAAAATGAGGCTCGAGGCCCCCCCTGTATTCACAAAAATGGACACACCTGAATTTCTAGACCATTGAGTAAATCTTACAGAGGTATATAAGAAACTAAATAACTAAGTTCCCCACGGATCTATCCTTGGCCTCCTCCTATTTCTCATCTACATGCTGCTCCTCAGCGACATCATCCCAAAATACGACGTCAGATTCCACATGTATGCTGACAACACCCAGTTCTGCCTCACCACCACCACCTCCCTCGACCTTTCCACTGCCTCTCATTTGTCACACTGCTTCTTTGACATCCAGTACTGGATGAGCAAAAATTTTCTCCAACTAAATATTGGGAAGACCGAAGCCATTGTCTTTTGTCCCTGCGCAAACTCTGTTCTCTATCCACAACTCCTTCCCCCCCCCGGCCACTGTCTGAGGCTGAACCTGACCGTTCGTAATCTTGGCGTCCTACTTGACCCTGAGATGAGCTTCCGACCACATATCCGTTCCATTACCAAGACCACCTACTCCCACCTCCGTAACATCACGCGACTCCGCCCCTGCCTCGGCTCATCTGTTGCTAAAACCCTCAACCATGCCTTTGTTACTTCTAGACTTGACTATTCCAATGCTCTCCTGGCTGGCCTCCCACCTTCCACCCTCCATAAACTTGAGCTCATCCAAAACTCTGCTGCCAGTATCCTAACTCGCACCGAGTCCCATTCTCCCATCACCCCGATCATCGCTGACCTACATTGGCTTCCTGTCCGGGAACGCCTCGATTTTAAAATTCTCATCCTTTCAAATTATCCATGGCCTCGCCCTTCCCTATTGCTGTAACGTCCTCCAGCCCTACAACCCTCCGAGATCTCTACGCTCCTCTAAATTGTGCCTCTTGCAAAATCCCCAATTTTAATCGTTCCTTCAGCGGCTGTGCCTTCAGCTGCCTAGGCCCTAAGCTCTGGAATTCCCTCCCTAAGCCTCTCTACCTCTCTCTCCTCCTTTAAGACACTCCTTAAAACCTACCTCTTCGATCAAGCTTTTGGTCACCTGTCCTAATATTTCCTTACGTGGCTCGGTGTCAAATTTTGTTTGATAACACTCCTGTGAAGCGCCTTGGAACGTTTTACTACGTTAAAGCCGCTATATAAATGCAAGTTGTTGCTATTGTTGTAAGTGGCAGAGAGAAGGTTAACCTTTTCCGAATTAAATCATGGCTGCAGGTCTCAGAGACATAGGTACGAACTGGCAAAACGCAAATTCAGAACTAATGTCAGGAAGGACTTCATGGAAAGAATTATTAATTACTGGAATGGTCTTCTGGGCATAATAGCAGAGGTAAAACCTCTGGAATTATTTGATGCAGTTAGATGTTGTGATTTAGGGATTGTAGATTTCTATGGACGAATAAGCTAGATAGATTTAATGGCCTCCTTCATCTGTACTTTTTGATCTTAGTGCCACTCTCTTGCATCTCCCATTTTTCCATGAGGTACTCTGCCACAACTGGATCAAACACCTATGATTAGTTGTGTGTAAAAAAATAAATGTAATGTTCCTTCCATCGCAACATGAGGAGAGAATGCTGTTTGTGTTGATCAATACTGTCACTAGTGTTAAGATTTTATGGAAATCATATACTTACTTAGAGGGTTCCACCGACTCAGCAGAAGCTGCAGTCAGGGCAAAACGTTAGAAACTGCAGCAGCCATGAAATTAGAGATTAGGCAACCCATCATCTTAATGGTAACGTGGCTCTCCTGAAAAGAGCCATTCATCACATTACCTTTCACACTGTCATGGGTATACATATAACTTTCAAATGCTTGAGACATTGTGCCAAAAGCAGTGTTCTTTCTCAGATACAATATATGCTAAAAGAACTGTTAAGTAGTCACTAAATCAAAAGCGAGGAAAATTGTGTTGCAGCAATTGCTAAGAGAGGATGCCTCCCTTTCCCTTCCCTACTTATGGTGGCACATGAGGAAATAATCTTTCACATTACAAGCGTTTCCAAAACTCTTAAAAGGTCACTGTTTTCACAAACCTTACTTATTTGTTGACAAACATGTAACACAATAATCTAACTTATATTAAAATACATTGTCATGTCAGCTGTATGTGCCTTCAGCATGATTAAAATTTTTTGCCTTTTTAATTAAGGAGGCAGCCTCCTTAATTAAAAAAAAGGATTGTCAAATTGTCATGTAATGTGACCCTTTAATACCTATGTTCAATGTTATATTCCAGAAGAGTGCACTGACAATTATCACTACTGTCACTGGTGCTAAAACATTAAATCATATACTTAGAGGATTTTACTAACTCCCTAGAAACTGCAGTCAGGGGAAAATGTCTAAAAATGGCAACAGTGAGCCCTCCCAGACAAACATGGAGGCAGAGTGTTTCGAAGGAAGGTCACAGGTTCACCATCTAGTCTTTTTTTATTCTATGTTTATGGATTCTCATGAAAGCATTTCCTGCTGCTGTTCACCTTTCAGGACAAAATGTGATGTGAGAACATGAACACAATCCACTTCATGCCAGCTCACTTCAGAAGTACTGTGTTTAAAGTCAAACTGCTCGAGTCCCGTTGCTTCAAAGCTACTTTTCAATTTCAGTTTGAATTCAGCACTCAGATCCCCATACCGCATTTCTGTTGCTCTAATTAGGATCACAGTTCATTCATTCCTGCTTACTGTACCAGCATTAGGATTTTCCACTGGGATATGATGTCTGGCATGTACCAGATCCTGTCCCATGACTCATGTTGCTAAAAGGAAATTTGTTTTGGAGTTGAAAGTCTCAAGGGTGGGCTATGGGAACACTTCAGTAAAACTCATAGCTCACTGGCCTGAATAGGTGACCTTGCTGCAATAAGTATGGATAGCTGTGCAGCTCCCTATTGATTTGCGACAAAATTCTCCAGTTCTTTAGGCTAGTCTCAACTGATCTTTTTTAAAAGAGGCATTGCCTTCATGAATAAGATTTGTTGTGTAGTGGTTATGGTACTGCAATAACAACCTTTTAGGGTGAGTTCAAATCCCACAATGGCAAGTTATAACATTGAATTCATTAAATCTAGCAATTTGTGGGCTGCCACCAAAAAACATGACCATAAAAGCTGCCAGGTTGTAAAAACCCAACTGGTTCACCAACATCCTTCAGGGAAGGGCACCTGCCACTCCTGCCAGGTCTGATTTACATGTTATCCAGTCCCACACTATGTGGTTGACTCTTAACACTCTTTGGAGTGGCCTAGTAAGGCACTCAGTTGTAAAAAGAAAACGATCACTATCAAGAAGAACGGCTAACACCACTTTCTCAGGGTAACTAGGGATGGGTAATAAATGCGATCTTGCCTGCATTGCCCACATCCTGAGAACGAATACAGAAATAAATTGGCCTAGCTTTATATATGGAGGAAGGGAGGAAAAAGAGAGAAATTTGTCCTGACGATGCCACGTGCAGGTGATGTGATGGTATGTTTCATTGTGACTTGTGCAATGTGACTTGGAGCACGATTCGTGTGCCTTGTGAGGCTGGTGGCAGGACAACGGTAAATTGGTCCTTTGGCCTCATTAGGATAGTATTGGCAAGCTATGGGTGCCACCTGCGTCCCCAAAAGTAGATCGCGGGATAGGGGGAGGAACAGCAAGATCGATCAGCTCGGATGCTGGCCAAAAGCCTCAGGAGAATATAGGGTGGGGAGGGGGGGAGGCAATTTGGAGGGGGGTGAATGATGTCCAGCAGTGGCCCACAGTTCTAATGTGGAGCCAGGAAGAGTGCTCCTGCTTCTCCTGATTCCGCAATAGGAGGTTCAACTTATCCTTTAGGTGGCAGCCTCCAGCTGGCTTGGCTGCTGAGTACCTGAAGAAACTGACCGCAGCAGCGGAGAAATTTCGCAAAGGGGCCTGAAACAGGCGTTAAACCCACGATTTACATAAGCGATGGGCTTGACACCAATTTCAGGCACATGCCCTGGACGCCTGCTGAGCATCCCTAACCAATATGGCAGACGTACCATTCCAGCGTGGAATGACCGCGCACACCACCGACCATATTGGACCCTTAGGCACCTGTTTTAAGCCTGTAAAATGGGCGCAGCGCGGTCAAGTTTCTAGGCCCATTGCTACAGTCTCTTTTGTAAAAGCTGCACTTTCACCATGGGCACTATTTTCCTCTGGACAGGTGGTTGTGAATTCATTGATTATGCTGGAATAGTTTTATAACCAAGAATTTAATTTTCCTCCTGCCATGTGCACTTTACATGCTGTGGTGGCCCTTTTTTTGCTTGCAGCAGAGGAGAATACTGAAAGCAGTGGCTGAAAAGTCTGCATGTATTATTCACAAACCTTTCCTAATAATGTATTTCTAAAATATTTTTCTAGCTTCTCACCCATTTCCTGCCGTGCCCTCTCCCAACTCATCTCGTCGAGGAGACCTACCCCCTGTTCCCTTGACCCTATTTCCACTACCTGCCAACCACCCAACTCCCCATCCTGGCCCTCATGCTAACTGACATTGTAAATGGTTCACTCTCTTCAGGTTCTGTGTCCTTCCCTTTCAAAATCACCATCACTATCCCCTACTTTCAAAATCCACCCTTGATTCATCTGTCCTTGCACAACTGCCAGCCCATTTCCAACCTCCCTTTTCTCTTGAACATGTGTCACCTCAAAAATCCATACCCTTATCCCCTGCAACTCCCTGTTTGAATCTCTCCGATCAAGTTTCCACACCTCCCACAGCACCAAAACGACCCTGATCAAAGTTATGTACGACATTCTCTGTGACCATGACTATGGTTCATTATTTTTCCTCATCCTCCTTGACCTCTCTGGAGCCTTTGACGTGGTTACCCACGCCATCCTCCTCCAAAGTATCTGTACATTGTCCAGGTCAGTGGGCTGCCCTTGCTTGGTTCCACTCTTACCTTATCTGATCATAGCCACAATATCTCCAACAATGGCTTCTTTTCCCACCCCCACGTTGTTACCTCCAAAGTCCCTTAAGGATCTATCCTTAGCCCCCTCCTCTTCCTCATCTACGTGCTGCTCCTCATCAATATAATCTGCATTCATGGGGTCAGCTTCCGCATATATGCTGATGACACCCAGCTTTATCTCTCTGCCATCTCTCTGGACCCCTCAAGTGCCTCTGTGATGTCAGACTGCTTGTCGGACCTCCAGTCTTGGATGAGCCACAATTTACTCCAGTTAAACATTGGGAAGACTAAAGCCTCATCTTTAGCCCCTGTGTCATACTCCATACCCATGGCACCAATTCCATCCCTGTCCCCACCCACTGTCTCAGGCAGAACCAGACTGTTTGCAACATCCAGACTGTTTGATACTTCAGCATCCTATTCAACCCTGAGCTTTTCACCCCATGTTATCTCCCATCACAAAGATTGCCTTTTTCCACCTTTGTAACATTGCCCGTCTCCACCCCTACCTCAACCCTCATCCACGTCTTTGTCACCTCTAGACTTGACTATTCCAATGCTTTATTGGCAAGCTTCCCATCCTCAACCCTCCATAAACTTTAGCTCGTTCAAGACTCTGCTGCCCATATCCTATCCTGCATCAGGTCTCGCTCGCCCATCATCCCTGTCCCCATTGACCTACATTGGCTCCCGGTTCCCCAGTGCCTCAGATTAAAATGTTCATCCCTGCATTTTAATCCCTTCATAGAATCATAGAAAGGTTACAGCACGGAAGGAGGCCATTTGGCCCATCAAGTCCGTGCCGGCTCTGTGCAAGAGCAATCCGGCTAGTCCCACTCCCCCGCCCTTTCCCCGTAGCCCTGCAAATTTTTTCCTTTCAAATACTTATCCAGTTCCCTTTTGAAGGCCATGATTGAATCAGCCTCCATCACCCCCTCAGGCAGTGCATTCCAGATCCTAACCACTCGCTCTGTAAAAAAGTTATTCCCTCATGTCATCTTTGATTCTTTTGCCAATCACCTTAAATCTATGTCCTCTGGTTCTTGACCCTTCCACCAATGGGAACAATTTCTTTCTATCTATTCTATCTAGACCCTTCATGACTTTGAATACCTCTATCAAATCTCCTCGCAACTGCCTCTGTTCCAAGGAGAACAACCCCAGCTTCTCCAGTCTATTCATGTAACTAAAGTCCCTCATCCCTGGAATCATTCGAGTAAATCTCTTCTGCACCCTCTCTAAGGCATTCACATCTTTCCTAAAGTGCAGTGCCCAGAACTGGAACTGGACACAGTACGCCAGTTAAAGCCGAACCATTATTTTATCATGACTTCCATACTTTTGTATTCTATGCCTCTATTTATAAAGCCCAGGATCCCGTATGCTTTTTAATTGCTTTCTCAACCTGCCCTGCCACCTTCAACGATTTGTGCACATAAACCCCCAGATCTCCCTGTTCCTGTACCCCTTTTAGAATTGTGCCCTTTAGTTTATATTGCCTCTCCTCGTTCTTCATAACAAAATGCTTCACTTCGCATTTTTCTGCGTTAAATTTGATCTACGTGTCCGCCCATGCCACCAGCCTGTCCATATCCTCTCGAAGTCTATCACTATCCTCCTCACTGTTTACTACAGTTCCAAGTTTTGTATCATCTGCAAATTTTGAAATTGTGCCCTGTACACCCAAGTCCAAGTCATTAATATATATCAAGAAAAGCAGTGGTCCTAGCACTGACCCTTGGGGAACAACACTGTACTCCTCCCTCCAGTATGAAAAACAACCATTCACCACTACTCTCTGTTTCCTGTCACTTAGCCAATTCTGTATCCATGTTGCTACTGCCCCCTTTATTCCATGGGCCGCAATCTTGTTGATAAGCCTACCATGCAGCACTTTATCAAACGCCTTTTTAAAGTCCATATACACTACATCAACTGCATTGCCCTCATCTAGCCTCTCTGTTACCTCATCAAAAAACTCGATCAGGTAAGTTAAACATGATTTGCCTTCAACAAATCCGTACTGGCTTTCCCTAATCAATCCACCCTCGTCCAAGTGACTGTTAATTCTGTCCTGGATTATAATTTCTAAAAGTTTCCCCAACACTGAGGTTAAACTGACTGGCCTATAATTGCTGGGTTTATCCTTACACTTTTTTGAACAAGGGTGTAACATTTGCAATTCTCCAGTCCTCTGGCACCACCCCCATATCTATGGATGTTTGAAAGACTGAGGCCAATACCGCCACAATTTCCACCCTTACTTCCCTCAACAACGTCGGATGCATCCGGACCGGGTAACTTATCTACTTTAAGTACAGCTAGCCTTTTTAGTACCTCTTTATCTATTTATAGCCCATCCAGTATCTCAACTGTATGATGGATATGATATAATTGCAATTACAGTGACATGGCTGCAGGGTGACCAAGGCTGAATATCCAAGGGTATTCGATATTTAGGAAGGACAGGCAAAAAGGAAAAGGAGGTGGGGTGGTGTTGTTAGTAAAGGTTGAATCCTGATCAATAATGGGAAAGGATATTGGCTCAGAAAATCAAGATGTAGAATCAGTCTGAGTGGAGTTAAAAAGCATCAAGGGGCAGAAAGCACTGGTGGGAGTTGTCTATAGGCCTCCAAATAGTAATGTTAATGTAGGGGACGGCATCAGACAGGAAATTAGAGATGCATGTAACAAGGGTACTACAGTAATCATGGGTGCCTTTAATCTACATATAGACTGGCCAAACCAAATTAGCAATAGTAATGTGGAGAATGAATTCCTGGAGTGTGTCCGTACGTTGAGGAGCCAACCAGGGAACAGGCTATCCTAGATTGGGTATTGCACAAAGGGTGGCAGGAGTTTGGAACTCTCTTCCGCAAACCGCAAACTAGCTCAATTGCTAAATTTAAATCTGAGATAGATAGCTTTTTGGCAACCAAAGGTATTAAGGGATATGGGCCAAAGGCAGGTATATGGAGCTCGATCACAGATCAGCCATGATCTTATCAAATGGCGGAGCAGGCACGAGGGGCTGAATGGCCTAATCCTGTTCCTATGTTCCTATGAGAAGGGGTTAATTAATAATCTTGTTGTGCGGGGTCCTTTAGGGAAGAGTGATCATAACATGATAGAATTCTTCATTATGATGGAAAGTGAAGTAGTCCAATCTGAAACGAGGGTCCTAAATCTAAACAAAGGAAACTACGAAGGTATGAGGAGTGAGTTGGCTATGATAGATTGGGAAGCTTCATTAAAAGGCATGACGGTGGATAGGCAATGGCTAACATTTAAGGAACGAATGCATGAATTGCAACAATTATACATTCCTTTCTGGTGCAAAAACACAAAAGTAAAAGCGGCCCAACCATGGCTAACAAAAGAAATTAAGGATAGTATTTGACCCAAAGAGGAGTCATAGAAAGTTGCCAGAAAAAGTAGCAAGCCTGAGGATTGGGAGCAGTTTAGAATTCAGCAAAAAAGGACCAAGAGATTGATTAAGAGGGGAAAAATAGAGTATGAGAGTGAACTTGCAAGGAACACAAAAGTGGACTATAAAAGCTTCTACAAGTATATAAAAAGAAAAAGATTAGTGCAGGCAAATGTAGGTCCCTTACAGTCAGAAATGGGAGAATTTATAATGGGGAACAGGGAAATGGCAGAGCAATTAAACAAATACTTTGGTTCTGTCTTCACGGAAGAGGACACAAATAACTTCCCAGAAATGCTAGGGAACCAAGGGACTAGAGAGAAGGAGGAATTAAAGGCAATTAGTATGAGTAAAAAAATAGTGCTGGAGAAATTAATGGGACTGAAAGCCGATAAATCCCCAGGGCCTGATAATCTTCATCCCAGAGTACTAAAATAGGTAGCCATGGAAATAGTGGATGCATTAGTTGTCATCTTCCAAAATTCTATAGATTATGGAACAGTTCCTGCAGATTGGAGGGTGGCAAATGTAACCCCACTATTTAAAAAAGGAGGGAGAGAGAAAACAGGGAACTACAGACCGGTTAGCCTAACATCAGTAGTAGGGAAAATGCTAGAGTCTATCATAAAGGATGTGATAACAGGACACTTAGAAAATATCAATGGGAATAGACAAAGTCAACAAGGATTTATGAAAGAGAAATCATGTTTGACAAACCTACTGGAGTTTTTTGAGGATGTAACTGGTAGAATAGATAAGGGAGAACCAGTGGATGTGGTTTATTTGATATTTCAGAAGGCCTTTGATAAAGTCCCACATAAGAGGTTAGTGTGCAAAATTAAAGCACATGGGATTGGGGGAAATATACTGGCATGGATTGAAAATTGGTTAACAGACAGGAAACAGAGAGTAGGAATAAATGGGCCTTTTTTGGGGTGGCAGGCAGTGACTAGTGGGGTACCGTAGGGATCAGTGCTTGGGCCCCAGCTATTCACAATATATATCAATGATTTGGATGAGGGAACCAAATGTGATATTTCCAAGTTTGATGACGACACAAAATTAGGTGGGATCGTGAGTTGTGAGGAAGATGCAAAGAGGCTTCAAAGCGATTTAGGCAAGTTGAGTGAGTGGACAAATACGTGGCAGATGCAGTATAATGTGGGTAAATGTGGAATTATCCACTGCGGAAGGAAAAACAGAAAGGCAGAGTATTATTAAAAAGGTGATAGATTGGGAAATGTTGATGTACAAAGGGACCTGGGTGTCCCTGTACACCAGTCACTGAAAGCAAACATGCAGGTGCAGCAAGCAGTTAGGAAGGCAAATGGTATGTTGGCCTTCATTGCAAGAGGATTTGAGTATAGGAGCAAGGATGTCTTACTGCAGTTATACAGGGCCTTGGTGAGACCGCACCTGGAGTATTGTGTGCAGTTTTTGTCTCCTTACCTAAGAAAGGATATACTTGCGATAGAGGGAGTGCAGTGAAGGTTCACCAGACTGATTCCTGGGATGGCAGGACTGTCGTATGAGGAACGTGTGGATGGTACACACTGCAGCCACAGTGCGCCGGTGGTAAAGGGAGTGAATGTTTAGGGTGTTGGATGGGGTGCCAATCAAGCGGGCTGCTTTGTCCTGGAAGGTGTCGAGCTTCTTGAGTGTTGTTGGAGCTGCACTCATCCAGACTACTGGAGATTATTCCATCACACTCCTGACTTGTGCCTTGTAGATGGTGGAAAGGCTTTGGGGAGTCAGGAGGTGAGTCACTCGCTGCAGAATCCCCAGCCTCTGACCTGCTCTTGTAGCCACAGTATTTATATATCTGGTCCAGTTAAGTTTCTGGTCAATGGTGACCCCCAGTTGATGGTGGGGGATTTGGCGATGGTAATGCCATTGAATGTCAAGGGGAGGTGATTACACTCTCTCTTGTTGGAGATGGTCATTGCCTGGCACTTGTCTGGCGCGAATGTTACTTGCCACTTATCAGCCTAAGCCTGGATGTTGTCCAGGTCTTGCTGCATGCGGGCACAGACTGCTTCATTATCTGAGGGGTTGCGAATGGAACTGAACGCTGTGCAATCATCAGCGAACATCCCCATTTCTGACCTTATGATGGATGGAAGGTCATTGATGAAGCAGCTGAAGTTTGTTGGGCCTAGGACACTGCCCTGAGGAACTCCTGCAGCAATGTCCTGGGGCTGAGATGATTGATCTCCAACCCTTGACATTCACATTGTTGGGTAGATGCCAGTGTTGTAGCTGTACTGGAACAGTTTGGCTAGAGGCGCGGCTAGTTCTGGAGCACAAGTCTTCAGCACTACAGCCAGGATGTTGTCGGGGCCCATAGCCTTTGTTGTATCCAGTGCACTCAGCCGTTTCTTGATATCACGTGGAGTGAATCGAATTGGCTGAAGACTGGCTTCTGTGATGGTGGGGATATCGGGAGGAGGCCGAGATGGATCATCCACTCGGCACTTCTGGCTGAAGATGGTTGCAAACGCTTCAGCCTTGTCTTTTGCACTCACGTGCTGGACTCTGCCATCATTGAGGATGGGGATCTTCACAGAGCCTCGTCCTCCCGTTAGTTGTTTAATTGTCCACCACCATTCACGACTGGATGTGGCAGGACTGCAGAGCTTTGATCTGATCCGTTGGTTGTGGAATCACTTAGCTCTGTCTATAGCTTGTTGCTTCCGCTGTTTAGCATGCATGTAGTCCTGAGTTGTAGCTTCACCAGGTTGGCACCTCATTTTTAGGTAATCCTGGTGCTGCTCCTGGCGTGCTCTTCTACACTCCTCATTGAACCAGGGTTGATCCCCTGGCTTGTTGGTAATGGTAGAGTGAGGAATATGCTGGGCCATGAGGTTACAGATTGTGCTGGAATGCAATTCTGCTGATGGCCCACAGCGCCTCATGGATGCCCAGTTTTGAGCTGCTGGATCTGTTCTGAATCTCTCCTGTTTAGCACGGTGATAGTGCCACAAAACACGTTGGATGGTGTCCTCAGTGCAAAGACGGGACTTCGTCTCCACGAGGACTGTGCGGTGGTCATTTGTATTAATACTGTCGTGGACAGATGCATTTGCGACAGGTAGATTGGTGAGGACGAGTTCAAGTAAGTTTTTCCCTCGTGTTGGTTCGCTCACCACCTGCCGCAGGCCCAGTCTGGTAGCTATGTCCTTCAGGACTTGGCCAGCTCGGTCAGTAGTGGTGCTACCGAGCCACTCTTGGTGGTGGACATTGAAGTCCCCCACCCAGAGTACATTCTGTGCCCTTGCTACCCTCAGTGCTTCCTCCAAGTGGTGTTCAACATGGAGGAGGACTGATTCATCAGCTGAGGGAGGGCGGTAGGTGATAATCAGCAGGAGGTTTCCTTGCCCATGTTTGACCTGATACCATGAGATTTCATGGGGTCCAGAGTCAATGTTGAGGACTCCCAGGGCCACTCCCTCCTGACTGTATAACACTGTACCGCCACCTCTGGTTGGTCTGTCCTGCCGGTGGGACAGGACATACCCAGGGATGGTGATGGAAGCGTCTGGACGTTGGCTGAAAGGTATGATTCTGTGAGTATGGCTATGTCAGGCTGTTGCTTGACTAGTCTGTGGGACAGCTCTCCCAATTTTGGCACAAGTCCCCAGATGTTAGTGAGGAGGACTTTGCAGGGTCAACAGGGCTTGGTTTGCCTTTGTCGTGTCCGGTGCTTAGTGGTCCGATGCCGGGTGGTCTGTCCGGTTTTATTCTTATACCTCGGCCATCCCCTCTGCCTCCATGAGTAGATCTCTTTTATGGTCGCTAATCAGCCCCACCCCTCCTCTTACTAACTTTTTACTGTTTACATGCCTGTAGAAGACATTTGGATTCCCTTTTGTGTTGGCCACCAGTCTATTCTCATATTCTCTCTTTGCCCTTCTTATTTCCTTTCTCACTTCCCCTCTGAACTTTCTATATTCTGCCTGGTTCTCACTTGTGTTATCAACCTGTCATCTGTCATACGCCCCTTTTTTCCGTTTTATCTTACTCACTATCTGTTTTGTCATCCAGGGAGCTCTGGCTTTAGTTGCCCTACCTTTCTCCCTCGTGGGAATGTGCCTAGACTATATCCGAACCATCTCCTCCTTAAAGGCCGCCACTGTTCAATTACAGTTTTGCTGCCAATCCTTGATTCCTATTTACTCGGGCCAGATCTGTTCTCATCCCATTGAAATGGGCCCTCCTCCAATTGAGTATTTTTACTTTAAAGTGGTCCGTGTCCTTTTCCAAAGCTATTCCAAACCTTAAGATGCTATGATTGCTGCTCTCTAAATGCTCCCCCACTGACACTTGCTCCACTTGGCCCACCTCATTCCCTAGAACCAAATCCAGCAATGCCTCCTTCCTCATTCTGCCGGAAACGTACTGGTCAAGAAAGTTATCCTGAACACATTTCAAAAGTTCCTCCCCCTCTGTGCCCCTTGTATTATTATTGTTATCCCAGTCTATATTAGGATAGTTGAAGTCCCCAGTTATCACTACTCTTATAGCTTTTGCACCTCTCTGTAATTTCCCTGCAAATTTGCTCCTCTATATCCTTCCCACTAGTTGATGACCTATAGAATACACCCTGTAGTGTAATGGCACCTCTTTTATTCATGCCCTCACCTGCCCCAATTTCTGTAACCTGCTTCAGCCCTACATATCCCCCCCCCCCCCCCCAACCAAATTCTCTTTTTCCCCTGACTGGCCTTTTTGACTTCTCCCCCCTTTATCCCACCATTGATGGCTGTGCCTTCAGCCGTTTAAGCTCCACGCTGTGGAATTCCCTTCCTACACCTCTCCGCCTCGCAACCTCATTCTTCTCATTTAAGACCCGAATTGATTCCACCTCTTTGACCAAGATTTTGGTCACCCCTCCTAATATCTCATTTAGTTTGCTGTACATTTTTTGATTATACCTCTGTGAAGTGCTTTTTGACATTTTTCTACGTTAAATGCAAGTTGTTTAAAATCATTTTACTGCAGGCCTGGTTGAATGCCGTGTCATTATTGTGACTTCATTGGCCAAGGAAGTCTTTTTTGTGACAACAGAGTTAAGACCAGTTATTCCCTGTAGTGTTAGAATGGACCCAGTGTGAACAGTATGATGTATCCTAGTATGTCTATCTGTGAGGGAGGGTAATGAGGAAAACCATGATCTCATCTCTCTTGGGACCAGTGGGCAGAATGACATTTCTCAGTTCCAATTTATGAGAGCACTCCTAGTTTCAATGTCATATTTTCTTCAGTGGATTGGACTACAATGGTAACAGAATAAGACTTATTAAAAAAATAAGTCTTGCAACAGCAAGTTCTGCCACCAATGTTGCTTGTCCTCAATCACTCACCAACTGCCAAATGTTATTCCAATGTACTGATTCCCATAAACTCTGGTAACCTATTTATAAAGTGATATTTGTTGGCACCATAAAAATCTTATGTAACTGGAAATACCCCATTAGAATAATACCAGACTCCCCCAAGGGAACATGTATTCTGTTTACTCAGGTTTTATTTGTTATGATTTATAGTGACAGGTAACTCATACGACCCAAAAATGCACAAACGAATTGAGTAGCAATCTGCTAAAAGACATTTGATTAAGGACAGCATTTAGTTACAATGCCGTAATTCCAATCAGGAAGCAGTAAAGGCAGAGAAAAATATTGACTGTATATGATATTCAATAAAAAATACATTTAGTTCAAAAGACAACATCCTTCTGACCTCTAAAAACTGTGTTGCAAAACTCTTGATGTCAAAGCCAGCTAATATTTTGTTCAAGGCAGTGAGTGAAATGCTACTGAACTTATATATGCAGGCCCAGGAATTGCTCTGAGCGGCGAACAGATGTCGCCCGCTGCTCGTAAGTAATTAACTCGCCCACAAACTTTTCCTGGGCTTCTGGGTGCTAACTTGCTTTAATGGAGACCTACAAGAAGTGAGTGGTCTTCTCTGGGCCATGAGAGGAGGAAAGGAACTCTCTCTCCCCTCAACCAATCAGCTGGAAGCATCATTGACAAACCACACAGTCAGAGCCAGGAAGTGAAAGCCTCCTTCACAAGCCACGCACACTAAGAATCAGGAAGTGCCAGGTAGATTAGTAAATTCTCTATAAAATTAGTTAGAGAAAGTGAAATAAAGCAAGGGTAAGATTAAAAGACAGTTAAAAGAGTCAGAAAGAATAAGTAAAAAAATAACAATTTAAATTTTTTAAAAATATCCCCAAAAACAATTAATATCTTGAGGAATAGGACTCATTTTTAGAAGTTAATTTTCCATGCCAGAAAGGTTGTTTGGCAGTCATTAATACTTACCACGCTGTTAAAAGTTAGTTTAGACCTATAAAAAAAATCCAGTGTACCTTTTTTATGGAGAGATTAGTTCGTTTCCAGCTAGGCAGTGCAGCAAGTTTGCACTGGTCCATTCATTCAGCTGGAGAGATCTCTTTAACGCGAAGCTTTCAAACGAGCTGGGCAAATGGTGGAGCAATTTCTGGATTTCTGCATTTGACTGCGCATGTGCACTCTCCAAAACTTGCTCTTCCATTTGCCCTGATATAACGGTGAGCCGTGTCAGCATCGTCATTATTTCATCAGCAATTTCTGGGTCTAAATTCATAAAATGCTATGCATTTACCCATTAAATTTTAAATATGTAAACTTTAAGAGAAATAACTGCACAAAGGTGTTGGGCTGCATAATAATGCAGTGTTCAACCTTAATAACTGCAACTGTTGTAAAGCAAACTTTAAATATTCCCAAAAGGCCTGCTTTTTTATACTACCATTCTCACTAATGTTAAACACAGAGCTCCATTTTGCCTGACCAAAGAGCAATGTGGACAATGCTACCAGTTTGCATCTGTGCCTGCAGTGCAGTGAGACCTGCAATACGCTAACGTAGTTAAAAATTTTAAAAAGTGGGATAAGGCAGAACCATTTAACTGTAGACATCAGTAATGGGTAAGATGCTTGAGGGATGCACTATATGACCAGTTTAGACAAAGAAGGCCATATCAGGGACTCCCAAAACGGCTTCTGGAAAAGAAGGTCGTGTCTTACCAATTTGATTGAATTTTTTTTGAAGAAGTCACCAAGTTAGTGGATGAGGGTAATCCAGTAGATATTGTCTACCTGTAATTTCAGAAAGCTTTTGACAAGGTACCTCACAAGAGGCTTCTCTGCCAGATAGAATCCTTTGGAATTAGTGGTAATCTAGTGCGGTCAATTGAGAATTGGCTGAATGCCCATAGGCAGAAAGTGGTTGTCAATGGATTTGGATCTGCTTGGAAACCGATTACCAGTGGTGTCCCACAGGGATCAGTGTTATTAGCTTTGCCATTTACTATTTTCATTAATAATGTAGGTGTTGGGGAACGATCCGCAAGTTTATGGACGATACCAAGATATGTGTAAGAGTTAGCACTGTAGAGGAAGCTCAACTACTACAAATAGATCTAGATGTGCTGGGGGAATGTACACGTGTTTGGCAAATGAGGTTGATACTTAGAAAAGTGTATTGTTATGCACGTGGGCATGTGAAATACTAAACATACCTATATCCTACAGAGAAAATAATTAAAGTGGTGAAAGAAAGTTTCTGGGTGTTTTAGTGCGTCAATCTCTAAAGGTTCTTCACCAATGCTGTGAAGCTATAGCTAAAGCGAAAAGGGATCTAGGATGTATTCACTATGAAACCAAGCATACCATTTTGTCTTTGCACAAGTCCTTTCTTAAGCCTCAATTAGAATACTGGCCTAGAAATTTGTCCGTGCAATGTCAGTGTTTGGGCACTAAACAGTCTCCTAACCATCAATGTACTGGGAAGGAAGCGCGCGCTCATTACGAGCTGGAGGTGCGCTGCCCGTCATATTGCTGTCGGTAAAAAAATTAGCATCCAGGGTCATGCCTGAAACAACCGTTAAGTCCTTTGCATATGTGAATAAGGGGCCTGATGCTTGTTTGAAGCCTCCTCTTGAATATTTGTTTACCCTGAGGCAGCCAGCACCGGCTGCACTCAAAAAAACCCAGATCAATGTGCCGCCTAACACAAAGTCCTTAAAGGGATCGCCTGTTAGACCGCAACCAACAAGGTAAGATTTTGAAATAAATGTCCTGAATGTAATTCAAAGCACACAGGGCCTATTAGGTGTCCACAGCTTGCCGGCTCGATTATAATGAGGCCCAAGACCCAATATCAGGTGCACCTTGGGCCTATCCATTTAGGTGCAGGGATTATTTAGGCGCCCCCTGCATCCCCAAAAATGGGCGCGCTCTAATTTCTAGGCCACTTGTTTCCAGTTTTGGTCTCCTCACATGGTGGGGGATATTTAGGCTTTGGAAAGAGGAGGGCCACAAGATTAATTCCGACTTATTTAAAACCACCTTTGATACCCAGATAGGATCAACAAGTGGGGTCTCTATACTTTAGAGAAGTGTAGATGTGGGGGTGATTTGATTGAGGTTTATACAATAATGATGGGACTGCATTGTGTTTATGCAGACCAGTTGTTTCAACTGAATAGATTAGGGAGAACCAGGGGCCATACTTATAAGTTATGTAAGAGCAGAATTAATTGGATGTTAGGCGGTTCTTCTTTTCCCAGAGAATAGTGAACCTGTGGAACAGGCTGTCGGCCCGTGTAGTGAACACTGATTCGCTGTTTCTGGTTGGAGTGGAGATCACCTTATATAAGATTTAGGTAACCTGTAATGTAAATCAGGGCCACTCTGATCTCCTGGTTTTGGTTGCCTAAGGGAGTCGGAGAGGAATTTGTCTGGGTTGTTAATCTGTTTTCTCGCCTCTCCCGAGCGATAGCGTGGCTCCAGGTGGGTGGGGAGTGTATGTATTGTGATGCATAAGGCATCAACAACTGCGTGGGACAGGCTGGCTGAACCAGTAGGTCTTGCCCTGTCTTACTTTCATATGACCGTCACAATCCTGATCCAAGTATTTAAAGGGCACTAACATCATGAAAAAGTATTCAGCAAACTTTATTTTGTTTGGGAAAGATCTCAGGACATTTTTGTCATAATGTCATGTGCAAGTAACATAATGGATCATGAGCCAATTTACATCATATATGTTTGCAAACAAATTTTAAAAATGTTCGTTGCTATTTTTCATGAAATATTGTGCACCTTTAAATGTATCTCAGCTTTTTTTTTGCTTGCATTCTTCAGTACAGTCCAGTAGATTATCTTTTCACAAGTCGTACTAAGACATTGTGTGGTACAATCTCAGTTAGATTCAGTAGGAATATGAATTATTGTATGAGCTGAGGTAACAATATTACAAACTGATCATTTCTTATTTTATCAAAACCCTATAGGGATCCTAATTCAAATATAATTCCGAGTTGAACACAATCCTGACCTCAGGTATGAACCTAGAAAAATTATATAGCCCCTCAGTGCCTATCACAGCCATCTCAGCTGGCCCACCACGGCCCTCACCAGCAAACCGTGATACTGAAGTGTGTAACACTAGTAGATATAATTATGCCAACAAACTTATGTATTGATGTATGCTCCTGCAAATGATGTGTAATTAACATTTACACAACTCTACCAGTATGTAAACCAATGTAAAATTGTATTTTTCTTTATTTGCTCTGCTAAAAGTCTTTTTTGCATATTTCATATGCTGTGAAACCTGACAGCTGCTTGATACAGGTACAGCTTTTGGCAGTATCATTTCCTCTCTTGATACAGCCGGTTTGACCATTTCCATTCTTATTTCATGTGCCCAGTGTAACCTTCAGTGATATTTTGGTATGCTAAATAATCCACTGATGTGCTGCAACCAGAGATATATACTTAAGGTGCTAAGGGTTTGGAGCAAACCAAAAATCAGTAAATCATTAAATGCCAACCATTTGCAAAATATTGCTTTCACAAAAATGTGGATTTTCAATAGTATTGTTACAAGTTAATCTTCCTGCTACATATCTTTCAGTTCTGGAAACTAAAATAGAAGCTCTGAACCTGGCAATGTTTTGTATATGCATGAATGATCTTAAATAGCATATGTGATGAAATCTGTAGTAACTACTTGAAAATGTATAAATGTAACCATTAATACAAAAAATTTAGACAGAACCTATTTAAACATTTTAAAACTTGATGGAAAACATTTGCTTGAAAGCAACAGGGGTTGGGTACTTGGGAGAAGTTAACAAGCAGCAGTTTATGGCCGCTGAACACTTTTATAGGGTAACATGGCATCAGAAATGCAAAGAATTTAACCCCCTATTGCGTTTTATAAGGTCAGACAATTTGATATTGCATTTCTCTTCAGTCCCTTTTCTGGCTTTTAAAAGGCTGATGTTTCAAGCTGCAACAACATGCATCAGGAACTTTGTTCCACAAATGTTGAATGTTTATTCAGTGAGTAGTTGGACCGTACAGACCAGGAAGATTCCAGTTTTTGACTCTGGTCTCTGATGAGTTAGCTGGTATCAGCCAGGGCAGCAGTAAGGGCTCTACAGCTGGTCCCAGTTTCCCTTCGTTGGGGGGAGGAAAATCAGCCAGGGTTCCAGCTCCTCATTACTGTCCACAGACCTGCTGAATTCACATGTGGATATTGGGTACTTTTCCCATTGCTGAATAACATTTCCAACTGTGATTTTAATCCCCCCGGCCCCCCTCCCCCCAGTGAGAAGTCTTAAGTGGGGCCTTTTTTTTTAAGGTGGCTGAAGTGCCAGCCTGACTCAGGAAGGAGCCTCATACGTGAAATTGGGGTCCTATAATGTCATAAAACCCAACTGGCATTATAACCACTGACTGAGCAAGGCACCCACCTTGGTTAAACTTGGTCAGACTTGGTCTACAGAAGACTAGGGCCTGTAAGGTAAGTGTTAAACTTCCCTTTATGGAGCCAGAAGGAGCAGGAGTGCGCCTCTGGGCCTAACAAGAAAAGTCTGGGCCTCTGCTGCCCTAGACTGCTCCCCACCCCCTTCCCGACCCATGAAACTCTGCAGAACCCCATGCAACTTACCTGACTGCCAACGGTCTTCACCTGCTGACACATGACCAGCTGTCTCTTTCCACCTGTTTCAGGCAGGCAGCTGGCCTGTGGGATGTAAATGAGGCCCTGGAGATAAAATAGTCCCTGCCTCTAATTGATGAAGTGGGGGGTGGGTGGAGTGGAGTTTGACTCTGGCCCCATCCCCCTCGCCTGCCTAAACATCACTTCTAATTAAAATGCCCCCTTCTAACTGTTAAGGCTGAAAGAGGAGTAAAGGTGAGCCTCTTGAGAAAGGCATCGGAGGATTCTCGGCACAGCAAACAGAGCTTTCAGGAGAGAAGAGGGGACGAGACGGAAGAAAATTAGCTAAGCAATAAAAATGATCCAGCATGACAGCACAGTCCATTGGTGGACTAATTCAGTACGTAACAAAATGAAAGGATGTGGCTTGTGCCCTGCAATTCCATAGTAGTGAACTCCCTCGTGCAAGGTATTTTCCAGAGTCTTGGGAAACTAGAGGATGAATTGAGCTATAACATTGTTACACTTCTTACTGTCTGGTTCATAAGCAGAGGACTGGAAAGAGATTGTCTGAAGTGTTGATAAATTTCAAGGATCAGTACATAAATTATCATTACAAACAGAAGGAAAAGAACAACTGCAGTAAGTTAAATATCTGTCCAATTCTTGTGATAAATTACAAAAATACTAATGTGGAACTTTGAACTTAACGCTAAAGGAGTTCCACAAAGCATCACCATTTGGGATTCCCCAAAGCTTTGTCCTCTCTTCCACTCTGTTTCTTTTAGCCTCCAACCTGTATCTCTCCATACATGTCACCTGTTTTATATGGGCAGTAAGTGTTTTGAAGATGGTATCTGCTTATCCACGTATGAAAATCAAGGCTAGTTCCAGCTCCTAACCGATGCTGCTGCTGCTCCTGGGAATGGAACTCAGCTGCCTCTATGAGCAGGAATTCTCGTGATAGTTTTGCAAGATGGGGAATTCCTTTCCATAATATGCAGCAGAGTTCCATCCCGCAGGGCAACAGTAGCATCAGATATGAGCTGGGAGCAACACTAAGTAGGAGGGGAGAAAAGTGCCATCATGAACTGGGAATGTGGAAGTGAGTAGCCGGGTGATCAGAAGTGGATGGAAACAAGGGTACGAACAATGAACTGAGGGAGGAAGTGGAAGAGGATACCAATATGATCTGGGGAGGAGAGTTACAGCATGATCTGAGGAGGGAGCAGGGAGAGAATGGTGCCAGCTTGACTTGAGATGGTTGGGGGAGAGAGAAGTGTGCCAGTATCAACTGAGAGAGAGATGAGAGTGTTGGGCTGAACTGGGGGAGAAGAGAATGCCAGCTTGAATTGAAGAGGGAGAGGGAGAAGAAAGTGAACATGAACTAAGGGGAAGATACGTGTGAACTGAGGGGGCTGTGGGAGAAGAATATCAGCCTAAACAGTAGGTTTAAGCACCGTTACTTCCAGAGCCCCCCAGGGATCTATCATTGGCCTCTTCCTCATCTACATGCTGACATTTGTGACATCATCTGCAGACACCCACCTCTACCTCTCCACCATCGCTTGAATGCCTCTGTGCTGTCAGGCTGCTTGTCCGACATCCAATCATGATGAGCCGCAATCTCCTCCAGCTAAACATTGGGAAAACAGAAGCCTTTTTCTTTGGCCCCCACCACAAACTCTGTATCCTTGCCACTGATTCCATCCCTCTCCCTGGCCACTGTCTCAGGCTGAACAAGACTGTTCGCAAACTCACCCTATATCCTCTCCATCACAAAGATTGCCTACCTCCACCTCCATAACATCACCTGCCTCCAGCCCTACATCAACCCATTTGCTGCTGAAACCCTTATCCGTGCTTTTGTCATCTCCAGACATGACTATTCCAATGGCCTCCTGTCCGGTCTCCCATTCCCACTCTCCATAAACTTCTCTGAAAAAGAAAAGGATCTATTGATCCAGGTTGTTTACTAATGAGTTTCATTTCCCGTTCATCTCAAGATATATGGGCCTTGAAATTACTATTGCTTAATGGGGTAATTTTGTGAGTCTTCGCTCTCTGCTCCTGGTGTGGAACCTGATTGGACGTGTGTGGATCATAGAATCTACCCTCTAATGTTATAAGGGATAATTTTCCAACTTTGTGCCTTGCCTACTGGTAGCTTATTTTTAGAATTTGGGCATGCATTGCACACGGTTTTCCAACAAATTGTCCACAGTTTGTATCCAAATGTCCAATATGTGCTACCAACAGTTAAGGCACCTCACAAGTAGCTGAACAATGACGTTGGCAGAGGCCTGGGAGTAAGTTGCCTGCTCGACCTCCCAACCAAAAATAGTACATGATGCAGAAACAAAGAGAGAGCAAATTGGTGGGCAATCAAGTTTTTTTTAAAAAAAGCCAGAGGTGCAGACTGTTTACCCACAGCAATTAATTTTATAGCATGCTTCCATGCTTCATATTATATTGCCCAGAGTGTTATTAAATTATTCATCTACCAATTCTCACTGCTTGGTAATAGTTATATTTACAATAACTGCTAATTGCCAACCAATATTGCACTGGCCTGAATGCGGCAAGCTGCATCAGAATGACTGCTTGGCACCTGCAGTTCACCGGTCCTACTTAAATGAGGCCCGGGCCTCAAAATGGCTTCAGCCTCTCCGTTCCTGGCATGGGCAGGTGGCTGGTGAATTCCGCCAGTCGGCCGCCCAAAAGTTAAAATCCCTCCCCCAACATTTTACAGAATGCTTAAGGATGGACTACCAGTCTTCTTGGATTTTTGCTATCTTATTTGATCAGATTTTTTACAACGTTACTGTAATATTGTTGACCATAACGTACCAATTTATATTGAAACATAAGTCTGAAATGCAGGTGCATATTATATGTCAATACAGGTTATGTGTAATAAAATAATGACCTATCTCAGTAGAATGTTTTGATAAGCAATCTTAGTCATGAATTCAAAGCTCACTCCCAATTGCAATCCCTACATGAAGTAAAGTCTATAGTGCCAAATGTGCAGAAATGAAGGCTTAATTTCATTCCTCAGGGGAGAGCACTGGATTAGACACAGGGGCCTAAATTTTAACAATGAGGCGGGATCTCAGCATGGGGGGTCAGCAAGCAGGTGGGAAACCCGGAAAAATTTTTCGTGTGTGTTCCCGACTCAATTGAAGCCACTTTACTCAACTTCCGGGTCTCGCATCCTCAATCTGCGCAGCGGGCGTACTGCGCACTCGCATGATGCGATTAAAGCCCACTATATAACGGGCCAATGCAACATTGCATTTTGAAGGTGAAAGGAGGAAAAAGCAGAACGGAACGTTATAGAGCAAAGCCAGTAGTCGGGTTCTCGGACACTGCCCTGGAGGTACTACTGGTTGCTGTGAGAAACAGGAGGGAGGTGCTATACCCATCTGACAGAAGGAAGACACATGTCCGTCTAGCTGTTGTCCAGCAGATGGTAGGAGTGATATGGGCCTGGCTCAGGAGAGGAATGATGGTGAAAGGGAACATGGTAGTGGGGACCCCATTCAAAGAGCTCCCACGTCTCACCCGTTGTCCCCCCACTCCCCCCAACCAGTACCCACAATGCTGCCTCCTCTCCAGATGGCCAAGTCTGCCCTTGCACAGGTACAGGTGGAGCAGTCTTTGGTGGGGTCCTCACGGGCTCCAAAACCCAGAGGTCGTAGGCCGAAAGCATCCAAGCAGTCCGGGCATGAATCTGAGCAACCTGCCACTACCTCTGCTACAGCCACTGGGGATGCACCAGGTAGAAGTGGTAGGAAGAGGAAGTCTAAGGTTTTGTAATCACCAAGGGAATGCACAAGGGTATCTGACAGACTGATATTTGTTTTTTGCTAAATGCATAATTAAATGTTATGATTCTCACCATCACTGCCACATCTTGCCCATTCCTGAGTCCCTTTTGTGAAAGTGCCCTTTCATGGACTTCATCATAAACAGTGAGACTTGGTGCCACTCATTGGGTGCGTTTACAATAGGTGTATGTATAGTTGTAGAACTGTTTTGTGCAACCAGTGCAGGGGTGGGGGGGGGTTGTTGGTGGTGGTGGTGATGGTCATCGTTCCAGGTGGTCTGAGTACTGGACTATCGTCACTTTGCAGATCTCCCTATGAGTATCTATCAATTATGAATGACTTCCTGGCATGACAAGCAGCCAGGTGAGACGCTGCTTTGTCGATGGTTCGCCCATCGTCGTCCTCCTCCTCCTCCTCCTCAATGTTGATGGCAGGTGCAGCTGCTTCACGGGCACATGGTACCTCATCCAACGGTAACCCTCTCAATTGAGCGATGTTGTGCAGGACGCAACACACAACTATTATTCTACACACCCTCGCTGGTGAGTACTGAAGGGCTCCCCCAGATCGATCCAGGCACCAGAAGCGCATCTTGAGCATTCCTATGGCTTGTTCAATGACAAACCTGGTGGTAGTGATGTGACTGTGGTTGTACCACTGCTGTGCCTCGCTGGTGGGGTTCCTCACAGGTGTCATGAACCACGACTGCAGGGGGTATCCCTTGTCCCCAAGGAGCCAGCTCTTAAATCTGTTTTGTGCATGGAAGAAGGCTGGGATGTTGGATTCGCGCAGAATGAAGAAGTCATGGCAGCTACCAGGGAATTTGGCACACACCTGCAGCAACCTCTTCCGGTGGTCGCAAACCAGCTGCGAATTGATGGAGTGATATTCTTTTCTGTTAATGAACAGTCCTGGTTCATATGGAGGTGCTCAGATTGCTACGTGTGTGCAATCAATTGTGCCCTGTAGCTGTGGAAAGCCAGCCAGAGAGTGGAAAACCACTGCCCTCTCAGTCTGGCTGATGTCGTCGATGGGGAACTTGACGTAGTCGGATGCCCTGGCAAACAAGCCATCCTTGACCTGTCGTATACACTTATGTGCAGACGACTGAGAGATCCTGGTGATGTTACTGGTGGTGACTTGGAATGGTCCAGAGGCGAAGAAATTGAGGGCAGTGGTGACTTTAACTGCAACAGGCAATGTGTGCCCACTAGGCCCATCCAGGAGCAGCTCTGCATGAAGGAGCCTGCAGATGCCTGTGACCACCTGGTGACTCAATCTGAGCCTGCGTAGGCACTGCTCCTCAGAGAGGTCCAGAAAGCTCAGCCTCTGCCTGTACACCCTCTCATGAGGGGAGTGCCTCCTATGACCCCGGCCCCTCCATTGGTCCCCCCTCTGCTCTTCTGCAGGTCCTTGTGGCGCACCTTTGTCTTGTGGAGCTGCAGCTCCCAGAACTGCACGCTGTGCCTGCCGCAGATGCTGATGTGCTCCCTCCTCAGATGTACTGCTGAATAAATCCATTGCGCCCCCCCATCCTGATGGTGTCAGTTTGAGGGGGTCCAAAATGTGGGTAAGTATGTGTGAACAAAGAAATCTCAGTCTAAACACAAAGAACTCCCTCCAAAGCTTTGTCTGAGAGAACTGATTGCTCTGCTGCAAAAACCTCACCTTTTATTCACACGTCAATCACTGGTTTAAAGGTCCAAATGGCTGCCCGCTGCTACTCACCTCCGTTTCCATGACGTGTTTCAGAGGCCACAGGAGACACATTCAGCTAGAGTTAAAATTGTTTGTCTGCCTCAATACACTAAAATTTAATTCACTTAATTACTTCACAGAGGGTGGTTGTGGAGGGTTGTTTTTCAAACTGGATGCCTGTGTCCAGCGGTGTGCCTCAGGGATCGGTGCTGGGTCCGCTGTTATTTGTTATTTATATTAATGATTTGGATGAGAATTTAGGAGGCATGGTTAGTAAGTTTGCAGATGACACCAAGATTGGTGGCATTGTGGACAGTGAAGAAGGTTATCTAGGATTGCAACGGGATCTTGATAAATTGGGCCAGTGGGCCGATGAATGGCAGATGGAGTTTAATTTAGATAAATGTGAGGTGATGCATTTTGGTGGATTGAATCGGGCCAGGACCTACTCCGTTAATGGTAGGGCATTGGGGAGAGTTATAGAACAAAGAGATCTAGGAGTACAAGTTCATAGCTCCTTGAAAGTGGAGTCACAGGTGGATAGGGTGGTGAAGAAGGCATTCAGCATACTTGGTTTCATTGGTCAGAACATTGAATGCAGGAGTTGGGATGTCTTGTTGAAGTTGTACAGGACATTAGTAAGGCCACACTTGGAATACTGTGTACAGTTCTGGTCACCCTATTATAGAAAGGATATTATTAAACTAGAAAGAGTGCAGAAAAGATTTACTAGGATGCTACCAGGACTTGATGGTTTGACTTATAGGGAGAGGTTGGATAGACTGAGACTTTTTTCCCTGGAGAGTAGGAGGTTTAGGGGTGATCTTATAGAAGTCTATAAAATAATGAGGGGCATAGATAAGGTAGACAGTCAAAATCTTTTCCCAAAGGTAGGGGAGTCTATAACGAGGGGGCATAGATTTAAGGTGAGAGGGGAGAGATACAAAAGGGTCCAGAGGGGCAATTTTTTCACTCAAAGGGTGGTGAGTGTCTGGAACGAGCTGCCAGAGGCAGTAGTAGAGGCGGGTACAATTTTGTCTTTTAAAAAGCATTTGGACAGTTACATGGGTAAGATGGGTATAGAGGGATATGGGCCAAGTGCAGGCAATTGGGACTAGCTTAGTGGTATAAACTGGGCGACATGGACATGTTGGGCCGAAGGGCCTGTTTCCATGTTGTAAACGTCTATGATTCTACATACCTGCATAATTCCAGCAATCTGCAGACGTAATCAGGCAGTCTGATGCAGCTCACTGGTCGGGGCCCTAGAAAACTCGTCTGGCTTTTCATGAATCCGGCCTGCAGGTGGGTCCTGGGAGAGGGAGACGTGAACAAGAGGGTGGCGAGTGCGGGCTGTCAGTGGCCTGCAGTATTACTCTGGAGCCAGGAGAGCCACTACTACCCTGGATCCATATAAGGGTAAGTAAAAATGAAAACTTACTTGTTCTTCGTTGGCTTCCAGTGGTGCCTTTAAGGACCACTGGTTAGGCCGCTGTTGACCTGGAAAGACTGAGCGGAGTATGTGTGGCTCATGCTCTGCCCAGTTTTTTTCAAAATTTGGCATCGTGGTCCTAAAAGAGGCATTCACAAAACTGACATCCAGCTCTTCTGAACTGTTATGCTCCCAAGAACAATAAGGATCTCCTTAGGGACTTTGATCCCAGTTACTGCCCATCAACTCTGGATTTCAATCAAAGATTCCTTTCACTTCAAAAGCAGCTGTTGTGGCTCAGAATACTATTCAATGCCAGTTTCAGCTTAGTCTACACTCAATGTAATCTGGGACAACACACAACTGAGTAGAATTCAGCACATGATTCAGCTAAAGAAGTTAGGATTGGGTGTGGGAGGAGGTAGGGAGTAGAGGAGGCAGCAAAGAATTATTTTTTCTGAATTTATGATAGAGGGCTCCAGAGGAAATCCAATGTTATGGAAAACACATGGCATTCAGCGACCTGGGAGCGCTCACTTGTAATTAATGGATAATGAATGGATTTTTTTTCTTTTTCCCATCAATTCAATGCGACAAAAAAGAGTTGTTGCTTGACACTAATTAGTCAAGTCCATTAGAATGGTGCCCTTTCGTACTTGAGAATTGGGCTCAAGTTGATCGCCAAGAAGAGAAAGATAAAAGCACTTAAGGGTTAGGCAATTTTAATCCCACCTTCATGGACATAAATTCACAGCACAGAATAGTCTTCATATTCAGCACGAATCAACACAAATAAATGCATGTTATGTAAGGCTACGTCTAAAATCCATAGCATCCCTGGGAAACATATTTAGATTACCCAGTTATTACAGCTGACTGAATCCCAAAATTCACCTACCGTCTGTATGCCTATTAGCTTTCCAAATAGGTATAGCATTATGATTCAGAGTATCAGAGACATTGAGGTAGATTTTCCAATCAGTAACGCCTGATGTTCAGGCATGAAGTGAGCATTACTAATTAGAAAATGGGGAGATCTGTCACATGAGTTTTCTGCCTATTTTGCACCAAAATGCGCATTTCCAATAATAAATTTAATGGGACCAGGGAGCTACCACCTAAAACAGCCAAGAGCTTTATTCTAATATTTAAATAAAGTTGCTATTATTTCACTTTGACCTGCACATAATTTGTGTGTGCATTACGCTGGGTAATCTACCCCTCTCCCGACTCCTCCCTCGGAGGTAAAATGGGCATCCAGGGTTGTTAAGGTTTGAGCTAAATGCAGAAGTTCATTTCAGCAGCCTAGTAAGAAGAGTCAGTGAGCAATTCTCAGGACATATCTGTGCTGTTTCTCTTGTTTTTTCTGTTTTACACTTAAGTGTTCTGGGACCTTTGTGGCAATTGTTCTACTGCTATCCCTTTTCCCCACAACACCATTAGTTTTCCAAAGAGAATGCCCCAATATCTGTGCTTTTCAGAGGAAAAAGATAAGGACCAATGGAGGAATGCTAGGCTGAACCCGAACCACTGTGCATCCACCTGCCAGTACATCCGCTCCAGAACCTCCAGGCAGAGACACACATGCCTCCATTTGTCACCGAAGCAGTGCATCTGGAGCTTGAGATCTGCAAGGGATGCCATGACAGAGTATGTTGCATGCTGCAACCAGACTTGCCGTCAAACCCTTCCGCAGACACGGAACTGCTGGTGGCTACTGGTCACAACTGCTCTTAACGTTTATGGTTCAGGATCACTTCAGGCTTTCACTAGGGACATCAGCAATGTAAGTCAATAAGTTGTCTGTAGGTGTGTTGAAAGAAGTGACCAATGCCTTGTTTGAGCAATCAATTTCATCTCATTTGCCATGAATAACAGACAGTAGCATAAGACTGCAATTTTATAAATAACTTCCAGGGTTATAGATTGCAGTCAAGTGGCCCTATGTGTTGCATTGCTTGATGCCATGACCTACATGAACAGGAAAGGATTCCACTCTCTGTGTTCAGCTCATTTGTGACCATCAGTAACAGGTTATGCATGTCAATATTCATTTCCCAGACAGCAATCCAGATGCCTTCATTTCAAGGCAGTCTCCTGTCCCACCAATATTTGACTCACAAAGGCAAGTCTCAGGTGGCTTCTGTCTGACCAAGGCTATCCTCTGGAACTATCCCAGGTGTTGGCATGCATCAGAATAATCACTGAGCTTCACTATTTACACGTTGAAGCGGCGTTTTAGCTACCTGGATAGATCTGGGTGTGTCTCGTCATACAGCCTAGCCAAGGTTTCAAGGATGTTGTTGTGGGCTGCCTGCTCCACAACTTCACCCTGCAAAGCAGCGTCATCATGGTACCCCAGAGGAGGAAGGTGCACTGGCACAACAAGGGGACCATGAAGAGGAAAGGAGGAATTTGAAGAGACTGCAGAGCAGAACACAATGCGAGAGACTTTCAGCAAGCTCTCTTACAAGATATCTCCTCTTAACTTGCGAATGTGGCGACAATAGTAACAGTCCCATCAACATCTTCCTCATGCTCCCTACAAAGTGGCCATCAGCTACAATGCCCTGCACTTTTCATGCAACTCACAAGTCTACTCATCGTGATACCTGATGAAACATACCAGCAAGTCATTACAAAGGCACTGCCTGTCTATACATCAGCACCAGTGCAACCAGATTTGTAACCATCAAACATGTTGTGTGTAAGTCCTTAGTGTTCGTTCCCACAGTGCTTCCTCTTGAAGACAGTGTGTTACATCTGTACTCTCAAACCTAGTCTGGTTCTTCAACTAGGTGTTACCTCAGTGGCAAGAGTATGTGAGTTGGATGGCTGCTGTGTGTGCATGGGAGTCTCTTGGGATTGAAGTTGCCGTTGTACCTCAGCAGTAGAATCCTGAGATGGACCTGCCAGGGATATGCCATTTCCGCTACTGCACGGGCAGCATGGGCCTGCATGCCTTCCGCACCTGTACAGACATCAGAAGGGGTTGGTGGCAGGGTCAAGATCTGTTCCCAGTCTGAGAGACAGTACCATGATCTGTGCAAATTCCAGTCATGCCCTAATTCTGATCATTCCCTCACCGTGGCTACTGATCAGCACGATAGCACACTTTTTTTTATTCATTCATGGGATGTGGACGTTGCTGGCAAGGCCAGCATTTATTGCCCATCCCTAATTGCCCTCGAGAAGGTGGTGGTGAGCCGTCTTCTTGAACTGCTGCAGTCCGTGTGGTGAAGGTTCTCCCACAGTGCTGTTAGGTAGGGAGTTCCAGGATTTTGACCCAGCGATGATGAAGGAACGGCGATATATTTCCAAGTCGGGATGGTGTGTGACTCGGAGGGGAACGTGCAGGTGGTGTTGTTCCCATGTGCTGCTAACCTTGCCCTCCTAGGTGGTAGAGGTCGCGGGTTTGGGAGATGCTGTCGAAGAAGCCTTGGCGAGTTGCTGCAGTGTATCCTATGGATGGTACACACTGCAGCCAATGTGCACCGGTGGTGAAGGGAGTGAATGTCTAGGGTGGTGGATGGGGTGCCAATCAAGCGGGCTGCTTTGTCCTGGATGGTGTCGAACTTCTTGAGTGTTGTTGGAGCTGCACTCATCCAGGCAAGTGGAGAGTATTCCATCACACTCCTGACTTGTGCCTTGTAGATGGTGGAAAGGCTTTGGGGAGTCAGGAGGTGAGTCACTCGCAGCAGAATACCCAGCCTCTGACCTGCTCTTGTAGCCACAATATTTACGTGGCTGGTCCAGTTAAGTTTCTGGTCAATGGTGACCCCCAGGATGTTGATGGTGGGGGATTCGGCGATGGTAATGCCGTTGCATGTCAAGGGGAGGTGGTCATTGCCTGGCACTTGTCTGGCGCGAATGTTACTTGCCACTCATGAGCCCAAGCCTGGATGTTGTCCAGGTCTTGCTGCATGCAGGCTCGGACTGCTTCATTATCTGAGGGGTTGCGAATGGAACTGAACACTGTGCAATCATCAGTGAACATCCCCATTTCTGACCTTATGATGGAGGTAAGGTCATTGATGAAGCAGCTGAAGATGGTTGGGCCTTGGACACAGCCCTGGGGAACTCCTGCAGCAATGCCCTGGGGCTGAGATGATTGGCCTCCAACAACCACTACCATCTTCCTTTGTGCTTGGCATGATTTCAGCCACTGGAGAGTTTTCCCCTGATTCCCATTGACTTCAATTTTACTAGGGCTCCTTAGTGCCACACTCGGTCAAATGCTGCCTTGATGTCAAGGGCAGTCACTCTCACCTCACCTCTTGTCCATCTTTGGACCAAGGCTGTAATGAGGTCTGGGGCCGAGTGGTCCTGGCGGAACCCAAACTGAGCATCGGTGAGCAGGTTATTGGTGAGTAAGTGCCGCTTGATAGCACTGTTCACGACACCTTCCATCACTTTGCTGATGATTGAGAGTAGACTGATGGGACGGTAATTGGCCGGATTGGATTTGTCCTGCCTTTTGTGGACAGGGCATCCCTGGGCAATTTTCCATATTGTCGGGTAGATGCCAATGTTGTAGCTGTAGTGGAACAGCTTGGCTAGAGGTGCAGCTAGTTCTGGAGCACAAGACTTCAGCACCACAGCCGGGATGTTGTCGGGGCCCATAGCCTTTGTTATATCTAGTGCACTCAGCCGTTCCTTGATATCATGTGGAGTGAAGACTGGCTTTTGTGATGGTGGCGATATTGGGAGGAGGCCGAGATGGACCATCCACTCGGCACTTCTGGCTGAAGATGGTTGCAAACGCTTCAGCCTTGTCTTTTGCACTGACAATGACATGAATGAAATTGGTGCATCGATGAGATCAGTGAAGCCCTGCCTCTTGGGATCTCTCACTGATCTCTAAGCCTGTCTAAGTCGAAGGAGATAGCTGTTGCACTCTGCAACCCACGCCTCTAAAGCAGCAGCCTGAGTAACCAGGAGAGAAGCACCAACTGCCCTCTGGTATGGAGGGCGGATGTCTCTGAAGTTGTCAGATGCTCCATGGTAGATTGCAGTGCTGCGAAAAACTCATGCAAATTTGCTAACATGCGACCAGCAGAGCCCTTCACCTGAGCCACGACCTGGTCCCCAATGCTGGAACCAAAGCTTAATGCTCAGAAAGTACCCTTCTTTTGAAAATACATCTTGTGCGGTCCATATCCCTGGGCTCACTTTCTGAGGCTGGATGCAAGTTGGTCCTCCGGTCAGCAGATTGCTCCTTCTCCTCCTCATACCACCACACCCTGCTCACTCGTGCTTTGTATCTAACCCAGTGCTCTTCCCTCTACCTCATTCTCTAATGCACGTATTGAGCTGGTGCTTGGGAAGAAGAGAGTGAGTGAAGGTGTGTTCTGTGAAGTGCTGGCATGACTGGATGCAGTGGGGCCTGGATTTCCTTCATATGACACACCTAGAGAAACAGATGAAGACAGGCTTGTGGTGTCCTGATGAGCAGGCTTGATATATAGCTTTTAGTAGATGTGACATGGTAAAAAGCTTAAGACTATACTTCGCTGGAAGTAAGTGATTTAGGGAATAGGATGAGAAAGAAGAGCAGCAGAAGTTTATAGTGAACCATAAGCTGGCAGGAGACCTCCCACTTTCTCATCTCCTCCACTCTCTAAGGCCTTCCAGGATTTCAAGGACATCTTCCTCCTCTTGTTACTGTTCTCTCTCAGTTGTTACAGGCTGTCTTCTTCTGCAAGCAGAGGAAAAAAAGTGAGAAATTCAATCTATTAAGATGGTATGCAGTAATACCCGAATGTTAGCTTGAATCCCATATTAGATGTGATGACATCTGCCTATAACATTCAGCTACACATTTGATGGGAGGATTATTTTGGGCTGGATGAATGTAAAGATGGGAGTAAAGGAACATTTCCAGGTGAAGACTGGGGCTATAAAGGACAGCCAGCAGCATCATGGCATTCATTATGGAGTTTGAAAGTGCTTTAGGATAGTGTGAAGGGGAGGTAATTGTAAGTGCTGTGCACACTTGGTATATTGCATTAATGTAAGGTCTTGCTGGACTCTCCTACCTTGGCTGACTCACTGAACTTTTTCTGCACTGCTTCCAGGTACATGGTGTGATGGAGGTGGCATTCAAACTGATGGCCACCTACATAAGAACATAAGAAATAGGAGCAGGAGTAGGCCAATCAGCCCCTCGAGCCTGCTCCGCCATTCAATAAGATCATGGCTGATCTGATCCTAACCTCAAATTTAAATTCATGTCCAATTTCCTGCCCGCTCCCCGTAACCGCTAATTCCCTTTACTTCTAGAAGTAAAGCCTCCTCCTCCCATTCAGCCTGGAATACCCTTCGTGGGGGCCTGTGGCATTCATTTCCCCTCTTGTGCCTAAGTAATTTCTGGAGACTCTCTGTGGTCCCACCCGAGAAGCAGGCTGCTCTTTGGCCTCCTTACAGACATTGCAGAATACCCTTGGCCTCCTTACAGACATTACAGAATACCCTTGGCCACACTCTGCTGGTGTAAGTTTGGTGAAGCAGGTGCTGCTGACTTTCACTCCTGACCCAGTCAAAGTATTTGGGGCCAGGGCGGGGTTAGATAATTATAATACAGTTGGTGGGTACCCATGTCAATCTGAATGCCCACTGCAGAAGGGGGGTACAGGAAATGCGGCATTGGGTGATGATGGCAGCCCTCCACTGCCATAATAGCAGATGCAGTCCTTTAAGAGCTTTGGCTGTACTGAATATTCTGCTCCCACCCCCCCCCCCCAACCAACCATTGACTGAGCTCCCAGCGGAAGGCCCAATTCAGGTTCTGAGCTCATCATGCATATTAAATTAGGTCAACCCTGGTAGATCTGCAGCGACGGCCATGCATTGTATCCGGGGGTGCAAAATGTGCTATGCAATGTTCATACACAAAAGTTGTGACCCTTGGAAATTTTGTCCAATAGGGCTGATTCCCCATTTGTCCGCTCTAAGTGAGGAGATGCTGGTCAGGAAATTGCAGACCCACAGCCATTTAAATTAATGGATGGTAAGCCAGGGGCTGAGAGTCTGCGTATTCCTCACCAGTGCTCTCAGCAGCTGCCACTGCTTGCAAGAAAATTCAAGTCTGCCTGTTTGATACACACGCAAATTGCTAAATTCACGTTATATAAAGAATCGGAGAATCAGTCCCTATAGCTAAACAAAGAAAAATTCCATAATGGGTCACTTATTTATAATAGGTCATTTATCCTTCATGAGAATGATTTCTGAAGAAACATTAATATTTCTGTTGTATTTTTACAAAAGTCCTCTATCTGAATAGGTCACGTCTTCTCACAATACTCTCTGTAACATTGTACTGTATCGTAAGACATCACTCATGCTAGGAGTGGCAGGGAGCAGTGGTGGCTGGTGACCTTTGGTGAGGCACAGCTATGCAAGCCTAACCAAGCTAGTGTGTTACCATGGAAACAGGCCCTTCCTCTGGAATCCCACCAAAAACATTGGAAGCTGATTATCTTTTTCTGACTGTATTGTGCAGCGCTGGTTTTCTTTTAAACCTTTACATCCAGGATTGGACTTAAAAAAAGCAACTAAAACTTTGTAGAAAAAAACGAACTGGAGTGTTTTGCAAAATGTTGCTGCTCGGACTTGTCTAAAGTACAGTGATCATTACAGATCAGTGGTAATTTTTTTCAAATTGCTAAGTTGGATGGGGCATAATATAACAACTTCCATTCACATTAGAGGTTCCAACTTGGAGCTCTGATGCCAGAGTCATATTAAAAATTCCATTCCTTAAGGACTAAAATATGGCAGATTGTTTTCCTATATCCTGTTGTGAGGTTAGAGTTTGATATTCAATTTGAAGACAGACTGTGAATCTCCGTTTAATATATAGAAACAGTGGGTTCACTTACTGCGTGGCTGTTATTTTAACCCCTCCACCTGCACACTTAACTTCCTTTGCCGGGCGCTGGAAGCCTGTTTCCCGAGAGGTGACAACAGCAGTCGGAGAGAGGGGGAATGGGGCATTTGAAGATCCGGCAGCAACTGGAGGAATTTGCCGCCGGTCGCTCGATCTCTTGCCGGGCTGCTGCCGACAGCAACATATATAAGGTTCTAGGTGAGGCGGTACCTGGTGAACTGCCTCTGGCATAGAGTTCCTTTCAACTGGTCGCATACCAGATTTTCAGAAAAAAAATACTTAACATAGGCAAATTCCAGGTTTGAACCTCTGTCTTAGGTCGATGCTCCTGCAAATCTCTTTTCAAGTAGAATATCTGACAGAAATTGAACCATATTGCATTCGTGACTGATAGTGGGGAACCATTGGGGTTGCCAATTCTGGTTGGAGGTTTGATCACATGATGATCTAACCACATGTCATCTGACCATGTGATGCCTGATCACATGATTTCTACAAATGTTCCTGCATTTACCTTTTAAAGGTTGGGTCTCCTGTGCTTGAGTATCTTTGCTTGTGGTTTTGCACCAGCAGCAGTTGTGCGAGAAGTTCCAAGAACCAGGAGGCCACCTGTGAACAGGATACACCGAGGGAGGGAGCGAATTGTAGAGGGGAAACCAGAGATTGGAGGAACTCCGATTCCACCAATAACTAATGGTAACTTACTGAAATTGAACTGATAATAATACTGGTAACACTCAGATTCCCCTCATAACCAACAGTAATTCAATAACTCACTGCAAGTCTATATGTAACTGATAGTAATAGGTATAATGCCCCGATATCCTACCTGTAACTAGTAGCAATCCTATAACCCACTGATACTCAACCTGAAACCATTGCCAGCATCTCCCTGCACTACACAAGGTGCGGTCAGGCTCCCCAGTTGATGCCACTTTTAACAGGCCTCATCTCTCCCTATCTCTTTGTAGCCTGGTTTGGACTGCGGTTCTGTGTGAAGGTGAGAACTCTGAAGTCAGAGCTGATCTGTACATGGACTTCACACATCAAAACCGGGTGGTACAGAGCAACTTGAACCGAACCGAACCAAACCAAGAGATCGTACAAAGGGCAGTGGGCTCAGTGTTTGGGGCAATTCTCACAGGGCACATTGTCCTAAACTCAGCTCAGCACAAACATTTCTAAACCACTCCATGGGCTCAGTCTCAATAAAGGAGAGTTTTCATAGAATTGTAGAAATTAGAGCACAGAAGGAGGCCATTCGGCCCCTGGTGCTGGTGCTCTCTCCTGTAACCCCACTCCCCAGAGCCTTCCATATTCCTCTTTTTCAAATATTAATCCCCTTTCCTTTTAAATTAAGTTTTAGTCTCTATCACAATAGTCACATTGATGAAGGATCCCATGGTATAATAGCCCTCAATTCAAGAACCTTCCTCCTCCCTTCCCCCTTGGTTATTCCAATGAGAATCCTTAGTTTCTGTTCCCTAGGTCCCCATTCTCCCAACAGTGAAAACAATCTATCACTAGTTACCCACAGTAAGGTCCCCAGCTTTCACTTACCCCTTTACTGGCTGTTCCTCTCTCAGCGTTGCTCCCAATTACCAAGTTGCTGCTGCAGCTCCCAACTATGCAGGAAACGCTGGTCCCCGTGCCCACCCCCACTCCATTATCCCCTCCAGCTTGAGCCCCGACCCCCAGTCCCGTTTTGTCCTCCATTCCCCAGTCCCCGACCTCCCATCCGTTGCTCCCCCCATTTCCCAGTCTCTTCCCAAGCCCCCGTTCCCCAGTCTCTCCCCGAGCCCCCGTTCCCCAGTCTCTCCCCGTTCCCCAGTCTCTCCCCGAGGCCCCGTTCCCCAGTCTCTCCCCGAGGCCCCGTTCCCCAGTCTCTCCCCGAGGCCCCGTTCCCCAGTCTCTCCCCGAGGCCCCGTTCCCCAGTCTCTCCCCGAGGCCCCGTTCCCCAGTCTCTCCCCGAGGCCCCGTTCCCCAGTCTCTCCCCGAGGCCCCGTTCCCCAGTCTCTCCCCGAGGCCCCGTTCCCCAGTCTCTCCCCGAGGCCCCGTTCCCCAGTCTCTCCCCGAGGCCCCGTTCCCCAGTCTCTCCCCGAGGCCCCGTTCCCCAGTCTCTCCCCGAGGCCCCGTTCCCCAGTCTCTCCCCGAGGCCCCGTTCCCCAGTCTCTCCCCGAGGCCCCGTTCCCCAGTCTCTCCCCGAGGCCCCGTTCCCCAGTCTCTCCCCGAGGCCCCGTTCCCCAGTCTCTCCCCGAGGCCCCGTTCCCCAGTCTCTCCCCGAGGCCCCGTTCCCCAGTCTCTCCCCGAGGCCCCGTTCCCCAGTCTCTCCCCGAGGCCCCGTTCCCCAGTCTCTCCCCGAGGCCCCGTTCCCCAGTCTCTCCCCGAGGCCCCGTTCCCCAGTCTCTCCCCGAGGCCCCGTTCCCCAGTCTCTCCCCGAGGCCCCGTTCCCCAGTCTCTCCCCGAGGCCCCGTTCCCCAGTCTCTCCCCGAGGCCCCGTTCCCCAGTCTCTCCCCGAGGCCCCGTTCCCCAGTCTCTCCCCGAGGCCCCGTTCCCCAGTCTCTCCCCGAGGCCCCGTTCCCCAGTCTCTCCCCGAGGCCCCGTTCCCCAGTCTCTCCCCGAGGCCCCGTTCCCCAGTCTCTCCCCGAGGCCCCGTTCCCCAGTCTCTCCCCGAGGCCCCGTTCCCCAGTCTCTCCCCGAGGCCCCGTTCCCCAGTCTCTCCCCGAGGCCCCGTTCCCCAGTCTCTCCCCGAGGCCCCGTTCCCCAGTCTCTCCCCGAGGCCCCGTTCCCCAGTCTCTCCCCGAGGCCCCGTTCCCCAGTCTCTCCCCGAGGCCCCGTTCCCCAGTCTCTCCCCGAGGCCCCGTTCCCCAGTCTCTCCCCGAGGCCCCGTTCCCCAGTCTCTCCCCGAGGCCCCGTTCCCCAGTCTCTCCCCGAGGCCCCGTTCCCCAGTCTCTCCCCGAGGCCCCGTTCCCCAGTCTCTCCCCGAGGCCCCGTTCCCCAGTCTCTCCCCGAGGCCCCGTTCCCCAGTCTCTCCCCGAGGCCCCGTTCCCCAGTCTCTCCCCGAGGCCCCGTTCCCCAGTCTCTCCCCGAGGCCCCGTTCCCCAGTCTCTCCCCGAGGCCCCGTTCCCCAGTCTCTCCCCGAGGCCCCGTTCCCCAGTCTCTCCCCGAGGCCCCGTTCCCCAGTCTCTCCCCGAGGCCCCGTTCCCCAGTCTCTCCCCGAGGCCCCGTTCCCCAGTCTCTCCCCGAGGCCCCGTTCCCCAGTCTCTCCCCGAGGCCCCGTTCCCCAGTCTCTCCCCGAGGCCCCGTTCCCCAGTCTCTCCCCGAGGCCCCGTTCCCCAGTCTCTCCCCGAGGCCCCGTTCCCCAGTCTCTCCCCGAGGCCCCGTTCCCCAGTCTCTCCCCGAGGCCCCGTTCCCCAGTCTCTCCCCGAGGCCCCGTTCCCCAGTCTCTCCCCGAGGCCCCGTTCCCCAGTCTCTCCCCGAGGCCCCGTTCCCCAGTCTCTCCCCGAGGCCCCGTTCCCCAGTCTCTCCCCGAGGCCCCGTTCCCCAGTCTCTCCCCGAGGCCCCGTTCCCCAGTCTCTCCCCGAGGCCCCGTTCCCCAGTCTCTCCCCGAGGCCCCGTTCCCCAGTCTCTCCCCGAGGCCCCGTTCCCCAGTCTCTCCCCGAGGCCCCGTTCCCCAGTCTCTCCCCGAGGCCCCGTTCCCCAGTCTCTCCCCGAGGCCCCGTTCCCCAGTCTCTCCCCGAGGCCCCGTTCCCCAGTCTCTCCCCGAGGCCCCGTTCCCCAGTCTCTCCCCGAGGCCCCGTTCCCCAGTCTCTCCCCGAGGCCCCGTTCCCCAGTCTCTCCCCGAGGCCCCGTTCCCCAGTCTCTCCCCGAGGCCCCGTTCCCCAGTCTCTCCCCGAGGCCCCGTTCCCCAGTCTCTCCCCGAGGCCCCGTTCCCCAGTCTCTCCCCGAGGCCCCGTTCCCCAGTCTCTCCCCGAGGCCCCGTTCCCCAGTCTCTCCCCGAGGCCCCGTTCCCCAGTCTCTCCCCGAGGCCCCGTTCCCCAGTCTCTCCCCGAGGCCCCGTTCCCCAGTCTCTCCCCGAGGCCCCGTTCCCCAGTCTCTCCCCGAGGCCCCGTTCCCCAGTCTCTCCCCGAGGCCCCGTTCCCCAGTCTCTCCCCGAGCCCCCGTTCCCCAGTCTCTCCCCGAGCCCCCGTTCCCCAGTCTCTCCCCGAGCCCCCGTTCCCCAGTCTCTCCCCGAGCCCCCATTCCCCAGTCTCTCCCCGAGCCCCCATTCCCCAGTCTCTCCCCGAGCCCCCATTCCCCAGTCTCTCCCCGAGCCCCCATTCCCCAGTCTCTCCCCGAGCCCCCATTCCCCAGTCTCCGTCTCTCCCCGAGCCCCCATTCCCCAGTCTCCGTCTCTCCCCGAGCCCCCATTCCCCAGTCTCCGTCTCTCCCCGAGCCCCCATTCCCCAGTCTCCGTCTCTCCCCGAGCCCCCATTCCCCAGTCTCCGTCTCTCCCCGAGCCCCCATTCCCCAGTCTCCGTCTCTCCCCGAGCCCCCATTCCCCAGTCTCTCCCCGAGCCCCCATTCCCCAGTCTCTCCCCGAGCCCCCATTCCCCAGTCTCTCCCCGAGCCCCCATTCCCCAGTCTCTCCCCGAGCCCCCATTCCCCAGTCTCTCCCCGAGCCCCCATTCCCCAGTCTCTCCCCGAGCCCCCATTCCCCAGTCTCTCCCCGAGCCCCCATTCCCCAGTCTCTCCCCGAGCCCCCATTCCCCAGTCTCTCCCCGAGCCCCCATTCCCCAGTCTCTCCCCGAGCCCCCATTCCCCAGTCTCTCCCCGAGCCCCCATTCCCCAGTCTCTCCCCGAGCCCCCATTCCCCAGTCTCTCCCCGAGCCCCCATTCCCCAGTCTCTCCCCGAGCCCCCATTCCCCAGTCTCTCCCCGAGCCCCCATTCCCCAGTCTCTCCCCGAGCCCCCATTCCCCCGTCTCTCCCCGAGCCCCCATTCCCCAGTCTCTCCCCGAGCCCCCATTCCCCAGTCTCTCCCCGAGCCCCCATTCCCCCGTCTCTCCCCGAGCCCCCATTCCCCCGTTTCTCCCCGAGCCCCAATTCCCCCGTCTCTCCCCGAGCCCCCATTCCCCCGTCTCTCCCCGAGCCCCCATTCCCCAGTCTCCGTCTCTCCCCGAGCCCCCATTCCCCAGTCTCCGTCTCTCCCCGAGCCCCCATTCCCCAGTCTCCGTCTCTCCCCGAGCCCCCATTCCCCAGTCTCCGTCTCTCCCCGAGCCCCCATTCCCCAGTCTCCGTCTCTCCCCGAGCCCCCATTCCCCAGTCTCCGTCTCTCCCCGAGCCCCCATTCCCCAGTCTCCGTCTCTCCCCGAGCCCCCATTCCCCAGTCTCCGTCTCTCCCCGAGCCCCCATTCCCCAGTCTCCGTCTCTCCCCGAGCCCCCATTCCCCAGTCTCCGTCTATCCCCGAGCCCCCATTCCCCAGTCTCCGTCTCTCCCCGAGCCCCCATTCCCCAGTCTCCGTCTCTCCCCGAGCCCCCATTCCCCAGTCTCCGTCTCTCCCCGAGCCCCCATTCCCCAGTCTCCGTCTCTCCCCGAGCCCCCATTCCCCAGTCTCCGTCTCTCCCCGAGCCCCCATTCCCCAGTCTCCGTCTCTCCCCGAGCCCCCATTCCCCAGTCTCCGTCTCTCCCCGAGCCCCCATTCCCCAGTCTCCGTCTCTCCCCGAGCCCCCATTCCCCAGTCTCCGTCTCTCCCCGAGCCCCCATTCTCCAGTCTCCATCTCTTTCCCTGAGCCCCTATTCCTTAGTCACCCCCCTGTTTTGAACCTATGTTTTTACAAGTGGATCATTTCGAATGTTTATCTGAGAAAAACTAAATTACCTCTCTTTAAAAAAAAATTATCTGTTGTTATTGCCAATTTAGAAAGTTACATGGCCAGTTTTTATATATATGTGGAGGGGGATTTCTGGACCACAATCAAAATACTTACAAGTAAATGTGAGAAAATAGAACAAAGGACAAGAGAGACGGAGAGAAATAAAATGAGAGATTGATATTTTTATACTAATGCTAAAAGTATACAAAAGAACTTTGCAGAATTAGAAATAAACGTTGAAGGAAAAATGTAATAAGAATAACAGACTTCGATAAACCAGGACATTGATTATGAGATTAAAATATTAGGGTATATAATATAACGAGGCAGTCACATGACCCTAGAGAATTTTTAAATGTTAACTATTTTTCTTCCCTTTTATAAAGGGGGCTGAAGGGCACACTTCTGGGATATTTTTGGGGAACCCTGGCTCCCTCTCTCCTACCCCAGAACCGACACACTCCTCTGCATTTTGCTGCCTTTCCCCTCTGATAGAAGGCTGAGAAACAGCCCCAGTAAATTATGTGACCTCCCTCAATGCTGTATACTTTGACAGAGTTTTGGATGAATTGAACTTTATGGAGGGTGGAGGATGGGAGACCAGCCAGGAGCGCATTGGAATAGTTGAGTCTGGAGGTGACAAAAGCATGGATGAGGGTTTTAGCAGCAACTGGGCTGAGGCAGGGGCGACCACCAGTTCCTCAAAGCGCCCACAAACCACATGTCCAACAGTATTTAAAGGATCCTCAGCTGCAGTAAGGGAAAGCTGGAAGTAGGTCTGTCACTCATTTTACTGCAGTCATTTGTGTTCTGAACCTTCAGCTTCCCATATTTGATCTCCTTGCTGCTGTAGGCTCTGCAAAAGTTTCCGCTGCTACTATAAACCACTGACCACTTTCATAGCAACATAGAAACAGGAGTAGGCCATTTAGCCCCTCGAGCCATTTCCGCCATTCAATGAGATCATGGCCGATTTGTGTCTTGGCTCCATATCCCTTAACACCCTTGGCTAACAAAGATTTATCGATCACAGTTTTAAAATTATTAATTGAGCTAGCATCTATTGTTTTTTGTGGGAGAGAGTTACACACTTCTACCACCCTTTGTGTGAAGAATGCAGCGTTTCCTAACTTCTCTCCTGAAAGGCCTGGCTCTGATTTTAAGGTTATGTCCCTTTGTCTTGGACTTCCCCACCACTGGAAAATGTTTCCCTCTATCTACCCTATCAATTCCTTTCAAAATCCTAAAAACCTCAATCAAATCACACCTTAACCTTCCATATTCCAGGGAATACAAGCCTGGTTTATGTAATCTCTCCTCATAATTTAACCCTTGGAGCCCTGGTAACATTCTGGTGAATCTGCGCTGTACTCCTTCCAAGGCCAATATATCCCTTCTAAGGTGCGATGCCCAGAACTGTACACAGTACTCCAGATGTGGTCTAACCAGGGCTTAGAAAAGCTGTAACAAAACTTCCTCCCCTTTATATTCCAGCCCTCTGGATATAAAGGTTAACATTCCATTAGCCTTTTTGATTATTTTTTGTACCTGACCACTACATTTTAATGATCTGTGTACATGGACCCTTAAATCTCTTTGGGCTTCCACTGTTCCTGGCTTTTCACCATTTAAAAAATACTCGGATCTATCCTTTTTTGGTCCAAAATGGATGACCTCGCACTTTGCCTATGTTGAAATCCATCTGCCACAGTTTTGCCCACTCATTTAATCTATCAATGTCTCTTTGTAATTTTATGCTCCTGTCTAAACTAACTATGGCATCAATCTTTGTGTCATCTGCAAACCTGGATATATGGCTCTCTATTGTGTTATCTATGTCATTAATAAATATAGTGAATAGTTGAGGCCCCAATTCAAATATATACCCATTATCCCTACTCTCTGTCTTCTACTGCCTAACCAGGACAGTAATTTGCCTTCAATTCCATGAGTTTTAATTTTAGCTAACAGTCTCTTATGTGAGTCAGTCACTCCCGTTGCTTCCACTCCTCCTGTGTAAGGCGCTGCTACAGGCCCATCGAGATTGGATGCCTTGAAGAGTATCCCACCCCTCCTCGAGCTGCCTATAAGGAGTGTGATTTCTGCTGGTAGCTTGCCAATTCAATATTAATGAGGCCTAACCTCAAAAATTGATTGGGTCTCCCACCAACTGCATCAGGTGGGCAGAGCGGTCACCCACCCAATATATGCTGCAAACGAAAATTGCTCCCAGTGATACAAAAACAATGGCCATTAACACTGATTCCATAATGTGGCACTTGAGGGGAGGAGCACATCTCAGAAAATCACAAACCTGTAGCCCGTGATTTTTTTTGTCCATTGATTTGAATAGGGGTTAGAGGTTTGGGTGGGGTTGGCATCTCTCATGGTTCTTTCTCTTGAGTTTATTGGCTGTTTTGTCCTTGAAATGAATACAAACAGTGAGAATTTGCTGTAGTTACCGTAGCCCCCTCCTATTCCTCATATATATTACCACTCGGTGCCTGTTTCCATGTTGATGGTATCCAGCTTTATCTCAACCACCATCCTCAACTCCATGATTTTAGCTGTGCTGTTCAACTGCCTGTCTGACATCAAGTCATGGATGAGCCAGAATTCTCTTAGCTCAAAATTGGCAAGACAGAACCAATCTTTTTTGGCCTCCACCAAAAGCTGCTCACTCAGGCTGAACTGGTGGTGCATATTCTATGTGTGTCCCTGGGCTAAGCTTTAAACTTTATTGTCAAGACCACTTACTTCTACCTCTGCAACATTGACTCCTTTCACCCCTACTTTATCCCAAATGTCTCTGAAACCCCCATTCATGCCTTTGCCAGCTCCATTCAATCTCCCCTTGTCAACCTCCTCTTGACCCACTGCCTTCCCTGCTCCCAACCCACCCTCCTGCCCCACACCACAACACTGTGTAGTTCTCCCCAGTCTTTCTTCTAGCTCTCACCAGATTCATCTTCCCTATCATAGAATCATAGAAAGGTTACAGCATGGAAGGAGGCCATTCAGCCCACTGAGTCCACGCCAGCTCTATGCAAGAGCAATCCAGCTAGTCCCAATCCCCCGCCATATCCCCGTAGCCCTGCAAATGTTTTCCTTTAATGTACTTATCCAGTTCCCTTTTGAAGGCCATTATTGACTCTGCCTCCAATACCTCCAATACCCCCTCGGGCAGTGCATTCCAGATCCTAACCACTCGCTGTGTAAAAAAGATTTTCCTCATGTCACCTTTGGTTCTGTAATGCACAAGGTACTCTTAGTTACATTTTGATGAAGCATCCTTTTTGACCACAAAAGTTATCTAACAACTGCTCCAATTAATTTTAGTTAAAATATTTAAACACTGTAATTAGAGACTGTAAGTGAGACACTAAGCTATCCATTAAATAATCCCAATGATACTATTAAACTGGGAGCACAGTTACAGACAAAGATATATATACACTGGAGCATGTATGGATTTCTGTCCCTGGTATGTTTAAATCTCAATTAGTTCTAACCTATCAAATCAGCAGATTGTGCTCAGAAGCATATGTTAATCTAAAGAAACCTGTCATAAGTTTGGCTGTTGCATTTAGCTGGCACACCCTTTCATTGTACTACCAATAATAGTACTCACCAGTTTTTGACTGAGGACCATAAATCTGTGCAGTGACTTACAGGCTTCTCTTACAAGTACACCAGAAAGCTGATTTTTAACACTATGACCCCCCTTTTCTTCTCCAAATACGACTATGCTTTTTATGGTGCTTTTAACTTTTTAAAACACAAAAAATCACATGTTTCTAGTTTTAAAACAATTCAAAATAGCCACCCATTTTTAGGCTGATTTTACACAGCCCTGCTTCAGTACTTCACTTTCAAGGATTTAACCAAATGGGGAGAGAGTTCCAGATTTCCACTACCTTTTGTGTGATAAAGTGCTTCCTGATTTCACTCCTGAATAGCCTAGCTCAAACTTTTTTTTTATTCGTTCATGGGATGTGGGCGTCGCTGGCGAGGCCGGCATTTATTGCCCATCCCTAATTGCCCTTGAGAAGGTGGTGGTGAGCCGCCTTCTTGAACCGCTGTAGTCCGTGTGGTGAAGGTTCTCCCACAGTGCTGTTAGGAAGGGAGTTCCAGGATTTTGACCCAGCGACGATGAAGGAACGGCGATATATTTCCAAGTCGGGATGGTGTGTGACTTGGAGGGGAACGTACAGGTGGTGTTGTTCCCATGTGCCTGCTGCTCTTGTCCTTCTAGGTGGTAGAGGTCGCGGGTTTGGGAGGTGCAGTTGAAGAAGCCTTGGCGAGTTGCTGCAGTGCATCCTGTGGATGGTACACACTGCAGCCACTGTGCGCCGATGGTGAAGGGAGTGAATGTTTAGGGTGGTAGATGGGGTGCCAATCAAGCGGGCTGCTTTGTCCTGGATGGTGTCGAACTTCTTGAGTGTTGTTGGAGCTACACTTATCCGGGCAAGTGGAGAGTATTCCATCACACTCCTGACTTGTGCCTTGTAGATGGTGGAAAGGCTTTGGGGGGTCAGGAGGTGAGTCACTCGCCACAGAATACCCAGCCTCTGACCTGTTCTTGTAGGCACAGTATTTATATGGCTGGTCCAGTTAAGTTTCTGGTCAGTGCTAACCCCCAGGATGTTGATGGTGGGGGATTCGGCGATGGTATTGCCGTTGAATGTCAAGGGGAGGTGGTTAGACTCTCTCTCTTGTTGGAGATGGTCATTGCCTGGCACTTGTCTGGCGCATATGTTATTTGCCACTTATGAGTCCAAGCCTGGATGTTGTCCCGGTCTTGCTGCATGCGGGCTCGGACTGCTTCATTATTGAAGGGTTTGCAAATGGAACTGAACACTGTGCAGTTATCAGCGAACATCCCCATTTCTGACTTTATGATGGAGGGAAGGTCATTGATGAAGCAGCTGAAGATGGTTGGGCCTAGGACACTGCCCTGAGGAACTCCTGCAGCAATGTCCTGGGGCTGAGATGATTGGCCTCCAACAACCACTACCATCTTCCTTTGTGCTAGGTATGACTCCAGCCACTGAAGAGTTTCCCCCCTGATTCCCATTGACTTCAATTTTACTCGGGCTCCTTGGTGCCACACTCAGTCAAATGCTGCCTTGATGTCAAGGGCAGTCACTCTCACCTCACCTCTGGAATTCAGCTCATTTGTCCATGTTTCAGACTGTGTCACCTAATTCTGGATTTCCTCAAGAGAGGAAATAATTTCTCTTTATCTGCCTTATTGAATCCTTTTATCATTTTAAACATCTTAATTAGATCATCCCTAAATCCCTATTTAGTCGACCAGTACAGAGAACGCAGACTATAGAAATGGAGGATGAGAAAACCAACACATTTGCCACTGTTTGCTCAGCCCAAAACAGGACAGGGAGCTGGAATTAGCATATATATTTTAGTATATATACTTAGCAGTGATTGCTCAAAAGCGTTAGCTCTGTACATCCACGGGCTGGGTGGTGGGGGTGGTGAGGGTGATTGCGGCATAAATGCCAAGACGCACCCATCGCTGACTCCACCAAAGTTTCCAGGTTACATTTAAGTTCTTTCATTATCATGCCAATGGTGAGCTCCTGTTCAATTAGGGGAGCCTCCAGAGCACCCACTAATGGCATAAAGTCAGAAAGTCCGGCTCTCGATTGCCCCCTCAGGTTTGGGAGGAGGTTGCTGGGTCCCTTTCTGGAGACAAGTTACAGGTGCCCCCACAGTCTCAGTTGTAAGATGGCCATTTTAAAAGTTTTTATTAGGAGTCTTGTTCAAGATCTTTAGGGGTCCAGCCCAATCCTGCCCTTGATTCCACCAACAGAGCGGGATTCCTGTACGCCAACAGCAAAGGATGCAGACCCCATCCCAAATCCCAAGGACAGAATCATTAACATAGTTGGGGCATGGTATGGCCTGTGCCTGTCAGGGCATTTCAGAGGCACCCACTCTGTTCCACCAGCAGATGTCAGAACATTACACGGCCACTCTGTTAAGGGAACTCATAGAATGGGAAGGGCCAAAGATATAGCCTGCAATTTTTTTACTTCAGCTCCCCCAGACATGGGGTGGGGTGGGGGAGGGAGATAGGCAGTAGGTTCACACATGCCTCCACCCCCAGACTGCAATTTGTAGCACAAATGAAATGGGATGGAAACTGGGTGCATCCGGGCTGCACTCCAAATTCAACCTATCAAATCTGCAGAGTGGGCTCAGAAGCATACGTTAATCTAAAATAGGTATGAAGGAAAGGCAATCCTAGGGGCCTTGGATGGGCCAGCAGCAGGCCAGAGGTTTTTTTGTGGGCCCAGGAAGAACACTCCTGCTCTGCTTGGTCCCATGCAATGAAAATAAATAAATAATTTTCAAGGCATTTTCTGAGCGGCCTCATACAAACACGAAAATGAAGGGCAGAAAAAGACCAGCTGATCCATCAAGCCTGCCCCACACATTGATGCCCGGAGCATCATTACTAGACATTTCCTATCCCGTGCAGCCATGTAGTCTCCCGGGAGAAGAAAAAAACCAGGGCCACTAAGGGAGGAAAATAAACCCTTGAAAATTCCTCTCCGACCCCCTTCGGCGATCAAAACCATTCCAGGCGATCCCTTTAAGAAACCGCTGGTTGGGCTGCTCAATGCCTGGTACAAATGGGCGGAGCATGCACCAATTTGTACTACAAAATTGCAGTCAGGGTCCTATGTTCATCATAGGACCCTGATTTGCGAATTACCAATGGCTTCCTGCCTGAAACAGATGATGCTCCAGCCACCCATCTCAGGACATTAACCAAAATGGCAGTAGCCAGAACACCAACATAAATTGCTCATGTCTAAGACCTTTCCGTGAAAAATGGACAAGGATTTCCGAACTGTGACAATTATCAGTATCAAAGCTCATTGCTAGCCTAAGTCAATTTATCTTATTATACAATGCTCGTAAGCGTATTAATATTGTCCCATTATTGCCAGATATTTATTCAGGTTATATACCTACCGTGAGTATATGAAAAGTAGTCTGCAATTATATATTTAGAAATAATACTATTTTATTGATAAGACAACTTTGGACAGCTGGAAGTGCTTATGTGTATAGCATATAATTTACCCTCACTATACTGGTAGTTATAGAGTAATAGTTGTTGAACCGACCAGTTCAAATAAACCAGTTAACATTTGAGAATAGGGGTATTATCCTACTGTTGTAATATGAATTTTAGTATAGATGGCACCTTATGTATGTAAATAAGTTACTTTTATTTTTTATAAAGTTAACAGAAAAGTTTTCAGAGAAATGGAATCTGGGATATTTAGGCTTAACCCCACAATCAAGTAAAAAGATTGGCAACAGCTATTCTTGTGAAGCAGACCCCCGCATTGAGTGTTGTTATTAAACACCTAAATGGTCTTCTGCTAAGTCATTGGTTCTGTACTCCTGGGCTGATGTGTATGGTGCTGAGTTAATTAAATTTTAGTTATTTAATTGGCTTAATACACATGATTAAATTATTGAGCCTGAGACATTTACTGACTTTTGTCCATTATTTGTTCACATATTGATAATAATTTACGTAAACCTATGCATTGGTGTTAAGCTGTGAGGCAATATGTAATTCATGATAGGCAGATAAATGATTTTACCATGGCCATTGTGCTGTGGGCAAAGAAGACATTGTGTATCGTATAGTCTGTATGCTTTGGTTATGCCCGTAGTGCAGCAACTAATGTAAGCTGCCAACATTCACCAAATTTCACCCATATGATTAAAGCCATACAAATAAATGACCCAGTTAGCCAAATATCCCAAAAAAACATTTTTTTTAAAGAAAGAATTCATCTTGAAACTAATAGATAATTATATTTGTAATCTTTCCATCTTCTGTTTTACAGGAGAGAAGTATGAATTACATGCAGGAACAGAGTCAACTCCCAGTGTGGTGGTCCACGTCTGTGACAGTGAGGCAGAGGATGAGGATGAACCGAAGAATTCACCTAAACCAAAAATAATTCAAACCAGGCGCCCTGATCTGCCACCAGCAATGTCCAATTGAAACATTGGTGCACACTTTATCAAGTATCATCTAGTGCTCTCTGCTACAGCCGTACTCTGTTGAAAGGAACAATTGTCTGTCAGTCACAGGAGCATTTGTTTTCAAGCCCCTTCTGTGTCTCTGAGGTCTACCAAAATAGGATGGAAAGGGTTACTATGTGTATGCCTATTTGCTACATACAAACTAGTATCTGATCATATCATAAAGCATTCATTTATGTTAGAATGGCATTAGTAAAACCCAGGAATAATCACAAAACTTGGCATTATAATTCCAAGACAAATTACATCTAAACTATTCAGCACATGGTAACCTGGTGTACTAAAATGATTTGGTATAAATACTTGATCCAATTTTAGATTATACTTAAAGTCTTGAGGCATATTGTGAATACATCTGCCATGTTCTCTGGCTTGGTCAGAAACTGAAAAGGTTAATGAATAGTCTGAGTTTTACTTTTTTGACATTGAATTGTCAATGATGTCCTTGGTGAAAATCCTGTGAGACTATTTGTAGAAAACGTAAAATGTATAGGCAACACTTGGGGAAAGACTAACTTTCATTTATACCAATGTGCAGTACATAATGTCAGCATCTTCTAATATAATCTTGTGAAAAGGTGTAAGTGTAATTTGTATTTTTATCACTCTGTTTTAATATTGATACAATGTATTGATTGAAGTTATATACAATAAACTTACTAAAAATAGGAATGATAAAATGAGTATAAAGGCAGATAGACAAATAAACATTATCACAGTCATAAATTTTCCAGTCTGCATTTATCTGACCAGGATGAGTACCAATAGACCATATTATGGTATCATCTGCTGCACTGAAGGACCCCTATTGTGCTGATATATGACAACTTTACACTCCAATCTGTGCAAGATGACCTGCTATCCCATCTTATGGTATACATTTAAAAAAAACATAAACATAGGAAAAAAAATTAAACTTTTGACATTTTCTCTGTGTAACTTTTCTTTCACTGCACTGCTTACATTATTAACACACAACTCGGCATGACAACCAGAGGTGTCTAAATATTTGCCTGAAAAATATGGTTTATAAGTTACTTGATGCTGTAATGATAAAATGTGCACTTCATGCGTTTGGGGTGTAGATTCTAGTGACACAATTAAGTAAATATAAAAACCAAACTGAACACTGTCTATCAACATTCAAAATAAATAAATTAGCATTTTTCTTGATTCTGCTCTATTTTGAGAAATTCAAAGGTATTTAACCAAAGTTGGATAAATTGGGTTAGTAAAATAATCAAAATTTTGTGCTTTAACAACCATATTTTCAGTTTTCATGTAATGAAATATTTTTAATGGCTATCAACATTATTGCCATAATTATTTGCTTTTATTCTGGATAAGCACTTATTTTGCTTTGCTTAATCGTATCCATCAAGGGTGGTGAATAATATTTAACGACATTGTGTTTAACGTATAAGTCACTGCTTCTGTGATGCTCTAATATGTTGCAAGAAATTAATTTTCTGCTGGGTTTCTACTCAGCATTTCATTTCAGCTACTATGCTTTCATGGTTTTCCTTTTTAAAATCGCTTGAAGGAAAATGTTCATGGGGAAAGATTGGGATTAGGTTGCCTGAGTACAAAAATGTCACGAAGGAAAATGGCTACAAAAGAACCAGTGAATAAATCCACTGTATTGATGTAGTCATTCAGAATGCAGAAATATTGTAGGCCAATACAGTCAAACCTCATTACACCAAAATCAATGATTTAAAAAACTCTAATCCCATGAAGTGACACTGAAGTGAAGAAACATGTGAGCTCCAATGGCAGTGTTGGACTCCCAGTCAGATGGTCTGCCATTTGTCATTTGAACTCAAATATCCTCAGTCTAAAAAATCAGCTTTGGCATTCCCTGTAATCTTTTCCCAAGCAGTTTGAGGCCCAAATAGCCAAGTGTGGTGGCATTTTTCTGCCAAAGGAATTAGTCCTGTGGACCATGGTTGTACCTGGGGTCAGAAATCCTTAAGATTCCATTCCTAAAATACAGACGAGGAAAACTAACGGGACAGTTAGCGAGTAATAATGAGATTTGACTGCATTGCCAAGTACCTAGAGCTTTTGTGTATAGTTAGAATATAGGATTATTAGTAATTGCTAGTATTGGACATTGTCTGTGTTATTACGTGTCTTTGCCACTGAATGGGTGCTAGTAATAATACTTTTTAAATTAATTGCCTTATATTTGTATGTCTGGTATATATCTTGTTGTTTGGTTTGTGTACGGAACTGTGTCATATTCAAAATTGTGGTCATTGTGACAGAATTGTACCTGTGCTTTCTCTAAGATTTTGCAAAAGGCACACTCACAAACACAACTTATCTTTGAAAACCCCTTTACTCAAATATAATCTACACTGTAGACACAAGTTGAACGTTTTTGTGATTAAATAATCATGATTATTAGTCATATAAAGAAATGTTTCATTTAAGTCTCTTAAAATTTTAATTTTTATTGTTTCTGTAACATAAAAAATTGTCCTTTCAAGAGGTCTGTTGTGCGTTAGTTTGAGTACCAAATAAGCTGTGTTTTGCCATTAATCACATTGCACCTTATTAGGTAATTGCTTTTTAGTGGGCTCTTGTACAGATGCCTCTATGAATGTGTGAAAGTCAAAACAGACCTAATGAACTCCCCAAGGTGATTGTGACCTTTCAGGAGTGTTGAAATCAAAAACAGGATTTCAAGACACAGTGTAAATAAAAAAAAATTCTTCATATTTCCACAGTACTATTTTGTTCTGGATTCTTGAACTTGCATTTAAAATGTCAACATACAATAGGGTATTTTAACGAGGTAAATATCACTTTTTGTGACCAATTATATCTCTTTCCAAACTTTTAAAAAATGGTTTAAGGATTGCAGTGGTATTTGTACACCAAAACAAATATCAAAAAGTTGTTTTGCTTATTCTAAGAATAGTACAAAATAAAGAGTGTTCTGGGGTCTTTACCTTTCTGTAGTTGTACTTATATTCAGCAGTCAAATTGCACAATATCTAATCTTGAAGGCATGTGATAAGAACCCGAGAAACTAGGGGGCAGAAATCGGTCATCATTGTGACATGCGGATAACGTGGGTAAAAATGATCAATTTCGCAGGTGGTCTGCGCCCCAAAGAAGCCTACAATTTTCAGGCATTCAGGGCAGCCACCTAAAACAGGCCATAGGAAGATAGGAACAGGAGTAGGCCATTCAGCCCCTAAGGCCTGTTCCGCCATTCAGTTAGAACGTGGCTGATCTTCATCTTAACTCTATCTACCTGCCTTGGTTCCATAACCCTTAATACCCTTGCCTAACAAAAATCTATCAATCTTAGTTTTGAAATTTTCAATTGACCTAGCCTCAGCAGCTTTTTGGGGAGAGAGTTCCAGATTTCCACTACCCTTTGTGTGAAGAAGTGCTTCCTGACATCACCCCTGAACGGCCTAGCTCTAATTTTGATGTTATGCCTCCTTGTCCTGGACTCCTCCCACCAGAGGAAATAGTTTGTCTCTATCTACCCTACCAAATCCTTTAATCCTTAAACACCTCAATTAGATCACTGCTTAATCTTCTTTACTCAAGGGAATACAAGCCTAGTCTATGCAACCTGTCCTCATAATTTAACCCTTTTAGCCCTGGTATCGTTCTTGCATATGCTAATGAGGGGCCTAACTCCTGATTCGGATTCCTTTGAGAAAGTGGGCTGCTGTGAGTGGATCAGGGGTTGGGCCTGTGCTACTGAGGTTTTCTTGGCGTGGATGTGGACTAGGATCTGGCCACCACCGAAAAGGTAAGTTTTAATAGTTTCTTTTAACATTCATTTGGAGCCCCCTCCCGGCACTTACATGAGGGCCACTGCTGGCGAGACAGGCAGCCCGAAATTCATTCCTGCCTGTGTGAGGCGCGATTGCCGCTGGTAGCTTGTCCAGATTATTTAGATGAGGCCTGAGGCTCAATTTCAGGCCAGTCTTGGGCCTCCTAGTTCGGGGACATGTTGCGGCCACATTCCTGCCTACGCACCTGAAACCAGACGCCAATGAATTCCTACCCCCAAGAATGAAAAAACGCAATTGAACCCATGCTATACAGAAAACATAAACTTTGAAAAGAGAAACTAGGGGCCACATTTGTCTCCTTTTTTTCAAAAAAGCAGACTTCCATAAACATGGGAGCAAGGCAGCAGAAAGTGATGGTAAACTTTTTATCCATTTGTATCTCTACTCTGAAACTTAAAATATCCAAATCCTAAAATATGTTTATGAAAATTATTAAATGTGGGCGTTTGACCATTTGCTTGTTTTGGACATTTAGGCCTTTTTGTAGGCCAATCAAGAGAAATATTGTGCAGGGTTACTTGAGTTGGGAATATAAACAAAAACTTGAGCATGAACTCCAGTTCAGAGCTAGTACAAATCAGCTTAACGTATGCAAACAATTCTAAAGCTGCTTTTATGTTGATTTTTGGGTACTAGCCCCTGCAGCATGGGTCTCATGTGGCTGGTGGCCACATTAAAATAAATGTACTGAATTTTTTAAGATAGGCAAACAGGAAGACTTATTGCTTTACTGGGTCATCCTGAATGTTGCTGGTCTTTTTGGAGTTTGTACATGTGCTGTTTCAGTGCTGCAATGCCCTGTAGTGGGGCCATCCTGACACAACAACAGCAGCAATAACGATTTGCATTTATATAGCATCTTTAACATAGAAAAACAACCCACAAGAAAATGGATGCTAAGGCAAAGAAGGAAATATTACGAGGGCTGATCTAAAGCTTGGGCAAAAAGATGAGTTTTAAGGAGAGTCTTAAAGAAGAAGAGGGAGGTGGAGGGGTTTAGGAAGGGAATTCCAGAGAGAAGAATCTAGGTGGCTGAAGACATGGCCGCCAATGGTGGGGTGAAGGGAAGGAGAGATGGATAAGCGGCCAGAGTAAATGGAATAGAAAGCACAGGGGGTTGTAGGGCTGGAGGATGTCACAAGATAGTGAAGGACGACGTCATGGAGGGATTTAAACACAAGGAAGAGAATGCAGGTCAGGCTGAGTGCGATGGGCGAGCATGACTTGGTGTGGGATAAAAAATATGGGTATTGCTGTTTTGGAAGATCTGAAGTTTATGAAGGGTGGGGGATGGGAGTCTGACCAGGAGGGCATTGGGGTAACCAAGTCTGGATGTGACAAATGTGAGGGTTTGAGCAGCAAATGGGTAGAAGTAGGAATAGAGATAGAAGCGTAGATAAATTTACGGCACAGAAGGAGGCCATTCGGCCCATTTGTCTTTGCCGGTCAAAAAAGAGCTACCGAGCCTAATCCCATTTTCCAGCACTTGGTCCGTAGCCTTGTAGATTATAGCACTTCAAGTGCATATCCAAGTACTTTTTAAATGTGATGAGGGTTTCTGCCTCTACCGCCCTTTCAGACAGTGAGTTCCATCTGGGTGAAAATGTTTTTCCTCCGCTCCCTTCGAATCCTTCTACCAATTACTTTAAATCTATGCCCCCTGGTTATTAACCTCTCTGCTAAGGGAAATAAGTCCTTCCTGTGCACTCTATCTAGGCCCCTCATAATTTTGTATACCTCAATTAAATCACCCCTCAGCCTCCTCTGTTCCAAAGAAAACAACCCCAGCTTATTCAATTTTTCCTCATAGTTAAAATTCTCCAGTTCTGGCCACATCCTCATAAATCTCCTCTAGTGCAATCACATCCTTCCTGTAATGTGGTGACCAGAACTGTGTGCAATGCTCAAGCTGCGGCCTAACCAGTACTTTATACAGTTCTAGAATAACCTCCCTGCTCTTATATTCCATGCCTCGGCTAATAAAGGAAAGCATTCTATATGCCTTTATCTTATCTGCCTGTCCTGCTACCTTCAGGTTGCTTTCCTAATTTCCTTTTTAATTTCACCCCTGCATGTTCCATACTCCTCTAGGCTTTCTGCAGTATTGAGCTCTTGATAGCTGACATAAACTTCCCTTTTTTGCCTTATCTTACCCTGTATGCTCCTTGTCATCCAGGGGGCTCTAGATTTGGCAGATATTATGGAGTTGGAAGTAGATGGTCTTTGTGAGGGAGAGGATATGAGATCGGACACTCAGATCAGGGTGGAACAGGATACCAAACAGTTAAGTACAGCCTGAGACACTAACCAGGGAGGAGGATAGAGTCCTTGGCAAAGGTATGGAGTTTGTGGTGAGGACTGAAGATGACGACTTCAGTCTTTGCAATGTTTGGCTGCAGGAAATTGCGGCTCATCCATGACTGTGGTAAATGCAGTACAGCTGCTCAGCTCACTCTCCCGAGACCTGGGCTGAAATATAAAAGCAGCCGATGCATCACCACAGCTTTCAAAGAATAGAGTCAGAAAAGGTTGAATCTGCCAGATCACGCAGCATACCAATTTTACTAAAATTAACACTTGTGAAAACACAACTGTTTTCATCTGCATTATTCCTCTTGTAATGTAGGCCACACAATCCATACACAAGTTAAAAAACACAGAAGCAAAATCACTACTGCCATTACCTCTACCCTGTAGGAGCATGCTGTTTACGTGCAAAGTGCATTTCTTACCACCAGTTTTCTACAAAAAGGAAATCTGCAGTTTATATTGTGCACAAGATTCTTAATTTATAACTGAACAGCTCATGCAACAACAAAACATGCTGGACAGCAATGTTTAAACTGTGCTTCAAATCTTACTGTTTGGTTAGCCCAATCTTTCGCACATGTATTCAATCCTCACCTGCAGTGACTGCTAAAAGAAATGGACATTTCAAAAAGTCAGGCTTTACTATACCAAGGCTACACCCTCCCCGAAAAAAATATTTTTCACTTCTCTGTCAGCATCACAGATTTTTGTGCATTCTCGTCCTCTTGAAGGAAAAAGTGATCTTTTAAATATATAGATAGTGATTTTTAAAAATCAATGAAAATGTGGCCATAGTGCTAGCATTACTATTTGCAGCCAATCATTTAAATGTAAATAATGCTTTTTTATAAATGAACAATATGACCCTACAAGACTGTATAAAGCCATTTGTAGTCTATAACCAATGCATGCACTATAGTCCTTGTGGCCACAGCAAATTAAGACAACATTTTGGGGGTAAATTAAGGGGGGTGGGGGGTTCTCCCACTGATCTGCTGAAGGAAAAGTAATTTAGGTTTAGCATTAACTTTTTTATTCCAAGACTAATGAGTTTTCCGACTGATTTTATTCATTGAACAAAAATTAAAATAATGAAAGACTAAAAAAGTTCATCTCATAATGATGAGATTCCAGTTTTGGTGTCCCTATTATTTAGTGAATAGAGAAGAATTGTAGACATGTGCTATCTCCTTTCGTAGGATACCAATTTGTTAATTCTTAACTTTGGTGCCTGAAGTCTCCTAGTAAGGTACATAATTCAAAATGTTTCTCATAAATCACATACAATTATAGACTTCTACCTATAACTGATGAAACATGGGCACCACAAATGTCAAATCGTCATATTCTTGTGGAGAATGACTCAGCTTAAGTGTCCAGCACTGCTGCTCCCAAGAGAATATGTAAGGCAGACCTGAAATTTGTAACTCGTGCCATTTACATCAAAAGGAATGAATTTTGGAAAGGACTATTGTTATGTAAGCAAACCTCCAAGGCATTCTATGTCAGCAATGTTTCAAAAACAGCAATGAGATGAATGACTTGTTGAACTGTTTTGCTTGGCGGTATTGGTGGAGTGACAAATGTTGGCCAGGACATCAGGGCAATTCTCTACTGTGCTTTGAAAAGTGGCATGGGATCTTTAATGTCCACCTGTACAGACAGATGGAACCTCAGTTTAATATCCCAGCCAAGGGATAGCATGCCCAGCAATGCAGCATTGCCTGCCAGCCTGAAATATTAGCTTAAACCATGCACTTAAGTTTCTATTATCCTGCCATGCAAACCATTCCAAATACTTACCAGTTTTTGAGTAAACAAATTATTTCTGATACCTGTTTTCAATTTACTTTTCTCTAATATTCATGAGCAGGGCAGAAACTAGGTACTCCATGACGAGTGACTTACCTCCTAACCCCTCAAAGCCGCTCCGCCATCTACAAAGCTCATCAGGAGTATGATGGAATAGTCACCACTCGCTTGGATACAGTCGCAACAACACTCAAGAAGCTCAACATAATCCTGGACAGAGCAAAGCACTTGATTGGTGCCCCTGCCACTGGACTCAATATCAACCAGCTCCATTACTTACACAATGTGGCAGCGGTATGTGTGATCTACAGACTGCACTGCAGCAACTCACCAAGGTTACTTCAACAGCACCTCCCTCCCCTGTGACCTTAATACCGAGAAGGACAAGAGCAACATGTCATGTGAACATCATCACCTCCAAGTTCCTCTTCAAGTCCCAAACTATCTCAGACACAAATTACCGCTCAGGCCCCCTAACAGTAGTTAAAGTGTTGGACATAGCATGAATCAAGAAATTAGAGAAGCATGTAACAAGGGTAATGCAATAATCGTGGGGGAGCTTTAATCTTCACATAGACTGGGCAAACCAAATTGCTAAAAGTAGTTTGGAGGGTGAGTTCATGGAATGCATTCGAGACAGTTTTCCAGAACAATATAGGAACATGGGAACATAGGAACAGGAGTAGGCCATTCAGCCACTCGTGCCTGCTCCGCCATTTGATAAGATCATGGCTGATCTGTGATCTAACTCCATATACCCGCCTTTGGCCCATAGCCCTTAATACCTTTGATTGCCAATAGAATAGAATCATAGAATCATAGAAGTTTACAACACGGAAACAGGCCCTTCAGCCCAACATGTCCATGTCGCCCAGTTTATACCACTAAGCTAGTCCCAATTGCCTGCACTTGGCCCATATCCCTCTATACCCATCTTACCCATGTAACTGTCCAAATGCTTTTTAAAAGACAAAATTGTACCTGCCTCCACTACTGCCTCTGGCAGCTCGTTCCAGACACTCACCACCCTTTGAGTGAAAAAATTGCCCCTCTGGACCCTTTTGTATCTCTCCCCTCTCACCTTAAATATATGCCCCCTCGTTATAGACTCCCCGACCTTTGGGAAAAGATTTTGACTATCGACCTTATCTATGCCCCTCATTATTTTATAGACTTCTTTAAGATCACCCCTAAACCTCCTACTCTCCAGGGAAAAAAGTCTCAGTCTATCCAACCTCTCCCTATAAGTCAAACCATCAAGTCCCGCTAGCATCCTAGTAAATCTTTTCTGCACTCTTTCTAGTTTAATAATATCCTTTCTATAATAGGGTGACCAGAACTGTACACAGTATTCCAAGTGTGGCCTTACTAATGTCTTGTACAACTTCAACAAGACATCCCAACTCCTGTATTCAATGTTCTGACCAATGAAACCAAGCATGCTGAATGCCTTCTTCACCACCCTATCCACCTGTGACTCCACTTTCAAGGAGCTATGAACCTGTACTCCTAGATCTCTTTGTTCAAAACTCTCCCCAACGCCCTACCATTAACGGAGTAGGTCCTGGCCCGATTCGATCAACCAAAATGCATTACCTCACATTTATCTAAATTAAACTCCATCTGCCATTCATCGGCCCACTGGCCCAATTTATCAAGATCCCATTGCAATCCTAGATAACCTCCTTCACTGTCCACAATGCCACCAATCTTGGTGTCATCTGCAAACTTACTAACCATGCCTCCTAAATTCTCATCCAAATCATTAATATAAATAACAAATAACAGCGGACCCAGCACCGATCCCTGAGGCACACCGCTGGTCACAGGCCTCCAGTTTGAAAAACAACCCTCTACTACCACCCTCTGTCTTCTGTCGTCAATCCAATTTTGTATCCAATTGGCTACCTCACCTCGGATCCCGTGAGATCTAACCTTATGTAACAACCTACCATGCGGTACCTTGTCAAAGGCTTTGCTAAAGTCCATGTAGACCACGTCTACTGCACAGCCCTCATCTATCTTCTTGGTTACCCCTTCAAAAAACTCAATCAAATTCGTGAGACATGATTTTCCTCTCACAAAACCATGCTGACTGTTCCTAATCAGTCCCTGCCTCTCCAAATGCCTGTAGATCCTGTCTCTCAGAATACCCTCTAACAACTTACCCACTACAGATGTCAGGCTCACCGGTCTGTAGTTCCCAGGCTTTTCCCTGCCGCCCTTCTTAAACAAAGGCACAACATTTGCTACCCTCCAATCTTCAGGCACCTCACCTGTAGCTGTCAATGATTCATATATCTCTGCTGGGGGACCCGCAATTTCCTCCCTAACCTCCCAATACGTCCTGGGATACATTTCATCAGGTCCCGGAGATTTATCTACCTTGATGCGCGTTAAGACTTCCAGCACCTCCCTCTCTGTAATATGCACACTCCTCAAGACATCACTATTTATTTCCCCAAGTTCCCTAACATCCATGCCTTTCTCAACCGTAAATACCGATGTGAAATATTCATTCAGGATCTCACCCATCTCTTGTGGTTCCGCACATAGATGACCTTGTTGATCCTTAAGAGGCCCTACTCTCTCCCTAGTTACTCTTTTGCCCTTTATGTATTTGTAGAAGCTCTTTGGATTCTCCTTTGCCTTATCTGCCAAAGCAATCTCATGTCTCCTTTTTGCCCTCCTGATTTCTCTCTTAACTCTACTCCGGCAATCTCTATACTCTTCAAGGGATCCACTTGATCCCAGCTGCCTATGCATGTCATATGCCTCCTTCTTCTTTAGCCAAAAAGCTATCTATCTCAGATTTAAATTTAGCAATTGAGCTAGTATCAATTGCCGTTTGCGGAAGAGAGTTCCAAACTGCTACCACCCTTTGTGTGTAGAAATGTTTTCTAATCTTGCTCCTGAAAGGTCTGGCTCTAATTTTTAGATTGTGCCCCCTACTCCTAGAATCCCCAACCAATTATAGACTCCAGCATTTTCCCCACAACAGATGTTAGGCTAACTGGTCTATAATTCCCTGGTTTCCCTCTCTCTCCTTTCTTAAAAAGTGGAGTGACATGTGCAATTTTCCAATCCAGAGGGACAGTTCCTGAATCTAGAGAACTTTGAAAGATTATATTTAGGGCATCTGCAATGTGCTCACCTACTTCCTTTAAAATCCTGGGATGGAAACCATCTGGTCCTGGGGATTTGTCACTCTTTAGTGCTATTATTTTCTTCATTACTGATGCTTTACTTATGTTAATTTTATCGAGTCCCTGTTCCCGATTCAATATTAGTTTTCTTGGGATTTCCGGCATGCTATCCTCTTTTTCTACTGTAAATACTGACGCAAAGTAATTGTTCAACATGTCCGCCATTTCCCCTTTGTCAATGACAATATCCCCATTTTCAGTTTTTAAGGGGCCAACACTGCTCCTGACCAACCTCTTTTTCCTAATACAACTATAAAAGTTCTTCGTATTGGTTTTGATATCCCTTTCAAGTTTCTTTTCATACTCTCTTTTTGTAGCTCTTACTATCTGTTTTGTGACCCTTTGTTGATCTTTGTATCTTTCCCATTCGCCAGGATCTGTGCCATTTTTTGCCTTTTTGTATGCCCTTTCTTTGTGCCTTATACTGTCCCTTACCTCTTTAGTTGTCCATGGCTGTTTTTTATGGCAAGTAGAGTTCTTGCTCCTCAGGGGTATAAACCGATTCTGTATCACGTTAAATGTTTCTTTAAACATTTCCCACTGATCATCAGTTGTTTTACCCATTAACAGATTTGCCCAGTTTACTGTGGACAGTCTCTGTCTCATCCCTTTGAAGTCGGCCTTACCCAAGTCTAGAATCTTAGCAGCTGACTCACTTTTTTCCCTTTCAAACACTACATTGAACTCGATCATGTTATGATCGCTATTGGATAGATGTTCGCATACAGTTAAGCCGTTAACGAAATCTGGTTCATTACTCATCACTAAATCTAGTATGGCTTGCTCCCTTGTTGCCTCCAGGACATACTGCTGTAGAAAACTATCCTGGACTCAGGAAATTCATTACCTTTCTTACAGTTGCTAGTCTGCTTTTCCCAATCTATGTGAAAGTTAAAGTCCCCCATTAAGACCACTATGCCTTTCTTAAATGCTTGTCTAATCTCTGCATTTATACAATCTAGCACTTCAGAGCTGCTGCCAGGGGTCCTATACACAATTCCCACTATAGTCTTAGATCCTTTCCTATTTCTCAATTCAACCCATAAGGTCTCTGTTGTCTGCTTACCTCTCGTTATATCCTCCCTTATCATTGAAGTGATTTCATCTCTAATCATTAAGGCTACTCCTCCCCCTCTTCCATTTTCCCTGTCTCTCCTGTAGACCTTATAACCTGGTATATTTAGTTCCCAATCCTGACCATCCTGCAGCCATGTCTCAGTGATAGCTATCATGTCATACCCTCCAATTTGAATTTGAACCTGTAGTTCATTTAATTTATTCCTTATACTCCGTGCATTTATATATAGAACTCTTAGTTGGGCCACACACCCTAGCCTGACCTTCAGCTTTGATGCTGGGTTAATTGCATTACACCTTCTAGTTTTCACTTTATCTGTAGTGTCTAAAGTACACTTTCTTTCTGCTGCTCTACGCTTTTCCCTTTCACTTGTTCTTGAACAACTGTTTGTACTATTTGTATTGTAAATTTCCCCTGGGTCTTCCCCTCTCTTGCTGCTCTCAACTTTACTCCCTTCTGACTCCCCTCTCAGGTTCCCATCCCGCTGCCACTCTAGTTTAAACCTTCCCCAACAGCACTAGCAAACACCCCTGCAAGGACATTGGTCCCGGTCCTGCTCGGGTGTAACCCGTCCCGCTTGTACAATTCCCACCTTCCCCAGAACCGGTCCCAATGTCCCAGGAATCTAAATCCCTCCCTCCTACACCATCCCTGCAGCCACGCATTCATCCAGTCTATTTTCCTGTTCCTATACTGTATGTTCATATACTATATGTCGAGGAACCAACCAGGGAACAGGCTATTTTAGATCTAGTATTGTGTAATGAGACAGGGTTAATTAGTAATCTTATAGTTAAAGATCCTCTGGGGCAGAGTGATCATAACATGATAGAATTTCATATTGAGTTTGAGAGTGATGTAGTTAAGTCCGAAACTAGGGTCTTAAATTTAAACAAAGCCAATTACGAGGGGCGAGTTGGCTAAGGTAGATTGGGAAATTAGATTAAAAGATATGACTGTAGATAAGCAATGGCAAACATTTAAAGAAATAATTCATAATTCTCAACGAATATACATTCCCTTGAGGAATAAAAACTCCATGGGAAAAGTGATCCAACTGTGGCTAACTAGAGAAGTTAAGGATAGTATTAGATTAAAAGAGGATGCTTACAATGTTGCCAAAAAAAGTAGTAAGTCTGTGGATTAGGAATGTTTTAGAAATCAGCAAAGGATGACGAAGAAATTGATAAAGAGGGAAAAAATTGAATATGAGAGTAAACTAGCAAGAAACATAAAAACAGATTGCAAGAACTTCTGCAGGTATGTAAAGACAAAGAGATTAGTGAAAGTAAATGTGGGTCCCTTAGAGGCAGAGACAGGAGAAATTATAATGGAAAATGAGGAAATGGCAGAGAGGTTAAACAAATATTTTGTATCTGTCTTCACAGTAGAAGACACAAAAAACATATCGAAAATAGTGGGGAACCAAGAGTCTAATGAGAGTGAGGAACATAAAGTAATTAGTATTAGTAAAGAGAAAGTACTGGAGAAATTAATGAGACTAAAAGCTGACAAGTTCCCTGGCCCTGATGGCCTACATCGTAGGGTTTTAAAAGAGATGGCGGCAGAGATAGTGGATGCATTGGTTATGATTTTCCAGAATTCTCTAGATTCTAGAATGGCCCCAGTGGTTTGGAAGGTAGCAAATATAACGCCGCTATTCAAGAAAGGAGGGAGAAAGAAAAGAGAGTACTGTAGGCCAGTTAGCCTGCCATCAGTAGTAGGGAAAATGCTAGAATGTATTATTAAGGACATAGTAACAGGGCACTTAGAAAATCATAATATGATTAACCAGAGTCAACACGGTTTTATGAAAGGGAAGTCATGATTGACAAATCTATTAAAATTTAGAAACAGCATGGTATAGCGGGGGGGAACCAGTGGATGTAATATATTTGAATTTTGAAAGGCATTTGATAAGGTGCCACATAAGAGGTTGTTACACAAGATTAGGGCTGATGGGATTGAGGGTAATACATTTCCCCAATCCCATGCTGCAATTATATAGGGCTCTGGTGAGACCATACCTGTAGTACTGTGTACAGTTTTGGTCTGCTTACCTAAGGAAGGATATACTTGCCTTAGAGGGTATGCAACAAAGCTTCACTAGATTGATTCCTGGGATGAGAGGGTTGTCCTATGAGGAGAGATGGAGTAGAATGGGCCTATATTCCCTGGAGGTTAGAAGAATTTTTTTTTATTTTTTATTATTCGTTCACGGGATGTGGGCGTCGCTGGCAAGGCCGGCATTTATTGCCCATCCCTAATTGCCCTCGAGAAGGTGGTGGTGAGCCGCCTTCTTGAACCGCTGCAGTCCGCGTGGTGACGGTTCTCCCACAGTACTGTTAGGAAGGGAGTTCCAGGATTTTGACCCAGCGACAATGAAGGAACGGCGATATATTTCCAAGTCGGGATGGTGTGTGACTTGGAGGGGAACATGCAGGTGGTGTTGTTCCCATGCGCCTGCTGCCCTTGTCCTTCTAGGTGGTAGAGGTCGCGGGTTTGGGAGGTGCTGTCGAAGAAGCCTTGGCGAGTTGCTGCAGTGCATCCTGTGGATGGTACACACTGCAGCCACAGTGTGCCGGTGGTGAAGGGAGTGAATGTTTAGGGTGTGGATGGGGTGCCAATCAAGCGGGCTGCTTTATCTTGGATGGTGTCGAGCTTCTTGAGTGTTGTTGGAGCTGCACTCATCCAGGCAAGTGGAGAGTATTCCATCACACTCCTGACTTGTGCCTTGTAGATGGTGGAAAGGCTTTGGGGAGTCAGGAGGTGAGTCACTCGCCGCAGAATACCCAGCCTCTGACCTGCTCTCGTAGCCACGGTATTTATATGGCTGGTCCAGTTAAGTTTCTGGTCAATGGTGACCCCCAGGATGTTGATGGTGGGGGATTCGGCGATGGTAATGCCGTTGAATGTCAAGGGGAGGTGGTTAGACTCTCTCTTGTTGGAGATGGTCATTGCCTGGCACTTATCTGGCACGAATGTTACTTGCCACTTATGAGCCCAAGCCTGGATGTTGTCCAGGTCTTGCTGCATGCAGGCTCGGACTGCTTCATTATCTGAGGGGTTGCGAATGGAACTGAACACTGTGCAGTCATCAGCGAACATCCCCATTTCTGACCTTATGATGGAGGGAAGGTCATTGATGAAGCAGCTGAAGATGGTTGGGCCTAGGACACTGCCCTGAGGAACTCCTGCAGCAATGTCCTGGGGCTGAGATGATTGACCTCCAACAACCACTACCATCTTCCTTTGTGCTAGGTATGACTCCAGCCACTGGAGAGTTTTCCCCCTGATTCCCATTGACTTCAATTTTACTAGGGCTCCTTGGTGCCACACTCGGTCAAATGAGAGGTGATCTCATTGAAACGTATACAATTCTTAGAGGGCTTGACAGGGTAGATGCTGAGAAGCCGTTTCCCCTTACTGGAGAGTCTAGAACTGGAGGTCATAGTCTCAAGATAAGGGGTCGGCCATTTAGGACCGAGATGGGGAAAAATTTCTTCCCTCAGAAGGTTGTGAATCTTTGGAATTCTCTACCTCAGAGGGCTGTGGATGCTCAGTCGTTGAGTATATTCAAGACTGAGATCGATGGATTTTTGGACACTAAGAGAATCAAGAGATATGGGGATAGGGCTGGGAAGTGGAATTGAGATAGGAGATCAGCCATGATCTTATTGAATGGCGGAGCAAGTTTGAAGGGCCATAAGGCCTACTCCTGTTCCTATTTCTTATGTTCTTACATTCCTTCATCATTGCCGGGTCAATATCCTGGAATTTCCTTCCTAACACCATTGTGGGAGTACCATCACCATCAGGACTACAGTAATTCAAGGAGAAGGCCAACCATCACTTTCTCAGACCAACTAGAGATAGGCAATAAATGTGGCCTTGCCAGCGACACCCACATTCTGAGAACAAATTTTAAAAATCCTCTGTTTGTCTTACCCTTGCTTTGCAGGAATAATCTGGATTTACCTTATCTTTGCTCGTTAATATGTTACATATACTTCAATGAGGTTCACTTAATTGCCTCCTTTCTAGACTGTAAGTTTTTCTCTAAATCTTTCCTTACCAAAATGACCAACAGTGTTGCTCCCGTTTGTATCCTCTTCTAATGTAGACATCCCTTTTCTGTGGTGCAGTAACTAAAATGGAACAAAATATTCCAACTATGGTCTCATCAGAGCACTACAATGACCCAGCACAACATCTGTAGACCTGCATTCTACTTTTCTGAGCATATATCCTAACAGGTGATGCTGGGCTTTCTTCTTGAATGGTTGTAGTTTGAATTGGTGTGATACAACTGAATGGCTTGCCAGGCAGTTAAGAATCAACCATGTTGGTCATATATGGGCCAGACCAAGTAAGGACATGAAGTTTCCTACATGACATTGGTGATGACATATCCATTATCATTCACAGATCCTTTGTTATGTCGCTGTAACCTAATTCAATTCCATCGACTTATGTCCAATATTTACATTTATCACTGTCTCTGAACGACAAAAGGGGAAAGTCATACAGGCTTCCCACTCCTAATCACCTGCTGTAAAATGTGTGTGTGTGTTTGGTTGTGTGTGTGTGTTTGGTGTGTGTGTGTGTGTGTGTGTTTGGTTGTGTGTGTGTGTGTGTTTGGTTGTGTGTGTTTGGTTGTGTGTGTGTGTGTTTGGTTGTGTGTGTGTGTTTGGTCGTGTGTGTGTGTGTTTGGTTGTGTGTGTGTGTTTGGTTGTGTGTGTGTGTGTTTGGTTGTGTGTGTGTGTTTGGTTGTGTGTATGTGTGTGTGTGTTTGGTTGTGTGTGTGTGTTTGGTTGTGTGTATGTGTGTGTGTGTGTTTGGTTGTGTGTGTGTGTGTTTGGTTGTGTGTGTGTGTGTGTGTGTTTGGTTGTGTGTGTGTGTGTCTGGTTGTGTGTGTATGTGTGTGTGTGTGTGTGTGTGTGTTTGGTTGTGTGTGTATGTGTGTGTGTGTGTGTGTGTGTCTGGTTGTGTGTGTACGTGTGTGGGCATCAGGTGGGAGCTGGATTCCAATCAGCTGTGATACCCTTTTCACAAAAACAAAGCAGTTCTGTCTTGTTTTAGTTTTGTTGAGGTTTTTTCATTCAATCACTAATCATAAGGGCCTAGAAATTGGATCACACCCGAATTGGGGGTGACCCTGGTGCAGCACACAATACACGCGCTTAATGTGACTGGCGGCAGAACCATGGCAAATTGGTCTGCCGGCCTCATTAGGAGAGTACCGGCGATCTGCAGACGTCATTTGCGGCCCCCCCAGAGACAGCTCCCCAGTTGCGGAGGGGCAGCAAAATTGGCCAATTCAGATGCCGGCTGAGGGTATCGGGGTGCGGGGGGGAAGCAATCGGGAGGGGGGCGAGCAGTGGCCGGTAGCGATTGTTGGTTTGGCTGCTCAGCGGCTGAAGAAGCAGACCGCAGCATGCATGATACATGCTGTGGTAATTCGTAGTCCAATTTCACAACGGGGCCTGAAACATGCAGTAGGTCCCCCATTTGCATATGCGATTGACCCAACACCAGTTTCAGGCACCATGGACACCTACGGAGCAGCTGTAACCAAAATGGTGGTCGGCACACTTCTGGCGTGGAATGGGTATGCACATGCTGCCCACCATATTGGGATTCCTATCCGCCCGTTTTACATTTGTAAAGTGCGACCCATTTTCTAGGCGAGGGAGATTTAAAACAAACTAGCTACAGTCAAAATCATACCCCAGGCTTAACCCGACACAATTGTTGCAAGTTTTGCTCACTGTCTGCAAAGCTTGAAAGAGGAGGCAATCAACTTTCAAATAAACCAAGACTGTTATTTACTCAGTTGTGCATATGACAGCCAGTTATTTTCAAATGTGGCCAGAAGTTATTCAAGCCCAGGAAATCCCCTTAATTGTTTTCAAAGTCCTCTTTAAGGAACTGTAGCTTTTTGAATCTTTAGCCCCAATTTTAACCTAAAGCGCCCATCGAGATCATGGGAGTATTTGGGGCAGATGCTCAATTTATACCTTGTTGGGTTTGGCAGGAGTTCAGGATAGTACAGCAGTGCTAAGAAATACAAGAAGAAGAGAAACATTGTGAATATATATATGATATATATATATATATATATATATATACACATAAACTAACAACAAAAGAAGAGCTTTTAGATTGCAAACTTTTATCATTTTCCTTTGAGGAGCTAGATAGAAGAATTTATATATATATGATATATATAAGAACATAAGAAATAGGAGCAGGAGTAAGCCAATCGGCCCCTCGAGCCTGCTCCGCCATTCAATAAGATCATGGCTGATCTGATCCTAACCTCAAATCTAAATTCATGTCCAATTTCCTGCCCGCTCCCCGTAACCCCTAATTCCGTTTACTTCTAGGAAACTGTCTATTTCTGTTCTAAATTTATTTAATGATGTAGCTTCCACAGCTTCCTGGGGCAGCAAATTCCACAGACCGACTACCCTCTGAGTGAAGAAGTTTCTCCTCATCTCAGTTTTGAAAGAGCAGCCCCTTATTCTAAGATTATGCCCCCTAGTTCTAGTTTCACCCATCCTTGGGAACATCCTTACCGCATCCACCCGATCAAGCCCCTTCACAATCTTATATGTTTCAATAAGATCGCTTCTCATTCTTCTGAACTCCAATGAGTAGAGTCACAATCTACTCAATCTAATATGTATTAGTATAATATATATATAATGTTTACTGTTATTTATTCACTTGTTCATCTTTTATCAAATAAATTTGCCTAATAGTTGAAACCTAAAAGAAGCGCAGTTGTCATGTTGCTTATCGAAGGCAGGAGAGACATCCGATTGAGGAATAGGGTAATTCCAGTAGTTCAAATAATTAATAGAAAAGTCATTTGTTATGCTGGGCACATTACCAAAAGTTTACTGAGCTATTAAAGAAGATTTTCTCAAAGGCACAGGGAGGTGGAACGCACTCATAAGAGTGAGCTAAAATATAGAAGTCAAAAAATGCAGACTAAAAAGTTAGAAAAAACCCTAAACATGTAATGGGCCGAATTTTGCTGTGAGCAGCGAATCAACAGCGTCAGATGTTCGTTAGACTTGTATTTGCTCATAGATTTTCTATAAGGTTTTGCACGGCAAGTTACTGTTTTCAACGGGACAGCCAAATGATGTGGCACCCTCTACAGGGCATCTGGGACCTGTGTGAACAGGGCAAGCAACTGTGTGTCTCCTTAATCAAACATTGAAGAATCGTTAATAACAGCGCAGAGTCAGAACCAGGAAGTGTAAGTTAGAATAGTAAATTCAATGTCAAATCAGGTACAGAAAGAAAGGGAGGGAAAGAAAGATTGAATTAAGAGACAGAAAGAAAAAGTAAAAGAAAAATTATTCAATTTTTAAAAAAATGTCCAACAATAATTAAAATCTGAAGGAACGAGACTCCACACTTGTAAAAGTTCATTTTCAGTGCCAGAGAGGTTGTTTGGCAGTCATTAAAACTTTCCATGTCGTTAAACTGGTACTTAGACTTGAAATGACTTGACTTAACTTTCTGTGGTGAGTTTAGTCCATATCCGCGATGTCAGTACAGGAACTTCACACCGTTCAATACATTTGAACGGGCAGCCAGCCGCCGAGGTGCCGTTTTTGTACAGCTTTTGGAGGAGCATCGCATCTCGTATTGCAAGGTCCAGATTTCCGTGTTTAACTGCGCATGTGCGGTCGGCGGAAGTTGCTGTTGATTTGCGCATAAATAATGGTGACCGCTGTTAGCCTCATCATTATCTTTACAGCAAAATCCGGCCCAATATATTCCCATAATCGAATAGACTTCAGACACCAACCGTCAAACGTTAAAAATGGCTAGTTGGATAGTGTGTCAGAGGGTTGCTGGCACCAGTGGAACCATACTCGAGCATTATCAGTGTCCTCAGGACAGGATGGGAAAAAACTAAAAAAATAAAGATTTCCAATGAGGACTGGTTCGAATGGGCTTTGGAAATCTCAGGTTGGCCTTTTGTTGTACAACTGGTGACCTCTTGTGGATACCAGTTGTATGACACTTTTAACTGCAAACTGTTTCATGTAATGCCTTTTTGACTGCTAACCTACAAAGTAATTTTTTACAGTTAGCTGATTGATTTAAAACAGTATTTAGATATTTAGTTGAAGTTTCTGTGTAAGTAACATTTTTTTTAGTCTAATTATACTATCTCAAAAGGCCTTCAATAAGGTACCACATAGTAGACTCATGACTAAGGTCAGAGCATGTGGGGTCAGGGGACAAGTAGCAGAATGGATAGCAAGTTGACTACAAAACAGAAAACAGAGAGTAGGGGTTAAAGGTAACTACTCAGACTGTTAAAAGGTGGGAAGTGGTGTTCCACAGGGTCGGTGCTGAGACCACTGTTGTTCACCATTTACATAAACGATTTGGACTGGGAATCGGAAGTACAATTTCAAAATTTGCAGACAACACCAAATTGGGGTGGGGGTGGGGGGAGAGGTCTAGTTAATACCAAGGAGAATTGTGACAAAATACTGTAAGACATCAATAAACTTGCAGAATCGGTGTGTAATTGGCAAATTAATTTCAATATAGTTAAGTGTGAGGTATTACATTTCGGTAGGAAGAATAAGGGGGCAACATACTGCTTGGATAATAAGAGTCTAAATGAGGTAGAGGAGCAGAGGGATCTGGGGGTAAAAATACACATATCACTAAAAGTAGCGATGCAGGTTAGTAAGGTCATAAAAAAAGCAAACCAAGCACTGGGGTTTGTTTCTAGAGGGATAGAATTGAAAAGCAGAAAAGTTATGTTAAACTTGTATAGAACCTTGGTTAGACTGCACTTGGAGCACTGTGAACAGTTCTGGTCTCCATATTATAAAAAGAATATAGAGGCACTGCAGAAGATGCAAACAGGAGTTACTAGGATGATACCAGAACTGAGAGGTTATAACTATCAGGAAATATTGAGCGGGCTAGGGCTCTTTTCTCTAGAAAAGAGAAGACTGAGGGGCGACCTGATAGAGGTCTTTAAGATTATGAAAGGGTTTGATAGGCTAGACATAGAGAAGATGTTTCCACTTGCGGGGGAGACCAGAACTAGGGGCCATAAATATAAGATAGTCACTAATAAATCCAATAGGGAATTCAGGAGAAACTTATTTATCAGAGAGTGGAACTCATGGAGTGGAACAAGGCGTAGTTGAGGTGACTAGCATAGATGCATTTAAGGAGAAGCTAGATAAACAAATGAGGGAGCGAGGAATAGAAGGAAATACTGTTAGGGTTAGATGAAGTAGGGAGGGAGGAGGCTCGTATGGAGCATAAACACCAGCATGGACCTGTTGGGACAAATGGCCTGCTTCTGTGCTGTACATTCTATGTAAATCTACGTAACTTAAAATTTACAAACTTTATTAAATTAATTTTTGTTAAAAACTGCAATCTTACGATTTGCTAGATCATGGCGCTTTTTGTTATATGCTTTTAGAAGTTTTTATAAATTTATTTTCATATTATTTTTAGTTCAACTGTTAGGGAAGTTTTGCAGTGTGGGCTCATGGCTACTGGTGAACTGAACTGATGCTGCTTAAGCTTTTTTTTACATCAGACCCTAAGAATGACCTGAGAGAGAAGTCTTAAGACATTTAAATTATCCACAATTTTCATCATCCAAAATATGAAGCAAGTTATAGCATCTAATACATATTATACCATAAAGTTGTATAAAAAGAACAAGTCAGAATATTCCTTAATTAAAATCAACTAAGAGGCTTATAACATTGTTAATTTTGTTTTGAAACAGCAAGACAACACACTGAAATACATTTCTTTTTCATGACTTCGAAGGAAGTTTCTTCCTATGGTTTTTACTATTGTCTTGTTACAAAGAAAAAAATAAAAGCTATCCAAATATGAAGTAGTGCTTACCACCCATATAATTTTTCACTAATGAGCATCATTATACATCACCAGTGACATGGAGTACTCCCATTCCTCCAGATACAGTCACAAAAATGGGGGAAAAGTTAAATAAACCCACACGTTAAAATTTACAATGCAAATATTATATAAAAAAGACAATTATTTATACTATATATATGTAACATTCATGGTGCTGTACAAGTATCTTCACATTATAACTATCATTACAGGTACCATGCTGACTGCTGTGGTATGGGCTATTGTAAAGGCTGGCAAGGTAGTTCAGCAAGTACTCGAAAAATTGCCAGTTGATACCAGTGTCATGGCCCTCTTCATAACTCTCATTCTGGTGCAGCATGACACTTTGACTGCAAAGTTTTAAGACTGGAGATGGAAGATGTTATGGGGTCTCATTGTGTAGGCGCTATGTGGACTCCTAAGCCCCGGAAATGGTGTCCGAGATATGCACGCACACTTCCGGCGTGACATGCGCAGGACGCCATCTTAGCAAAAGTGGCTGTGCACGCACCTAACGAACACTGGCAGCATATAAAGTAAGGAGATTATGACATTGTGTAACACTGATTTGAAGCAGCCGGCCCAATTTTTGAACTCCCCGCTCCAGCCAACACACTGTCTTAGCCTCCCAAAAGTGAACAGGAGTTAAAGGGCACGAAGGACCCCACCATCAGCGCTATTTAAAGAGATCATGCAGGAGTTTCAGTTTAGTTGCTGGATTAGTTATTCTGGCTGCTGGTATAATTGTGAGTGTTTGTGGAAGTTTCCCATACTTGGAGAAAGTTGATATATTACATAGAGAGTGATCTGGGTGGTCGTGCAGTACTGTTAGTGGCATTTAAAATAGTGTGCTGAACAAAGTTGCTTCTAGACATGGGTGGTCTGCTAAGGCTTCCTCTGGGAATTGAGCCTCACTGGGAACATGCAAGGAGGCCACGCAGAGCAGGACAAACTGCTAGAAGAGGGAGGAGGAGGAGAAGGGCATTCAGCAGAAGGTCATTTCCAACGAGGGCCTTCGGGGACCAATTCTCCCATCTCAACTTCAGCGACGACCTGTGCATCCGACGGCTGGCGTTCATTAAAGAGGTTGTGACTGAAATTTGTCAACTGCTGCAGCCACAACTGCAGCCTCAGAGCAGGGCAAGAACAGCATTGCCTGTAGCTGTCAAGGTAACCGTGGCGTTTAATTTTTACAGCTCTGGCTCCTTTCAGGCTGCTGCTGGTGATATAAGCAACATCTCACAGTTTGCAGTGCACTGCTGTATAAAGGAGGTCACAGAGGCTCTGTACACACTCTGAAACAGATTCATCACATTCCCCCTTGACAAAGTCAAGCAGCATGAGTGAGCACGAGGGTTTGCTCGCATTGCAGGCTTCCCCATGGTGCAGGGTGCCACTGACAGCATTGCCATGCGTGCTCCACATCAGAACTCGGCCACATTCATGAACAGAAAGGGATTCCACTCCCTCAATGTGCAGCTGGTGTGTGACCACACGCAGCGCATCATGCAGGTCAATGCCCGTTATCCTGGCAGCAGTCACGACTCCTTCATTCTGTGGCAGTCCAATGTGCCACCTATATTTCAACCAGCACGGCAAGTCCAAGGCTGGCTACTGGGCGACAAGGGTTATCCCCTCATGAAATGGCTTATGACTCCGGTCTGCAATGCATGCACACGTGCACAGCAGGCAGAAAACGAGAGCCTTTCTGCCACCACACAGAACATCATCGAGCATACCATAGGCATCTTCAAGTAACGCTTCCACTGCCTGGACCACTCTGGAGGAGCCCTGCAGTACTTAGCTGACCAGGTATCAAGATTTGTCATTGTATGCTGCACGCAGCACAACCTCGCCATTATGAGGGGACAGCATTAGCCATTGCCTCTCAGACAAGAACCTGAGCCAGAGATAGAGGAAGAGGAGGAAGAGGCGGAGGAGGAAGTGGAGGAGGAGGAGGAAGTGCAACAGGAAGTGGAGGCAGAAGAGGGGGGCAACAAAGTAGATAGGCCCTGTCTGCCAGGGCTCTGCGTGATCAGATTATTAATGAGAGATACCAGTAACCTCAAGGACCCCATTCACCAACAGTCCCACACTCCTCACCTTTTCTCTCCTACATGACCATCAAATTGTCCCCTTATGATTACACATTGCTTCCTCCCTCAGCCCATCGCAGAACTAAAAACCAACATCAAATGCAAATCCAAATTCAAATTTATAAATTAGCATATGCAATAAAGCAAACAAAATGAAACTATTCACCCTTGTGCATTCCCTTAGTCCCTGTCCTATCCTAGTGCTCTTATGAGGTGCAGCCCAGAGGCTGGAGCATGGTTGGTGGAAGGCTGCTGACCTTCAATTGAGGAGCGAGCAGATGGCCGTGGAGGATGACCTTGAGCAGCTCTGGGCCAGGAGGGCCCGGCTTCAGACTGCACCATCTCGGCCTGGGTTGCAGCACTCTGATCTGGCTGGCTGACAGGCAAGGGCAAGCGCACTGGTGGAGTGGCAGAGGTGAGAACAGGAATGCTGTCATACTGAGAGAGGACAGCAGGTTCGTCTTCCATGGTACCACTGCCACTGTCCCGGGGCGGTGCCTCAGCAATCCTGGTGATCTGCTGGAGAACAGATTGCTGGACTGCTGTGACGCCCTGGAAGCCCCTTTCAACAGTGGTACCCAGAGCCATGATAGTAGCAGTCTGAGCTTCCAAAGCAGCAGTCTGAGCTCCAACTGAAGCTTGCACACCGTTGAGGGCAGCTGTTTGTGATGCAATGGAAGCTGAGACATCGGTCATCAGACGCTACATCATGGTGGGTTCCACAGGTGTGCTGGTGGAGGTGACCACCCGTTCCATGTGGGAAAGGATGAGCTCCAAGCTCTGAACAAAATCCTGTGCCATATTGGAGCTGGACTCCTCCATGACCCTTGATATTGTGGGCAAGCTTTCTGACAGGCTTTCCAGTGCACCAAGCATTTGGTGGTGTACGCCCATCAGTCTTTTTCTGTAGCCTGGCCCATCGAAGTCATCGTCTGACTCCTCTGCAGCAGAACTAGTGAGTGACCTCACTCTCCGGTGAGCTGGCACCTCCGGTATCCATTCCCCCGCACCATCTCCTGTGCACTTGTGCCCGGTGTCTCACCATGTGCAGATCCCGCCTCTATCCTAGCTTCTAAACTACGCGCAATGTCATTATCTGAGCTGGTGGCTGCGAGTGTAAGATCGAGTGATGATATGTCTGCATCATCCCTGTCTTCTTCCTCTGCCTCTGCCTCCTCTGATGGTGCCAGTTCCAGGTCTTGGGTATCTGAAATGACAAAAGGACACAGGTTGAGTTGTGGTATGGGGAGGGGAGAAAGTAAGACGTGCGTGCTCACACCATCTGCAGCACGTGAGTCAAAAACGATTGTGGGATGAGGGAAAAGTGGGAAGTGAGAAGGGGGATTGGGTATGCAGAGACCCTCATCATCCCTACCTCCAGCACCACCAGTGGTCACGGCCGCAGCGACGGACCACGCAATGTTCACCAGCACGGTGTCCTCCCTGGGGGTGAGGATGTATAGGCAAGCATGTCCTCCCCAGGTCTTTCCTGCTCCCTATTATTATGCGCCACCTTCTCCTGCAAGAAAGAGGAAAATGTGTCACTGAGTGTCCTGCAAGATGTTTTGGTGATGTGGCTGTCATGGTTGAATAGCTGCCAGTGTGTGTGATCTGTGAGTTGTGGGTGTGCTGCTTGTAAGTGTGGTATTGTGTGAGGGTGAGATGCAGTATCTGATTCGCAAGGTTGCATGATTGAAAGAGTTTGTTGGTAGGTGGGTGATGGGGGGTGTCGTGTGTGGAGCAGTGGATGAGGCTAGTGGTGCAGTTGGTAGGAGATGCCACTTGACATCACTCACCTTGTCCACTCATGTCAAATCATAGGACTTCTTTCTGCACTGCATCCATATGCGTTGGGTGATGCTCCTGGCATCGACCTCGTCCGCCACAGCCTCCCACTACCTCTTGAGGATGTGTCTGGAGGGCCTTCTGCCCCCCGTCTGTCCACCTCTTCCACCAAGGCCTCCAGTGCACCATCTGAGAACCTTGGTGTACTCTGTCGCAGGCACAGCCATTCCTCAATATCTTCCAGCCCAGGAATCATTTCACACCACCTCCTGCAGCGACAGTGCACCTCCCCTTTAAGAGGTGCAGGCTGCCTTTAAGTAGTGCGAGCCACTCCCAATATCGGGGGCCCCCTGCTGGTGGGTGCAGCCACACACAGCACAGGTAGCGCTGGTTGCACGCAGCAATCAGGTAAATCACCAGGCAGCAAGAATGTTACAAGTTGCCTGCATCTCAATGACTAGGTGTGGGCTAATCGCCCAACTCAATCCCTGTGCCCGTTTTCGGGGGTTAACCAATTTAACCCCCATTGTGTTTCAAATGTTGATAAGTTTAAAGAGACAGGCAGAAAGTTGATCAGAGGTGAATTATTTGCTTTTTGGCCATTGTGCTGATAAAAATTGTAAATGTTTTCTCTTGCAGTAAGGGTGCATTGTAGCAGAAGTTGTTAAGAAGAATGGGGATGTTATTGGATCATCTTTAGCAGAATGGGAGCCCCATTTGGAATATTCTAATACATTTGTTACTTGAAAGAGGAGGAGGAGCATTGGAGGTATGTATTGGTTCTACAGGACTTTTCTGGACTTCACAGAGGTTCAATGCCTTGGCAGGCTTAGATTTACCAATGAGGTAGTCCTACTCAGCTCAGTGTGTTGCCCTCAAAGTTCCTATCTGAATTCAGCGGAATGAATGGCTCTGTGCAGGTGCTTTCCAAAGTGAGATACATTGAATGAGTGTCAGACAAAGTACTGGGTGACTTCATTTGGGAGGGTCCCCTTCTTCTGCTGTATCTGCAGAAACAGAAAGCAGAAAACTGTTAGGAGGACATCATCAGGACAATTTATTGCACAACAGCCTTCCCCAAATAGTTGGCATGGTGTTGCTGATGTATGGTAAATGTGTGTCAGTGCTTGTTTGAGCAACTAGAATGAAGTGCGAAGCAAGTACAAGTGCTGTACAAACCCTGAGCTGGGGCTATGCCACCTTCATAGAATCATAGAAACATAGAATGATACAGCACAGAAGGAGGCCATTCGGCCCATCGTGCCTGTGCTGGCTCTTTGGACGATCTATCCAATTAGTCCCACGTCCCTGCTCTTTCCCTGTAGCCTTGCAATTTTTTTCCCTTCAAGTATTTATCCAATTCCCTTTTGAAAGTTGCTATTGAATCTGCTTCCATTTGCTCTCAGGCAGTGCATTCCCAATCATAACAAGTCGATGCATAAATTTTTTTTTCCTCACGTCACCGCTGGTTCTTTTGCAAATTACCTTAAATCTATGTCCTTTGGTTACTGTCCCTTCTGCCAGGAAATAGTTTCTCCTTATTTACTCTATCAAAACCCTTCATGATTTTAAACACCTCTATTAAATCTCCCCTTAACCGTTTCTGCTCTAAGGAGAACAACCCCAGCTTCTCCAGTCTCTCCAATTATCTGAAGTCCCTCATCCCTGGTACTATTCTAATAAATCTCTTTTGCAGCCTCTCTAAGGCCTTAACATCCATCCTAAAGTGTGTTACATTCTGTATTCAGCCTGGTTCTCTACTGTATTATGAACTTTACATTCGTTATAAGCCTCCTTTTTCTGTTTCATTTTAATCACTCCATGGGCTCGATTTTGCAATGGTGGCATGTTGGCAGCAGGGGGGTGAAGGTGCTCGTGGCAAACCCACATAAACAAAACTTACCGTTTCCAATGTGATCACATGTTGATTGCTGATGATTAACATCCTCTCCGGGTTTCGCGCCCAGCAGCCAGCCTGATTGACAGGCTGGCTGCCGTCAGGAGCTGCAATGCCGGGGTGGTGGGGGCGGGGGTGGGGGGGGGAGAGGGGAAGATCAGGGTGGGGGGAGAGGGGAAGATCGGGGGGGGGGGGTAAGATCGGGGGGAGAGGGGAAGATCGGGGGGGAGAGAGGAAGATCAGGGGGAGAGAGGAAGATCGGGGGATATCAGGGGAAGATCGGGGGGTGAAGAGGGGGACATCGGGGGGACATCGAGGGGGTGAAGAGGGGGACATCAGAGCAGGAGACATTGGACATCGGAGCAGGGTACAAAGGCAGGTTCATTTAGTGTTTTCACTTCTGTCTATGGTTTTTTATTTAATTTATTTAGTTTCTTGTTCCCTGATCCAGCCCTTCGTGAATCAGAAGCGGTGGGCAAACTGCCCAGATAAGTTAAAAATCTTACTAAGTACTTAATCTGTCACAGGTTAAGTGCCTTAAGTACCTCAATGAGGTACATTTGGCTCTTTAACTCCTGCTGGCTTTAATTGCCGGTGGGACTTCCATTTTCGGGTTTCCCGCACGCACACAGGTGGGTCCCTGGGAAACTCGGAAGTCAGAGGGTTGGAGCCAGTTTCCAAACCCGAGCGGGATTTCTGCGATTTTCGGAGCCCCCCTGCCCCCAACGCACCCGCAATTGCCTCCTAAAATCACCCCCTATATCTTTAGAAGGGTATTTTCCACTCTTCTGCAATCTAATTTTCTGCTAGTGAAATCATTTAATCTTACCACTTTAATAGCCATAAGTGAGCCTCTTAATGTCTGTTAGTGAATTTGGCTCATTGCAAACCGGACCTTATGACAAAGAAAGTACATGTAGCATGCAAACCCAAAGGGCCTCAAATTCTCAGGAGCTTTCTGTTCCTCCAGCTCAAGGTTACTGGAGCAGAACTGCATCTACCCAAGCAGAAGGCTACGGGCTCCATCCCAAATTGTAGTGAGTAGTGGGGGAGCCATTTCCATGGTTGATGTGACCCAATGGCACCTACAAGGGCTTTTCACTAGTGCCTGCCTAGATCCGTCCTTGTGTGGCAGAGCAGCCCACACCCATCCACCTGAGGTTCTCAAAGGCTGAAAGAATGGATACTTTAAATCATCTTCAACTCCTAAAGAAGCTACTTCCCTCAGCGACCAATTATCTTTGGTCTGCTAAAGGTCTAAGGCATTTGCTGGGGTTTCAGCAGAACTTACACCAGCTCTCAGCTGGAGAGAGTTCTACTGTGGCCTTATAAGGATGTACTGGTTGGAATTACCACGGTAGCCCAGAAACTCCACAGACACACCATCTTGACGTGGGAAGGGTTAGGCAGAAGAATCGCCCTCTACCCCTGATGGAAAATGATAATCGGTAAGAAACATGGTGAATCCCAGCAGAATTGAAGTCAATGGGGTCAAAGACAAACTCTTCCAAAGGCTGGAATCACACCTGGCACAATAGTAGATGTTGTGGTTGTTGGAGGCCAATCATTGCAGCCCCAGGACTTCACTGCAGGAGATCTTCAGGTAGTGGCTTCGGCCCAACTATCCCCAGCTGCTTCATCAATGACTTTTCCTCTGTCATAAGGTCAGGTGTGGGCCTGTTCGCTGATTATTCCATGGTGTTTAGCTCCATTCAGAACACCTCCAATAATGAAACAGCCCATGACAGCCTACAGCAAGACCTGGATAACCTCAATTCTTGGACTGACAAGTGGCAGATAACATTCACACCACATAAGTGCTGGGTAACAATCATCTTGATCAAGAGAAATCTTAGCCATCTATCCCTGACCTGCAACAGCACCACCATTACCACGTCCTCCATCAGCAATATCTCGGGGATCACCATTAACCCAAAGCTTAATTGTATCAACCCTACCGACACTGTAGCTACAAGAACTGAGCAGAAGCTGGGTACTCTGTGATAATTGGCTCACCTCCTGACCCCTCAAAGCTTCTCCACCATCTACAAGGCTCAAGTCAGGAATGTGATGGAACATTCACCACACTCCTGGATTTGCGATTGCCCATTTTACACTACAGCACAAAGTCAAAAATTACCCCCGAGGACTCTCCCATTTAAGAAATTTGCTCTATGCGCTGTGCAAAACGACTGTCCTTCATTCTACTGTATATAAAAGTCTCAGTCTCATTCATGTCCTCAGTTCTTTAACCATAGAAGGCAGCATTGAGTTCCAAACAACACTCGCACTAAACCATTTATGGTAAATGATTAACAGCTCCTAATCGAAACTTGATTGATACTGTGCATCTGATGATTTTACTCTACAGGACAACAAACTATGTTTGCTTTTAAAATGTGCTGGAACGCAGATATAAATGGACAACTTGCACTGTATATTTTTAGCAAAATGCTATATAAAGTTATATTGATATCCATATAGTATTAATATAGATATTAATATCTGAGGTGGTGCATTTTGGTACGAAGAATAAGGAGGCTACATACTGCTCGGGTAACAAGAGTCCAATTGGATAGAGGAGCAAAGGGATCTAGGGGTACAGATACACACATCACTAAAAGTAGCAAAGCAGGTTAATCAGGCCATAAAAAGGCTATCCAAGTATTGGGATTCATTTCTAGAGGGATAGAATTGAAAAGCAGAGAAGTTATGTTAAACTTGTATAGCATCTTGGTTAGACCATACTTGGAGTACTATGGACAATTCTGGTCTCCATATTATTAAAAGGATATAGAGGCTTTGAAGAAGGTACAAAATAGATTCACAAGGCTGATACCAGAACTGAGAGGATATACTTATCAGGAAAGGCTGAACAGGCTGGGGCTCTTTTCTCTAGAAATGAGAAGGCTGAGGTGTGTCCAGATAGTGGTCTTTAAGATAATGAAAGGGTTTGATAGGGTAGACGTAGAGAAAATGTTTCCACTTGTCGGGGAGTCCAAAACTAGAGGTCATAAATTTAAGATAGTCTCTAATAAATCCAATAGGGAATTCAGGAGAAACTCCTTTACCCAAAGAGTGGTAAGAATGTGGAACGTGCTACCACAAGGAGTAGTTGAGGCAAATAACATAGATACATTTAAGGGGAAGCTAGATAAGTACACAAGGGAGAAAGGAATAGAAGGATATGCTGATAGGGTTAGATGAGGTAGGGAAGGAGGAGGCTTGTACGAGGCATAAATGCCGGCATAGAACAGTTGGGCCAAATGGCTTGTTTCTGTGCTGTAGATGTAGATTCGATGTAACTCAATGTACATCTGTATGAAATATGTTACAAGATACATACAAGATCTGAAAATTACCTTACCTGGAGGTCAGAAAAGAAATGAGAGGTAGACCAGAGGGATCTTTGTGGGTGCAAGCTAAATTTATTTAAATGAAGAAGACCTTATGCATAATAGGAAATCTAACATTCTTCTCCTTTGTCCAACCACCACATATAAATAAGAGTATACCAAATTAGTGTAGAAACTGGCGGAGCAAATCTGAGGGCCAATTTCTTCAGGCCAACCTGGAGAACAGCAGTGTCAAAGTACTTAGATCAGGTTAAGATAATAATGCTAAGGAAAAACACAAAAAAGTAGCAACTGCATTGTTGGGTTTATATTAGATATTATCATATATCCCTATTGCCCTTATGTGGAGGTATTATAGGATATTATCATACATCCTTTACCTCTAATACAAGTTCAAGGAGCAGGGAAACAATGAAAAACATCTGATTGACACTTTTTAAAATCAAGTCGTTGAGATAATAAAACATAACCCCATACATGCAGTGTATATGAGATATAGTAACCAATAATTCTTACATACCCCAGGAGATATTGGGGGTTGAATTGAATAACCCCCGAAAAGTAACATTCGTGCTGCCTACTGATTTAAATGATAGCAGCGTGCAGCCAGCTGTCGATTGGCTGTACGCATCAACAGGGGGCCTCGATATCAGGAGTGGCTATAGTCACTTAAAGGCAGCCTACAACTGTTAAAGGGGACATGCACTGTGGCTGCAGGAAGTGGTGGGAGTCATGTGAGAAGTGATTCCTGGGCTGTGATACTTGGAAGAATGGCTGGGCCTGAGAGACAGCGTGCACCAAGGTTCTTTGATGATGCACTAGAGGCCTTGGTGCAAGAAGTGGACAGAAGGAGGGGCTTCCTATAGCCACAAGGGGGCAAAAGGTCCTCCAGAAATATACTCAAGAGGCAGTGGGAGGAAGTAGCGGACGAGGTCAATGCCAGGATCATAGCGCTAAAAACATGGATACAGTGCAGGACGAAGTTAAGTGATTTGACACGAGTGGTCAAGGTGGGTGAGTTCAAGTTTCAAGTGGCATATCCTACCAACTGCACCACTAACCTCATCCACTGCTCAATGCACTACTCCCCCATCACCCACCTACCTTTCAATCAGTACTCAACCTTTCAAATCAGATGCTTCATCTCATCCTCACACATTACCACTGTTACAAGCCGCACGCCCACAACTCACAGGTCACACACACTGGCAGCTATTCAACCATGACAGCCACATCAGCCAAACATCTTGCAGGACACTCACCGACATACTTTCCTTTTTCTTGCAAGAGAAGATGGCGCATAACAGGCAGGAAGAAAGAACTGGAGGAGGACAGGCACGCTTACACATCCTAACTCCCGTGGAGGAGACAGTGCTGGCCATCGTGGGAAAGGCTATCGCTGAGGCCGTGGCCACCGGCAGTGCTGGAGGTATCGATGATGAGGGTCTCTGCATACCCAATCCTCCTTCTCACTTCCCACTTATCCCTCATCCCACAACCTTTTCTGACTCACGTGCTGCAGATGGTGTAAGCACACACGTCTTACTTTCTCCTTTCCCCGCACCACAACTCAACCCATGTCCCTTTGTCATTTCAGATACCCAAGAACTGGAACCTGCACAGTCAGAGGAAGGCGATAGCGACGATGAACACACCGTCACTCGATCTTACGCTTGCAGCCATCAGCTCAGAGACTGACACTGCGTGTACTTTGGAGGCTAGGATAGAGGAGGTGAGACAACGTTGTAGTCAATTTTGACTCTCTGTTAAATGTTCAAGACTGACACCATAATGGTTAATATCCATATGACTTTATTTAGCACAAGCAAGAATCAGTACCTTACAGTATTTAAGCAGTAGTTTACAAAGCACAATTGAGAATTACATTATCCCGTTGTCCTTTGGGTAGAAGCCGTGGCCTCGTTCCCCGTTCCTTCATGCACGTACTCTTGTTCTCATTTACCTGCCTGGTACTCTCTTTTCTGTCCTCTACACTTAACAAAGGCTCAGACTCCTCAGTTATACCCCCCAAAAAAACGGAACTGTGGCAAAATACATCCAATCAGGTATTTTCCAAAATACTCTTTAATTTACCCAATCAAATGGACAACACATAGTTGTCCAGAAGAGCCAGTGCCTTGTGCCCCCCCCCCCTTATCTCTCCTTATCTCTAGCACAATGTTCCTCAGTCCCTGCAGTTGATAAATCACCCTATAGGCCTCGAAGGTGACAAGAGATGGCTAGCTCCAGCATTCCAGTATGTCTGAAGAAGTGGGGAGTACTGTTATGTTCCTCCCTTAGTTTACAATAACAAGATTCTCATGGCTGTTAGTGCCTTCAGCTGCAGTAAGTTAATTTAAAGGCAGTCTATGTTATAGTACAGTACTTTCAGCTAAAGCTTTAACTAATTAACCCTTTTGAGCCTGCTTCTCCTAAATACCTTAACCTATATTTCCTTACACCGGGCACAAGTGTGCAGAAGCCAGAGCAGGGAGAAAGGATACCGCAGGCGGCAGCTCGCCAGAGGGCAAGGTCGCTCACTAGTTCTTCTGCAAAGGAGTCAGATAATGACTTTGATGGGCCAGGCTACAGAAGAAGGCTGATGGGCGTACACAACCATATGCTTGGTGCACTGGAAAACCTACCAGAAAGCCTGCGCACAATGTCAAGGAGCATGGAAGAGTCCAGCTCCAACTTGGCACAGGGCTTTGTGCAGAGCTTGGAGCCCATCCTTTCCCACATGGAACGGGTGGTCACCTCCATCAGCATACCTGTGGAACCATGATACAGTGTCTGGTGACCGATATCACAGCTTCCATTGCAGCACAAACATCTGCCATCCAAGGTCAGGCTGCTGCTTTGGAGCGCAGACTGCTGCTATCGTGGCTCTGGGTACCACTGTTGAAAGGGGCTTCCGGGGCATCACAGCAGTCCAGCAATCTGTTCTCCAGCAGATCACCAGGATTGCTGAGGCGCCGCCCCGGGAGAGTGGCAGTGGCGCCATGGAAGACAAACCTGTTGTCCTCTCTCAGGATGACAGCATTCCTGCTCCCACCCCTGCCACTCTGCCAGTGCCCCTGCCCTTGCCTGTCATCCAGCTAGGCCAGACTGCTGCAGCCCAGGCCAAGATAGTGTAGTCTGAAGCCGGGCCCTCCCGGCCCAGAGCTTCTCAAGGTCATCCTCCACGGCCATCTGCATGCTCCTCAATTGAAGGTCAGCAGCCTTCCACCACCCACGCTCCAGCCACTGGGGATGCACCTCGTAGGAGCACTAGGAAAGATAAAGGCACACGAACAACAGGCACTGAGGGAATGAACAAGGGTGAATGGTATCAGTTTGTTTGCATAATTTCATGTGTTAATTTATAAATGTGGATTTGAATTTGTATTTGGTGGTTTTCATTTCTGCGATGAGCTGAGGGAGGAAGCAATGTGTAATCATAAGGATGATTGATGGTCATGTGAGAGAGGAAAGGTAAGGAGTGTAGGACTATTGGTGAATGCGGAGGTGTCATTGAGGTTACTGGTATCGCTCATTAATAATCTGATCGCACAGGCCCTGGCAGACAGGGCCTGTCTACCTTGTAGCCTCCCTGCCTCTTCCTTCATTTCCTGCTGCACTTCCTCCTTCTCCACCTCCACTTCCTCCTCCTCCACCTCTTCCTCCTCTTCCTCTGCCCGTTGCTCAGTTTCTCGCCTGACAGGTGGCGGCAAGGGCTGTTCCCTCATAATGGCCAGGTTGTGTAGCATGCAACATACAACGACAAATCTTGATACCCACTCAGCTGAGTACTGCAGGGTTCCTCCTGAGCGGTCCAGGCAGCGGAAGGGTTGCTTGAGGACGCCTATGGTGTGCTCTATGATGTTCCGTGTAGTAGCAAGGCTCTCATTGTACGCCTGTGTGTGTGCGTTCCTGACCGGAGTCATGAGCCATTTCATGAGGGGACAACCCTTGTCGCCCAGTAGCCAGTCTTGGACTTGCCATGCTGGTTGAAATATAGGTGGCACATTGGACTGCTGCAGGATGAAGGAATCATGACTGCTGCCAGGACAGCGGACATTGACCTGCATGTTGCACTGCGTGTGGTCGCACGCCAGCTGCAAATTGAGGTAGTGGAATCCCTTTCTTTTCATGAACATGGCTGAGTTTAGATGTGGAGCACGCATGGCAACATGCGTGCAGTCAATGGCACCCTGCACCATGGGGAAGCCTGCAATGCGAGCAAACCCTCCTGCTCGCTACTGCAGCTTGTCTCTGGCAAGAGGGAATGAGATGAATCTGTTTTTGATGCGTACAGAACCCCAGTGATGTCCCTTATACAGCAGTGCACTGCAAACTGTGAGATGTTGCTTATATCACCGGCAACAGCCTGAAAGGAGCCAGAGCTGTAAAAATTAAGAACCACGGATACCTTGACAGCTACTGGCATTGCTGTTCTTGCCCTTCTCTGATGCTGTAGTTGTGGCTGCAGCAGTTGACAAATTTCAGTCACGACCTCTTTAGTGAACGGCAGCCATCGGATGCACTGGTTATCTCTGAAGTTGAGGTAAGAGAATTCGTCCCTGAGGACTCTCCTTGGATATGGCCTCCTGCTGAGTGCCCTGCTTCTCCTCCCTCTTCTTGCAGCTTGTCCTGCTCTGCGTGGCCTCTCTTCATTCTACCAGTCATGTTCAATTCCCAGAGGAAGCCTTAGCAGGCCACTCATGTCTGAAAGCAACTTTTTCCAGCACACTATTTTAAATGTCACTAACAGTACTGCAAGACCAGCCACAACACTCTCCATAGAATATTGCAACTTTAGCCAAGTATAGGAAACTTCCAAAAATACATACAAGTGTACCAGCAGCCAGAATAACTAATCCAGCAACTAACCTGTAACTCCTGCATGATCCCTTTAAATAGTGCTGTTCAGGGGTCCTTCATGTCGTTTAAGTCCTGTTCAGCTGTGCAAGGTTAAGTGCACTGGCTGGAGCGTGGAGTTCCAAAAGGTCGCCGGCTGCTTCAAATCAGCATGGCACACTGATTCTCATCAAAATCTCCCTACTTTACATGCTGCTGGTAGTCATTACGTGTGTGTGCGCAAACCCCTTTACCAAGATGGTGTCCTGCGCGCATCTCGGAGGCCATTTTCGGGACTTAGGTGTCCACATAGCACCTACAAAACGGGTGCTTCGTGGCCCAGTTCCGCCCCCATTGTCTTTGCTGCATACGCTAGCCTCACAAAGAGTAGATTGAAGAGTCCTCTTTTTTACTCTGAGCTTCAGGGTGTTGTATTCTTATATGGTTCATTATGTAGGACAAATGTGTGGATCAGATGTCATCACTACCTGCCTGTCTGTATGCATCCCTTGTTGTGTACGCCTTTGATGTCATCTCTTCCAATATATATTGCCAAAGAAACATTGGGCGCTGAATTGGGCCGTGTAGCGCCCGTTGAAAGGCCTGACAAAAGTCTCGTCCTGCCTGTGTAGGGGCCATTGGGTGCAGGGTAATAGCGGATCACGCTACCCCCGCCCAAAAACAGGCCCTACCCAATCTTTTCCCCCATTATCTCTTATCTACATTGGCAATCAAAAGAAACAGCTGTTGACCAGCTTTCAACAGTTTTTACTATACTTACTGGATTGTTTCTCTACAAATATCACTTGACAAAATCAAATACCAAAAAAGGAACACTTTCTCTCCCTTCCCAGTGGGAAAGTGACTAGTTTCCATTGATAAATCTCCATTCAACATCCAGCCCTAATAATTTTTGGCGCTACGCAGCCTCCCGAGGTGCCAGGATGGCGTCTTGGCTGTGCATGCACGTTTCCAGCGTGACGTGTCCTGGACGTCATCTTGGTATAGGAGTTAGCGTAGGCGCAGATAACGAATGCCGGAAGCATGTAAAGTAAATAGAAAATGGATACAATCAGTGTGCAATGCTGATTTAAACTAATAAACACCATTTTAGGACTTAATGCTCAACTCAATGCACAGTCTTAATCCTGACCATCTGAACATGTCTTAGAGTGCCTGGAGGACCCCCACCAGCGCTATTTAAAAGGACCATGCAGCATTCACTTGTTAGTGGCTGGATTATTGCTTCTGGCTGCTGAGACATTTGAACTGTTTTTGGAGGTCTCCTATACTTGAATACTAGGTTTAGGGAACATAGCTTAAGATTTGGAGCCAAGACATGCAGGAGTGAATTTAGGAAATGCTTCTACACGCAAAGAGTGGGAGAAGTTTGGAACGATCTTCTGCAAACGGCAGTTGATGCTAGCTCAATTGTGAAGTCTAAATCTGAGATTGATAGATTTCTGTGAACCAAGGGTATTACCGAGGGGCTAAATGCCACTGCCACTAGCTGCCTCCTGTGATATGCGCCACCTTCTCCTGCAAGAAAGCGGGACGTATGTGTGGGTGATGTGCCTGTCATGGCTGAACAGTTGCCAGTTTGTGTGGCCTGTGAGTTGTGGGTGGGCGGTTTGCAATAGTGGTAATGTGTGAGGGTGAGAGGAAGCATCTGATTGGCAGAGTTGAGTACTGATTGAAAGAGTTTGTTGGTAGGTGGGTGATGGGGGGTGTAGTGCTTGGAACAGTGGATGCGGCTAGTGGTGCAGTTGGTATGAGATGCCACTTGACAGTTGGCCTCACTCACCTTGACCACTCATGTCAAAACAATGAACTTCTTCCTGCACTGCATCCATGTTCGTGATGCTGTGCGCCTGGCATTGACTTTGTCCCTCGCTGCCTCCCACTGTCTTTTGGTTATATGTCCCTCCCCCACTGCGGATATAGGATGTCCCTCCTTTTGTCCACCTCTTGCACCAAGGCCTCTAGTGCATCAGCAGAGAACCTTGGTGCATGTACTCTCACAGGCCTGGTACAAACTCAGATCGGCAGATTGGTGAGGTCTGGTGTGCAGATTGAAGGATGTGGATTTAGTGAGGCCCTAGTCAAGAAGAAGAAGGAGGCATATGACATGCATAGGCAGCTGGGATCAAGTGGATCCCTTGAAGAGTATAGAGATTGCCGGAGTAGAGTTAAGAGAGAAATCAGGAGGGCAAAAAGGGGACATGAGATTGCTTTGGCAGATAACGCAAAGGAGAATCCAAAGAGCTTCTACAAATACATAAAGGGCAAAAGAGTAACTAGGGAGAGAGTAGGGCCTCTTAAGGATCAACAAGGTCATCTATGTGCGGAACCACAAGAGATGGGTGAGATCCTGAATGAATATTTCACATCGGTATTTACGGTTGAGAAAGGCATGGATGTTAGGGAACTTGGGGAAATAAATAGTGATGTCTTGAGGAGTGTACATATTACAGAGAGGGAGGTGCTGGAAGTCTTAACGCGCATCAAGGTAGATAAATCTCCGGGACCTGATGAAATGTATCCCAGGACGTATTGGGAGGTTAGGGAGGAAATTGCGGGTCCCCTAGCAGAGATATTTGAATCATCGACAACTACAGGTGAGGTGCCTGAAGATTGGAGGGTAGCAAATGTTGTGCCTTTGTTTAAGAAGGGCGGCAGGGAAAAGCCTGGGAACTACAGACCGGTGAGCCTGACATCTGTAGTGGGTAAGTTGTTAGAGGGTATTCTGAGACACAGGATCTACAGGCATTTGGAGAGGCAGGGACTGATTAGGAACAGTCAGCATGGTTTTGTGAGAGGAAAATCATGTCTCACAAATTTGATTGAGTTTTTTGAAGGGGTAACCAAGAAGATAGATGAGGGCTGTGCAGTAGACGTGGTCTACATGGACTTCAGCAAAGCCTTTGACAAGGTACCGCATGGTAGGTTGTTACATAAGGTTAAATCTCATGGGATCCAAGGTGAGGTAGCCAATTGGATACAAAATTGGCTTGACGATAGAAGACAGAGGGTGGTTGTAGAGGGTTGTTTTTCAAACTGGATGCCTGTGTCCAGCGGTGTGCCTCAGGGATCGGTGCTGGGTCCGCTGTTATTTGTTATTTACATTAATGATTTGGATGAGAATTTAGGAGGCATGGTTAGTAAGTTTGCAGATGACACCAAGATTGGTGGCATTGTGGACAGTGAAGAAGGTTATCTAGGATTGCAACGGGATCTTGATAAATTGGGCCAGTGGGCCGATGAATGGCAGATGGAGTTTAATTTAGATAAATGTGAGGTGATGCATTTTGGTAGATCGAATCGGGCCAGGACCTACTCCGTTAATGGTAGGGCGTTGGGGAGAGTTATAGAACAAAGAGATCTAGGAGTACAGGTTCATAGCTCCTTGAAAGTGGAGTCACAGGTGGATAGGGTGGTGAAGAAGGCATTCGGCATGCTTGGTTTAATTGGTCAGAACATTGAATGCAGGAGTTGGGATGTCTTGTTGAAGTTGTACAGGGCATTGGTGAGGCCACACTTGGAATACTGTGTACAGTTCTGGTCACCCTATTATAGAAAGGATATTATTAAACTAGAAAGAGTGCAGAAAAGATTTACTAGGATGCTACCGGGACTTGATGGTTTGACTTATAGGGAGAGGTTAGACAGACTGGGACTTTTTTCCCTGGAGAGTAGGAGGTTAAGGGGTGATCTTATAGAAGTCTATAAAATAATGAGGGGCATAGATAAGGTAGATAGTCAAAATCTTTTCCCAAAGGTAGGGGAGTCTATAACGAGGGGGCATAGATTTAAGGTGAGAGGGGAGAGATACAAAAGGGTCCAGAGGGGCAATTTTTTCACTCAAAGGGTGGTGAGTGTCTGGAACGAGCTGCCAGAGGCAGTAGTGGAGGCGGGTACAATTTTGTCTTTTAAAAAGCATTTGGACAGTTACATGGGTAAGATGGGTATAGAGGGATATGGGCCAAGTGCAAGAAATTGGGACTAGCTTAGTGGTATAAACTGGGCGACATGGACATGTTGGGCCGAAGGGCCTGTTTCCATGTTGTAACTTCTATGATTCTATGATTCTATGATAACCTTTATTCAATGTTTTAACATAAACTCATCAGTGTGTAAACATAGGGACGGGACCTGCATCTGTGTTTTACGTGTGCGATGTCTAATCTCCATTCAGACTCCGTGCAGACAGTAGACTGTTATTTTCAGCAAATAACAGATACCAGCTACTTCTAAGAGATTTCTAACAGACAGCCTGCCTTTAGGAGATTGGAGCTCCCCCTTCTGGTGGAAAGTGCAAATTGCATGGAATCCTTCTTCAACGCTGATTTCCGACGCAGATTGCAGGTAAGTCCTCAGGCCTGGCGATAGCCTCGTCCTGCTTGCGCAGGGACCATTGGGTGCGGGGTAATAGCAGATCACGCTACCCCTGCCCAAAAACAGGCCCGATCCAATCAAAAGAAACAGCTTGTTGACCAGCATTCAACAGTTTTTACTATACTTACTGGATTATTTCTCTACAAATATAACTTAACAAAATCAAATACCAAAAAAGGAACACTTCCCAGTGGGAAAGTGACTAGTTTCCACTGATAAATCTCCATTCAACATCCAGCCCTAATAATCATGCAAGTTTGGTAATGCACAGTGAGTAACTGTAGTTAGAAATGGTAGGAAGTGATTTCACATCTACAATTCACCACAGTGCACGTCAACTCTTAACCAACGTTGTACTTTTATTTCAACTGTGCTACATTCCAAACTTCTTACAATATTTCTTCTGCATATCGAGAAATGAAACTAGCAGGAACGCAATGTTCTCAGGATGTGGGTGAAGCCAGAAAGGCCACTTTTATTGTAAAATATCCTTCTGTGCATTCAACAATTTTAAAAGATGCTTTTACATTGCTGTGTCAGTTTCAGGTCGGAGGTCTATACCACCTCGGGCACTGCTCTTTCTCATTTACATTTCCACCTGGCACCGTTCTCCATCAAATATTAGCCAAAAATGAAGTGGACAAATTCAGCAGCAGTTTACAAGACTCAGAAAAAAGTAGAAAAAATAAGTTGGGTGGGTTATATTTTTAAGTGCAACTAAAGGTGTGAGACCCATAGGGCCGATTTTAACCCCCCACCCACTGAGCAGGAATGGTGCAGGCGGGGTGGTCTGGGGTGGTTATGATGGTAGGGGGGTTCCCAATGCGTTCCCGCCTCTCATTATTTTTACTTGCCTGGCTTCAAGTACCGGAAGGCCACCAGCCTCAGAAGAGAGGGCCTAATTTAAATGGCAGTGTCACGTCCCGATGACGTCATCAGGATGCTCACGACATTTTAACAGCGGACCTGACTACAGACCACGTGGTCTTCATCCTGGCAGAATAAACCGGCAGCACCAGGGATCCAGGTCCAGGAAAGTGATTTTTAAAAAGCATTTAAAGGTTCCTTGTGAGCCATACATAGCAGGAGTGTTCGTCCTGGCCCCATAAGGATACTTTGGGCCTCCCTTGCCCCAGGCTTCCCCGGATAAAACCTGAAGTGAACATTTTCAGAACAAAGTACTTCTTATCTATGTAATTGAGTAAGGTATCTCCTATCTGATAGGGAGGTTTCTTCAATTTAATTATGCATTTCTGCCACCCTATAGAGATCAGTGGGTTGATTTTTGTGCTTGGCGTAGATCGGATGGGGGGACGTCTGCTTCGCCTGCCCAACGCAGTCAGTGAGAGGCGCAGGCCATTTTTGTGGTCAGGTCTCATTTAAATTGTGGGCAAAACGGTGGCAGATGGATTTCAACGCAGGTAAGTGTGAGGTGGGATATGTCACTTTGACTCTGGTTACTGCTAGGTTATTTTCCCCAGGCTGATCATTTGTGATCTGATATGCAGAAGGTCACATCAAAGGCATTATTCCATTAACCCCATGTTTTGACTGTGAAGCAAATAGAAACCAGGAGAAGTATCTGAGTAAAAACCAACAATGTAACAGGAATATTTGCCTATTTTTCTTACAAGAGTGAGAAAAAGAATGTGTTGAACACTTGGAGATATAAAGAATAGGATAAAGTATATAAAAATTATATAAAGAAAGAAAGAAAGACAAAGACAGAAAGAAGACAAAGAGAAACATAAAGAATCAGGGAGTGGGAATCAAACAGAGAAACTCAATTTTTGGAAACATTTAGAATCATAGAAAGGTTTCAGCACGGAAGGAGGCCATTCGGCCCATCAAGTCCGTGCCGGCTCTATGCAAGAGCAATCCAGATAGTCCCACTCCTCCGCCCTATCCCCGTAGCCCTGCAAATTTTTTCCTTTCAAGTACTTATCCAGTTCCCTTTTGAAGGTCATGATTGAATCTGCCTCCACCACCCCCTCGGGCAGTCCATTCCAGATCATAACCACTCGCTGTGTAAAAAAGTTTTTCCTCATGTCACCTTTGGTTCTTTTGCCAATCACCTTAAATCTATGTCCTCTGGTTCTTGACCCTTCCGCCAATTGTAACAGTTTCTCTCTATCTACTCTGTCTAGACCCTTCATTTGTAAACAATTTTACAACACCAAGTTATAGTCCAGCAATTTTATTTTAAATTCACAAGCTTTCGGAGGCTTCCTCCTTCCTCAGGTAAATGTTCAGGAGCTCCTCGAAGCCTACGCATTTATACATATAGAACAATACATGGTGTTTACAGAATGCCCCTGCAACTGCCCGTTGCCAAGGCAATCACCGTGTTCAGACAGAGAGGTGTCACCTGCAGAACCCCCGAATACACATTCAACAAAAAAACAAACAGGAAAAAAAACAGAGAGAGGCAGAAACATCCGGAAGGCAGAGAAAGCCAGCAAATGACCCATTATATTAAAAACAGATAACATTTGTTCGCTGGTGGGGTAACGTGTAGCGTGACATGAACCCAAGATCCCGGTTGAGGCCGTCCTCATGGGTGCGGAACTTGGCTATCAATTTCTGCTCGACGATTTTGCGTTGTCGTGTGTCTCGAAGGCCGCCTTGGAGTACGCTTACCCGAAGGTCGGTGGATGAATGTCCATGACTGCTGAAGTGTTCCCCGACTGGGAGGGAACCCTCCTGTTTGGCGATTGTTGCGCGGTGTCCGTTCATCCGTTGTCGCAGCGTCTGCATGGTCTCGCCAATGTACCATGCTCTGGGGCATCCTTTCCTGCAACGTATGAGGTAGACAACGTTGGCCGAGTCACAGGAGTATGAACCATGCACCTGGTGGGTGGTGTCCTCTCGTGTGATGGTGGTATCTGTGTCGATGATCTGGCATGTCTTGCAGAGGTTACCGTGGCAGGGTTGTGTGGTGTCGTGGACGCTGTTCTCTTGAAAGCTAGGTAATTTGCTGCGAACGATGGTCTGTTTGAGGTCGGGTGGCTGTTTAAAGGCGAGTAGTGGAGGTGTGGGGATGGCCATAGCGAGGTGTTTGTCCTCATTGATGACATGTTGAAGGCTGCGGAAAACATGGCGTAGTTTCTCCGCTCCGGGGAAGTACTGGACGACAAAGGGTACTCTGTTGGTTGCGTCCCGTGTTAGTCTCCTGAGGAGGTCTATGCGATTTTTTGCTGTGGCCCGTCGGAACTGTCGATCGATGAGTCGAGCGTCATATCCCGTTCTTACTAGGGCGTCTTTCAGCGTCTGTAGGTGTCCATCGCGTTCCTCCTCGTCTGAGCAGACCCTGTGTATTCGCAGGGCCTGTCCATAGGGGATGGCCTCTTTGACGTGGTTAGGGTGGAAGCTGGAAAAGTGGAGCATCATGAGGTTGTCCGTGGGCTTGCGGTAGAGTGAGGTGCTGAGGTGCCCGTCTTTGATGGAGATTCGTGTGTCCAAGAAAGAAACTGATTCTGAGGAGTAGTCCATGGTGAGCTTGATGGTGGGATGGAACTTGTTGATGTTATCGTGTAGTCTCTTTAGTGATTCCTTGCCGTGTCTGTTTGGCGGTATAACGTAGCTGGTCTGCTGTGTCCTGAGTACAGGTTGAGAGTATGGACTCTATCTTGGTTTCGAGGTTGTGGCGTCTGCTGTAGAGTTGGTGTATGAGATGGTTGCGGAGTGTGCGAGAGGTACGGCGGCAGAGTCTCTCAGCGTAATCCGAGTTGTATGTGGACTTGAGTGGGTTCGTGATCTGGAGTCCTTTCGGGATCTAGTCTGCTTTCTTGCAGCTCTGTAAAAACTTGATGTCTGTGTCTAAATGCGCGATCTTCTTGGATATCCTTTCCACTGTGAGCCGGCAGTTTGTGGTGTCGATGGTAGTCATGATGTGGAGATGCCGGTGATGGACTGGGGTTGACAATTGTAAACAATTTTACAACACCAAGTTATAGTCCAGCAATTTTATTTTAAATTCACAAGCTTTCGGAGGCTTCCTCCTTCCTCAGGTAAATGTTCAGGAGCTCCTCGAAGCCTACGCATTTATACATATAGAACAATACATGGTGTTTACAGAATGCCCCTGCAACTGCCCGTTGCCAAGGCAATCACTGTGTTCAGACAGAGAGGTGTCACCTGCAGAACCCCCGAATACACATTCAACAAAAAAACAAACAGGAAAATAAACAGAGAGGCAGAAACATCCGGAAGGCAGAGAAAGCCAGCAAATGACCCATTATATTAAAAACAGATAACATTTGTTCGCTGGTGGGGTAACGTGTAGCGTGACATGAACCCAAGATCCCGGTTGAGGCCGTCCTCATGGGTGCGGAACTTGGCTATCAATTTCTGCTCGACGATTTTGCGTTGTCGTGTGTCTCGAAGGACCCTTCATGATTTTGAATACCTCTATCAAATCTCCTCGCAACCATCTCTGTTTCAAGGAGAACAACCCCAGCTTCTCCAGTCTATCCACGTAACTAAAGTCCCTCATCACAGGAATCATTCTAGTAAATCTCTTCTGCACCCTCTCTAAGGCCTTCACATCTTTCCTAAAGTGCGGTGCCCAGAATTGGAGACAATACTCCAGTTGTGGCCGAACCAGTGTTTTATAAAGTTTCATCATGACTTTCATACTTTTGTACTCTATACCTCTATTTATAAAGCTCAGGATCCTTTTTAAATTCCATTTTCTTATGCTTATTCTTGTTTTCACGTTCTGTCCATCTGTGTTAGAGTTAAGTTTTGTTTGTAGAAGTTTCTGCCCGTTGTCATAAATTATCTGAGGAGTTAATGACTACGTCGGCAAAATACATGACTTGGAGAGATTTGCTATTGAGCTAAAGTATGTGTGGCATGGTGTGAAGTTTGCAAAGAAGGATGGTTACATACACATGATGCTGGATGTTAATGGTTTAAAATTTCCTTCGCTGCACCATTGGCGGGCATGCATTCAGCTGGCTAGCTCCTAAGCTCTGGAATTCCCTCGCCAAACCTCTCCGTCTCTCCACCTGTCTCTCTTCCTTTAAGAGCCATATATCCAAGTTTGCCGATGACACAAATGTTGGTGGCAAAATAAGTAGTGTAGACGGGAGCATAAAATTACAAAGACACATTGATAAAGTGAATGGGCAAAACTGTGGAGATGGATTTCAACGCAGGTAGGTGTGAGGTCATCCATTTTTAAATGGATGACCTCACAGAGTATTTTTAAATGGTGAAAAGCTAGGAACAGTAGAGGTTCAAAGAGATTCAGGGGTCCATGTACACAGGTCATTAAAATGTAGTGGTCGGGTACAAAAAATGATCAAAAAGGCTTGTGGAATTTGGTTTTATATCTAGAGAGCTAGAATATAATGGGAAGGAAGTTTTGCTACAGCTATACAAAGCCCTGGTTAGACCTCATCTGGGGTACTGTGTACAGGTCTGGGCACTGCACCTTAGAAAGGGTATATTGGTCTTGGAAGGAATGCAGTACAGATTCACCAGAATGTTACTAGGGCTCCAAGGGTTAAATCATCTGGAGCGATTACATAAAATAGGCTTGTATTCCCTGGAATATAGAAGGTTATGGGGTGATTTGATTTGAGGTTTTTAGAATTTTGAAAGGAATATCTAGAGAGAAACATTTTCCGCTGGGGGCGGGGGAGCGGTGGGGTTGTCTCGGACAAGTGGACATAACCTTAAAATCAGAGCCAGGCCATTCAGATGAGAAGTTAGGAAATACTTCTTCATGCATAGGGTGATAGAAGTGTGTAACTCTCTCCCACAAAAAACAGTAGATGTTAGCTCAATTAATAATTTTAAACCTGATATCGACGGATTTTTGCTAGCCAAGGGGTATGGAGCCAAGGGGTGGGGGTGGAATACAGCAGTTCAAGAAGGCGGCTCACCACCACCTTCTCAAGGGCAATTAGGGATGGGCAATAAATGCTGGCCTCGCCAGTGACGCCCACATCCCATGAACGAATAAAAAAAATGGAGTTCGGATACAAACCAGCCATGATCTCAATGAATGGCAGATCAGGCTCGAGGGGCTGAATAGCCTACTCCTGTTCCTATGTTCCAATATTAAAACCTAACTTCTTGACCAAGCTTTTGGTCACCTGACCTAATATCTCCTTATGTGGCTTTGTGTCAAATTTTCTCTGACAACGCTCCTGTGAAGCTCCTTGGGATGTTTTACTATGTTAAAGGCACGATATTAATGCAAGTTGTTTTGTTGGGGAAACATCCAGTCCCTGAACCCCACATGCCTCTAGTGGCCTTTATTTTGTTCCATTGCATAAAGTAGTTATAATTTCTCTGTCATTCTATGTGTTTAAAACAACTTTATGGTGGTCTCAGTCTTCTTCATTTCCCAGTTGTTGACAGCTTTAACAAGAATTGACACACGACCCCGCCCTGCGTAAAACTGCTGATTATCATCAGCTTCCCAATTGACCGTCAACTATCCTGAGAATTTAACCACGCCCATCGCCGCTCACGCGCATGCGCGGTTCGGGGCGCTTCTTTTCGGCGGTCGGGCCACAGACTGCGGAAGTGACTGGCGTGCTTCGCCGTGTCGCCTAGCGACGCCACGAGCTGGTGTACGTAATAGAGCGCTGGTCGGCCAATGAGAGTGGGGTTCGAAGGCTCGTGCTGCGCGACAACATGAGAAACGGTTGAGCGCGAGCTGCGACACGGGCTGGAACTGTAAACAAAGGCAGGTGCGTGGGAACCCCGGGGCGGGGGCATGGCATGGGCTGGGCAGACCAGACAGAGCAGGGCAGGGGGTTTAAATAAAAGTGAGCACCGCAGGTTGGTCAGCCTCTGAGCAGACAGGCCGAGGAATTGCGGTGGAGCCGGTGAGACCCGAAACCTGGGCCTGCCCTCGGCCCTGGGCCTCTGTTTGGTGAGGGTATCGCGCTCAGTTTTGTAAAATGGTTTTCTAACAGCATCTCATTCAAGGCGTTTTATATTTTGAACGATGTATCAGCCGGTTCTGACTTGCAGATAAATATAGGTTTGTAATCGTTCTCACTCTCAGAGCTTACTCCTAACAGGTGCCAGATAATGACAGCGTTGCAGGGTTAAACGCAGAACGAAATATTATAAATATCCTTTTTTTAACCACCTGGCCTGGAGGACGGGTCTTATTTCAGGTCTCATTCCAATGCCAGGAATAATTCGAGACATCATAGCACTAACGTATAAGGATTTGAATAGAGAAGTGACCCAAACAGGATCATAGAATCGCAGAATGATACAGCACAGAGCGAGGCCGTTCGGCTCGTCGTGCTTGTGCTGGTTCTTTGGAGGACCTATCCAATTAGCCCCACTCCCCTGCTCTTTCCCCATAGCCTTGCAAATTTCCCCCTTCAAGTATTTATCCAATTCCCCTTTTGAACGTTACTATTGAATCTGCTTCCATCACCCTTTTGGGCAGTGCATTCCAGATCATGACAACTTACTGTCATTTTTTCCCCTCATGTTGCCTCTGGTTCTTTTGCCAATTACTGTAAATCTATGTCCTCTGGTTACTGACACTTCTGCCACTGGAAACAGTTTCTTATTTATTCTAGCAAAACCCCTCATGATTTTGAACACCCCTATCAAATACCCCCTTAACCTTCTCTGTTCTGAAGAGAACAATCCCAGTTTCTCTAGTCTCTCCACATAACTGAATTCCTGCATCCCTGGTACCATTCTAGTAAATCTCCTCTGTACCCTCTCCAAGGCCTTGACATCCCACAGTATTCCAGCTGGAGTCTAACCAGTGCTTTATAAAGCATAACTTCCTTGCTTTTGTAGTCTGTGTCTCTATTTATAAAGCCTAGGATCCTGTATGGTTTTTTAACAGTCTTCTCAACTTGTCCTGCCACCTTCAAAGGTTTGTATATGTAAACCCCCAGGTGTGTCTGTTCCTGCACCACCTTTAAAATTGTACCATTTAGTTTATATTGCATCTCCTAATTCTTCCTACCAAAATGAATCACTTCACATTTCTGAGTTAAATTTCATCTGCCCATTTCACCAGTCTGCCTATGTCCTCCTAAAGTCTGTTATAATCCTCCTCACTGTTTACTACATTTCTGAATTTTGTGTTATCTGCAAACTTTGAAATTATGCCCTGCATACCCAAGTCCAGGTCCTTAACATATATATCAAAAAGAGCAGTGGCCCTAATACTGATACCTGGGGGACACCACTCTATATTTCCCTCCAGTCTGAAAAATAACAGTTCACCACTACTCATAAACATAGAAACAAAGAAAATAGGAGCAAGAGTAGGCCATTTGGCCCTTTGGGCCTGCTCCGCCATTCAAAATGATCATGGCTGATTGAGTAATTCAGTACCCTGTTCCTGCTTTTTCCCCATATCCCTTGATCCCCTTTAGCATTAAGAAATATATCTCCTTCTTGAATACATCTAATGACTTGGCCTCCACTACCTTCTGTGGTAGAGAATTCCACAGGTTCACCACCCTCTGAGTGAAGAAATTTCTCCTCATCTCTGTTCTAAATGGTATACCCCGTATCCTGAGACTGTGACCCTTGGTTCTGGACTCTCCAGCCATCGGGAACATCCTCCCTGCATCTCGTCTGTCTCGTCCTGTTAGAATTTTATATGTTTCGATGAGATCACCTCTCATTCTTCCAAAATCTAGTGAATATAGGCCTAGTCGACCCAATCTCTCCACATATGTCAGTCCTGCCATCCCAGGAATCAGTCTGGTAAACCTTTGTTGCACACCCTCCATGGCAAGGACATCTTTCCTCAGATAAAGAGACCAAAACTGCACACAACATTCCAGATGTGGTCTCATCAAGGCCCTGTATAACTGCAGTAAGACATCCCTGCTCCTGTACTCAAATCCTCTTGCAATGAACGCCAACATACCATTCGCCTTCCTCACTGCTTGCTGCACCTGAATGCTCGCTTTCAGCGACTGGTGTACAAGGACACCCAGGTCTCGTTGCACCTCCCCTTTTCCCAATCTATGCTTTCTGCTCTCTGTCCCTGAGCCAATTTTGTATCCCCACAGTTACTGTACCATTAGTCCCATGGGCTTCAATTTTGCTAACAAGTTTATTTTTTGGTACTTTGAATTGAGGTGAGGAACAGCAAGGGTTTGGTCACACAGCTGGGAGTATAATATTGATTGCTGAACGATGGAAAGGAAATTGAGGATGAAATTTGTAGACAAATTGGGTTCATACTAACTGATAATTATGGGAGATTTTAATTATCCAAAAATAGACTGGGACAGGGAAAAGGTGGTGAGAAAGGGGATTTTTTTTTTTTAACATTGTGTTCAGAGCTGTTTTTTTAGTCAAAATGTTACTTCTCCAAGAGGAAGGAAGCAAAACTTTACTTGGTTCTGGGTAATGAGGCAGAGCAAGTAGGTGACTTAAAAGGATATCATTTAAGAAACAGTGATCACAATATAATTAAGTTCAGTTTAAGAATAGAAAAGGAAAAAGAACATTTAAGGACAAATTAGAAGGGATCTTGCCCAGATTAATGGAGGGAAAAATTTAGCAAATAGAACTGCAATGGGAAATATTTAAACAGGAGATGGATAGGTTACAAATTAAGTATATTTCTGTAAGGAAAAAGGCAATGTATGGAAGACTTGGGTTCCATGGATGAATAGGGAGACTAGACTCAATTTCATAGAATCATAGGTTACAGCACAGGAGGCGGCCATTCGGCCCATTGAGCCCATGCCGGCCCTTTGTAAGAGCAATCCAGTTAGTCCCATTCCCCTGCTCTTTCCTTGTAGTTCTGCAAATTTTTTTCCCTTTACATATTTATCCAGTTCCTTTTTGAAAGCTATAATTGAATCTGCTTCCACCACCCTTTCAGGCAGCGCATTCCAGATCATAACTACTTGCTGCCTTTATAAATTGACCACAAATCGGGCAAGTGCTGCCAAAATGTGAGTCTGGAAGCCAGGAATATTAGGTGGGAGGTGTTAAAGCCAAGTGCCAGCTTGGCTCAGTGGTTAGTACTCACTCCTCTGAGTCAGTAGGTTGTAGGTTCAGGCCCCACTGTAGGACTTGATCACATAATCTAGGGTGACACTGCAGTGCAGTACTGAGGGAGTGTAGCATTGTCAGAGGTGCCATCTTTCAGATGAGATGCTAAACTGTTGTCCAAATAGACGTAAAAAATTCCACTAAAAGGGGAGGTGTCCTGTCGTACATTTATCTCCCAACCAACACCACCAAAACGGATTAATAGAGTCAGAGTTATACAGCACGGATAGAGGCCCTTCGGCCCATCGTGTCCGCGCCGGCCATCAGCCCTGTCTACTCTAATCCCATATTCCAGCATTTGGTCCGTAGCCTTGTATGCTATGGCATTTCAAGTGCTCATCCAAATGCTTCTTGAATGTTGTGAGGGTTCCTGCCTCCACAACCCTTTCAGGCAGTGAGTTCCAGACTCCAACCACCCTCTGGGTGAAAAAGTTCTTTCTCAAATCCCCTCTAAACCTCCCGCCTTTTACCTTGAATCTATGTCCCCTTGTTATAGTACCCTCAACGAAGGGAAAAAGCTCCTTAGTATCCATCCTATCTGTGCCCCTCATAATTTTGTACACCTCAATCATGTCCCCCCTCAGCCTCCTCTGCTCCAAGGAAAACAAACCCAATCTTCCCAGTCTCTCTTCATAGCTGAAGCGCTCCAGCCCTGGTAACATCCTGGTGAATCTCCTCTGCACCCTCTCCAAAGCGATCACATCCTTCCTGCAGTGTGGCGACCAGAACTGCACACAGTACTCCAGCTGTGGCCTAACCAGTGTTTTATACAGCTCCATCATAACCTCCTTGCTCTTATATTCTATGCCTCGGCTAATAAAGGCAAGTATCCCATATGCCTTCTTTACCACCTTATCTACCTGTTCCGCCGCCTTCAGGGATCTGTGAACTTGCACACCAAGATCCCTCTGACCCTCTGTCTTGCCTAGGGTCCTCCCATTCATTGTGTATTCCCTTGCCTTGTTAGTCCCTCCAAAGTGCATCACCTCGGATTAAATGGTCATCTGTCTCATTGCTGTTTGTGAAACCTTGCTGTATTCAAATTGGCACATACATCAATTTGCTAATAACAGTAACCTTATTTCATACGAGCAATTTATTGGTTGTGAAGTGCTTGAGACATCCTGGGGATGTGAAAGACATTATATTAAAAAAAACTTTTCTTTTGATGTCACTCCTGCCTCATTCGCATTATATTTGAATGTTTCCAACTATTTCAGACAGAGGCTTTTCCAACCATCCTTGAAAATAGGCACTCATGGAGTGCAAAGCAGAGAAAAATCACCCCCATGTCAAAGGTCACATTGATGAACAATGCTTCAATTTTTTTTACTATGGTGAGAATACTAGCACGCTGTGAGCAAAATCTTCTGGGACCCCATGCTACTGGATGCAGGGTGGGGGCTTGCATGCAGCATGTGGTTTATCGGAAAATTATACGTGTACTACCCGCAATTTTCCAGCCGAGGAAGATCAGGGACAGTGCACCTGCAATTTTTTGATCAGCCACCTGCTGCATGCAAGGCCCTACTGGTGGTGAAGGGTCTCGAAAAATTTCACCCACGTATTTAAACCAATATATTGTGGCCATTTTATTTAGAAATATTTACTAGGTACTTCTCACAACTGACTACTAACTGATCTGCACTAAGTTAGTTAATATCAATAGGAACACAATAATTGATCTCAGTGCGGCTAGGTGGAAAATTAGCAATTCTTAACACTCTTGATTCCTACTGGAAAATGAATTGACTGCAGATATGTTGGGTGAGGCCAACATCAGACACTGATGTGTTGGATTGATGCTTTTCACGGACTGTATAGTTTATACTGAGTCAGATTTTATCATGTTTTGCAGTAATAAATTTCACAAGGTCTCCTTACTTAGCAGAACATTATGGACTCTGTGCAACCTGTGCAGATGGAAAAAAAACTATACAGCCCTATTCATGGTCTTGGTCTAGGTTCTTATATGAACTATTTGGGTGCCAGAGAGATAATAGTGCTCCTAGAACTGTACCCCATATATGTAACTAATTCCAAGATTGGATGGGGAAAAAGGGAGAATTTTGGTTGGAGAACTCTTGTACTGAGATGTAAGCAATTTTATTTAAAGTTCATTATTGCTATTTCTATGTTGCAGCTGGTGTTGCCTTGTTTGTGACCTAAATACCTGACAGCAAATAACTGCCAACCATGGCACCTCACATCTGGCAAATGTGCCTTTGGCAGGTTTTAATTACCTTCACTCTCTCTGAAGCTGTATCTCTCCAACTAGAGCAACCAAAAGTGCTGCTGGTCTCTTTTGATGGATTTCGTTGGGATTACATCCACAGAGTTCCAACACCACACTTCAAGTATGTCATGGAAAATGGTATTCATGTAAATCGAGTTACAAATATTTTCATCACAAAAACCTATCCCAACCACTATACCCTTGTAACTGGGTTATATGCAGAGAGCCATGGGATTGTAGCCAATGAGATGTATGATCAGGACTTAAATAAAACCTTCTCTATGGACAGAATGGATATATTTGACCCAGTCTGGTGGGAGGAAGCTTACCCACTTTGGGTTACAAACCAAATTCAAGGCCATAAGAGTGGAGCTGTAATGTGGCCTGGCACTGATGTTCAAATGCATGGTGTGTCCCCAACTCACTATATGATCTATAATATTTCTGTTCCTTTTGAGGATCGAGTGGTTCGATTGATTGACTGGTTCAGAGGGAAAGAACCTGTTAACTTTGGTCTCTTGTATTGGGAAGAGCCTGACATTTCAGGCCATGATTTAGGGCCTGATAACCCTCTCATGGATAAGGTCATTGCAGATATTGATCTAAAGCTTGGTTACCTGGTAGAACAACTTCAGAAAGCAGGACTGTGGGACACAATAAACTTAATAGTCACAAGTGACCATGGGATGGCTCAATGTTCCAGAGACAGGATAATTGAATTGGACCAATATGTTGATCACCAGCTGTACACATGGATTGACTTCACGCCTGTCTCTGCTATTTTACCCAAAAAAGGTAAGACAAAGGCAATTACTACAATTGATTTTTTTTGTTATAAGAAAATTGTACTTTGAAAACATAATATCTTAAAACCTTCACTATGTATGGGTAAGAAACTCCTAATTCTAACTAGATCTTCTGGATATCAGATTAAGGGAGGGGAAGGTGGGCCAGCCAGACTATGTAAACAAACTTATATTATCCATCACGTGTACATAAGTATTACAGTAACTGGTGTAATGTAACGATGTTTGACTCAATAGTCAATGGAATAGAAGTATGAGGTCATCCATTATGGATCTGAGAAAGACAAATTAGAATATTTTCTTTATGTTGAGTGACTAGGAATTGTGGAGGGGCAAAGGGATTTATACTCTAGTCACTAAAAGCTGGTGCACAGGTACAAAAAGTAATCCAAAAATCCTAAAGGAATGTTGGCCTTTAGCTCAAGAGGGTTGGAATTCAAAAGTGAGAAGTGATGCTTCAGTTATACAGAGCCTTGGAGATCCCATCTGGAGTATTATGTTCAGTTTTGGGCACCGAACCTCGAGAAAGGTATATTGGCCTTGGAAGGGGGTATAGTACAGATTCACCAGAATATTACCAGGGCTTAAAGGGTTAAATAGTGAACAGTTTGCCTAAATTTGGCTTGTATTTCCTTGAGTTTAGAAGGTTGAGGAGTGATCTGATTGAGGTGTTTAAAATGATAAGGGGATTCAATAGGGTAGATACAGAGAAACTATTTCCTCAAAACAAGAGAGCATAATAATGGCCCAGCTCTAATTTTAGGAGTGAAATCAGGAAGTACTTTCACACAATGGGTAGTTGGAATCTGGAACTTGCTCCCCCCAAAAAACAGATGCTGGGTCAATTGAAATGTTCAAGACTGAGATAGCTAGATTTTTGTTAGGTAAAGGTATTAAGGGATATGATATTGGGGTACAGATCAGCCGTGGTCTAATTGAATGGCGGAACAGACTTGAGGGGCTGAATGGCCTACTCCTGTTCCTATGACCCTTTTTAGAATACTACTAAACGCAATATAATGTTTTTTTAATTTTTAGATTTCAGTGTAAACCTTTGTCTGTTTCTTTGGACGGGCGGGGGAGGGGTCGTGTGTGGCCCAAGAGCAGTGACTTTTCCCTGGGCATTCTCCAGTGTCATGCTGTACAAGCTGGTTTGTGGGCTACACTCAAGTTTTTTTTCCCCCTTTTCCCTGTGGAAAATGTGTGCCTTATTGATGCCTCCATGTAGCAAAACAGCTGAGCTTGGGAACTGAGTGTGGGGGATCAAACTTGCAACACACCAATCTTTAGTAAGGTGTATTGGTGTCCCAACCCACCACCTTACAAAACAAGTTATACTAAAGGACATGATTGCGTATACATTGTGCTGACAGAGCTTTCTATCCTTATTGTAATTTTGGGTGAGCAGAAAAGTCCTTTGCACTACTTCTGAATTTGCCTGTGACATGCTTTGTGTTGAAAATTATAAATTAAAAAAAACTGCTTGCACCCTCAGCATCCTATTTGACCACGAACTGAGTTTCTGATTCCATATTGTCTCCATCACAAAGACTGCCTATTTCTACCTCAGTAACATTGCTAAATTCTGCCACATCTTAGCCTATCTGCCACTGAGACCCTCATACATACCTTTTGTCATCTTCAGACTCAATATATTCTAGTGCTCTCCTTGCTGGTCTCCCACACACCCTAAACTTGATGTCCAAAACTCTCGTCCATCACCTACAAACCTACATTGGTTTCTGGTGCCTGAGCATCTCAAATTTAAAATTCTTGTCCTTTTCTTTAAATCTCTCCATAGCCTACCCTCTCCATCTCTGTAGTACCCTCCAGCCCTACAAACCCTGTTCCCACCCGAACTCTCCATTCCTCTGATTCCTGCCTCTTGTGCATCCCTCCGTCTTTAGCTCCACCATTAGTGATGTGAATTACAGTCATTTAGGCCCCATTCTCTGGAATTCCATCCTTAAATCCTTCTGCTTCTCCACCCACTGCTCATTTAAGACCCTCCCTTTTAAAAACCATCTCTTTGAACAAGCTTTTGGTCACCCCCTCCTAATCTTTCCTCCTTTGACTCAGTGGCTGTTTTCTCAGGACCCAGTGAACAACATCCTTTGAATGTTTTTCTATGTGAAAGGTGCTACATAAATGCAAGTTGCTGTTGAACTTGTCAAAAAATTTTCCTATGATTCTTCATGTTTGTTAGACCTTTCTGTGTGTGGGGTCTCAGGACTGCATTTTGGATGCAGGATCTGATTGTGGGCATGGGCTATTGCTGACACAAGCCTGGTATGTCCTATTGAACTTGGCTATCCAGAACACTAGGTGGCTTGTACATTGCATGCTAGCCACTATCTCAGTCTTTTCTTTAGCTGACATACTGTGACCGAATAAGTCAAATTCTGGTTTTTATTACGAGATTCCAAGATTTTTGCCAGTGTTTTGGGGCATGCATTGTGCGATTCTGTTTATAATTAGGCCCATTGACTTATGATTTGAATAAATCAAACTTTGCTTTCATTGCATGAGATTTTTTACCAGCGTTCTGGAAGTAAAATCCACAATAGTCCATTTTATCCTTGACAACTGTAAATCAGTAGCCTTGCTCATGAGGAACTCCAGATTTGGGAAGACATCTGCTAGAAATCTTTACCTGGAAGCTGGCTGTGAGAATATGCTCTTATATCCATGGCTCAGTGCTTACCACAATTGGTTTGCAGAGAGACTGCTGTAGCTATGAACCTCCAAATGCTGTACCCACCATTCGATGAGATATGGTGTGTATCCATGCAGTTGGATGGCCGTGCACTCACATTTTATGATGTGTTGTGCAACTCACCATGTCACTTGGGAGGAGATCCTCATATCTGCTGTTTGGTTTCTTACCCAGACTTGCCAGTTATCTTAACCAACTAGTGACTATCCTCCTTAGGGAGAGGTAAGTGGATTCTCTTTGGGTTGGGTCCAAGATGCCAAGCGTGGTGATAGAAAATTGAATTAGAACCTTTGTAGCAGATTGGATAATCACTAGATTACATGTAGTGCATTTCCACCCCCCCCCCACTTCCCCAATCAGGCAAATAGATTGCGCTGTGGCTTGGCTTGGAGACTGTTAATTATAGTGATGAGTTTCTCTTGTCAGAAACCCAGCTGACCAAAAGAAAATTATGAATGCTCTGGGCACAGTTTCTTTTTCATTTTAGTTTCCAAATAACTTTCAAGTTGTTTTAAACATGAATTCTACACAAACAGGTATTTTAGAGCTGCTGATGTGACCACTATTTTGTTTTGCTGCAGGCAAGCACAATGAGGTATATAATGCTTTAGTGAATGCTCACCCTAATATGACAGTGTATAAGAAGGAGGATATTCCAGATCGTTTTCACTATAAACACAATGAGAGAATTCAACCAATAATAGCTGTGGCAGACGAAGGCTGGACTATCAACCAGAACAAAACATCTGGAAAATTTACTTGTAAGTGTTTTATTTTAATATTGGTAATTTTTTTTTAAGGCAGTGGTGAGGATAATTTTCAGACTTTTTATTGGGTGAGGGGGTGGCAAAGAAAGGAAGACAGTCTCCTCTGTTGTATCTGCATATATGCTTTGACCCCTTTCATTATCAAAATGCACATTATCTTTTGCTTTTAGTCGACTTCTTCAGAGTGTTTTGAGAAAAGATTACATTTATTTTGAATGATCCAAAGACAAACAAAGGGATTCTGCAAAACATGGAACTGGGAGGATAAAGGAGCATGCATACATTACACTTACATATGATGTGTTGTGCTACTCACCATGTCACTTGGGAGGAGATCCTCATATCTGCTGTTTGGTTTCTTACCCAGACTTGCCAGTTATCTTATAACCAAATATTATTGAGTGTTCCATAACTCTAAGACGATCTTTATTTCTTTTTAAGCTTTGTACTATTTAATTTGATTTCTATTGGAAGTATCTTCCATTCCCAATGCCGTTGTGGTTTGAGTTTTTTCAGTGCAGCTTTATTTTGTGTAACAAGAAAGGTGTTTTATGATCTACCAAGAGGTATTACGTAGTCAGCCGTACCAGTCAACTTCTGGATCACAAAAATTATAAAAAGTTGTTTTTTGATTGCTTAGCTAAATTCTAGCTCAAAATTATACTTGTCATTAAGGGTTAGCTTGGCTCATTTGGCAGCATTCATGCCTCTGAGACAGAAGGTCTACAAGACCTAAACATGTAATCTAGGCTGAAACTTCAGAACAGCACTGAGGGAGTGCAGCCTTGTCCTATTTCAGATAGGACGTTGAACTGAGGCACCCTCTGTCTGTTTACATGAATGTAAAAGATCCCATGGCACTGGGGTCTTGGTAAACGTTCCTCCCTCAACCCACGTTACCAAAAATTGTTTAATTGGCCACTCATTTATTTGCTGTCTGAGACCTTGTAGTGCCAAATTTACTGCCATGTTTACCTACATACCAGCTTTTGAAGTGTACTCACTACTGTTATCAGTAAAAGTGATTGTTGTAAAACCTAACTGGTTCACTAATGTCCAGTTAGATTTAAAGGATGTAGCTAGAAAAAAGGAAAATTAATTGAGTGAAAGTGTTAACGAATGATCTTGGCGTGCGAAAAGGTCTCCTGAAAGCAAACATCTTCTGTAAACGATTACATCTCTTGAGAGAATTTAAAAAAAATTCTTATTATCATTAGTTAATTATAAGGTTATTCTAAATTTGTATTGAATTTTTAAAAATTGTTTATCCTGTATAAGAAATCACATTGTTTCTACTAAAATGTTTCAGAAATTGTTCCTAGGATTTTATGTAACTTTTAAGTGCTCATGTGAAATTGTGATTATTTGCCACTGAACTTCTCTCTCCTTTCCTAGTGGGTAATCATGGATATGATAATACCATAAAGAGCATGCAACCAATATTCATCGCCCATGGTCCAGCTTTCAAGAAGAATTTCACCAAGGAAGCCATAAACAGTGTTGACCTCTATCCGTTAATCTGCCATCTCTTGGGAATTGACCCAGTGCCAAATAATGGCACCTTTAAAAATGTTCAGGAGTTATTAGTTGCTGTAAAAGTGAATGCAACTGAAAGTTCAACTATGGAGAATGTATCCCAGGATGAAATAAACACTAGGGGTTCATATGCATGGCTAGGTATTCTCCTTGGAAGTGTATTGGTTGTTGGATTTCTAATAGCATTTGTACAGCAGGTGACAAAAAGCCAGATGTCTGGATTGAATATTCACCGAGGTGAGATGGCTCAACCCTTGTTGCCCAGTTAAAATCTGTATATATGGAACTGTTCTCTGCTGTGGAACTTTATATTTTAATATGCCATCTGTTAGTTGTCCTTTTATTATCTCAAAATGGTATTAACTAGCTGAGTAACTGCGGTTATATTAATGTGAATCCAGGGTTGTAGTTTTACAGAGCTATGAAAATTTGTGTCTGTCAGTGAGTTTTAAACGTTTGCCCAGTAATATCTTTGGGTACTGCACTGCAGTAGATCAAGTCTACTAACAAATATAATAAGTAGTGTAGACAGAGAGATTCCACTTAGTGATAAGTAACTTCAGTAATAGTGTTGCAGGACTTTGATCAAGAATATGCCAAGAAATATTTGTTAAAAGATTTTATGCGATGACATTGCAATTATAAACACCACATAAAAACCATCCTAGAAACTGACGGGAATCACAATCTAAAACATCATCTCATAGCCAGATACTTTCTACCAGTAGATCTTGTAATGTGGCTAACAGCAATATTTCTGCTGTTCTAAGCTAAATGGACCTATTGGATAACCTGCACAAATAGCTATAGTACTTTAAAGAAATACTATTAGAATAAAAACAATGAGCCAGATTTTGCTCTGAGTGGCAAACAAATGGGGCCTGCTGCTAGTTAGACTTGGACTTGCCCATAGACTTTTCATGGGCTTTTGCACTGAAAGTTCCTTTTAATGGATCCTCAAGCGGCACCCTCTCCTGGGCATCTGGGACTTGTATGAATGGGGCAAGCTGCTATGTATCCCATAACCAATCAGATTGAAAAATGTTAATAAGCAGCGCAGAGTCAGAACCAGGAAGTGTAAGTTAGTGAATTCAATGTCAAATCCGTTACAGAAAGCAAAATAAAGAGAGGGTAAGAAAAAACAAATTAAGAAACAAAGAAAATTTTTTTAAAAAATCTTTTTTAAATGTCCAACAACAATTAAAATGTGAAGGAACGAGACTCCACACTTGTAGAAGTTAATTTTCAGTGCCAGAGAGGTTGTTTGGCAGTCATTAAGACTTACCATGCTGTTAAAAGTTGCTTAGGCTTAAAAACTTGACATACCTTTTTCTGGTGAGATTACTTGGTTTCCATCAGGGCAGTAGAGGAACTTCACGCTGTTGCATTCATTTCAACGGTGAGTCAGCCGGCGAGATCTCCTTCCCGTGAAGCTATAGCAACTTCTAGATTTTCACATTTAACTGCGCATGTGTGGTCGCCGGAAATGCTTTCCAGTTTGCACTGAAATTATGGTGAACGTTGTTAGGCTCGCCGTTATTTTTAGAGCAAAATCCGTCCCAATGAGTAATGCAAGGATGGGGGAGAAGTGGAAGGGAATGCTGAAGCTCAGTGGAGATATGCTAGTTCCATGACAAACCTTAGAAAAGTGGGGAAAAATGGTGGGTGACCTGTCCCTTCATAATTAGTTTTAAACAATAAATGATGATTACCACAAGCCGTATTTTTCACATGAATTCTCGTACAGGAGCCATTATGTGGTCTTATTCCTGGGAATTCCT